>NW_017728947.1:91070148-91081216 GCF_001723895.1 Crocodylus porosus | reverse complement strand
GGTGCACTGCCATGCTCAGGGGGTGCACCAATGGTTCCCTGGAATCCAGGGGAGACCTGTGCGTTTGGTGTATTTGTCCTTATTTCTCCGTCCCTCTTTAATTTGTGTGTTAGAATCATAGAAAAGTGAGGCTGAAAGGGACTTCAGGAGATTCATAGACATTAGGGCTGGAAGGGACCTTGGAAGATCATTGAGTCCAGCCCCCTGCCCCAAGGGCAGGAAGTCAGCAGGGATCATAGAGTCCAGCAAGATATACATCCAGATGTCTTTTGAAGGCATCCAGAGCACATGCTTGAACCACCTCCGGTGGCAATCTATTCCAAACATTTGGGGCTCAGACAGTAAAGAAGTTCTTCCTTATGTCCAGTCTGAAACGGTCATGGAGGACTTTGTGACTGTTCGAACTTGTAATCCCTTGGGGCGCTCTGGTGAATAGACATTCCCCCAGATCCTGGTGAACACCCCTGATGAACTTATAGGTGGCCACCAGATCACCCCTGAGCCTGCACTTTTCCAGCCTGAAGAGTCCCATGGCTCTCAGCCTCTCTTCATAAGGTCTGCTTTCCTGACTTCTGATCATGAATGTGTTGCTCTCCTCTACACCCTCTCAAGCTTCTCCATATCCTTTTTGAATTGTGCAGCCCAAAACTGGACACAGTACTCTAGCTGCGGCCTCACCGAGGCCGAGGACAACAGGAGGATGACGTCCTGGGATTTACTTGAGAAGCATCTCTGGATGCAAGCAAGCATTTTGCTTGCTTTGCTAGCTGCAGTGTCACATTGCAGGCTTGTATTCATCTTGTGGTCAATCATGACCCCCAAGTCCCTTTCCTCCATAGTGCTAGTCATCGTAGCACTGCTGAGCCTATAAGGATGCTGCAGATTTTTCTTCCCAAAGTGGAGAACCTTGCATTTTTCAGTGTTAAACACCATCAGGTTCTCGTCCACCCTTTTCTTAAGCCTGTCAAAGTCAGCCTGGATTGCCCTCCTGTCTTCAGGTGTGAACGCTTTACCCCAGAGTTTGGTGTCATCAGCAAACTTGGCCGGTCCGCTTCTGACTCCAATGTCCACATCATTAATGAAGATATTTAATAGTATAGGCCCAAGGACAGAGCCTTGGGGGAACCCACTGGTCACAGGGCACCATGACGACTGACTTCCATCAACCACCACCCTGTGGGTCCTACCACGGAGCCAACTGCCCAGTCAGAGGACTGTGGTGTGACCGAGGCCAGAGTTAGCCAGTTTTACTACGAGGTGATCATGAGATACCAGATCGAAGCCTTTTTTAAAGTCAAGATATACGACATCAATCTCTTGCCCTTTGTCCAGGTGATAGGTCACCTGGTCATAGAAGGAAATGGGATTGGTCAAACAAGACCTACCCGCAACAAACCCATGCTGGCTATTCCTCAGGATGTTGCCATTGGCCAGCCTGTTAAGAATGGCCTGTTTGATAATCTTTTCTAAGACCTTCCCTGGGATGGAGGTCAGGCTGATGTGCCGTGCCTATAGTTTGCTGGATCCATTTTCCTCCATTTCTTGAAGATAGGCATGACATTGGCCTTCTTCCAATCATCAGGCACTTCACCAGAGCACCAGGCGTTCTCGAAGATCCATGCCAGGGGCTCAGCTACAATGCTAGCCATCTCCTTGAGTACCCTGGGCTGTAAACTGTCAGGACCAGCTGACTTGAAGGTATCCAGCCTCCCAAGGTGTTACTTCACAAGGTCAGTATTGATGGAGGGTAAGGAATCCCCCTCGCCCAGGCTTCCTTGTCCTGTAGTGGGCAGGGGCGGCCCATGGGACTGATGAAAGACCGATGCAAAGTACCCATTTAGCAAGTTGGCTTTTTACTGGGTGTCAGTAGTCCCATCTGGTTTAGCAGGGGTCCAGTGTTGCCCTTGCTTTTCCTCCGGCTCCCCACATATTTAAAAAAGGACTTCTTGTCATCCTTGATACTTGTAGCTAGTTGGGAGTTCCGTTGCAGCCTTAACTTTCCTGGTTTGCTCCCTGCAGGTCTGGACCTGTGCTGGGTATTCCTCCTTGGTGGTGGATCCAGTCGTCCATCCTTTGTAGGTCTGTCTTTTTTAGACGCAGAGGTCCACTAGTTTCCTGGAGAGCCAAGGGGGATGCTGTGCCCTTTTCATAGATGCATAGATTATAGAGCCAGAAGGGACCCAATGGATCATCATGTCTGACCCCCTGCTCCTGGCAGGAAAGAGGACCAAGGTGAGACAGCCCCAGCCAGGTTATTGTCAAGCCTCCTCTTGAAGACCTCCAAGTTAGGTGATAGGACCACCTCTCTTGGAAGCCCATTCCAGACTCTAGCCAGCCTTATTGTACAAAAATTCTTCCTACTGTCTAACCTAAATATACTCTCCACTAGTTTGCACCCATTATACCTATTTACTCCCTGGGGCGCTCTGGTAAACAGCACATCCCCAATCTCCTGCTGTCCTCCCCTGATAAATTTATAGGCAGCCACAAGGTCACCCCTCAGCCATCTTTTATATAGCCTGAAGAGATCCAGATCGCTCAAACTCTCCTTATAGGGTCTTTCACGGAGACCACTAATCATGCGAGTGGCCCTCCTCTGAACCCTCTCCAGATCCTCCGTGTCCCTCTTGAAGTGCAGTGCTTAAAACTGGACACAGTACTCCAACTGTGGCCTGACCAATGCCGCATAGTGGGGGAGCATCACCTCCCTCGATCTGTTGGTCATGCATCTTCTAATACACGACAAGGTGCGACTGGCTTTGTTGATGGCCTCATTACACGGCTGGCTCATGTTCATCTTGGAGTCAACTATGACTTCAAGATCTCTCTCAGCCTCTGAGCTGCTGAGGAGGACATCCTCCAACCTGTAGGTAGGCTGGGAATTCCTCCTTTGTAGGTGGAGTACCTTACATTTGTCTTTGTTGAATTGCATCCTCTTAAGTTCCGCCCATTGATCTAACCTGTCCAGGTCAGTCCAACTGCTCCCTGCCCTCTGGTGAATTCACTTTACCCCATAATTTGTTATCATCTGCAAACTTGGAGAGAGTGCTCACCATACCCTCGTCCAAATCACTGATAAAAATATTAAATAACACTGGCCCAAGGACTGAACCCTGTGGCACCCCACTGCCCACCTCCTTCCAGGCCAAGAATGACCTGTCAACCACCACTCTCTGGGTGCGGTCCCTAAGCCTGACTGTGTAGGCATCCACTCTACAGCCCGTTAGCTTCCCTATGAGAACAGGATGCCAAACTGTGTTGAAGGCCTTCCTAATATCCAGGTAGATGACATTGGCCTCCGCTCCTGTGTGAAGGCAGTGTGTGACCTGGTCATAAAAGGCTATAAGGTTTGTCAGCCAGGATCTACCTGTGATGAACCTGTGCTGGTTTCCTTTCAGCATCGTTTCCCCTGCTGGGCTTTCACAAATATGCTCTTTGATGATTTTTTTCTAGTATTTTCCCAGGAATAGAGCTAAGACGGACTGGCCTAAAGTTACCCGGCTCCTCCCTTCTCCCTGTCTTAAAAATGGGCACCATGTTGGCCTTTTTCCAGTCCTCAGGGACCTATCTGGAGCACCATGAGAGCTCAAATAGCCGTGCCAGCAGCTCAGCAATAACACTGGACAATTCCTTCAGCACCCGTGAATGGAGGTCATCTGGGCTGGCTGACTTGTACCCATCCAGCCCTTCCAAGCGCTCTTTAATTAAGTCAGCACTATCCTTCTGTGGTCTGGTGCCTTCTGGATATCTGTCTATACTCAAGGTGGGGGGATTGTCTTGGTCAGTAATAAGGAATACTGAAGCGAAGAACTCATTGAAGAGCTCTGCCTTTTTGTCTGGATCAACCACCAATTGACCTGATTTGTCCTGCAGGGGCCTTATGCTGTTCTGCACATTATTTTTGCTTGCTATGCATCTGTAGAAGGACTTTTTAAGGTCCTTGATTGTTGTAGCCAGCCTAAGCTCCAGTCCTGCCTTGGCCTGCCTGACTCCCTGCAATAGTGTGCCAGGGTGGTGTATGCCTCCTTGGTGGCTGCCCCTTGCTTCCACTGCCTATACATCTCTTTCTTTGCCCCCAGTCTTTCCTTAAGCTTCCTGTTAAGCCAAGGGTTTTTTTTTAATCCCCTTAGCCCCTTTCCTGTGTAAGGGGATAGACTTCTTTTGTGCCCCGATGATCACTTCCTTGAGAAGCTTTCAACCTTCTTGGACCCCCCCATTAGCCCAATGCTCTTGAGTTCGGCCATCTCACTAACTAGGTTCCTAAGTTTACTAAAGTTGGCCCTTCTGAAATCTAAAAGTTTAGCATCACTGGATATTTTTCTCACTCTTCTCTGGATAGTGAACTCAACCAAGTGGTGGTCACTATCACCCAGGTTACTGTGTACCCACAGGTCCCCCACGAGATCATCTCCTGTTGCTAAGACCAGGTTTAGCAAGGTGCTACCCCTGGTGGGACTGGACACCATCTAGGTTAGGTGGAGGTCCTGCACAGTGTAAGAACCTCCTTGAACGGCTTGTTTTGGCTGCCTGTTCCTCCCAGCTGATGTCTTGTCTAACCTGTACCCCACCCCTCAATGCCTACCGCCCAGTTGTGCATAGAATCCCACCATGTTTTGGTTAGCCAACTAGGTCATACTGTGTGCTAGCAAGCAGGAGTGCAAGTTCCTCCTGTTTGTTTCCCATACTCCTGGCATTTGTGTAAAGACATTTAAGTCCCCCCAGTGGGTGCTCTTGGTGTCCCTTTGCCTTGATGGCATGTGTTCCCCTAGTGCTTACCTGGTTAGGTCCGGTGCCTTGTCTGTGGCTTTCCAACCCTGGGTTCTCATCAACCACCGGTTCCCCATCCCCTGTCAAACCTAGTTTAAAGCTCTTTGGAGATCAGCCAACCTGCGGAAAACAGATGGTTACCTCTAGGAGAGAGGAAGATCATCCCATCCTAGGAAACCCTCTCCCTGGAAGTGCTGGTTGTGGTTACAGAATCCAAATTCCTCCTGAAGGCACCATCTCTGGAGCCACCAGTTGACTTCCCTGACACAGGCATCCTGGCGCTTTCAGCTATTGCCAACTGGAAGGATGGAGGAGAATACCACCTGTGCCCCTGACTTTCTGAGGCTGACCCCTAGCTTGTGGAAGTCCTTCATGATGCAGTCAGGACTCCTTCCAGCCACATCATTAGTGCCCACATGGACAAGGACCATTTTTGCTGCCTTTCCTCTGAGATGGAATAGACTTTGCTTGCACTTCCAGGATCGCACCTTTGAGGAGCAACCACTTGTCCTGAGCAACTCCCCTCCCCTTTGGGTTGTGGCCCTTTAGGGCCTCTCTGACGAGCCTCCTGAGCTTGTCAAAGTCAGCTTTCCTGAAATCAAGACTTCTGTATTGCTGACTAAATTGTCAGCTTTATGGCGGATGTTGAAGGTGATCAGCTCATAGTCACTGTCACCCAGCTTCCCTTTGATCATTAGGTTGCTGATTAGGTCATCTCCCATTGCCAGGTCGAGCAGCGCTTTACCTGTCATCGGCCTGTCGACATCTTGCATCAGACAGAGCTCATCCACTCACGAGAGAAAGCTTTGCGACCACTTCGATTTGGTCGAGTACTCTTCCCATGAGATGTCTGGGTGGTTGAAGTCTCCCATGACAACCATGCACTGGGAACATGAGGCCTGAGCCAATTCCCTGGTGAACTCCTGGTCAAGCTCTTGATCCTGGGTTGGAGGTCTGCAGTAGACTCCCACCATTGTGTCCCCCATGCCATGTTCCCCATGGATTTTAACCCAGAGGGTCTCAAATTGTCCACCCCGGGCGCCAATGTCAGCTTGCAGGGACACGTAGCTCTCCATGACATAGAGAGCTACACCCCTGCCCCTTTTGTCCACTTTATCTCTCCTGTACAGGGTATAGCCATCTATAACTGTGGTCCAGTCATGGGTGAAGTTCCACCAGGTTTCTGTTATCCCTATGACATCATAGTTATTTGGGTTAAGCAGGAGGAAAAGTTCCTCCTGTTTATTCCCAAGCTCCTGGCATTTGGGTACAGGCAAGCAAGTGTTCCTTTGGGGGCCCTTGCATGGCCCACAGCTCACTCCAGGGCTGGGGCAGAGGTGGGTTCCCTTAAGTACCTTGGCCTGCTGGCTTTGCAAGGGTTGCTCAGTGGGCCAGCAGTGGCAGTATTCCCCCCGTCCCCTGGCGGGTCTAGTTTAAAGCCCAGCGGAGCAGGTCAGCCAGTCTGGCTGAGAAGAGCCTCCTCCCCAGTGGAGAGAGGTGGAGGCCATCCCTTTCCAGCAGCTCACTGCCTCTCTCACCAAAGAGCAGACTGTGGTCATGGAAGACCACATCATGGGATATTACCTAGTCCAGTCCCCTGCACAGGGCAGGACCACCCTTGTCTAAACCACCTAAACTGCTCTTTAAAGAGGTCCAAGGATGAATATTCTACAACCCCTCCAAAATACTGTTCCAATACATAACCACCCACAGAGTTCATAAGTTTTAAACAACAAATCTCACGACAAACATAGAAACTTCACTCAAACTTCAGGCTTGTATCAACATAAAATTTTATGCGAATTTCAGTTTTAGTGCAATAGTTCCACCCAATCATTTGAACTCTTGTTGGAAACTGAGCGGTTAGAGCATAATCATCAGTTCTGTACATGAACCTAGTTCCACCTCAGAGGACCTGCACAAAGATTACACAAGGCAGAAGTGGAGCAAAAAAGTTTGAGTGCCTTTTTAAAAAAAGTGAATTGCAATCTTCCTTCTTAGATGATGCAATTATATCACTGTTGTCACTTGAGTTAATAGAATTTTCTACCATACGTGCAGAAAATTAAGGAATATAGAGCACTGAAGTGAGCATGAAAAGTAAAATAAGACCACACATGATGTGCAAGTAATAGCACATATTTTATTTAAAGGTAAAATTAGATGGTGTGTTCTGTAACCTAGCTCAGTGTTTCTCAACCCATGGAACATATACCCTGGGGGTACGCGAGACATGGGAAGGGGGTACATGGGTGTTTCATTTTGAGTTTGGCCTGCCTCCCCACCTACCAGGTTGGAGGCATCTTTGCCTGCTCAGGCAAAAAGTTCCTGCCACCACACCTCCCACTGTGTCTGGTGTGCCAGGGCTTTCACTCCCCAGCATTAGTGTGCCAGGGGATAGGGAGGGAGACCCCGTGCAGGCTGCTATGCCCTGGGCCGTGGTCCACGAGGAAAAAGTGGGACTCGGCTTATGGCGGTGAAACTGGAAGTGCCATGGTGGGACTTTTGCCGCATCAATTGGCAGGGTGTACATAAGGTACCAAAGGTTGAGAACTGCTAACCTAGTCCACTAAATTTTTGATCAGCATAACTGTATATGGAAATAGATCATCTTACCTAAATTGAAGTTTCTGCTACTGGGACCGGTAGGAGCTGTAAGTACATGTACCTAGACAGGAAGAGCAGGGTAACACCATGGTCCTGTTGGCCATTGAAGAAGCATACTGATGAATTTTCAACGGAGCCATGGTGAACTCTCAGAATGGAAGGGAGATTCTACAGCACAATTCAGTATGAAGGGAAAAGGAGGAGGTGAATTCACATCCATCCTCTACTTCCAACCTCCAAAGCTCAGTGGTTAGCTGATCTCAACTGCTAGGAGGGTGTAATTCAATCTGGCAGTGAGATCCAGCCAGTCTCAGTTTTTACTTATTTGGAACTTGGGTATGGTTAAAAAAGGATAAAATATTGGAGACTGTCCTGACCCCCATTGAGTTTAGATTTAATAAGTGTATTATGGGCATGGAGGCCAGGTGCAGACATTACACTCATTCCAGTGTAGGTGGTCAGAAACTCATCTAAACCCATAACAGAACAGAAGTACAGCACACACAGACTGGTTTTAAAATGGTGGAATCTAATCTAAGATAGACCTGGCAGGATCTAAACCACAGGTTTTCAACCTTTTTTTAAGGAGCATACCCCTTCTGGTGATGGTGACTGGATGCTCTTGTTCAGTCTGAAGTTTGTTCAGAAGTTATGCCATTTCTATACAAAGGCATTCAGATGGCATCAATTTTTTTCGTCTTCCTAGCCTTATAACACACTTTTGAAAATTGCAGTTCTAAGAAATTGCCTGCTGAACAAAAGGAAAAAGGAAACTGAAATTTTTTTGATAAGGTAGGATTCTACCCTGTATTATATTGGTAATAATTAATATATTGCTTCAGTTATTCGGTACATACAGCATCTTGACTTTGGAAACAGGAAAACTAGGCAAATTGGTGTTTGAAACAGCGTAGAAGAGCACAGGTTATGACTACCATTTTAAGGGGTCTGAGCAGGCAGTAAGCAGCCTGCAGGTGGGAGCAGGTCCAATCAGGCAGTCACATGTTAGGCAGGAGGCCACCTGATTGGTGGAGAGGCTGGGAGTGTGGGTATAAGGCTAGGGCCCAAGTGCAGCACTGGCAGTTGCTACAGGGGTCCAAAGGAATAACATCACCCAGCTGGAGAGCTCCTGGCTCCCAGAACAGCTTAGAGATTCAGGGTGGAAACTATGGGGATGGAGGAGGTTCCTGGTCCTGAGGCATGACTTAAAACTGCACCCTGCTGGGGAGAACGGTGTGGTGGGGCTGCTTGTGGCAGGGCAGTCTTCAGGAAATGCCGCACCTGTGCCTCCCCATCAAAAAGTGAATATGGGGAGCCAGAAAGCCTCAGCCCCTGCTGCCTTGTGGGTGATCCTGTGGAAGGGAAAGGCTAAGGTGCACACCCTGATGGAAAAGCAGACTGGGTAGGGCCTGATGTGAGATCCAGGCTGGGAGAAGGGGGCCTGAGACAGGGCCCAGGCCCGCTGAGTGAGGCATGAGGCCCAAGTGGCATTAGGCCCAGAAGCCCAGTGAAAGAGCCAGGTGTTAAGGCCCTAGAAGGCAGGGTACTGAAGCCCCAGTGTGGGGCCCAGGGGCCCGGGTAGGTTTGAGGATGCCTGAGACCAAGTTTGGGCTGGGTAAGGCCAAGTGTGGCCCAGCTAAGGGGTTGGGGGAGTATTAGCAGATATGATTGTCAGCTGCAAGGCATGGAACACAGTATAAGGGAAGGTTTGGATCTGTTTATTTTGTCATTAACATCAGGGCAATTAAATGGGCAGCCTCCTGCCTGGGAACAACTTAAATTACATCAAAGGCATGGCAGGAGACACAGATGGGCCGACTGCCCTAGACAAGCAGGTGGGCCAGCATGTGGAGTGGCCCTGGGTCAGCCCACTTGTTACAAAGAATAATTTTGAATGTGGCCTTTTGAAAAATTTAACCTTATTATTCCAAGGCTGTAATGAACAGAGGAAACTTCTGCATGGATGTGCTTAGAAATCAGTTTGTGAGAGAATATATTTTTTCTAAATGTAATACAAGGGTCTTGCACTCTGTTCACTTAACACTGAAACAAAAGGAATATTTTCAGTCAGTTGATACCATTGATAAACCTGTCTCAGCGTTTGCAGGGTCTTACAACAAACACATCATTATATCAGCAAAGTATGAAAGATCAGGCAACCACAATACAAACTGAATAGGGATCCATCTGGAGGAGTACAGAGTCTGGTTTAGAAGGATGAAGAGTGAAATGGAATGAACAGCTGCAGACACTACATTACAGTGGTGTTGTATTCCCCTGCCCCACCAATCACCACCACCACCAAGGCTCAGTAGACACAAACTGTAATAAAGGTAAACTTTTAATTATTATCCCTTCCACTCTCTGCACAGCAGGATTTTCAAAGAGTCTCCATCTGTTACCCCACATACAACTGTACCCTCCTTCATGTCTGTAGGAGTGAGTTCATCTACTGCTCCCACAAAAAGCATTACAAACGTCTTGCTCCTGCAAAGACGGCACTGCTGCTAACAGTGAAATGCATCTAAAGATCATAGAGTCTACTCCAATATTAGAAAACACACACATCAAGTTACCTTTCTCTTGCCAAAACCCTGCTGCCCACCAATATAAAAACATAACATTTTGTATGAGTGGTATATAAGGAAGGAGGTAGTACTACAAGCATAATTAAAACCGAGTGTCATTTTTTTCTCCTTACTTCTACCTTTCCTGAATTTTTCCATGTGTGAACATAGCTAGTGAAAGGATGATACTGACATAATGAATCAAACAGTGAGTGTGAAATGGCAAAACATTTTTCAGCATCATCCTGTACTCCTAGCTGGAAAGGCTGTACTTTCTTAGCAAAATACCCGGTATGTATAAGCACCATTTTAATAAGAAGATCTCTAGAGATGAACACATGAACAGGTTAATCCATGGAAGGTCAAGCTGTCCTGATTTTCAAAAAGGGAGAAACAGATGACACAACCCTATAACAGAAGTGGCCCTTACCCTTGCCACTTTGCTCCTGGTTTTCATTCATGGATCCATGCCCCACTGCTACCCTACAAATAGATGCAAGAGAGCCCATTCTTGAACGGTTGTTACCATCATATTCTCACTTTTACTATTGTTACTTTGTCAATAAAACAAGGCTGTTTTCGCTAGCTTGAAGAGCTGACTGAAAAACTGAAGGGGGATTAATCTGCTTTGCCTTTACTCTCAGAATTTCTCCACAATGGGACTAAAATTTCACAGTAATCTTTTGACTAGTAGCAGGCTGAGATTCAGTTTCAGTTTTTATATACATGTTTTATACATAATGTACAAACAACCCCACGATTATCAAAAGTCATTTCTCTCTCTGTTCCTTTTTCTAGATTTGTATTTGTCTTGGCAGTGCTCACCCACTTCAAGTAGAATTGAATGTACAAAGCACATCTGAAAATCAGATCCTGGATCTCAAATTTGAGCACCTCATTTGAAAACCTGGGCCTTTTGTGTTAAGTATAGCACGTTTTAAATGCAGCATGGAAAGTCAGACAAGGTTTCATAGATTTCATTGATTTCATAGACATTAGGGCTGGAAGGGACCTCGGGAGATCATCGAGTCCAGCCCCCTGCCCAAAGGACAGGAAGTCAGCTGGGGTCATAGGATCCGAGCAAGATAAGCATCCAATTTACTCTTGAAGGTGTTCAATGTAGGTGC
>NW_017728947.1:91051494-91069044 GCF_001723895.1 Crocodylus porosus | reverse complement strand
GGCACTACACCAGAGCGCCAGGAGTTTTCAAAGATCCGTGCCAGGGGCTGGGCTATGACACTTGCCAGCTCCTTGAGTACCCTGGGGTGCAAATTGGTTCCTTGGGTAGATGTGGTATCTTTTATTAGACCAACTAAATAGTTGCAAAGAACAATCTTTCCAACTATTTACTTGGTCTAATAAAAGGTATCACATCTACACAAAATGGCTACAACCAACAACTCTAAAGCATGGAAATTCAGGCACATTTATAATGAACTTTAGGTAGCACATTAAGTGGATCCATGCAAAAAATCTGGATCTCTCTTTTGTATTCATTTTAAGAATGGAAAATTCTTTCCTCCATTGATTTGATTTTGATACTGACCATTCAGGCTTCACATTTTTGGGGATGTATTTGAGGGGTATGTAGATGAGAGTTACATGATTGAAAGAGCCTGAAACTATTTGACCTCTCTCTGTTGCACATTTGTTAAAGGACATAATAAGCCCAGCAGTCCATAGAGCCAGCACGATTACAATAATGTTTCAGAGGGACATAATGGAATAATGTGGCTGGGTACACATCTCGCTGCCTTTGACTCTCCAACCCAAATAACTCGTAACTGGGTCAACTGTGGGCCATCTCTGGCACAAATATGGAGCAAGGCTTAAACTCATCTCTCTGGATTAGCAATGGAGATGCCTTCGCTTCTCTGCCACTCTGTTCTCCAACCTTACCCCTCTCGATACAAAGTACTTTTAATTAAAAAAAAATGTAAGAGTAATTTTTCTCCTTTTCAGTTTCAGTCCTAGAAAGCAACTCACAGCTGGACTCCAACATGAAAGCAGGAATTTGTCTTCTTCTCTTATGGGAAATGTGCCTGGGAATGAACACCTCTTCTGTCGAGACAAGAATGCCAGAGGAGAACAAAGAACATTTCTTGTCAAAGAAACAGACTTTAAGCATTTCTGAAGAACGCTTTCACCATAAAAATATCCCAAAGCCATTTGAAGTGCAAGTCCCTTTACAGTCCACTGTTTACAATGTCACTGAAAAGAGCACAAATTTTGGATTCAATCTCTACAGAAAAATAGCCATGCAACATGATAACAATGTTCTTTTCTCCCCTCTCTCTCTGTCATTTCTCATGGCTGCCTTTATGCTTGCAACCAAAGGGGAAACAAACAACCAGATAGTTCAAGGTCTAAACCTCCACCTCTTGAAGGACAAAGAGAATCCTTATCACTTGCCAGCTTTATTTAAACAACTGAAGGAGAACATCACAGCAAATGAAGAGTTTATTCTTCAGGAAGGTAGTTTTGCTTTTATCCAAAAGGATTTCTGTCTCAATGAATTTTTCCTCAATTTATCCAAGGAGTACTTTGACATGGAATTCCTGAGTGTGGATTTTAACAACTCCACACAGGCAAAGGAGGTCATAAACCAGAATGTTAACAAAATGACCAAAGGAAAAATCCAAGAGCTTTTTGAGGATTTTGACATACATGCTAAATTGGTTCTTGTGGATTACATATTTTTCAAAGGTAAATATAGATTTTATTTTAATCTATAAAACTACCATTTATGAAAAGACCAGCGGTCTGACTTTAATCTCAGTTACATTAGTGTAACTACAAAGACATTCTGAGATTTGTATCACTACTCTATATTTGTAACTGAGATCTTAGACATGTCAGATAAACGTGTCATTGATACTGAGTTAGCTGCAAACTGGGTGAGTATGTATATCAGATACACATTCCAACTGATATGGTAATTCAAATACAAGTGTTTTAATTTCAGGAAAAAGATTTTTTAAAAATGCAATATTTTCCCCATCCTCTATTTCCTCTTTCTGTCCTCCAGTAAATGATTTTTAACAGTACTGCCAACATCCTTGAACGCTGTAGACCTCTATCCACTAAACAGCTGCAGCACAGAGGTAATGAAAACTTTTCAGCATGATGTTAATGTGTTTCAACCCTTTTCTAAAGGGTCCACTTCTAAGGCTTGAATATGTTGTTCAGTCTCCACAGAATCCATATTCTTCTTACCAGAACCTTTATTTAATGCCTATTGTAATGGTGGCTATGACATGGGCATGTACTTTCCATGGGCTAAGGCACCAATTAATCTCTCAGACAGCACTTTGGCTAGGACACAGTACAGTTGCCAAAGACAGCATAGTGAAAAGAACCATTGCTAATCAGAAATATTGCTCACCCTTTTCAGAGTACAAGAGAAAGAAGTTACTAGAATCCTGAATTCCCTGTGCTTGATGAGAGAAATGTAGTCAATGAGCACAGTGCAGAGAGGTTCATGGTCTGAGGGGAGATATACACATGCCACAAACCAGCTCCAGACTGGAAGCTAGGGAGAGGCTGTCTCTGCAAAAATTTCTTTTCTCCACTCCAGGGAAGGGGCCACTTTTTTTTACAGAATCACCAAAGCTGGATCTCACCGCCCAGATTAAATTGGTCCAGGATAAGGACCCATCTGTTTTCTTTAGTGTCACTAATCCAACAGAGGCCAATTGGGACTGAATTCTGAACCCTGCAGCTTCCCCTGATTTAGGTGCTCTTTCTGATGGTATAAATCAGGCCAATGAAGCTCCATTTATGCTGTACCAGTCCCCTGAAAACACTTACAGTCAGGAGTAATCTCAAAGCTCTTCTTATGTGTGCCTGATGTCCAATCCTGTATATAGAGATCTCAGGATTATGGGATTGAAAAAGTGGCTTCAAAGGCTTAAACCATACATAGCTCCACAGGACACCAGAAGGCAGAGAACTCTCTCTTTCCTGGAAATCTTCTCCTGAAAAAACAATAGAGATCCAAAGTAAAGAGAGAAAGAAACAAATTGCAGGGCAGAAAACGCCAAGGCAGTAGTTCAAAGATTTCCACTTTTGGGCATGTTGAGGACAAGCGCCCAAAGACTGCTTATCAGATATAAAATCTATAAACTGCATCTAAGACAATTTAGGCTTCAGTAGATAGAAAACAGCACAGTAAATTAATATTCTATGAACTACGCAAGGCAGAGAATAACACATAACCCCAAGGCGTCAAAGTCATTTGGCCTTTTGCATTGGATGAATCACCCAGAGCCAGCCCCTTGGGTCTGATTGGACCCACGCACCCTCCCTCCCTGAAAGCCAGATGCAGAGCATGTGTCACCTACTCTAACTGGTCCAGGATTGCTCCACATGTGGCCATTGCTGTGGCCAGTCTGGGACCAGTGCTGGATGCAGCACCCACACCAAACTGGCTGAAGAAGGTGCTGCATGATTGCAGGTCCTGGACTGGCTAGGGTGGCGGGGGCAACCTGTGTGGCATGCATCCGGGGCCTGTGTACAGGGCTGGTCTAATGTGCACCATATGCAGTGTCCGTCAACTTCAGACTCAGGGACAGTGCAACAGCGGCCCTGCAAGCTGGGCTCTATCTATCAAAACCCCCTGACAATCTGCAAGTCAAAGCATTGTTTACAGTAGCTAGCACTTCCAAGTAGTTAAGGGTAATCTAATTTAGGAATGTGACAGCCAAGTCTTGATTTGGCAACATAGATAATCATGGCAACCTCTGCATTTTGGGAAGACATCAAGCAGGAATTGAAAGAAAACATCTTTGGCCACCATTGCTAATTCCAAAGCCAAGAACAAGAACAAGCCCAGTTTGGACACAGGCACTGGCAACCTCTATAGGAAATAAGTATCAACATATGCCTTCATTACTTTTCCTAATTTCTCCGAATACTTTCTCTATCATCAGACTTCCCTGACATCTTACCTTAATTGAATCCAACTGAACCAGATTTCATGCAGATCCCAAAGAGAGAGGATGATTCTGTCTAGATTAGAAATGAAATGTAGTGATTGGTATAATTGATAAAGATGATGACTCAGCCCACATCACAGTACTTCACAAGATAGCCCCTGTCAATGATCTATGCATAAGACTTTATGGAGGTATAACTTTTAAAAAGAGTGCTGAATAGGTAGAGTTGTCTTCCAATGAAGAAGGAACAATCAATTAACAGGTCAACAAAGGAGGTGAGATGACAGGATTTAAATACAGGTAAAGGGATATTCATTCATTTTGAAAAAGTGTGGGTTACTGTCCACACTTAAAAAAGGGACAAAAATATTTGCTTATTTTTCCCTCTTTCTTCAGGGAGTGAATCAGTTCAAATTGGGCATCAGTGCCCTTTGCTATAAAGAGTTTAAAAGTAGACTTGCTAAAAGGTTGTCACCCATTCATTCCAAACACATAAGGCCCATGATCCTATGGGATGACATAGCAATACATATAAAACTTTTAAGAATCTCTGAATTGTTACCATAAGCAATTTTAAGTGTAAATAATTATTTTCTTTTTTTGTCCCCTCAGGCAAATGGCTTCACCCATTTAACGCTAGGCTTACAGAACCAGAGTTTTTCCACATAGATAAATACAGAAGTGTGCAGGTACCCATGATGTTCAAATCGGACAAAGTTGCCTCAACTTTCGATGAGAACTTAAGATGCACTGTGGTAAAACTTCCCTACAAAGGAAGAGTACACCTGCTGATTGCTGTGCCAGAAAAGGAGGGAGATTATGTTTCACTTGAAGACCACTTAACAGCAGAGCTTGTGGAGTTGTGGCTCAGAAACATGAAGACCAGGTATAGCTTTGCACAATTTGACATCCTGTTCATTGCCATTTCCTTTATATTTACTGTGGGGAAAAAAAAGTAAAGCAAAAATTATCTGGTTCCTTACCACCCACTAATACATTAGTTTCTGTGTGGAATCAACTGCATGTTCATAGAGGATGAGTCCTTTATAGCAAACCAGTCCCTGAAATGAAAACATTCATTAATCTATGAGTGAGAATGGTTTGAAAGATTAATTTAAGGCTCTGACTCACCTCTTGTCTTCCACTAAGAAATGCTCATTTCTGGCAAGTTACAATCCAGCCCCTCCAAGTCCATGCTTTCCGCAGTCCTGAATGTCAACTTAAATTTGGCACTTCCCTCAAAGTAGAGTGGTGAACCAAGAGTTTACTTGTGAATGGACTTCCAGCCTAAGCCATACAGACCTGTGTAGATACAGAAAGGACATGGGTTGAATTATAACATTATTCTCATATTAAAATGAAGTTCAGTAGATGACTGTTATTCTACAGCCATTCTAAATTAATTCATACCTTGTATTCAAGTTACTATGCGGCTTGAATTGTCCAGTGACTGGCAAATACAATGAAGTAGAGGTTTCAACCAATATGGCTCTGAGTTTTTCATGAGGAAAGGAGTTTGCCTTGATGTGATTGACAAATTAGGTAGGTTCAACCTACCTAAATACAGATAAATTTCAACTTTCACCTTTTCTGTAGCATGTTGCTGAATTCAATCCTAGCGTGGATTTCCAGCAATATTTGAAGTGTTCCTTACATGTTCATATATTCCTAGAACTAATGACTGTTTGTTGATTATTGTTACAGAAAAATAGATTTTTTCCTTCCGAAGTTCAAACTAGACCGGAACTACCAAATGCATAAACTCCTTCAAACTCTAGGAATTAAAAATCTCTTCACAAACCAGGCAGACCTGAGTCAACTCACAGATCAAATGTATGCCAGAGTATCACAGGTAAGTCTTACAAGTTCCTTTACCTTATGGGCATTATGTTGCTTCATATAATTTGTATTCAAAATTTCTAAAATAAAAAGATTAGGCCCCATTAGCCTACTTAACTATACAAACATGTAGAGCTAGATCTAGTTAAAAGATCTAGATGGAACTGAGGCACTGAAGTTCAACATTTTTATCTATAAAATCTTGCCCCCTAACTCTCATCATAGTCAAATGGTACCTCCTGCCTGACCTTAAATGTTTTCTAGAGTTCTGCTTCTGTAAATGCCTCAGATTGAGGCAGTTCAGAGTCTAGTTCATGCCTAAGCTTAGCCAAAATCTACAAACAAGGTACCTGAGGGATCAAATCTGCTAGGTATACTCAGAGAACACTTAAGGCACATTGACAAGATTGAGCACAACAAATAAGTTTTAATAGTTTTAAGATGCAGAGGGTGCCAATGGGGTGCCTGCCTTTTATATAATAATAAGATAGAACAGTGCCTGAGGCAGTAAGAGACGTTCTTAGCCTGAGAGATTCAAACTACCTCTCTTGCCTTTTGGAAGACTAGGGGTGTGCAAACCAGGCCCTATTCAATTCTGATTCGGCCTGAATCAAGGACAGTGATTCTATTCGTTGATTCAGATCACTGTCCCTGATTTGATTCGGCCAAATCTGAATCTGAAGATTTGATACTGATTCAGACAATCAGTGATTCCAACACAGACACAGCTTTAAATGTTTTTTCTACATACCTCGAAGTACCAGCACAGCTCATGAATGCTGTGACGCGGGGGCACATGGAACATTCCACGGGAATGCGGGGGGGCCCTCCACATACTTGGCAGCGAACCCGGAAGTGGACTGGAAGTACTTCCGGTCCACTTCTGGGTCCGCCAGGGAGCCCACTAGGAGGCCCCCCCGCACCTCCCCTGGTTTGGCAGTTGGCTGCAGGGGGACCCTAGGTGTCTCCCCCAGACCCAGGAGGCACCAGTTGCTGAGCCAAGGGGCCACGGGGGAACCCACTGTGAACTCCCCCATGCTTCTGTGGGACACTCCACAGATGTGCATCCCAGCATTGCAGTGTTCACGAGCTTCCTGCTACCTAGAGGTATGTAGAAAACACATTTAAAGCTGTGTCTATGTCCAAATCTCAGAATCTTTCCAAATCTCCCTGAGTCAATTCAGAGGGCTCCGATTCAAGTTGGAGAGATTAAAGAGTCCTCTGGTTCAATTCAGAGATTCGGCCACCGAATCAGGCTGAATCTCCACAGAATTGAATCGGGGCTGAAGCTTCGCACAGCCCTACAAAAGAACACCTTACCCACCATAAAACAGGCTTAGATTGCTGTTAGGATACCCTCTGCCTTTTGTGTTGATGCTGGGCCACTGTAGCGAGAAGTATTCAGGACTTAGTGTCATGCTTCCTTTCTCTGACCTACTACGTATAGTATGTTAGAGCACTTGTTAAAGCACATGTACCTGCATCTAGGACTGCTTCTATATCTTGGATTATGCAGACACTGAGAATAAAAATGAAATAAAATGCCTTATTTTGGCTACTGTTAACCAAATCTTTAAGGAGGCAACAGTAGGAAGGGATTTCTTGCACCTTGTTCCCTAGCCAGGGAACCACCAGAATCCAGTACCTGCTAGCACCATGAGACACTACAAAAGGTATTTCATACCAGAGCTGTAGGTCTGGTATGTAGTAACCTTCTAAAGGTCATCGTAGGTGTCTGCTCAGGGTTATTCAACACGCCTCTATGGTAGGGTTAGAACACAAAGAAGAAGATAAGAGCTGCTAAGCTCAGAAAAGGAAGAGACAATGGAGAGAGACTGAAATCTATTGAGGAACCAAGATGAGTCTGAAAATTGTGAGAGAACAAAAAAGATAATATGCAGGGACCATGACAAACAGAAGACAGAGGGCTAGTGATTCACACCAACTGCAGACTCAAGAAGAATCAACAAACCTGTCACCAGTGCACATTCAGATAGAAAGTGTGCTGTCTCCTAGGATCAAGGATGATACATGGACCTGATGCTGGAATAGAATCCTAATGGCCACTATGAAGAATCTATCAATCGTCATCTAACTGTGGCCTTGGGTCCACCATGATCCACTGGCTGGGAAACTGGCTCTGTGGTTGGACCCAGAGGGTGGTAATCGACGGAAGTCAATCATCATGGTGCCCTGTAACCAGTGGGGTCCCCCAAGGCTTGGACCAATATTGTTCAACATCTTTATTAATGATGTGAACATTGGAGTCAGAATGACACCAAATTCTGGGGTAAAGCATCCACACCTGAAGACAGGAGGCAATCCAGGCAGACTGGACAGGCTCAGCAAATGGGTGGATGAGAACCTGATGGTGTTTAACACTGAAAAATACAAGGTTTTCCACCTTGAGAGGAAAAACTTTCAGCATCCTTATAGGCTCAGCAGTGCTACGCTGGCTAGCACTACCAAAGAAAGAAACTTGGGGGGTCATTATCAACCACAAGATGAACATGAGCCTTCAATGCAATGCTGCAGCTAGTAAAGCGACCAAAACGCTGGCTTTCATCCATAGATGCTTCTCAAGCAAATCCCAGGATGTCATTCTCCCCTTGTATTTGGCCTTGGTGAGGCCGCAGCTGGAGTACCGTGTCCAGTTTTGGGCTCCACAACTAAAAAAGGATGTGGAGAAGCCTGAGAGAGTCCAGAGAAGAGCCACGCGCATGATCAGAGGTCAGGAAAACAGACCTTACAATGACAGGTTTAGAGCTATGGTGCTCTTTAGCCTGGAAAAGCACAGGCTCAGGGGTGATCTGATGGCCACCTATAAGTATCTGGGGGAACGTTCGTTCACCAGAGCACCCCAAGGTATGATGAAGTCAAACTGTGAGACCATTTCAGACTGGACATAAGGAAGAATTTCTTTACTGTCTGAGCCCCCGAGGTCTGGAATAGCTTGCCATCAGAGGCAGTTCAAGCACCTACACTGAACACCTTCAAGAGAAATTTGGATACTTATCTTGCTGGGATCCTATGACCCCAGCTGACTTCCTGCCCCTCGGGCAGGGGGCTGGACTTGATGTTCTTCTGAGGTCCCTTCCAGCCCCAATTTCTATGAAATCGGAGAAATCCATATTAGAACAAAAAGCAGCAAAATTCAATAAAGGTGTCATTGGTAGGTGTTGCATGGCTTTGGGGAACCTCTTCGTTGGCGCCCTGCCCCCCAGTGACGTCAGGGTGAAACTTGATTCCAGTGCCCCCTAGATGGTGGCACCACCCCTTTTCTCACCTGCCACATCTTCAGTGTTATTGTTGGGGAGGCAGCTCCCTGCTGGGGGGACCCGGAGGGGTGTTGACCCTATGGGTGTCTTCATGGGGCTCCAAACCTCCCCTTTACCCCACCCTTACCACGTCCTCAGCCTGGGTAGATGCTGCTCCCCGCAGGTCTTCCCACACTGCCCACCTTGATAGGGTTGGGTCTTCCTGGTCATCAATTTTTAGGGGCCCATCCCTCATGTCTGGGTCAGCTTCCCCTACCGAGAAACTAAACCTGCCCTGTCCCGGGTCAAACTGTAACTGAAGAAACTCAACTGAAAATGACTGGCTTCTGCTGGTGGGCTCCCGAGATTCCCCCTCTCTGGGCCCTCAGTTCCTTGGGGAAGACTTGTCTGTCCTCTTTATCTTAATAGCCATGTGTACAAGCAACCGCCTTGTGTCCAGCCTTTACCAGCTCTTCTGGCGTCACCTCCCTGGGGCCTGGCTGACCTGTGGTCCCGTTGCTCTGCTCCCTCCAGCTGGCATCATCTACTTCCCCCTCCTGGGGGCTTGTGATTCCCTGTGTTCTGCCTGCTGTAAGTCTGGGGATGCCCGTGGGCCTGAGGAGCTGTCCCCAGCCCCGGCGTCTGAGCTCCAGGTCGGAGCCCCTCTGCTTCCTGGCGGTGTCCCTTGAGGCTGCTGCCTCTCACTGGGGCTCCGTTGGCCCTGTCAGCCCCTGAGGCTGCCTTCCACCTCACCTGTCTGGGTCTCCAGCAGGCACCTGGCTCCTTCTCATGGTGGCTGGAGCTGGAGCCTACCAGCTCCGCATCCGGCATCTCCCAGTTGGCATTCTTCTCCTCGCTCCATGGCACCGCCTCAGCTAGATCCCCGGCTGCCTTTTGAGCAGCCCGTGCTGCTCAGGAGCCATGGCCCCAGCTGTCACTGATATGCAGCTCAAGCAGCTGCAAAACTGCTGAACCTGCGTTTGTGTCAGCATCGGGTCTCTTTCCAGCTGCTACCTGTCTCTGTTCCTGTGGTAAGTATCAGGGCATGCTGATCAGGGTCTGGTCCACGCTGTGGGGGGGGCTCCTGCCTCCCCTCTCACAGAAGACTATATAGAAATAAGAAAGGACAGCATGGACAAAAGCAAATCTTTGTGGGTCTTTGGGAAAGTATGGTAAAGAGGTGTTACTGAAGTGGTGGGGATCCTCAGGGATATGAGGTGTTATTCAAGAAAAATAATAGTGGGAATTGTGCCAGCATGGGAGATTTTAACTACTAAAAGCTCTAACAGGAGCTCTGCAGACAGACCAGTGAGGTCAGAGAGTTCATTATGCATGCAGTGCACAGGCTAGGGGTGTGCAGCCATGCTGCTGCATCCCCTCTGGGTCTGCTCCTGCCTGAATACTTAAGCATTTCCCAGTACATTTAGACACAGAGGCTGCCTATATATGTGCCGATTTGCATTCTAATTATAATGCTCTAGCATCACCTCACCATCATGTGTATTAAGCCCCCACACATTTTAAAATGGCGGCTTGGGCACTTTGTTGAAATTTCATCTAATAAGACTTAGATAAAGCATTCCACGGCCATTTTAAGTGTGTGGAGGGCATTGGGGCTTAATTGGAGTGGATATCCACAAACCATACTAATTAAATTCCCTCCCCCCTGCCAAACTCCTGAGCATGTGTATAGGCATCCAGAAATGATAGTCAGCAGAAGCAGGAACTGAAGACATTTCCATACATTTTGTAAAGAATATCTGAAGATTGTAAAGCACATGCTGGCCAATCTGAGCTAGGCATGAAATCAGGTGAGGGGGAGGGGCAGCATTAAGTCCAAATCTTGACTTTTGGCTTGTTGAGAAAACAAGTATCTTGCCATGTTACAAAATAAGTCATATTACAAATTCACAAAATGAAGAATAAAAATATCAAGATTACACAGTGATATCATCTTAGGCTTGTGTAAGAAACATCATCCCCAGGGGACTTAATGTTCACAATCCTTTAGTTAATACACACAACTCCAGCACAACTGTACAAGAGAACCTCAGCAAAATGGGGGGGAAAATCTTCACCTAATCTACGCTAACAGAAATCAAATTAAACAGAACCTACTTACACTACTAAACTATGAGATTTAAAACTGAAGACATACTTTATCACTAGGCAACATACCTGAGCCTTCTACCAAAAAGTCTGATGAAAGCTATCCAAAATAAGAGAATGTATAAGAGTTGATTCTGAAAAGGGCCACCAGCAGCATAGGAGAGCACCAATACAGCACCATCCAGAACACCAATTATTAACCTGTCACAAAACTCCCTTTCCCTTTAACTTTGTTGAAGTATCTGTGCTCTTCAAAGGCCTGAACTTCTGCCCAGAGAAACAATCTGATAAGATACTGGTATGTGGAGAATTGGAAGAATTCTTCCACAGAATTTGCCTAAATAAATATTTCTACAACCAGGACAAAAGAACCTAGGATTACCTTCCTGCCACAACATAAGACAAACAACAACAAAAACCCAACTGGACACCTCGGAGCAGATAGAACCACATACTGCACTAGTAAATCAATTGAGCTAGCAAGAAAGCTAACAGCAAAATTCTCAACAAAAGCTAGGACCACCATAACCTCTCCCCTTTAAAGAGAAAAGTCACAGTCCCTAAAATCCAACAACAAAACAGTAAGCAAACCAGGACACAAAGAAGGAGCTACTGTCATCCCCAACCGTCAAGACTACATCAGTGAGACTCTAAAGAACTCTCTCACATCAACTACTATAAAGATCTTGGGGAAGACATCACACGAGTATTCACTGTTGAACTGGAAATCAATATCAAATTCTTTGCATGCCAGCTTAAAAAAAAAATCTGTTCGTACTTCTCCCCCATTATCCCATCCCAAAAACATTTTATATGCTCCCAAAGTTTCATAAACAGAGGAATGTTGGCAGACCCATCATATCCAACTACATACAGTACCCTCACTGAAGAGCTATCAGAATTCATAGGAACCATCTTGAAACCTCCTATCATTCAAAGGCCAAGTTTTCTACAAGACACAACAGACTTCCTCAGCAAGATCCAGAACATCAATCCTGTCCTCGAGAAGACCATTTTTGCAACTCTGGATGTCACCAGGTACACAGTAATATTGCACATCCTAAAGTCATAACCGCTTGCCTGAAATGCCACACAGACTACACTTGGTTGCAATCACAACCTATTACATAAGTACACTTCGTCCTCACCCACAACTTCACTATCAACAACCAACACTTCCTCCAAACCATGGTACACCTTTGGGCACAAAGATGCTCCACAATATGTTAACCTCTTCATGAGCCACCTAGAGGAATTTCTAGAAAACTGCAGCACCAAACCCTGCACTGCACCTGCTTTACATAGATGCCATTTTCATCACTGGAACTGAAAACATGGACTGGCTTACTGATTTTTACCATAGGTTCAGTTGCTGCCACCACTCAGTCGTTCTCCCTGCAATACTCCTATGCTAACATCAACATCTATACCAACACACTGTGATCTACATCAAAAATGGCACCCTACAAAACTATATGCAAAAAAAAGCCATGGACCACCATACTTAGTCCACAAAACCTGCAATTGTACCAAACATACCAAAATAGCTGTACTCTACAGTCAGCACACCTCAGACATCACCATACTGACTTAAAAAATAGTTGTGCCATCTACCTCACCAAACTGAAACTGCTTTTATCCAAGCCAGGGCACTTCAACAGAGAAACAGGCCATACCTTTGAAAGAGCTACCTAAATACCCACCAGCAACCTGCTACAACACCCCCTCCCCACATACCCTTGTCATTTACTGTCCCACACTTGAATGTATAAGAAAGATCATCAATTACAGCCAACACTTGAAAAGACAAGACCTTAAGAGAAACATGAGAGAAATATGCCCAGCCTAAGAACCAGGGATAAGACGTAGTGGTTCTTGAAATTAATCTGCCTGATGGGTGATAATGACCATCTTAAATGGTCTTGCTACAAACTACCCCCAGGTTACTGCATTTCTCTTTGTCTTTTAGCCACCTGATAATCTCTCTTATACCCCCATTTTATTTACATTGGAGTTGTGCACAAGCCTTTGTTCCGTATCTTGTTTAGCTCTGCTGTATCTGCATTTTTTTAATCAGACCTAAGAAGGGTAGTGGCACCCAAAAGATCATCTGTGTCCCTCCCAACTATTTGGTCAGTCCAAACAAAAGATAATCACCCACAAAAATCTTTGCCAAAGTACAAATACTGAAGTTGTCCAACTACTTTCCAAAATATATGTAGAAAAGCTTCTTAAAATCTGATCTGACCACTAAAAAATTATGAGCAAAGTAGAGCATCTGTGCTGATTCATATTCAAGGCAATGATGCTCTTTGTAAGTACAAAAGGTCTACCCAAAAGCAATTCTGCAATGTCAGAACCACACTCTGAACCTCAGTTGATTCCTCTGCATTGAGGTTCACCACAGATTAGATGTTTGGAAATTTGAGAAGCATTCTCCATGTTATAAAATGAAAACACTGACAGCATTATATTTGTATTTTAGGTTATCCAAAGAGCAGTAATTGAAGTGGATGAGAGAGGAACTGAAGCAGCAGCTGCTAGTGGGTCAGCAATTACTGCATACTCAGTGCCACCTACTATTAAAGTGAACAGACCTTTCCTTTTCATGGTATTTGAAGAAACTTTTAAAACATTGATATTCATGGGCAGGGTGGTTAACCCTACAGAACTGTGAATAAAGATTATGGTTTCTATCTATGTCATGTACCAAATTTTATTTTTATTTTCTTTAAACTATTACATTGCATTAGTCAGAGCTAAGTATCTGTTAAATACAGAAAATTAGATCAGAATAGCTTCCTATTTTAAACCAGCAGCAGGTCCTATTACACTATATTTTGTTAATGTCAGAGTACCCAGATTACCTCATTGAATCAATAATTGCAACAGAGATGTGTTCAAAAGCTATATGTTATAATACATTTCCTGACTATCTTCTAAAAGCCATTCAATAGTAGGCTTGAAATTGCTGATGGTACACTGAAATAATCAGTTAGAATCTTATGATTCTGTGAGCTAATCTAGCTATTTCTGTACTGATGCAAACTCAATAAAAGGATTTGGGTTGAAAGATGATGGTGTGTGTTTAAATTTAATCCCCCCCGAACAAGAGAGCTGCCATTTTACACAATTCATGTCCGGGGGGGGGGGGAGTATTTTCCATAGAAAACATCAAAATGAAAACAAAAATTCTTGTTTTAAAGTCAGTGTCAATATTCACATAAAGTACAACTAGGCTCTCAACCCCCAAAAACATCTTGTAGAACCACTATTAAAAGTTTTAGAAACTCAAGCCTGAATTCCCCAAATTCAACATTTTAACAGCAAAACTCTATTTAGAGGTAAACTTGAATCAAAGTCTTCAATTCAGATATATCAAAACATCCAGGAAGTTTGCATCCAAACACTGCAGGCCTGATCTTCTTCACTAATCGTATTTTCTACTACGAGGAGACAAATTGGGACCCTACTGTCATTTACCTTAACAGAGGTTTTACCATGTGCTTCATTCGGAACAGTCAAATCCTAAGAAGAGGATTTACAGGTTCTGCTCTGGAGAATTTTGTTTACATATTACTGTAATGGAAACAGTGAAAGTAAGACGAGAGTATTTAGCTCAAGGTTTTATTTACCTTTATCAAATGCATCTCAGTTTCTCATGGCAAGTGTATGCAGTCAAATAAAAGCACATTAAAAACTGGACTTTCTATTAAAAAGACCAAAATGTTCCCCCCCAAAAATCTCTCATTCTGTAGCTAGAAAAGCCAACTCTTTTGGTCTTACTTTGCATCACCTTCCTGGAATGACATTAATCAATAATATTATCTAGATCTCGTGGTGATGCACATGTTCAGGTTCTATCAAATCTGAACAGCGTTCTAAATCTAGTAGAAGGCCTTTAATAAAAAACAACAAACCTGCATAAGGGAAAACAACTCCATTCACAGACTAAAGAGTGAAATCAGAAAAGATCATTTTAAACTGCTTTGCAAAGACCTTTTTCAACATATGGATCTTCTTGTGGACTAAATACACAAAATGACAACAACATACAATCTACATATAGAACATGAAGCTTTACCAGTGGGCATGGAGCCACATGTAGCTTCTTCCTGCTGCTTCACAGAATTCTCACAATTTACAAGCAGTCTAAGCAGAACTCTTCTTGTTCAGATACTAAAAGGTTGGCCAAATGGGATATGAGGACTCTCCAAGATCATTCAAATTACTGAAAGGTTAGCTACAAAGATACAGGCAGATACAGAGATAAATCCATAAACATGGCCAGAAAGGAAGAAAGGAACAAGAGAGTAGTGCACACTTTTTTTTTTTGACCACAGTGCAGGACAGATATACTGAAGCAAGCTTGAGTAGCGGTCTTAGTGTACTCATAGTGGCATGGAGTTCAGCACAGGTTAGCAGTCCAAGTTTGCAGTGGGTTTTGTGCCCAAATTTTACCCTGGTGTGTGATTGGTATTAGTAGCTTAGCTACCTAGTATAAAGAGAAAGGAAAACAGGACTTTCCTGGTTTTCTGCTCTACCTTATGCCTGACTTTCCTGTTGAAAAAGAGACCAGTCTGAGCAGACCAAGAGGATGAAGCAGATGGCATCAATGACAAAGTCGCACAATAATCATGCCACTGCTGATCTCTGGATGTTCTGATGTTTGTGTGGCTGCATCAATACACCACATTGGTATTATAAAACTCAGAACAATAGCTTAAAAGTCAGGCTGCAGAACAAACACTACAAACACAAATCACTAATGATTTATATACATGAAGTCCAAATACTGTGTATAAATTATATAAAAAAAAGAAAAGACCAAGCTGACCAAAGTTCAGATTTACTCTCTAACAAGCTAATAAATTTAGATATCACATGTCAGATCACTAGAAAGTCTTAATACACATTTTAGGTACTTAATACAGGAGAACAGTAAATCTGGCTTTACTGTTATTTTTTAAAAATAAATAACTTCTATAGTTAAATGCCTTTATTTCTCTTTAATTATAAAATAAACATTGCGAAAAAATAACATTTTTTCACAAACATGCAAGTATTGCATTGTCCTAGGTTTTATTTTGAGTAAATTAATCATTCATTATTTTACACTGTAAAAAGTAATCACACACACATATGCATTCACAAATTAGATCATCTTTATCATACACCTAGATTTAAAAAACAGATATTTTTTGATATCAATATAGTTATGCTGATTGCATTTTGAAATAGAGAAGCTGACAATAGCTTCATACGGTATCTCTCAAGTATTGGCATAAATAGAACTTCTTTTAAATAGAACTGCATGTTTTCACAGGCAAATTTTGCTAGAAACATAGCATTAATACAAACAAATGCTGTTGACAGAGCTGAAGCATGATAGCCTGAATAAACAGCTAATTAAAAACTAGATTCATCGTTTTAAAATTATTAGATAAAGTGAAAATACAATCTGAAATACTAAAAATTAAAGTATTTATACAACAAAACCGCTTCTATTAAACAAAGGAAATAATTTTCATATTTAGAGGTATTTGCTCCTAAAATGTTTGGAAAACTTGTAAAGGATTTTTATAAACTTGTGTTAGAACTTGTAGCAAGACTACATTCAAATTCACAGCACAATCCTATTGCAGTTTATGCTTCAGGATAGCTGCTTATCAGTGCTTCCAGCTTTTAGTATCAACTAAATTGAAGATTCTTTAAAATGCGAAATCATTTCCCCATATGCAGACCAATTTCACCCATTTTTAACATCTATCAAACAACAGATGTTAGGAACTGCTAAAACTGTGAGTAAGTCCAATTAAGTTGAGGAGACCTGTATCCTAAATTCAAGAATCTGAACTACAGAGGCATAATTGAAGAAAAGAAAAACCTGTCTCTAGCTGCAGTAATTAAAGCACATAGCTAAAGTTATATTTCATTAACATTTCACTACAACATTGGAATTCTGCAACCATTACATTATTTATGTGATGATATTTTACAACTTAGGAATTTTATTTAAAAGATAAAAGGTTTTAACATTGCAAGATGCTTTAAATATCTCCTGTCCAGTTGTGGAGTCCCAGCCGCTGCTCCTGCTTTGTCACACAATCACATTGCTTCCAGCAGTCTTTGGTTTCCTTCCTTTTTTGTCAGATGATCTATGGGTTTGATTTTCTGTTTTTTCTTTATACAAAAAAGAGGAGATGTATGTAAAATTTTTTGGTGATCTATTAAAAATACTAAGTACTAATTCTTCATAGTAATGTGCTATTGCATGCAATATATTTTAATGGAATTATTAAGCAGCCCTACTTTGAAACAGCTGTGTGTGGCCCTCTCTCATTCATACACACATGCACATTTGCACACGCACACAGTAAATACATGCACAGTTTAGAGCTATTTTCACAGTAAGCGTATACCTTTCAAACAAGTCTTCTCCAGAAGAGGGGGTGGGGGGTGCGTGTGTGTGTGTGTTATTTATACAGGTATACCAGGGATTTTCACTTTTCCCCTTTAAAGGAGAAAATTGTGGATTTTCCTCTTTAAAGGAAAAAACTGCGGGAAACCAAGGGCTTACCCTCGCA
>NW_017728947.1:91042130-91051284 GCF_001723895.1 Crocodylus porosus | reverse complement strand
CCAAGGTTGAAGCAGGGTAGGGGGCCCGAGGCAGCACTCCATGCTGCTGGCAAGCCCATCTCTGTGCTGCTGCCAGCAGGGCCCGCCCGGAGGCACCTGCTCCTCCAGTAGGAGAAGGAGGTGGTGGGGGGTGAGGAGCTGTGTGGCCTGGCTGGTGGCACCAGGAGCTGCTGCCTGTGCTGTCAGGGCCAGGGCAGGGTAGGGCCACCAGGACACGCTGCCCAGGAAGCAGGGAGGCAAGGCTCTGGCCAGGCCACCTGGCACAGTGCAGGAGCCCCAGCCTAGGGTGCGGGATGCCACAGGCATCCCCTCTTTCACCCTCAAGCCCACACCAGGGCTCAACTAGCTCCACTGCCGCCTGCACAAGCCAGAGTCACCACAGCCACAGCCAGCATGCTCTGGCCCACATAAGATAGGTCCTGAAGCCCCTTACCCTCCCCTCCTGCTGCCCACAGCATGGCCCAGGCCAAAGCCATGCTCTGCTTCACACTGTGGCTGTGGAGTATAGCGCAGCCCTGGCCCCACCCTCAGCCCACAGCATGGGGCAGTATGTGGTGCCCCAGCTGCTGCCTATGCTTCCTCATGAGGTGCACCTCATGCTGGAGGCTGTCCCTACCATGTCCTCACAGACCACCATCCTGTAGTCCACAGGGGCAGCTGGAGGCCTCCCTCCAGCATGCCTGGTGGGCGGGGCAGGGGGCTGTGGTTTGGGAGTGAGGGGCATCAGCAGGACTGAAGCAGGGTAAGGGACTTCAGGTTGGGAGTGAAGGGCACCGGCAGCACCAGGGGGCTGCGGATCTGCAGTGAGGGGCACCAGTAATGGACACAGGGCTGTAGGTTGGGAGTGTGGGGCATCAGCATGGCCCAAGGCAGTGGAGGACTGCAAGTCAGGAGTGAGGGGCACCAGCAGGGACAAAAGGCTGCATGTTTGGAGTGAGGGATACCAGGGGGATGGAGGACTATGAGTTGGGAGTGAGGAGCCCTGCAGGTCAGGTGTGAGGTACCAGCAGGGATGAGGGGCTGCAGGTTGAGAATGGGGGGCACTGGCAGTATCAGGGGGACTGCAGGTCAGGAGTAAGGGGCACCAGCAGGGATGTGGGGGATGTGGTTTGGGAGTGAGGGGCAATGGCATGGGCAGGACACTGGCATATCAGGGCTGTTCAGCACTACAAAGCAGTGGGGGACAGTCACAACTGGACCCAGAACCTGGTGAATGAAGAGAACGTGGAACTCTGATTTTCTGTGATTAAAAAAACCCAAAAATCAAACACCAAGATATACAGGTATTTAGAATGGATTTTATTATAGTGATTGAGGCACTGACAGGCTTCCAAATAGCCTTTAAAATTGTAATGAAATCAATAAAACACTGGTAAACTGATTAACTGTATATATAGTGGCATTTCATTTTAATTATGGAAAAAAAGAAGATTTTGGGTTTTTTGATCAGAAAATTTGCGGGGGTTTAAATCAGAGAATTTGAGTTTTTTAAACAGAGAAAACCAGGATCCATGATCCTGGACCATGGCTGAACCATAGCTGGACTCCTCCGAGTACCCAAGCAAGCTCATTTAAAAGTAGCTTGGATGCTGCTCTGCTAAACTCCAGTGTAACCATAACTTAAATTAGAACAGTATCATTTGAAAGGTGGGCAAATGTATCTACTAGCTAGAGTTCTGTCAACTGGCTTCAGTATGTGAATCTGGCAAGTCTCATAACATTTCATTGCCTTAGTTTAACAAATCTGAAAAATAAACTACATGCCACTTCACAGAGGTCTTCTGAGGCTCAACAAATCAACCGATGCTCACAAAGCACAGACAATTATAGACCAACATTTCAGAGCTCTGTGTAAAATTTATTTTAGAAACTCATTATTAACATCTCTTCCCCCTCTTTTATCAAAAATATGTTTCAGACACCTTTCATAGAAATATGTATACTCCAAGTTATTTACCATGCCCATTTCACAGGAATGGAAATGTGGCCAAAACCAACTCCCACTAGCACAAGGAGCAGAAAATTATTGACAGAAATATGTACACAACTGAAGGCCAGACAGTATATTAGGGGCAGAACTGTGATCAGAATTCAGAACTCCAGTCTTAGCCTCAACAAACTAAGCAATGAAATTTGCTTTGAAAGTATGAATGATACTATGGTCAAATATGGATGCAAAGCATCCTTATTACATTTAATACGTTTTTTGAAGACTGATTATAGAGATCAGCATAAAATCCTGGCCCTAACAATATCAGTGAAACGTCCCTGATTTCACTGGGGACAAGCATCTCTCATTCCTGCTCATCCCTAAATCACTGAAGTTAATCACAGATTTAATTTAATTGGAAATTACCTCAATTGGAAGCGAAACAAATCGGACACTATGTGCATGACCACAGACTACAAAACAACATCATTCTTAAACGCATTTTCTTTCTCTCTTGGGACTTCATTTTTATTGATTCCTCAATAAAGTATAGATACACAAGCTGTCTTATCTATATTTGAATCAATTTCCATGTTATATTACGTAGGAAACAAAATTTTTACGCTGGAAGAAAATTGCTTAACATCTTGAAAATGAGGCATCATATAAGTGAAGAGAATAAAGCTAAACAACATAATAGTAGAGGATTAGATTCCTAGTGTTTATGATTCATGTCAATCTCTGTTCTAGGATGACTCATAATTTAACATTGCCTATTCCCTAGTAACAGTCAGATCTGCACATGCTTTTCTCTGAAAATTGATTTAAGTGAGGTATCTTGTGGGCTGAAGCACTTAACTGATGTTTTTGTGACTCTTCCACAGTTGAAAAATGTGTTTAAATTAAGTTCTTTATATTTTCTGTGATTCAGCCATGATAGTTACAAAAGAAGGCATCTTCAGCACAATTCATGACATTTTTCCTGCCTACAGGCTTAATCAAATCACATGGAAAGCAATGGCTGATTTTTTGCTAAACTGCAGAGAGGATGGAATCAAAATTTAAATGAGATGCATTTTGGATGTACATATTATTTTACAAAATTCAAAAGTATTTCATCTCTACATACACCTTTGATGTGGGACTAACAGGGAGCTAAATATGTTTGTACATATATGTTTGCTGTAAACTAAATATTCCAGTGCAAATTTTTGTACCCAAGCACCTTATGTGGATTTCAGACAGTTCATGGATAGCTACTGAAATGTTTCAGAGCAGTTTTGTGAAACAATGATAAATAATTACATAATAGTAAAAAATTAATAATTTAACATAATTAAAATATTGATTATTTAATTTTGTATGAAGTATTACTGTATTCTGGGAGCCACTGTTGTTTTTGTTTTTTTGAGGTTTTTTTTTTTTTTTTACAAAAATATAAACAGTTTTGGCTTCATCCCAAATCCAAGTAGGAAAATACTTGAAATGTTGAGTTCAGGCAGATGTGAAATTCGTTTCCTGCCCATTTCTCTGTCTCCAGGCCCTTGACAAATTAGTTTATTTTCACACCTCCTCTGTGATATGGGGGGAGTATTATTAACCCCAAGTTACAGATCAAGAACTACAGTAAAGAGAGACTGAGATTAAAATCATTCACAAATGATGAGTGCCTAGGATGCTTTTTAAGTTAACATTATATAGAACTTTTTGTATTCAAAACAGTTTTCATTGACTTCAGTTACACTTGTGAGTGCTCAAGACCACTCAATTGGTGACCATTTGTGAAAAATTTGAGTTAAGTGATGTGGTTATTGGTTACAAGGAAACTGAGGCTTAGGCAGGGATTGAATCTAATTCTCCAGGACAATAGTCAGCTGTTTTAACCATAATATTGTAATTTCTCTGTCTCTGCAGTCCTCTGGTTCATTCACTTTTTCAACAAATGAGACAAGGTTCCTACAGACAAGTGTCTTTCTCACTAACCAATCCTTACTAATATATAGAGCAAAACCATTCTGTGCACTGAATGAGACAGAAATCTGATGGGAAAAATAGGTGTGGTAAAACATGAACAAGCATCACAAGACAATATACAGGAGGGCTGAGCTAAAATTGGATGCGAAACCTTATTTCTGACATTTCCTAACTTCCAAGCACTTGACATACATATCAACAGTAATTTTATTTTAAACATATTTGCATGTAATTTTGTAGGATTAAAAATGAAAGCAAACAGAAGATAAGAAATGTAATTATACGGCATCACGTTAACACCCTCTTGGGTCATCAATAGTTACCACTGAAAAGACTTCTGTCAGCTAACTTCTTTAAATAAAATGATATATTTTGGTATACCAGAGGATGGTAAACTTTACTAGAGGGTCTCATGGACATTTCTGCTGACAGCTGAGGAACGGTAAAACTTGAGGGGCATCTTTATACATGCTCCAGGGTGGAGGAAAGAGTGAATGGGGGAGGGGGAGGAGGAATTTTAATTAGAGCGGCTCTTAAATTAAAGCGACTGCAGCGTCCCACACTTAAAAATGGCAGTGGGGGCGTTTTAAGTAAAGCTCCTTCTATGAGCTTTAGTTAAAGTGTCCCGCACTGTCATTCTAAAGCACAGGGACACTGAATACATGATGCAGAGGCTGCTGGAGCATACTAATTAGCACACTCCAACAGACGCAATTAATTGAGTGTGCTCCAACATGTGCTAAGTATGGGTCGGAGCAGACGTCCAGCACCTATACAGGTGCCTGAGAACTTTGGGTTCTATCCCAGTTCACAATATGGAGTGCTCTAACAGGCTTCTCTGCCCTGGTACCCTGGGTGAGAATCATTAGTATGAACAATACCAGACTATTCTTAAGAAAATCATTAGATAACCATTTTTCATTTGTAAAGTAGAACACAGACTTTTGAATGTAAAAAACTTGAGCGGAGCCAGTGACAGATGTAATGCAGGGAAATAATGATCAGCACCGTAGCCCCTCAAACCAGATAGAAATACTGAAATACAAATTTATGGTAAATATGCAAGACCACAATACAATCTTTAAAAAGCATACGAAGCCCAAGCATTTGCATATACCATCTCTCAGACCTAAGTTCAGGTATACACAAACATCTGAGCAAGGAAAACACAGTGTGACCATATAGACACAAACCAATTCATTCTGTTTTACAGGCTGTGACAAATTCCCTTTGAAGAGTCATGCTTAAGCATAGTCATAACTCTAGTCAATCACTTACAAGCTCATCTTTCGTGACTGGCTATCTTTATTCCCATTGTTTTTTTGATCAACTGAGTTAACTGAACTGCGGGAGGAAGTTGCTAAGGAGGAACTGGAAGGAAAGGCAACAGTCCCAATATTGCTGGTGGAACGAGTCCGGAATGAATCTTCTGTAAGAAAGAGATAGCAAATTAAACATAAATAAAACATATTGTCGCTGCGTTTAGTGGGTTTTGTACTGTGGTCTGACTTAAGATCGTTTCAGCAGTAAGTAAACTACTAATTAAACATTTCAATCAGGTGTGGCATAGTCTTTCCTTTATTAGTGTCAAAATACTAATGGCTTTGACACTTATTATATATTTTTGGGTAGATCCATGTGAAATTAATTAATTTCAAGGCCAAAATATATCTAGACACTTCTTTTCAAAATTGGGCCTCCCTTTCAACATCCGGAAAATGTGACTACAAACACCTGAGAACACAATTTTAATCATTTCAATGACAAATGACTGTTTTAAAAAAAACTCAGTCCAAATGCATATTCAAGTATCTACTATGCTTTAAACATGACTGTTTTAGCAAATGTGTAACACAAAGTAACTCAAACTAGAAAAATATGTTAAGAACTAATCAATGCAAAAATATGAACATTTTTCTTTATTTACTGAGCATTAAGTGTTTTTTTCTGGTTAATCTATAGGATTGCATACTGAATATTACTTGTGAAGTACTATTCAAAGTTGCTTAATTTTTTTAAAAGCTTAAAAATCAAGGGATCAACTAACTATTACTAAAGGTAACTTTAATGGTTTTGGATACTGAAATGACACGTTTAGCCACAGAACATATTTAGAATAGATAGTAGGAGTGAGAACTCATTCTTTCTGTTCACAGCAGCTGTTAGACAAAGGCAGACCAGCACACTTAATTTCCCTGGATTTCAGCAAAAGTTGTGACATTATGGCTGACAGAAAACGATTAGCCAAACTAGATAGGGTGGGAACATTGCTGGAATCATAAAATGGGGAAGATGCTGGTTAAAATGAAGGAGAAAACAGTGGGTCACAATGACATGTGAATTGTCAGGTTGGAGACTGGTTACTAGTGATGACCCCCTCACGGGTCAGTCTTGGGATTTTACAATTTTATTAGTGACCATCAAGAAGGAATTAAATGTGTGCTCATGAAATGTGTGGGTGACAAGCAATAAATAACAATATGGAGGAGTGGAGTAACAGAAAGGTTACCTAACTTAATAGCATAAAGTGCTAACTCAGCAGGGGCCAATGTTCTTGGCAGCTGCACAACAAGGTCAAACCCGCAGCACTCCAACCCTTTCCCCTGCCCAATCTGTTGCTCTGCTTTCTACTTCCTGCCTTATGCTTCTTGCCCAATCTGTTGCTCTGATGCCTGCTCCTTGCCATATTTACTGCTATGTTTCCCACTACCTCCTTCATCTCCTATGTCCCACATAGAGAGGCTACCTGTGCCACTTGTGTCCCACATGCCCTGGGACTTGCCCCATGCTAAGCCATGCATTTAGGGCCCCCTGCATGGGAAAGGAAGAAATTCTCTTTTCTCAAGTAAATGCTTTGTGTCTTAGGGCTTTTTGGTATTTTGTTTATTGTTTACTTCCTTCAAAGTACCGGGCAGTGGCCACAGCTAAAGGTGGCAGTTTTGACTTGGTTAAATTTGTTGCTTTTGCCAGTACACAGAAACCTCTCATGTACCCAAATGAAGGGTTCTGTTCTTCTGCCCAGGGTCAAATAATCTTTCTTGAGACTAACCTTGCTAACTGGAATCATTATTTCTAGTATCCTGAGTCCACCGCTTAAGAAGTCTCCGTCATCTGTTTATCTGTTTCTCAATTAAGTTCTTCTGAACTTTGTATCAGTGGGAGCCAATCTTTCCGTCAGGTGCAGGTGTACCACAAATTGGCCCCAGACTACGCCCAAGTGCCATTCCAATCCCTTTCCCTTACACAATCTGCAGCTCAGCATTCTACTCCCTGCCCAAACTGCTGTTCTGTTTTCTTCCACCTGCCTAACCTGATGCTCTTTTTTGCTCCCTGCCCTGTCTGTCATTGTACTCCCCAATCTGCCACATACCAAACACAGTCTGCCTGTACTACTTGCAGCGCTGTAACAGGGCCCCTACCCCATTACTAGAAGAGGGAAAGGGTCTGGCTGGGGTGCTTGGTCCTTTCCTCCTCTCTCAGTTTGTCCCCTTTTCTTTGTTGTTTTCCTTTTTTTTTTTCCTACTCATGCTTTCTTTATGCTGCTGGAGTCAAATTAACAGTCAGAAAAGCCTGAGACAAGACAGCCACAGAGTCCAGGTGCACGGAAGTGCCTGATTGCCCAGGAAGTGGAGGGTCTGGTGACCCACAAGACACTTTATAAGCCCAACCCCCCAGCTAGAGAGGCAGTCTGACTGTAAGAGCTATAGTGAGCAGAGCTCTGGAGCTGAGGGTCCAGGGGCTGAACCAGGGCTATGAGGGACAGACTCAGAAGAACAGCCTAAGAACCCTTACTTGGATTGAGATAAGTACTCCAAGTCTTTTTCTGTTTTGTTTTTGCAAGCATCACTGCAGAGTGAGGCAAACCCAGCCAGGGTGTTTTGTTTGAGCTAGGGCAGACACCTGTGCGCGTGGTTTTTTATTTCATCCGATGGTTGTGGCTGTAAGGGGAATGTGCAGAGGCCACTGAAAAGAGTGCCTGGGGACACCGCGAATCTCAGACTTGGCATTAAGAGGGCAGAAGGCAGAGACTGGGAATAAGTAGAGGCCATGAGGGGCAAAGCCTGCTGGAGACAGAGTCAGGATTGGAACGTGTCCTGACCCATGTCCCCAAGGCCTGTGTAAGAGTCTCATGGGGCCCAGAACCGAGGTTACGAGTGCATGACTAAAGCTGAGCCAGAAGCTTGCAGTCCTGCACAGTGGACACCAAGCTAAAGGGCACAGCAAGAGTAAAAGTGGGATGAGCCCGGGGGAGTTGTGATCCAGACAAAGCTCTCTTCACCCTTAGGGCAGCCTCTCCATCAATTTGCTGCATCAAGGCATGGTAGGAGAGAGTACGAAGGCAAGGAAACTCTGAGGAGACAAAGGGCATTAACAGGTAGGGGCCCCTTAAGGCAGCTGCACCACACTGGCACCAGTAGATGCCCTACAGGCATCCCATGCCACAGGCTGGCTGCCCACTACTTTACAATGCTACTTTTACATCCTTAGAATATACCCTGAAGGTATGGACCCACATACCCTTGAAGAGGCCTCAAAACATGGGAAGCTGCTGCTTGGAACTGCGCAGGAGTTGTTACACTGCCACTTACAAGTGTATGTTCCTGTAGCAATACAGGTGAGTTAAAAATCACTCTAACTTTGACCTTGGATGATACAGGGTAAAAGCTAGAATAGTTTTGTGATACACCTACCTAGGCTGGGTAACATACCCCTTTTAAAGCCACTTTTGGTGTACATTTGTCCATACTCTGAGCATTAATCTGGACAGATGCTGTATTTCAAATCCATGTCAAAATTTATTTCCATTAACCCTCCTACGACAAAGTGCCAATGATAGGCAAGTGGCTTGTAGGCATTACTAATATTTTTTTTTATTATTATTTTGACCTGAAAACTTGAGAATTACCAACTGCATTCCAAATGGCATGCTCTCATCCGTTTCTGCACAACAGAGCCCTGATCTTCATCAGGGCTTATAGAAACTACTGTAATAGAAACAAACTAACAGTAAAATATTACTTACCACTAAATGGTAGTATAGAACCCTTTCCAACTCCTGATATAGAAGAAGAATATCCTGCTGCAGAACTTTTACTGAAATGATAATAAAAAAGATAAATTGCTTTGTATAGAGAGGAGTTTCTTTAAATTGTATATTCTGGTTTCATTGTAATATTTATGGTTCTAAACTTACGTGAATTCAATTTGACAGAAGGTAGTCTCTAAGGTGCCACCATGTCCTAAGTGGTT
>NW_017728947.1:91033135-91040490 GCF_001723895.1 Crocodylus porosus | reverse complement strand
GAGAGGCAGTCTGACTGTAAGAGCTATAGTGAGCAGAGCTCTGGAGCTGAGGGTCCAGGGGCTGAACCAGGGCTATGAGGGACAGACTCAGAAGAACAGCCTAAGAACCCTTACTTGGATTGAGATAAGTACTCCAAGTCTTTTTCTGTTTTGTTTTTGCAAGCATCACTGCAGAGTGAGGCAAACCCAGCCAGGGTGTTTTGTTTGAGCTAGGGCAGACACCTGTGCGCGTGGTTTTTTATTTCATCCGATGGTTGTGGCTGTAAGGGGAATGTGCAGAGGCCACTGAAAAGAGTGCCTGGGGACACCGCGAATCTCAGACTTGGCATTAAGAGGGCAGAAGGCAGAGACTGGGAATAAGTAGAGGCCATGAGGGGCAAAGCCTGCTGGAGACAGAGTCAGGATTGGAACGTGTCCTGACCCATGTCCCCAAGGCCTGTGTAAGAGTCTCATGGGGCCCAGAACCGAGGTTACGAGTGCATGACTAAAGCTGAGCCAGAAGCTTGCAGTCCTGCACAGTGGACACCAAGCTAAAGGGCACAGCAAGAGTAAAAGTGGGATGAGCCCGGGGGAGTTGTGATCCAGACAAAGCTCTCTTCACCCTTAGGGCAGCCTCTCCATCAATTTGCTGCATCAAGGCATGGTAGGAGAGAGTACGAAGGCAAGGAAACTCTGAGGAGACAAAGGGCATTAACAGGTAGGGGCCCCTTAAGGCAGCTGCACCACACTGGCACCAGTAGATGCCCTACAGGCATCCCATGCCACAGGCTGGCTGCCCACTACTTTACAATGCTACTTTTACATCCTTAGAATATACCCTGAAGGTATGGACCCACATACCCTTGAAGAGGCCTCAAAACATGGGAAGCTGCTGCTTGGAACTGCGCAGGAGTTGTTACACTGCCACTTACAAGTGTATGTTCCTGTAGCAATACAGGTGAGTTAAAAATCACTCTAACTTTGACCTTGGATGATACAGGGTAAAAGCTAGAATAGTTTTGTGATACACCTACCTAGGCTGGGTAACATACCCCTTTTAAAGCCACTTTTGGTGTACATTTGTCCATACTCTGAGCATTAATCTGGACAGATGCTGTATTTCAAATCCATGTCAAAATTTATTTCCATTAACCCTCCTACGACAAAGTGCCAATGATAGGCAAGTGGCTTGTAGGCATTACTAATATTTTTTTTTATTATTATTTTGACCTGAAAACTTGAGAATTACCAACTGCATTCCAAATGGCATGCTCTCATCCGTTTCTGCACAACAGAGCCCTGATCTTCATCAGGGCTTATAGAAACTACTGTAATAGAAACAAACTAACAGTAAAATATTACTTACCACTAAATGGTAGTATAGAACCCTTTCCAACTCCTGATATAGAAGAAGAATATCCTGCTGCAGAACTTTTACTGAAATGATAATAAAAAAGATAAATTGCTTTGTATAGAGAGGAGTTTCTTTAAATTGTATATTCTGGTTTCATTGTAATATTTATGGTTCTAAACTTACGTGAATTCAATTTGACAGAAGGTAGTCTCTAAGGTGCCACCATGTCCTAAGTGGTTTAGAGAGGCACAGAATGTGTATGTAACAATCTACTACTTTATCTAGGATCTAATGAAGTAGGCTGTTACCTATGAAAGTTCATGCCTCTCAAATAGTCTCTAAGAGTGACTGTACATGAGCACAGAGGCTTCTCCAATGTGCTGTAATTACAGCATGTTGAAGCAGACTCAATTAATTAAGTCTGCTGCAGCATGGTAATTATCGTGCTCCTGTAGCCTTCCGTGTCTCGTGTATCAGTGTACCCATGCTTCAAAATGGCAGCAGGGGCACTTGAACTAAAGCTTGTTTTATGTGCTTTAGTTCAAGCGCCCCCACCACTATTTTGAAACACAAGGATGCCACAGTGCTTTAATTAGAGCCTCTCTTGGAGCCATTCTAATTAAAGCACTGCCTCTCCCCTCACCCACAGAGCATGTGTAAAAGGGCCCTAAGGTTCTACCCTATCCAACCTGCCAGACTTATTAACATAGCTAACCACCTCTATGCTTCATTAAATTGGAGAAATTGTTGCCTTTAAAAAAAATTAACTAATTTGCAGGTGGCTATCAAAACTGAGGAAAAAGTTGTTTTGTTTTTTAAATACAAGACAGAAGTTAAAGTACTTCAAATCAACCATAAGAATTTATAGACTCGCATTTGCATTAAAATGATCTCTTTACTCAAATATAAAATTTTACTATTCAACTAAAACTTGCTGACTGAGGCCATAATTCAACAGAATTAAACACATGATTAATATTAAGCACATGAGCAGACTCATATACTCAATTATCTTGCTTAAACATGACCATAAGCATTTGTTACGTATGAAGAGAAAGCTGATATGCAATCCACATAAGCATGTGTCACAATAACAGCAGATGGGGCATGTGCATACAGTGGATAACTGCTGCACAACTGTTATCCCACTATCCTGGCTGGAAGTAGCCAGAAGAGATCAGGTTAGAATAACGTAGGTACAATGAGTATTAGGGGATAATGAGTAAAAAACCCCCAAAAATCTCAAGGTTTATTATGAGTTGTGAGATGAAATAGCCGATACATATGGAAGACTTTCCTACATTGCATGGACACAGCACTCTTATGACGTTACACCTCTTTTCACATGTATGCAAGGCAGTGGCTAACCAGATTTCAGGATACGCATGCATATCACAAGTAGCATGCATTTGATTTTGGGACTGAAATGTATTAGATAAGTAATTAAAAGTGAAGAAAGAAATACTTAGGACATTTGTCAATGTTGCCATATTTTGGATGCAATGCTTGAGTACTGAAAGACTGGCTTCGAACCAACTTGGATTTCTTGCCTTCTTTGCCTAAAACAAGTAACAAATATATTTTGAAAGGGAGACAATTATTGCATCTTTTAGGGGGATTATTTTTGTGGTGGGGCTAGTAGATAAGCACATCTTTTTAGTTTGAATCTTTTAGCATACATTCACTGAAGGATCAGAACAGTAGTACAGCAATAAATCCTAATTATTCCTCCCATTATGAACTACCAAACAGAACAAACATTAATATATTCCACATTAAGGGAAGGAAAAACACCCATTCTTCAACTGCATTACTTTTTTATGTGCACATGAAGCAAGATTCTGGCTCACCAAAGAAAACAGTAGCTTTGTCTGTTTTTTTTACTTGCATAGGAAAGGTGGAAGCATTCAACAAGAACTTTCTAAAGAATTGTTTCTTACTTGTTGATGGAGTTGAGCTTCCAGAAACAGAAAGAGGTATATTTTTTGCCAGAGCTGATGTTGTTTTACTGTCTCTACCTAAAACAAAGTCTAGTGTAAGTACTCCATTTTGCTGTGCAGCCTTCTTTTAAATAAAGAGGTAAAGCACCACACAATGTTTTGAGGCTGGTAGCAGCTCTGGAATACGATAGGCAGATAATTATGCTGCTTCAGGGTAGAATGTCATGGTGTTTCCTTAACAATATTAATCTATTTTGCATGACACATACCACCACCCTCTCAAAAAAATAAAAGCAAAAAGGAACCCACAAAACAAACAGCTTACGCTTCTTTTCGAACATTTTATCACTGATGTTGGCAGACCTTCCCTCATTCTGCTGCTTCTCTTTTTCTAATTGTTCCTATTACAAAAACAATGTTATTAATATAAGAATTTATACTTCACATATGTTGGAAGCCTCCAGTAATGAATGTGCTTCCAACTCACTAATCTAGAAATTAACTTAATACTTTTAACTGAGTCCTCTCTAATCGGTAGTACTTTCATACATCTATTGATGAATAGCCTCTAGAGCCAATTAAACAGCACTGTGTAATCTGATCATGCTTTTCCAGTAAAAGAGATCATACCCAAAAACAAAGGTAATGCAACAAAGGTAATTACAAAGGATTCAGGAACTTCAGAGTTAAGGATCTACGTCATTAAAGCTTGTTAAATAATATATGCACGGTATGTCCTTTCAACTTTTCAAAGGACACGTGAAACAACAAAGCAAACATTCTTCATATATTTAAGCTAGGTGAGACATTTTAAAGTAAAGCTGCTTTTGAATGTAGCAAGCACAGCTAAGGTTCTGAAAAAATCTTAAGAGTGGAAAAATATTCGTTCAGATGCCAGTAACATAACAGTTATTACATTTTTATTAAACTCTCATGAAGTGCTTTCAGACTGTAATCAAGCAGGAGAAATATTAACCAGAACAGTCACTGTTTGAACAAAAGGGTATGAGACAAAGCTGGCAGTGTAAAATGGAAAAACTATGTGCTTTACTGATTTTCTGTTTCTTAAGATGTATAGAAAATGTAAGGTCTGACTAATGAATAGTCCAAGGGTACAAAATCAGAGGTGGACAATATTTAATTTCAAAATCACACAATGTTGTTTAAACTGCTATATTTTCTCAAACAACAAACTGAGAATTTAAAATTGAGAAGCCATTGTTGAAAACGAGGCAACTGAACTAGGTATTATTACTTGTATTTTGTGAAACTCAATTTTATGACTATAATACTAGCTGGCTTTATAACACACAGCTTATATAATTATATATCTATGCATCGATCAAGGTGAGTTTTGGTCCAATTATTATTTCCATTTGCTCATTGGGCCTACTTGATGAATAAGTATGATCACTGTCTTAAAGACTGCATAACATTAATTGTTTTGCTTCCTTGTAGCACACTTCATAATGTGTCATCTGAACCTAGAAAATTGCATTTTTCCCTTTTAATTCGTATTACCATTACTATCGAACATAAAAAGGTAAGTAAATAAATTTTCATTAACTCAGGGTCAAGGTTGTTCAAGTGCAATACCCACTGAGTTACTGAAATCAAGGAAATCAACTGTTTAGCTACTGCTAACATGCCTACAGACTCCTTACGATGCTCATACCCTTCTCAACTACCCAGACCTGCTAACATCCAGTTCTAGCACACATCCAGTTCCTCAAAATCACACCCAAGCATACTGCTTTAAATCCAACCTCAGAGAGACCAAGAGTATGTCTACACTGCACATTGCAGTACAATGTTAAAATAACCACTTAGCTCTAAATGGTTTGGGTACCAGAAACAGTCTAGCCATGGTAGCATGCTTGTCAGCGTGCAGTGTAAACGTGCCTAGAGGCATTTTCATCATCACTCCATTCTTTTATAATGGCAGCAGACAATGTGCTACTTCTAACCAGAAAGTTCTGTGGCCAAATTAAGCTGGCAGTACGTGGAATGTGTAGCTCTGGCTTGAGAAAACTAAAAATGACAGTATGAACTTGGAGTGAGATTGCTGGGGAGCATGTCAAGCTTGATATGGCAAGAATTTAACAGGGGAGATTCAGAAGATGAGGGGTTGGGACTCTGCAGAACACACAGAGGCCTTGCCATGCAAGGGGAAAATAAGAGAGCCATTTGGGATCTGGATTTGGAATAAGTAGGAATTAGTCCCAATCTACTAAGCATTGATTCCCAGGCAGGTACTGCTGTGCCAAAGGGGTGAAAAATCAGTTCACTAGTAAGTCAAACAAGTCCCTGTGTCCTCCTAGCCAGGCACTGAGCCAATCTCTCCCGTTAACTGAGCTTGTCAAGAAGTCTGTCCACCTAAAGGACATCTGCCTGGAACAGATGAAATGCAGAGAAAGTTGAACAGGGCAGAAAGGCTATTCGAGTTAACAGGGAGATGAGAACAGCTACAGCTCAGCATAAGCAGCTCAGTGGATAATGCAGAGAACAAAGGGAATTGTGTGGGAGTTGTGAACTGTATTGTAGGCAGAAGGTGATATTTCCAGGCCACTGCTGAACTTGCCATGATTGACTGAAGGAAAATCTGGTTACTGTAAATTAGGGCAGGTGTGCTAATATAGATACTCTTTTTTGTAAGTCTGTCAACCCCTCAGCTCTTCATGCACTAGACAGATTAAGAGTAAGCTAGCTCCTGAAGACTGAAGGTTAAAAATGGTTTGTTTGGTGTATGAGGATCCAGATATGCAATAAGCTAGGTAGGGGAGTGCCAACACCAGGAGTTCCTGCTTTTGCTGACAGTGGTAGTGAATCGCAGCAATTTCAAACCAGAGAGGCAAGAAGCACTCGTATTTCCCTGCCTTCCCTTCCATTAGTGAACAACTCATGAATACTTACTAGTTCTCACACTAAGCTTCCCCACTTTGGTGGGTGGCAGCTGTCACTGGCCTTATTTTATTTTATTTTTTTTAAACAGGGAAGCCTGCAGCAGAGAGAGAGCCTCCTTCAGCTTCCTTGGCACAAAAGAAAATGTGTGGCATTAGTGTCTTTGCATATTGAAGCTGTATTTGAAATGCTGGAATATCTAATTATTCAGCTTACTATGTTACTGAGGTCTGCCAAAACATGAAGTTCCCCTGGAATATGTTATAGAGGTGTGCTGTAAAAAGTGCTTAGAATTTTTTAAGCTACTGCTTTTGCAAGTGGAAAATTTCTTGAAGAAATACAGATCTGTACTTCTAACTGACATGCTGTAATTTAGGTAATAATCAGGGAGAGGTTATTTTAAAGGCTTTCACCCTACTTTATAGTGAAAAATGAAACTGAACCTTTACTATGAATCTATTAGGGCTAGGCCACTTCCATAATATACACTTCACTCACACCCTAAATTTTTCCCCTCAGTAGCATACAATATTTAGCCACTATATATTACAGTAAAGCTGATATACTATGCTGAAAAACATACCATTTCCAAAAGAAGATGCTCTTCTCTCTCTTTTTCTTGATCCAACAAATCATTTTCATAAAACCTTTTCTGAAACTGGTTGAAGTTTAAAATAAATCAATAAAACATAAATAATGCCATGCTATATCTTGCAAGTAAGAAAATGAGTAGGTACTTACAGCATCCACAGAAATTTCCATTCTGTCCAGTTCTAACACTGTCTATAAAAATAAGGTCATTTGTTAGTCATTCTAAAGGCAACCAATAACTTATGTACCATTGTTACTCAAAATAGCTGTCAAGGTAGGAAAGCTTAAAATACTGACACTCAGAACTTTACTAGAAGGCCACTTCGATATTTTTCCCCACCAAGGCCCACTCAGATTCACAAACGAGGGGCAAAATTGTGCATAGCCCAAAGTATACTATGCTTAACTAAAGAACCATCACAGAGACAGAAATAGAGACACAAGTACTAGAGTTTACTTATTTCATAGATTTCATAGACATTAGGGCTGGAAGGGACCTCAGGAGATCATCGAGTCCAGCCCCCTGCCCAAAGGGCAGGAAGTCAGCTGGGGTCATAGGATCCCAGCAAGATAAGCATCCAATTTACTCT
>NW_017728947.1:91016225-91032935 GCF_001723895.1 Crocodylus porosus | reverse complement strand
CCTAGCATGCACCCCTGCGCAGTCTTAATCACATAGTGACACAGACCAAGTAGACTAAAAGTAAAGCAGTAAAAGTAAAGAAAGGAGGGGAATTATTACTTCCCCGTGTGGCTCTATTGGGTTAAACTACAATCAAGCCCTAAGAAATGTACCATGTTGCTAATACACACAGTACACACACATTTATAGTAGTATTTCACAAATACGAGAAATCCCCTATCTGCATATTATAAGAACAGAAATAGAAACAGAACAGAGGAGAATATTGATACCTGTAAGATTCTTGCTTTTTTTTTTTTTTTTTTTAAATCAAGGCAAACCTTTCTTCTCATTTTATGCATACTGCTATTTGGGTAGTATGAGGTCTAGTGAGCAAGAAATTCTGACTCTGTTTTATTAATGGTACTTAAAGAAACCATGGGAATTATCTTCTGTTTTTAAATTCAACAGAAAGCACTATCTTGCAATGTGACATCATTTACAGTTTTAACTGTTCAGATCTATAAAACTGATTCCTGGGAGTCTTTAACCTCCTATGCCTACCCCACAATAAAAACTGAAGCCATGAAATCAGTTGCCTTTAATATTCAGTAATAGCAACAACATTAAATGTTACTGGAAGACAAACATACTTACTCTTTTTACAATAGTCAGAACATCTTTATCTTTCTCCTGACACAGTAGTTTTCTTATACATAACTCTAACTGCTGTAGTAAATGTTTGTCTGTGGGAACCTTTAGAGTAGATTTCACTTTTGGCAACAAGTAACAAAGCTTCATTCTATAGGAAAAGGAATAAAGAATTTAACTTTTGATGCAGATCACAGGCAATGATTTCCTTCTATTGTTTAATAAAAGCTATAGCCAATTCGATTCCACATCATGCCTACTTTTATTTTGCAGACTAAATCTTAACCTAGTTTCTATAAAGTCCTTTGAAAATTAAACAGGCTGTAATATTAGCCATTATCAGGATTAAGAATGAAAAGCAAAGCAGAACAGTAACAAAAAGCGAATGAACTGTAAATATTTCCCAGCCTAGAACAAAATATTCTAAAGTACCTCACTGACCAGCAGTGTAAGTCCTATTTGCAAAAATCACGAAGGCCAAACTTTTAAAGGTGTTCAGTACGCAAGGAAGAAGACAGGATTTACAAAATTGATTCAATGCTTTTGATTCCCTCATGCACTTCAGTACTTTTAAAAATCAAAGCCTTAGGCACTTAGCAGGAAAAACAGAAAGACAAACACATATTCTGGTATAATTTGCACTAACTTTCTTTTAAAACAAACAAACAAATCCCCCTAGAATCAAGAATAGATACTCGCACAGTATGGGTACAGACAGAAGTGACAATTTTCACCTGACCTGGCCACAAAAAGCAGTTTATAGCTGTGACCAAACACAAGTGCAAGGCTGCAAACAGCTTAAAACGAGGCCAACTGGGTGAAAATCTGACCCTTCCTTGCATGAGGTATTGGAAAAAGATGTTATAAAATGTAGCATCTTTTGTAACTTGTGTCTGCAGAGCTCCCTGCCTGTGTCTGTTTTCAGAATAGGAGGGAGGAAAGGGAGCAGAGGGAGTTCAGTTTGTGGGTTTTTCAGCCTCCCCTGGAACGTGGCACAGGTGTATCGCAGCCTCCCTCTCCACCCAACCAGAGGTGGTGCGGGGCTCCAATTCACCCACCCCACCCTTCAGCACCAACTGGGGAGCCCCAAGAATAAGTTCCCTCTGCTGCCTTTCCCTCTTCTATTCTGAAAACAGTGAGCAGTGGCAGAGAGCCTGGTCATTGTTATGGGAACCTGGTTGCAGGCTCCCAGCCTCAGCTACATTCCCCTGCTGCCTGGAACTAACAGTGAACTTCTGTTTGGTCTGGGCTAACCTTGTAACTCAGATAGTTTTGAAAAAATATTTCTGAGTTACATCAGGGAACTGCACTTCTCTCTTCCCCCTAAGTGACAGGAGAACAGATAATAGCTTGTTTATCATTAGTGAACTTCAATCCTGAAACAGACAAAACTTAAACTGATATAAACTTGCACCGACAGGCTGCATCCAGACAGGCATGGACGTTTGGTTCCTCAGAGCCAAGAAGCAGGAGCACTGCTTCCCACTGCTTCTTGTCCCCAGAGAATGCCTGTGCCATACATACTTGGGTGCACAGCAGGTCACCCCAGGTGGGGCAGGGGAGGCTGGGACCAGCAACTGTGCTGGCCCCAGAAGCTTTACCTGAGGTTCTGGGGTCTGGGGAAGCTGCAGCCGTGGTGCTCCTGAAGCTGAGAGCCTGTCTGGCAGCCAGAGCACAGTTCCAGTGAGCCAGGGTCCGTACTGCCACCATGTGCACTGCCCTGCTTTTTTTCAAAGTGGGTCTTTTGGGCCCCAGGATCTGCTACAAGGTAGCAGTGCAAGAAACACCTGAATGTGCAGTGCCACATACCTCATGGCCATGCTTGTCTGGATGTGGCCACAAAGTTTTAAGCTTCAAACAATGGAAAAAGTGATCCCATTTTAGGGTTTTTATTTTTCTATCCACTATATTTTCATATGTTATAATGCTGATTACACCTGTATAAAAACACTTTAGTCTGTTCAGGGCCTATGACTCACTGCAAGACAATGGGAGATAAGAGTCTTAACAGAATAATACAACAGACAGCAACATTTTCAGGCTGTGGGCCGGAACAAACCAGCTTGGAGGATGGTAAGACCCACTACTGTTGGTGCTTCTTACCAACACAGCACTCCCCCATGTGGATACTTAGCGCACCTATAAACAAGTAGCAAGGCTGCTCCAACACACTGTAATTACAGCACATTGGAGCAGACTCTATTAATAGCATGATAATTACTGCACTCCAGCAGATTTCAGTATCTCATGTATCAGCATCCCCACGCTGAAAAAAAGGCAACGGGGGGCACTTTAACTCAAGCTCATTCAACAAGCTTTAGTTAAAGTGTCCCGCCGCCATTTTTCAGCGCAAGGATGCTGATACATGAAATGCTGGAATCTGCTGCTCCTGGACCCACTCTAATTAAAACACCCCTTCCCCCACCACTCCCAGAGTACATGTATAAAAGCCCTTAATTCTGTATTTCCAAAGTACACTAAACTAAATGATAAAAAGCATACTTAGTGCAGAATACGTATGTCCATACTGGAAATTAGTGAGACATAATTAATTTCTTCACAATAATTGTTTTGAGATATTTCCCTTTATAGACAAGTCCTTAGTCACTTTTGAAAGTTTTCCCCTTATGCTCTCCCTATATCATGCATAGCTGAAGAGCTTTATACTGTGATACTATGACCATGTCTATGTTCCTTCCCTCCAACCCCAGATCTGCCACTGAGTGCACTCCAGACCAGCAACTAGGGATCATAAAGAGCTTGGAATCAGGCTTAAGCTCTAGAGTGCCCTTCCTTCCAAAGGTACAATCAGAGATACTCAGGGCCATGTTAACTGTTGGCCTTGGGTGTACCTCAAGAGTGGGAGAGAAGGGAAGGCACTTCTTTTCTTGGTGGAGAAGGGAAGCAGTAAGCATTGCCTAACATCTATTCTAAACACACTTTGCCAGATTCAGTCCCAAGAGTGCAGGATAAAAATAGAATTAGAAGGTAAAAGCCTAGGGAATAAAAGATAAAGAGGATGAGAACCATATTGAAAACAGAATTCAAGATCATCCCTGATAGATAAGTGAAATCCTACTGCACTTCAGATGCTCTAATATTTAAGGTGCTTACCTGAGACAATCATATTATATGCCGAATAAAGCTGGTTGACATGATAGTGAAAAGTGAAATATTATATCTATTTAACATAATATTACAGAACATGTAAAATACTTTGAAGCATGTTTTTATTTATTTGTAGCTGTTTAATATTCTCTCTGTAACTGTCTCTACTACTTCTTGTAACAGCTCACTACAGTGTATACATATGACTGAAACTAGACAGCATCGAAACACGGCTGCACTAAGTACATCTAATAAACTTACTTGCTCATCTGTTATTATTTTCTATCTTATTCCTTAGGCATTTTAACAGGTTCTCTTTTGCTGCAATTTGTACCTTAAGCAAAGGCTTTCAAATGAGCTGTCCACAATGACTCAGGTTTTGTTATTTTTTATCATCATCAATGTAAGAGTAATTTAAAAACCAGTAATATTTATGAGTTCGTATTATTCCTTCCAATGTGCATTATATTACATTTGTCAACTCTAATTGCATCCATCATCATGTTGCCACTTACCAGTGTTTTATCCTCTTTAATTAAACAATTTTGTCAGCCACTAATTTTGCCATGGCAAAATTCACCTTTTTACCCAGATAAAATACACAACAAAGACTCATATATGGAACCTGGAGCCACTTCACTCTGAACCTTTTACCATGTTGACAACTGATATGTTATTCCACACAATTACCACCCCACAGGCTAGCCCTGCACTACTCATGTGGCTTGCAAGATCAAATGGCTGGGCATCACTGACCTAGTATACTAAATAGCCATGACTTTCCTTTACAGGAGCATGCTTTGGAGTCTGTAATGCTTTAAAATCCATGGAAGTCTTAGCTTTGTTACTCAACACAATTAGAGAAGCCATTTCAAATTGCATTCATGTATGCCATGAAAATAAGACAGTTGCTCTTTTCCCATATAAGATATTTGTGCAATTGGTACAATACCTCACATTTGCTACTGGATCATGTGTAAGCTCAAGCACAGGTAGAAAGAAGTATTTACAAAAGAATGATTTGGAAAATAGTTCCATAATGAATTCACAGGTATCTAAAAAACGAAGTCTATTCCAGTAACTTTTCCCTTGGCCCAATTCTGGAAAACAAAAAAACAATAAGTGAAAGCATTACAAAAGATTATCTGTAAAGTTTTCGATCTAAGCTAGATTAATTTCTGAGAGCCTGAGAAAGTGATTTTATGGATCATTACAAAGTGAACAAATCTGTCACAAGCCCTGTTATAACCAAACTATCTCAAATCCAGTCTCTAAACTGGCACCTGGACAACTGTTAGGTCAATGAGTATTCAACTCCAATGGGGCCAGGATTTTACCCTCTAAGTTTGATTAGCCAATGTAAATGTGGAAACTACTAACACAGCTGGTATATGAAACAGAGCTTCACATGCATTTCAGGCCATGTGCCACATACCACAAGCTAGTTTCAAACAATATCATTAATAAGGTGCCTTCATCCTTCTAAACTACTTTTGAGGGTCTACAATACAGATCAGAAAGCCTTAGGCTGCTGCTTTTAAATTATTTAAATCCTCTATAAATTATTCATTTGAGAACTTGAGATTCATCACTCTTTAAATTGAAGCCTCTAGCATTCTACTTTCCGAGAGCAACCATACTTTGCATAAAGTTGCAGCTTCAGCAATGAAAATATTGGATCCAAGCAGCGTGAGCTGCATGATCTTTCAGTAGATTACAAATCGCCTGCAAAGTCTCAGTTGAGTATGTTCCCAGAAATTTTCAATATATTTTGAGTAATGCCTGGTCACAAAATTGATGGTCCTGTATTCCAAGTACTGTCCTCTCATGGATGATACGGGATATAGTATAACTTTAAAAATAATCCACTTTTCATTCAAATATTATTTGCCTTTCAAATAATCAAGAGAAAATGACGACTTACGTTCAATTAATTTCTGAATAACCTCGTGCCTCTGTTCCTGTTTGCGATTATAGCGTAAGTAAACACACAGAGTACGAGCAGCTGCTTTTTGAACAGGTAGCACATTCTTAAAAGAAAAAGGAAATACAGTTAAACATCTTGAGTCAACTATAGGTATTTCTGAAAATACCATCATCTGCAATGACAGAAAAATAAGTGGGAGGCAAGGAATTTGTTGCAATATGTTTAACTGGACCAACTGTATAGGTGGAAAAAATACTGGCCAAGGTTTTGGGCAAAAGGCACCCTTCAAGTTGCTTTGTGCCCAATAACTTTTCCAACATCTCTCCCATCTACACAGTTGGTCCACTGAAATACAGCACAAAAACCCCCTTCGTCCCTCACACATTTTCTGGACCACCATAGCTATAACAACACTCCACACCACTAGAAATAGGGGCACAATTTTTTTAAGCCACTGGAAAGCTTGCCATTCTCACTTTAGGACTGAAATGACCAAACATTAAGTAGTCATTCCAGGCAAACAAAATACAGTCACACACGGTAAAGCAAATCAAGAAAAGTAAGCAACCACAGAATCTCTGACAAGCCTAAGCGATTTAGGCTTCTAAGTCCAATTTTCAAAGGAGAAGTAAAGCCCAGGTCTGCAAAAAACATATAGTGCCTTACTTCTGTTGATTTTCAGTGGAGTCAGGTACCTTGATGCTTTTTCAGAATCTGGGTCTTAAGCATCTTTGACACTTGAATCTCCCTGATTATTTCTGCAAATAAGACTTGTGCACAAATGTCACCTGAACAGTTTTGAAACTCTTGGCATATATGCTCAGGCTTACCTCTCATTAGGCTTTTTCTGAATGTGTGATGTTTAGCATTTGGCTTTATTTTCTTTCTTGTTCCCTTGCAACATATTCCACAATGTGGAATCTACATTATTTTTTTTCATTCTAAGATGAACAGCTGTTATGCATGCAGTTGAAATTCTTTGATGTCCACTCAGAGAAAGTACACTTACAAACAGATTCTTTTAAAATTATACTGCTTTGTAATTCAAACTGTTATCCCTTTTCAAACTTCTGGCAGTCGCACAATATTTTTCAAACAGAGCTGGTTGAAAAATTTTTGGTCCCTTACCATTTCAGATCATGTTCTCCTGTTTTAAAAGTCTGAGGGTAGAAACAGACATCAGCTAAACCCCCACAGCTGATCCGCATGACTGGATAAAGCATGAATTGCCTGTTGTCCCACACTGAGCAGGAGTCCAGTGCGGGACAATAAGCAGTGTGTTCCCCTTGCCTGGGAATTCCTTGCATCAATCACTGATCTGCACATCCTTGCCAGAACTTGTGCTAACCTGTGCCTCATATGAAGGTGCGGATCAGTGCAGATCCTGGTGAGGAGACACAGGAGCCAGAGAATCCCTGGCATCCCATGCCTCCACAGCAGAACCCACACTGAAGCACAGGACCTGGCACAGGTCCTAGCATGGACACAAGGGCTCCGGGAATTTCCCAGGTCCTGTATCAGATATTATATGGATTTGAAATAGAAGACAATTGATATTGTGTGTACATATATGTACACACACTACATGTGTATGTGCACACACTATATTTATATTACATTAGTCATTCTGAAGCATCAAAAACAAATATGAAAACAAAATGAGCTTGAGGCTCACATTTGTCATAATGATTGTCAACATTCTGTGCAGAAAACGGTAATAAATCTGATCACTCGATATGATATGAGGCAGGCATGCATATTTTTGTAGTAACTTCTCATGAGTTCTCCACTTTAAAGAGGTTGCTGCTCTCTGTTCTGCTGTTGTTAGCGCTGGAATCAAGTCAGGGACAGTCAATAACTAAAATATAAAATAGAAATATTAGAAGAATTTAAAATCCTAAGTCACCAAGACACATAAATAATTGAAGCCTAAAATGAATTATACAAATCATGAAAACACAGGGCTGGAAAGAACCCCAGGTTCTCTTGGTAATATCTTTTATTGGACCAACTATATAAATAGCAGAGATGTCAGATGAACTATCGAGCACAAGGTTCCTTGCTGAAGTCTGAGAAAGGAGGAGACACAGCCTAAGCTAAATGCCAGGTAAAACAATGATGTTGGTTTAACTGCATTACATAAAAACAGAGAGAGGTGGTTAGCCATGTTAGTGTGGAGTCAGGCAGAAGGCCAGGCAGGGTGGCACTTTAGAGACTAATCAGTTGATAGGCATAAGCTTTCATAGGCAGCAGCCTACTTCAACAGATGCTAAAACTCATATGCTTTGAAATTCATCAGTTTCACAGAATCTGTTAAGTACGCTATCACTTGAAAGCAGATACTTCTTTGCACCAGTTATTCTCAAAGGCGGCATTCTGTCCTACCTAATTAAAAATAGTTGAAAGTAGAAGCAGGCTTTAAAACTGTGAAGCAGAGACAAGTTACAGTTTTACACTATTTCCCAAGCCCTATATTCTAAGAAACATCAGTCCAGTTGAGTTCCCAAGCCACAAGGAGGGCAGGATAGTTACTTCTCTTGTCTTGCATTACTCTTGCTATGTGAATTTACAGTTTTAAAAAGTGACTTATTTATGAGTTTCTATTTATGTAAAATATATTCATCCATTCATGGTCTTAGGTAGCCTCTGCCACTAGATTACAAATGTGCCCCAAAATATCAATAAATTTTCCTTCAAAACACTCTGTGAGGGGTTCCCCATTCTATGAATGAGGAATCTCAACCCTCAAAAGATTAAATTAATCATATAAGGTGGTCTTCTTACCTGGTTGGTCAGATGGGCAGTCTGCTGGCAGTCCAGCTAGTGGCCCCAATCAAGCACCTACAGTGGGAGGGGCAGCAGACACCATCTGATGCCACTAGGGGAGGAGGCGGCCCCAACCCAGCCCTACAAAGGGGAAGGGGACATGGCCTGGCCTCATCAGGGTAGGGAGGAAGGGGTGCATAACCTGGTTCCAACCCATTACATGGGGCTTGGGAATTTAGCAATGGGGAAGTGTGGCTGTATTAATGGCCACTGCTCCTATACTGCCAAATTCTTTAACCTGTGGGGAGCCCCACATGCCAGATGGGATGGCTCCACGGGCTGCACTGGGACCATGGGCCACAGGCTAAGCACCCCTGATCTAATGCAGTGGTCCTCAACTGTTTTGGACTTGAGGCAACCCTCCATAAACTTTTGTGAATTGAGTGACACTCAATTTTAAAACCTAAAACCTAATGTATATATTACAGTGCTTACCTCCTTGCAGAGAGGCTGGGCAGTGAGGGTGGGGAATCATCCAGGCATGGGAAAGTCTAAGCCTGTGTTTATCTACTTATCTGCTCACATATCGTGGCTTACCCTTCAAAGGATCTGGTAAGCACCCCAGAGTGCCCCAGCAGCCTGGCTGAGAATCACCGGTCACAGAGTAGGGTCAGTGGTAAAACAAGAAACTGGACCCAAGTGTCCCAAGTCCTGGCTCAATGATGTGAAAAGCAAGAACCACCCTTTCACCTAAAAGCAGTTGTTTAAAAATGGCAGTTGTGTGCTGTCTTACTCATGTGCATACATAAATATCCATTAGACATAAAGCTACTCTCTGAGCATGAAACCAAGTGTTCCAAGATGCATGCACAACTATTGTTCAAATTAGTGACTTTGAAAATGTGATCCATTTTGTAAACAATGTTGTATTTAAGACAAAAGGTAAGAAGTTTCTATTTTGTAGTGGACATAAAGGCTTTCAAATTTCTCTCTCTCTCAGAAAACATACATACAGGACTACGTTCCAGACCTGCACTACATATACAAGGAGGGAAAGAAGAGAGAGCAAGAGTAATTAAACAAATAAAAATGGCAGGTTTCAGATTTAGCATAAAAAGATCTGTTCCTGTGCCCTTGTACAGTCTATACATAGACTTCGGGATTCAATTGTGTATTGCATATGTAAAATAATTTTACTATTAGCCCCATTTATATTTAGATACTCACCTTGCTTTCTGATCCACTGTTTTCTCCAACAGTAGTCATAAGTTCAAGGATTTCAGGAAGGTGACCTATTAGTGCATCTAATACCTATTTGAAAAAATGCAAGGTAAATCATGTTTGTACATTCACCTGGCCTGGTCTTTCTCTCACACAATTAAAAGCTAGTATGTCTCTACTGACTCCGTGCTGTTACTGCTACATTACACCAGTGTATATGCAAGGAGAATCAAGTCCACTTTTTTGTTTGTAATGATGAAATTAAAGTTCATGGGCAATAGTAGATATAAAATGGCTGGAGTTTCAAATTCAGAAAAATAAAACTATAACCTAGAATTCTACCTACATTATGGTCAGAATGTTATTCAGAATACAAGATATTTAAACAGTATTTTCCTCATGAAGCCCTGCATTTCATAGTTTTGTAAGAATTTCAAATACAAAAAAGGATGACTACTTACTTGAATACAAGATGAGGTCCCCCCGTTTAACACGGGGAAAGAGCCCCTTGTATTCAATTCAAGTGCAAGGCACCAGGAGGGGGAGGCAGCTGTTGCAGCTGACTCAAGGTTGCTGTTGGAGCCAAAGCTGATGCCTGCTCCTTCCCACCTCTGCCTCCCCCCCCATCAACACCCCAATCTCCCCATTTCCCCCCTGCCTACCTCCTTTTACTAAATCGCTACCCTTCAGTTCTGGCAGGGCTCTGGACTCTCTCCAGCCAGCTACAAAGCATAGTTGTTCTGGCCTCAGTCTGTCCTGGTAACAGCAGTGGCAGGGGCAGCAGCTCTGATCTAGGCTCTGGCTCCGGAACTTGGCTAGAGGTGCTGCTGCCAGAACAACTGTGCCCTCCCCTTCCTACACCCTCCCCTCCGCCAATAGATCAGCCACACACTCTCCACGAGTGCCACTCTGATCCCTCTTCCTTACTTAATATGCTGCTCTGTTTTCTGTCCTGTGCTCCCTGCCTGATATGGTGCTCTGTTTTCTACTCCCTGTCCTATCTGTCACTGTGCTATCTGTCCCCTCCCCAAGTCTGCTGCATGCCATGCACAGAAATTGCCTGTGCCACTTGTGGTACCCATGCCTAGACTAAAATATTACACAACAAAGTAACCAGTATGGAAAGCCTGGGACATCTAAAAACTAAAACTACAAAGATCCTATTACGTGTACTACAGGGACGAATCCTAAATCAGGTCTAGACATCTTCATCTCCATCTCCATAGTCCAACTCCAACTTCTGTTACACAGTTAACCATAAATGCAACTGTTGGGACTGAGACACTCTTTTGGGTGCCCAACTTAACACGCCATGAAAGCCTGATTTTTTTATGTTATAAGCACCTTCTTTGGAAAAAGTCAGATGCTTTTCAGATATGTCAACCTAGATACTCAAAAATTGAGACTCCTCCTCCCCCCAAAAATCACCACCTAGTTTTCAAATTGTGACTCAGGGTCCTACATAAAACCTGAGCCTAGATGCTGAAATAAATCCAAAGAAGTCAATAGCACTTCCTGCTCACCACTGAGAACTGAAATTATTTAAGCACCTTACCAGACCAGGACCCAATCCATCATTTTTTTCTCCCTGTAATCATTTGTCCACTTCAATATAAAACCATGTCTCATGACATTCCTGCAATATGGTTAGAGTTTGCCTGTATATAAAGCCTACGACAATAAAAACCTTAGATGATTTGCCTGAAGCTTCCAAGCTCTATTCCAAGTACTGCTCGGAACACAATGTCTTTAACCACTGATATATAAAAATTAAATTTCTCTGGGTAAAAGGGAGATTTTAAGTGAAACAACTCCACCCTCTTGGATCTTAACACTGATCCATTGCTTGTGTGGGAGCAGGGTACATGCTATAAGTCTCCACACACACTATACATCCCAAAGCAGAACTTTTTAAAATGAAATTCTGATAAACCTGATAAAACAGGGTGGCTTACTTAATTTAAATATTATAGGTTTTCTCTACTCTATTTCAATGATCAGCCCCTTCAAAAGTATCAAGATAATGTTCAAAGAGTATGAGGTATGCCAAAACTACATCCTTGGCACTCCTGGGCTATAACATTCTCAAACCACTGACTCCCATTTTTGCATGGGAGGGGCAGCAGCGCGCTGTGGCATTGCAGGATAGCGGATGGCAGCAGCCACTGCTGGCTGACCAGAAATTCCGGTTAATGGCATTTCTGGTTAGTTAAATGCCAGGTAACAGAGATTTTATTGTACACACATACAGGAGCAGTTAGAGCAGGATGACCTATGAGTGACACTTCCGATTAACACCAAGGACGTAGCACAGAAATAATTATGTGAAACAGAAGTAAAAGATAGCGATCATTTCATGTATTTATTATCATGATGCATTACATTATATTGGCCTTAAGCATCAATATAAACAAATGAAGGGAAGAGCAAATAAGAGTATGTTACCTCCAGTGACTCATCCTGTAATAGCGTTATTAGTTCTTTGTGTATTGCATACACACCCGAATTTAAAATCTTAGCAACCTAAAAAACCAGGATGCACAAACAAAAACATACTTCAGTCTGAAGGAACCATAGCAGTTAAATAAGGTATATTTTAACAAGGTTGGAATACAAGACAAGGATGAAAGGCAAATCTCTACTGGCAACAAACAAGGAGTTATGTACTTTCTTACTGTTAGCCTAAAACACTGCTTATATAAGTAGTATATAAAAATGAACACCCAAGCTATTGTCTAATTGCAAAATATACCATTGAGATTGGATTAACAAGGGCTTTTTCTAATTTCTGAGTTCCAAAAATATTTTTAAAAGATACCACTGAAGATACCCAGAAAAAAAGTTTCCTATACATTGTCACTATCAGTGGAATAGTCAGCCTGCTGACTTGAAATAAAAGTCAGTTTAAAGTGAACTGCAATCCTGAGGCAGGCCTCTCTGACTTTTGCTGCTGGAGCTTCCCACTGCTCAATCTACATCTGTGAACCTTTTTTATTAGAATTCATAAATCATATATAGTTTTGTGAAAAGCCTGATGCCAATGTCTAAACAATTAATACTGTACTGTAGAATAAGGTTCTGCAAAATGGCACCATTCCATTTTGACTTGTGCTTTGACAGAACAGCGTTCCATTTCGAATTCTGTTTAGATTCGAACCCACTGTTCTGTTCTGTTTCATCTAAACAGTTTCGCCATTTCAACGCTGTTTTGACGTTTCATCCATTGGCTATAATGAGGAAGTTCAAAACAGCCCATAAACTTGGTCATTTCTTGCCTGCTTTGTACTAAACTTGCAGGATTGGCAGACCCTTCTGAGGGCATGAAGCATGTGAAGTTACAAGGAGAGAGCTGCAGGGAGTTTGGGGAAACTGCACCCCAAAGTCGTGAAAGCAAAACTCATGTCACGTGTATGTGTTAAGCCACAGTGGGGTCAAAACTTGCAGGTGTGAGCGCCCCTGCGGAGGCCACAAAGCCTGTGAAGTTTCAAGGAGATAGGTGCAGGGGTTTGCAGAAAACTGTACCTCAGGCTGTGGACAAGCAAAACTTGTGACATCTGTGAAATGCTAAGGCACAGCAGGATGAAAGCTGCAGGCCTGCTAGTCCTTGCTGTAGCCACAAAGCCTGCCAGCTGTTAAGGAGACAGGTGCAGGAATTCTGGGTTCTGGGGCCCTGCACCTCTGGCCGCAGGCAGGCAAAACTCGTGACATGGGTGGATGACAGTGTGTGTGTGTTCAGGTGTGCCCTTCCTGGAGCTGCACAACATAGCAACGTGCCCCTGTGAGGCCGCCTCCTCCCCTACAGCAGGTTGTGGTTCAGGAAGCACTGCAAGACATCCATTCAGTTCTAGGGGAGATTATCGGATCTTTGGTGTAAAATAATGTAATATTGAGAACAGGGGATTGACCTGATGGTGTTATTGACTACCCTGAAACTGTACAGAGATGTATCCAATAAGGATGCGTGTATATACCAATATGCAGATAGTGTGTGTATAAAATACACACCATCATTAACACAGTGATCCTGTTACTATCTCTCTGTCTCTATACATGGGGATAGTGATATAGATATTCATGTATCCTCCTTGCATATAACCATATACTAGTGCCTGTAGTTAGTACATATATAACAGGTACAAGCACTAGGTCACGAGTTTTGCCTGTCAGCAGCTAGGGGGGCAGGACCCCAGAACCCAGAATCCCTGCACCTATCTCCTTAACAGCTGGCAGGCTTTTTGGCCGCAGCAGGGACTAGCAGGCCTGCAACTTCCATCCTGCTGCGCCTTAGCGCACACAGTAATCACCCATGTCACAAGTTTTGCTTGTCCACAGCTTGAGGTACAGTTTCCCGCAAACCCCTGGACCTTGAAACTCTGCAGGCTTTGTGGCCTCTGCAGGGGCTTGCATGCTTGCAGTTTTGACCCCACTGTGGCTTAAGACATACACGTGACATGAGTTTTGCTTTCAAGATTTTGGGGTGCAGTTTCCTTGAACCCCCTGCAGCTATCTCCTTGTAACTTCGCAGGCTTTATTTCTTTAGAAGGGTCTACCATTCCTGCAAGTTTCATCCAAATCAGGCGAGAAATGACAAAAGGTAAAGGTTGTTTTGAGCTTCCCTATTATAGCTTATGGGGGAAATGTCGAAACAGTGTGGGAACGGCAAAACGTTTCAACTTGTCTCGTTTTGTTTCAAGGCTGTTTTGACAATACCCGTTTCATTTCAATTTCACTATTTCAATCTCAAAATGAGTCAAAAGCGCGTCGAAACAAAACTGGCGGCGAAATTTCACACAGCCCTACTGTAAAATAACAATGCAAGAGAAAAGCCACAATGGATCTGACATCTTAGCCATATATGTTATATCACAGCTTCCTTCAAAGATTGGACTTTGATTCATAGTCAGACCAAGCGTTTAACTCCAGCTAAGAAGAAGGTTATTTACTTCTTCCAGGAAAAAGTTACACAGAATTCATCAAATATATGCCCAACTTGCAGTAACACCATAAATTACTTATAGCTGGCTGACCTACCTATATTTGATTATTTATGGTGGCAATACAAGAACTTAACCAAAACTGAATATACACAACATTTTAGTAAAATTTCACCAGTTCCATTTACAGAACTAAAACAATTTTGTTGGCTATATTCAATCATCATTTTAAAATCATATTGGAGTTAAAACATTCATATAGGATTTTGCTGAATTATAGTTCTATGTATAAAAAGACAACTGCTAGCTTGGATTATTTCTTGTTAAAGCAACACTGTGAAAACAAGAGAATAAGATACTGTGGTAGAATCTAAAGTAAAACCAAAGTAACATTTTCAACAAGGATAAGAATACAATTGTCCCTGAATAAGTTATACCTAAATCACAACTGTCCCTGAATAAGTTATACCTAAATTTAACCTGAAATAAAAATATCCCAGAATCAGCATACATACACACCGTCCTTCTAATCAGAATTTTAGTGAGCAGCTGAACGCCATGACGCTTTTCTGCCATGGATTCAATCATATAGTCTTGGGATACCTGTACAGGTATACTTCACAATATCCTGGGATAAGCTATTACCGCCTGTTATCCAGGAAAGTTTCTTACACTTTATCCTGGGGATAAATGTGACATCTGTTTGCAGCCCACATAACTTACACCCTCAGACTCATTTGGCCATCAGTAAAATGGTGATTACAGCAGCTAACTCCTGGGTTGGCCTGAGACGCATGTTTACAGTAAAGAATGTTGAGCTCATCTGGATGAATCCCCAATATGCAGATTTTTTTAAAGGAAAAAAAAAAGTCAGGAATATTTACAAGACTATAAACAGATGCATATAATAAAACAATACAGCAGCTACCTGAATCCAAATGATTAAAATGCACATACTTCTTTCATTTCTATACAGTTTTAGATCTTGGCATCCTAAATTCAATGTTTAGCTTAGGCCAGTGCTTACAGATATTTTGGCCGTTCTGCCAGTTAGTGCCATATCCCATACAGCTCTAGAGAAAGGCATCAGCATTAGGCCAGAAGCAGCAGCATCTTTTCCCCATCCTTGTCTCCTTCACTTCCCACTCTTCTCCTTGTATTTATCTAATCTTCAACCAAGTATTTGTATCCCATATTACAAAAAAGAAAAAGAAACCAAATAATACAAACACTTCTCTTGATCTCAGTTATTTTTAACTAAGCTAAAATACCAAAAATGAGAACTTAGGCAGAGTACCATTAAAGAAATGTAATATAAAAAAAAGCCAACTCATAACTGCAGTATTAACAAAGAAACTTTCTGGACTTACTTCATAGAAGCCAACAGCCATAGTATATCTGACTGGCACTTCAGGGTCATGACAAAGACAGAAGAATGTGGAGTATAGTTCCAAATGGAAATTTTTTGGATCCACAAAAACAATCATTGCCTATGGAACAAAAATATGTAATCTTTAACCCAAATGGATTAATAAGCCAAACTGTTTGGGACTTCAGCTAGCTCAGGGATAACTTCTCACCTACGTCCATGCTGTGACCCACATGCATGGCTGCAGAACACTTATGAAGTGGCTGATTGCACAACAAATTGACCCTCACCAAATAAGGGATCAGAAAAGGCAATCCACTTTGGAGCACTTTAGGGAGCTTGTATTCCCTAGGATTAATTTGTGCCACAAATCGGTGCTAGGCTGATGCATCCCAACTGTGCCCTGGGGGCTGTCTTCTGGACGTGCTGCTTTTCTGAGGACATGAGCTAACCAACAGTTCCCAAACTCTGACAGATTGTGCACCACCAGTTTAAAATGGTATAGCCTTAAGTACCACCAGCAACATTTTCAGGTCAACCTTGAGTACCACTAGCAAATTTTTGTCATATAAAGTAACTATAATAAATCTGTTAACACATACCACTGACAGGTTGTCTGCATACCACTGGTGGTAATCATACCACAGTTTGGGAACCACTGAGCTAAGTGATGCAGTGTACAGAAATTTACTACTGGATAAAACCCAATAGTATTTTAGTATTTACTTTCTTCTTGCCTAAGAATGCCAATGTAG
>NW_017728947.1:91013883-91015200 GCF_001723895.1 Crocodylus porosus | reverse complement strand
GGGGGGGCTCTGCCAGCAGCCCCTGGAGGCCCTCATCACTGCTGCTACAGCTGGCAAGTGCAGGGTTTGTTTTTCTTTTTTTTTTGTGGTTATTTTAATTGTCAGGAGGCTGAGCCGGGCAGTGGATGGGGCCAGGTCAGGCAGGGCAGCCATGGGGGCTTCTGGCACGGCTCCCCCCCACTCAGGGAGAAGCAGGCACAGCCGGAGGAGACGTGGGAGAAGCCCCCATGACTGCCCTGCCTGGCCCCAGCTTCTCGACACTTCAAAAAAGCCCTGCATTTACCAGCTATAGCAGCGGCAAACAAGGCACCTGGAGGCTCATGGCAGAGCCCCCCAGCACAGCACAGGGCAGTGTGGGGCAGTGAGGATCATGCCCCACCCCAGCACCTACAAAGCTGCTGTCACATTGCAAGGGTACAGAGTGGCTTGGCAGGGCGTCTTGTGCTGCCTAGGAGCTGGAGCCGCTCCAGCAGACAGCCAAAGCCCAGCAGCGCTCAGCCCCAGCTCCCAGACAGTGCGCAGTGCCCTGCCAGCTGTGCTGCACCTGTGCCAGTGGGCAGCTGCCTCACAGGTGCCAGGTGGGGAGGGGAGTGATTCCCACTGCACCGTGCTGTGCAGGGAGGCTCTACCACAAGCCCTCAGAGGCCCTGATTGCCACTGCTACAGCCGATGAGTGCAGGGCTTTTCTTTTTTTTTTTTTTTTTGAAATGCCAGAAGGCTGGGGCGGGGCAGGGCAGCCATGGGAGCTTCTCCCACAGCTCCTCTGGCTGTGTCCGCCTCTGCCCTGGCAGGGGGAGCTGCAAGAGAAGCCCCCATGCCTGCCCTGCTGAGCCCCATCCCCCCCTCGCCCCACTCCTGGCACTTTAAAAGGAGGACTGTGGGGTTGTGCTGGACTTTCTCTGGGGTCACCTCCTAAACATTTCCAAAATGTTTCAGATGGTTTTGTTTCATTTTGGAGATGTTTTGGAGCCTTCCATTTCAGATTTCAGATTCAGTGTTTCAGGCACTGAAACACCTCCAAAACAAAACAGTTGCCGAAATTACGTGCGCAAAACTTGCATTTACTGATATAAAACAAAAAATTACTTGCCACATCCCTTGGCACATTTTTAAAGCCAACATAAAAATAATTCGGTGATCATTTTAAGTACGAATACATTTTGCTTTAAATGCAAGTTCAAACATTCAAAATAGAAAACAGGCTAACAGAAGCTGTAGTTTTAGGCATCAAGATCTCATTTTTATATATACAGGTTTAACTTTTAATATGTATGTATATCTTATGCAGGGGCAAATCCTGGAAAGCCAGTTCTACAG
>NW_017728947.1:90989769-91013783 GCF_001723895.1 Crocodylus porosus | reverse complement strand
AGATCTGCTGCCTGGGGACATGGGGCTCCTAGTTCTGACCTGGGCAGGACAGGAGGGGCTGCAGGAATCACTCCCAGGGCAGGCGGGTCTGAGCTCCACCCAGTAGCTCTGGCTGCAGCCCTGATCTGGGCACTGGGAGCTACGAGCCCTGCTGGGGGGACAGACAGGAGAGCCCCGCCCTGCTCCCTGTGACAGGTGCTGCACCTAGCTGCTCCACATGGGCCCGCAGGGCTGGAGCCACTGCCCAGGGGCATGGGGATCCTGGCTCTGACTGTGAGCAGGGCCAGAGGGGCCAGCACCAATCCCAGGGTCAGGTCCTCCCCTTGTGTCCAGCCACACACCACTCCCCACTTCCCCCAAGAGTCCGGGCAGCCCAGCAGCAAGCTGCTGCAGCAGGGGGAGGGGCTCAGCACAGCCTGTCAGTCACTCCCAGGGCTGCAGCAGGGAGCAAAGTGGGGGGAGCTGTCAGTGGGTGTAGGGAGGCATGGCTCTTGCTGCTATGTGCCCCCCAGGAGGGCTGCATCAGGCTCTTCCCAGGGGGTGCATACCCCTGAATCTGTGTGTGGGACAACAGCTCTTGTCCCACGTGCAGATCTGGGGCCATGTGCCCCCAGGGAAGAGCCCAGTGCGGCTCCTCAGTCCGCAGCCCTCCGGGGGGCGGGGGGGCACATACCAGCAAAAGCCACCCCTCTACCCCACACCCACTAACAGCTCCCCCCACTTTGCTCCATGCTGCAGCCCCAGGAGTGGTGGATAGGCTGCGCTCCACCCCTCCCTCCGCCCCTTCACTAGTCCCTCCTTCCCTATTACTATTTTCCCTGATTTAATCTGTTTTTTTTTCTTTTCTTCCTTTTATCCTGTTCTCAACCCGTTTTTTTTTATGTTTGGGAGATAAACCCTGAAACATTCCTGGAATTTTTTTTTTTTTTTTTTTTTTAAATAAAAACTGAAAATGTCAAACACTATTAATGGAGTAAGCAGAAGCACACTTGTGCTCACTCCTACAAGGAGTCTAGGCTGCAACTGCAGGAGCAGAGAATCTGAGTACTATAAAACCTCTTTAATTCTCCCTCCTTACTGGCCTGCATTTCAGGAGATACAGAACAGCACGTTCTTTCTAATATGCCCTATTTTCAAAGGCTTCCAGTTTAACCATAGTGAGATTACAGACAGATGCAATAATTGTACTGATATCAAAAGATAAAGATATAGAAGGTGTTACCGGCATTGTGATTCTGTAGCAACACAAGTGTAGCAAAACCATTCCAACTTTAACTCTGTTTCATTCAGGGTCAAATCAGAGCAATTTAGCTAAACTTTTACAATTACAGCATCATGGCAATGGGACAGCTAGATCCTAACCCCTGATGTGCAATCGTGAGCAGCAGCTTCCTTCTCTTCCCCTTCCCTTACCCTTTTAAAACAGCTAGGTATGCTTGTCCAAACCCCAACACACTCCACTTGCAGGAAAACTAGGTATCAAAATGTTAAGATAAAAGTAGACAACTTCTACGAGGTAAAGAAAAGAAATCTAATCTTTATGAATCTTTATGCACTACATGGCTTTAGAAGTTATTTGTATTAATTATCATTCCACTTGAACTATTTCAACTATCTAGGTTATATCACAATACCACAATACCTAAAGTCCCTCTTATTTTTAAGATTTTTTTTTTAGGATCATACCATATAGTCCGTTACACAGTTTCCCCAAATGGAAAGACAAAGAAACAAGAATAGATTCATCTGCTTTGAAGGATTTTTCACAGAATGATTTCACTAAGGGGAGCACAGTTTGACTCCTGTCATCTGAAAGACAAAACAGATTTTCAAAGTTAGCCATTCTCATTTAAACATCTGAAACACAGCACACACATTTTCCTGATAAAAATTGTAAATAATATCTTCTAAATTGTTTGGGAATGATATTTAACAGGCAGCCTTATTTCAGGAAAGTAACTAATAAACAGAATAATAGAAGTATTAGATTTTGCCTTTTTATTTAAAGAAAATATTTCATTTTGAAATTGACCAACTTTCTTTAAGAAAATGGGCATGGAATTTAAAATGGAGGAAAGGTTCAAAACCAAAGCAAAAGATTTAGTGTTTGATTAGATGTGTTAAGCCAAGCCAAAACATATTGTCAGACAAATAAAAATATATTTTTTCCCATCAAGTTAAAAATATATATTTTTATTTGAAGACCTCTGGTACCTCCCTATATTCTAATTCTTTCCTAATACCCAATGACAATTGCAGAAATTATAAGTTAAAAGAAAAAAAAACAATCAAAGTCTAAAGTTGACAGCAACACTTATTTTTGGACTGAAGAGACTTTACAGTCTATTATTAAACTTAATAGTACAAATGCTAACTGTTAATCCTTTTGTTGATGTTTTCCCCAAGCTACCATATTTACCCAAATCCAAGGTGACCTCAAATTTAAGATGACTGCCAATAATTAGATTTTATACACAGCAAGTGACAGACAAAGAAGCAGCAGGGCAGAAAGCAACTTGACCCCTGCCCCTTGTGCCTCATCCCCTCCCCCCCAGAGCCGACCTCTCCCTGCCACCACTACAAGGAAGCCCTAGCTCCAGCTCTGGCAATGGGGAACAGAACACATGGTGGCTCCAGCCTCAGAGACAGTTATCACAATGGCAGCTCTGGCCCCTGGCCTGAGTAGGGACCAGAGCCAGAATGACCAATCCCCTGCTGCTATGCAGGCCCCCACATGCTTCCTGCAGCATCGTATGGTCTCCCCTCTGCTCCATGGCTGCAAGAACTATCCAGGATCTGGCCAGGTGGGCAGCTACACCTCCATCCCCATACTTGAATCCAAGAAAAGGATTCCCCCCACCATAATACTGAATTGTGGCGGGGGGAGGGAAGGGAGGGACCTCATAATGGATTTTAGTAAATGAAGTATATTATTTTCTTTATTCAGTTTTTGATATGGTTAGTATTTTGATTATGTGTATTTTGATAAGTCATCATAAACTCAACAATATCTGTTCCGCACTCGAGTTCCAGAAAGGTGTGGTAAAGTCAGGAAAACAGAAGTGGGAGCGGGAGCAAGAACAAGAGCTTTTGTGGAAAACATTCAGACTGGAATAAAAAGAAAACCCCACATCTAGAAAACTAAGAGCTCTGTAATGAACCGTGCTGCTGGATCACAGACAGCATACTCAAGGATACATTTTGTCTAGTTTTTTTTTTGAGCTCACTTCGTTTCTTTGTAGACACTACCTGCAACTCTCCATGGATGACAGAGGCAATAGAGCTAATTATATTTGCCTTAGCAACACTAACGATATGGAACATGGCTGGAGAACACTGCACTCCCAATTATCCAGGTAAGATTCCTTGAGGACTGTGCCCACAGCTGCATGTTAGACAATGACTTAAGACTATGGATTATTCAACCCTGAATTGAAGTAACTTAGGTGCAGAACTAGGAAGGTGCAACTGGAAGCATGTGCCCTCCCTCCCTAAAGAGCTAAATGAACTTGCAGCAACAGATGAGAAGTCTAGAATTTAGTACCGCTCACTAGAAGAAAAGTGCGCTAAACCTTGGAAAAACTGTAAGCATGTTAAATATTCTTGTCAACAACTCTTTGCTAAAACCAAACATGAACACAACACACTCACAAATACTAAGGGATATGCATATCTTTGCAAACAGGAAAATAAAAATTCACTTATGTCAATTTCCAAGCAAAGTCAACATGAGCTGCTGGTGTACAGCGCTTCTATACAGTGTGTATGCATGTTCAGTGTACCAATATTGGGTTTTAAAAAACATGGAGCAAGATTGTTCATAGAATCACAGAAGTTGGGTCGGAAGGGACCTTGTAGCTCTTCAAGTCCGACCCCCAGCCTGGACGGGAGAAAAAAAACTGGACTCAAATGAGTCCAGCCAGGTAGGCATCAAGCCTCTTCTTAAAGATCCCCAGGGTAGGAGCCAGCACCACTTCCCTTGGAAGTTGGTTCCAGCTCCTAGCCACCCTAACTGTGATGTTCCCTACTCTAAAAATGTATTTACTGTATTTAGCATATATCAGAATAAGAACAGGTTAAAAAATATTTAACTTTACAGGAACAGATAGAAAAAAAAATTACCCCTGGCCTATGCTTGCTTTCCCATCCACACCCCCCACCTCCCAGTCAACAACAGTTTTAATTTTCACCAGAGATTCCATTCCCACAAAGGGAAAAACATCCTCTAAAGTGTGAATCAGACACTGGGCAGCTCTGCCCTGGATCTGCGGGCTGCCCAGTGCCTGGTCTTGATCTTCAGCTGAGTGCTGGGATCAGGCCCAGGCAGCCCCGAGTCCCAGTTCAGGGATCAGAATGGAGATAGCCACAGAATCCAGGGCTGCCCAGGGCCAGTGCCAATAATCAAGCAATTGTTGGCACCAGGACCAGACAACTCTGGGTCTAGTTCAACCCATGTCTGTCCCCAGCTGATGCCAACAAATCAGCTGGCTAATTCTCAGCATGGGCTGGGACAGCCCTAGTATAGAACACAATGCATGCCACACATATGTAGCTGGTTTGCCATTTTATGATGCCACAAGTTGTCTGAATGCATGGCATGTTGTAATTTATGATGTGATAAACACATTAATCATATGGTAAATGTAATGACTGCCAAGGATCTGACAGTCCGATGTACGTATAGACAAGAAAGAGGCAGGGAATTAAGTGTAGGGTGTCTACTGCTTTACATATTTTTATAGTCTTGTAAAATAAGTTTACCACTTCTTTGCGGGGATGAGAAACAAGGGTTCCCAAACCAGTAGAAATTATTATTTACAGAACTTACAGACACATTCTCATTCATTAAGATGCTGAATGTCATCCACACTCACATTTTTTTACATCTTTATCATATACACAAAGGTAAGAAAGGAAGATTATTGGAAGTTTAAACATTTCTAAAGATAAACTTAAATAAGATGGACTTATAAACCTGTTCTCAATGTGGTCAAAACCACTGTAGAGAAAGGGGCCAAGACTTGAGCGAAAACTGAAAATTCTGGAGGTGAAGGTTAGCAAGTGACCTCTTGTAAGTTCATACCACTGAGGCCCAGCTGCCTGAAGCAAGATTGTTATGGTCAACTTTGATTTTATTTTCTTTAATAATGACCACAGAGATAGGAGTTTGCACTGTAGAAGGAAAGCTCTTGCTGGCTTCAGTTAGAACTCTATCATATCTGATAGGGTAAGAAGTGGTTATGTATTGATTGCCAAATCTAGATGGGTAATTAAAGAGAAGACATATTCTAAGCTTTCCACTCTCTCCTGCTTGGATTTGCCTTTGATCAGCCAATTGTCAAGACAGTGGTAACAATCACCACCCTGAATATGGAGCACCATATTTATTAGCTCAGTCTCCTCAAGTTTGAAACAGGATAAAGACCCCCTTTGTTCTTCCGAATAAAAAAAAAAACACCTAAGCCTATAACTTGTACTCCTACGGTACTACTTTTATGACTCTTAAATGAAGCTCCAAATGGATCAATGAGGCCACATCTTTTTGTGAAAAATTCAGTGCAAGTCAGCTCATATTTTAGAGCAGTATAGACCAACAGCATAATTAAGGGTCCAGGCACCAACTTGAAGACAGCAACAGTAGGTAAGCCAGTATGGGTTTTTATGTAAAGTCTAATTTAACGGTAGATTTGCAAAGACAGAAAAAAGAATCAACTAGTTATTTTTTTTAAGCTGAAAGTTAGCAAATGATAATAGATTACGCTGATTTGGACACTACTGATTTTCGCCTCACTACCAAAGGCAGTAAAAGGAGCTGAGGAAAATGTATGGTCACTCTGCCCTTTATGCCTATGTATAACAGCACAAAAGAAAAAGGGTATGGTCTGGCCAATGGAAACTTCCACTCCAAAGACACTAATCTTGTGTGCATGAGGCGCATGAGTTCCAACAGTTGGATTTACACCAATATATACTTGAAGGCAGAATACACAACTGTATCAGCACCTAGTCTACCATATTGTATTTGGTCTGCTATACTGCAAACTCAAATGTTCAGTCTTCATCTGAAGTGTTTGAACAATCATGTCTACATTTGACCTCCTCCTTCTACCCAAGTTTGTCTAACTGCTCTGTTAATGCTCCTTCCAAGTCTTTTACCTTTACTTATTGCTTCTCCTTGCCAACCCTTATTCACTGAATTAGTCTTTTTATAGTACACTAAAGAATTTCCCTTACTTCATTCAAGTTCCTTCTAGAAATTTCTTCTGTAAATGACAGTGCACTTATAACAAACATGAAGTATGAACACACCATTTTGAGATAATGATCTGCAATACATATCTAGTGGGTACTGACTAGAGCCAGATGCTGATACCTTTACTCACAGTGAGCTGTAGCATACTCTTAAGTTCTTTCAGTGAAATCAATAGAAGCACTCAAGAAATAAATTAACCAACCTGAGTAAGAGTATCTGAATACTGGCTCTTTGGAAAGGGACTCTGTAATACTCTATGTTCTAAACAGAGTTGAACAGACTTATAGCATTTCATAAAGAATGATAACAATCCAACATTCCTATCAAATGCAGAGTCATTTTGCTCAGCCAATTTATTCTCCCCAACAGTATGTTAGAGTACGCTGTTTGACAGCTGGCTCACTCCTACTTGGAAGATGAAGTACATGAAGTCTCACGAGGCACGTAACAGACAAAAATAAAGAAAATGAAAGAAATATATAATTTTAAAAAAAATCTTAACAGCGTGGATAGACCACAGAGATGTAAAAGCATAGTTGTAACCTCATTCATACATTAAAATTCAATTCTATAGTCCAGAAAACTACAGCAAAACTGTGCGCAGCAGGTCTATCTATGAGCTTACCTGCATCAAACATTTCAAGCAAATTAACTAAAGTCTCGAATGCTGCAAGACGCACGCTGCTCCCTTCATCTCGTGCTAATTCTACTAATTCAGGAAGTACCACATTTTTTGTTAGTTCTGTCCTGAAAAGCAAGAAAAACATTAGGAAAGACGTAATACTAAACTGCATCTGTAATACTAAACACAACCTTCCCTCAAAATATCTCTCTCCTGAAAGCTTATATTACAAAATAATCACTATTCATGACTAAGAAAATTGTATATATTATGGCATTTAAAAAAAAAAACAAACAGAAATCAAACATTTTAAAATTTTACTTTGAACAGATATTCAGGAACTTCTCAGGGCAATAAAAAAAGCACATTAAAATGAAAGTAAAGAGATCACATGACATCACCAGAGCAGATTGCTGCCCAAAGCTAGATCTCCATGGGAGAGATGGCACAATCCACAAACACAGCTGATCCCTGACCCCCCTAACTCCCAAAAATCATTTCCTCTGTTTGTAGAATGCATATCCCAAGTACAGAGATCAACTTGAAAAGCTATTTCCCAGAAGAAACTCACTGGAGGATCCTTATTCAGAACAACTCACAAGGTTTGCAGAACCAAAGCTGGCTGCTGCGCAAGGAAACAGAACAGGCAGAGCAACAAAGAAGAAAGACAAAACAGCCCCTCTGACCAGAGAGGACTCTGGTGAGTTCACCTCAGAAATCAGAGCTTTAAAGTTTTCTATGGCAGCAGAGTTTAATAAAATCAAATCAGAGATAAAAGAAACTGACAGCAGGGTGACAGACCTGGAGATAAAGGTAATCAGCCATAAATCTTCCATATAAAATAAAGATGAATGGAAAAAAGAAGAGAAAAGGACCTTGTAGAGAAAACTGAGATTACAGAAAATTGAGAAAGAAGAAATAGCAAACAAGAGGATTCCTAGAAACTGCAGAGAAGGGATATCCATCAGAGTATAAAGCAAGTATTCCACTCCTTCCTACAGATGAAAACAAATGGCACCGACAGATATGACGGTTTGTTACACAATTGGCCACTGAAAGTGCTCTACAGTCATGCACTGACAGACATGCATGGATGCAAAGCACTTTAAAAATGCTGGATCACGTAACAATCTGAACCCTCATTACATGAGGTTTCAGGTGAACACACTCAAAAGCCCAGCTCTGCTCCTGGCACTGTCTTCAGAATGGGAGGGGAAGAAAGGAAAGGAGTGAGTTTGGTCTAGGGTTTGACCAGGCAGTGCTAGAAGGTGGGGCAGGTGAATTGGAGCCCCCCACCTTGGGGGGGGGGGGACCTCCAATCCACCCAGCCCCTCCACTCCACAGCAGGCTAGGGAAACCCTAGAATAGACCTCCCTCCCCTGCCTTCTCCCCTCCCCTCTCATCCCAAGATAGCATGGGAGCTTGGAGAGAGGTGTGTGGCTAGGAGACAATTGTTGTAGACATTCAGCCTCTCTCCCTGGATCAGCTCTGAAGTGGAGCTCAATTACCTACCCTCCTAATACAACAGTGAACATCTGTCAGGTCAGGAGGGTTGGTCTAACTCATGGCACTTTGTGAAGTTCCATGAGTTAGACTGGGAAGCTGCATGTCGGTCAGCACCCAAAGGCAACACTCCTTGTAGACAGGGCACAGAGCTTTCTACACTCCCTTCAATTCAAACAAAGAGACACGGCACTATGTTTACTCCATTTTGAACAAAAGCAACAGATTCTGAAGAAGATGAGAGACATCTAATCCTACTCTGAAAGGATATAAAATAAGTGGTTCACAACTTGTTACAGGAACACGAAGGAGAAGGAATTGAGTGAAATCACAGCATCTCTCAGAGAAGCAAATTTAAGATACAGATGGGTTTTTCTTTTAAACTTATCTTTAAACATCAAGAACAGCCATATGTTTTGAAGGAGAAAAAATATTATGTTAAAATCCTTGAGAAACTAAACTTAATGGAAAGCACCCTAGAATCTCAGCCTGAGAGCAATACAGACAATGAAAAGCAACACCATAATACTGAATGGCAAACTGTTAAAGCTCAGGGGAGTACAAGGGCAAGGAGACTTGAAGTTACAAGTCTAGGGGTATTCAAGAGGACCCAAGACTGAATAATAGTATGCAGGAGAAGAAAATTAAACATGAAAGAGGAAACAGGACAAGGGAAAAAAAGAAGAGATTAAAAAAACAGCAATTTTGTGACCCAAAATACATTTGGAAAATGGGAAAATTCTGATGTTAAAAGGAAAGGGTAAGGGGGTGGTGGTGGAGTATAAATAGTACAACATGGGAAGAGCCTGGGGAAGGCCTAAAATATGGCACTGCATGACTACCTCTAGAAAACAGTATCTGATGAGCTATCATACCATACTCCTCTGGGATGCGATTCAGGAACCTCAAAGCAGAGCTAGCCTTAGGGATAGGAGATGTGGGTGACCACCCAAGGCACCATGGTCAGGGACATGTACACATTCACAGCAGTGCTCTTCACCTGCCTCACCCCAGCTGATTCCTGTCCCACGCAGAAGGAGCAGTGCCCAGCCCAGCCTGCCCCCTGCCTCCAGCCTCTGCTCAGAAGGAGCCATGCCAGGCAGATGTGGGTAGGCGGTGCCTGCTCTAGTCCACTCATCTTGCTTCTGCACAGCAGCAGCGGTGCCTTCCTGCCTGGCACACCATGCCAATCCACCTCCCTGCTGGACTTCATCCCATGCCCCTGGCTGTTTTCCTCTGCCCGCAGCTGCATCACTGACTTGGGGGAGGTGGGGGGTGAGGAGGTGCCAAAACAGAAGTTTACACAGGGTGCCATTCTCCCTAAGGCCAACTCTGCTCCTGGTAAGGAGTTCAAAACTCAGGTGTGGATGGATTAAATATTCTCTTCCATCTGAGGGACAGAGTGAATCCCCATATTTTATGAAAAAGAGTAAAGGATAAAAAAAAAAAAAAAATAAGGATCATTTGGGATCCAAAAGGGAAGGAAAACAGACTGGGTAAATACTGAGTATGGGGAAAAAGTGAGGGAGACTAAAGGGCATTTTAAAAAATGGATAGTTTGAGGTAGAGGTGCACCGATATATCCGTCGCATATCAGATCAGCACTGATAAAAGGAAAATTAACATTTTTAGCAACTGGCCTTTTTCAGTTGGTGTAGCTGATAATGCCACTGATAAATGCCACATGCATGCATGTAGCCGCAGCATGCATGCGGCCAGGAATGTGGCCCAGCAGCTTGGAGAGCAGCATCTGGCTGGTAAGTTTGTGAGAAGGAGAGTGGGGGAAGGAAAGGGTATGGGGGGGGTGCAGATCGAGGCTCCCATGGTGAGGAAGGGAGTGGGGCAGAAGCGGGGCAGGGACAGGCACTGCCCAGCCAGGGCAGTGAATGTGACCCCATCAGGAGCGGGATGTAGCCATGGGTGGCTCATCCAGGGGGTACAGAGTGGGGTGCAGCTCCCCACTGCTGTGCATAACCCCAGTGGAAGTATGGGGGAATGTGCCCCCCCAGATCTGTGTGTGGGGTGAGAGCAGGCTGCCCACTGAGGGCTTGGAGCCAGGGGCTGTGCTAGCCTCTTCTCGGTGGGAGATGGGCCAGGGATGGGCTTACGGCAGGTAGAGGCGGTGCTGGGAGGGGGGGCCTACGGAGTGGACTATAACCAACCCAAAAATTGCCATAGCTGCCACTCCCAGCGCTGCCACCACCCACCCTGAGCACAGCCCGGGGCCAACCCCCCTGCCATCACAAAGAAGCTGGTGCAGCCCCCAGCCCCAAACCTGCAGCCCACCTCTACCCCATGAACAAATCCAGGAGGCACATGCCCCCATGCTTCTCCCAGGGATGTGTGCAGCAGCAAGGAGCCCCTGCCTCATGCCCACCTCCTGGATGAGCCGCCCACAGTTCCACCCTGCTCCCAGGGTCGCATTCTCCACCCTGGCTGGACAACACCTGCCCCTGCCCCACTCCTTCCCTCACCATGGGCCTCAATTTGCACCCCATCCCCACACCCCTTCCCTCCCCTACAATCCTACACCCTTACAGACTTGCTGGCTGGATGCTGCGCTCCTAGCTGCCATCTTGCACTCCTGTAAATCAGCTATCAGATCTATACTGGCTAATATGGCTGGTTAATTATCAGCCATCAGTATCAGCCAAAAAAATCTTTATTGATGCACCCCTAGTTTGAGGAACTAAACAAGGAGAAATGGAGCTGGGTATAAAAAATGGCTGGGGAAGTGAGAGCTTTAGTGAATAAAGTTAATTTTAAGGTAAGAATGTATCAAAGAATACAAAGGGACCACGACATTATTGCAGGCATAATAAATAGGCCAAAGATAATCTAGATATGCATTATTTCTTATATTATAAAGAAGTGTGGGCAGTTCCAGCTAATAGATTTCTATATCTAGATACTTGTGTACATATGTACACACACACACACACACACACACTTTCCTTAGCTAGTAAGCCAGTGTCTCTAGCCAAAATAAATATGAATATTAACGTATAGAAATTTATCAGTATAGTGTTACAAGAATTGATGTATATTCTTTCCTTTGTAAATATGTAACAACTACAACCTCATGCAACTCCTGTGTATTATTTCAGTGTTGGAGTTCTGTTTCTGTATCTGCCTAAATAAAAACATACGCTGTGATAGGTGGAGGCACATGGAAATGACTTGTCCCTGAAGGTCATAGAGGAGCTTGTGCCGCAAGCTAGCATTATGCATAGGGAACAGCAAAACTGACTTTCTGGCCCAATACTAAGTTTGTTTTTTTCAAAGCCAGTTCTAAGAAGTGAGCAAAAAGATTCTTCTTTCCACTACCTGTTGAAGGTAATCCTGGCAAAATGAATCTAAATATCTACTGCATTTACTGCCTATCTACTATGAATCTTTCATTACTTTGGAGACTGAAGGGGAAAGATATATTCTTGGTATGGAATCACCTATATACAAAGTTGGGTTAGTCTGAGGAAGAGGGAGAGGTAGAAATCCATTTCTCTGAACAGCCAAATGAAATGTAGATCTCCAGGTAGAAGTGTTGTCAGTAACGATTATTTGGTATTTTTTCAGGGCATATCTTGCCCCTGTCTATATGAGAGCAAAAATGTCTCTTGAAATTGTATTAATACCTGGAAGGAGTGGAAGAGAGTCAGTGTTCTGCCTTCCTTCCATGTCATGTTTGCTTCTTCCAGATATTAAAACTTCTGTATTTTGGCTTTTTATAATAATTAAGAGGGTTGAACTTAACAAGACCTGAACTTAATCCTTTTTTTGCTCCGTTGGGAAAGCTTTTGGTCTGATCTTTGGCTGATATGGAGCGACACAAAAGGTGAACAAGTTTATGCCAGACAGGGATTCAGCTTTTTACATTTATGCCACACAAAAAGGGAGGTAATTTCAGGCAAATACCATGTTATAATTCAGTATCAAACCATGTGAGTGCTAACCAATAGGACAAAACCAAAATTATATAAAGATGTTTAGATATTATTTTTGTGTAAAGGCAGTTTTTAGACTTGAAGGTAGAATAAATAAGTATTGTAAGTACCAGAGAAAAACAAAACATCATAGGGTAGCCTTAATAAAAGGAGCCAAAAAAAAAAAAAAAAGACTCTCACTACACTAACTAAACTGAAAACAGTTGCCCATTTGCACATCAATGCAAATTATTGTTTCAAAATGTTCAGAAATAAGTACATGCAAAGCTACATGAATCCAGCCACTACAGCTTATTGAAACAATTCATAGCAACAAACCAAGAAGTACTTCAGTACCAGTCTGATTAAGTGATAACAACCAGCTAATCATTTCTATAAGATGACCAGGAAATACTGTTTTTATGAAATACTGTAATTATGAAATAGGTATCGCTAAATGGCAGAGAAACATAAGAAATTAATGCTGTTGTGCCCAGTTGCAATATTTGCATAAAGACATGGATGTTTCTTGTTGTTCACTTGCTTTATTCCACAATGAAATAGATAAAGTTGTATTTTTCTAAATATCAACTATTGTACAGTTTTCTGTTAAATCACCTTTCTGAAGATTGCTCATGGTTTTGTTCTCCCTAGTCAATTGTCTTTGCACAATATGCAACCCTTTCTGAAAAAAAAATCAATATCCTTTTTATAATGCGTCTAGTTTTGCTTAGGCTAAAGGTAGTATCATCCAACAGGATGAATTAATTCATTTTTTTCTGGAGTATGATTTAATAGCCCCAAAACACCTGCGCTAAGTCACCAAGTAAAAATGGATTCCTTTCTCCTCAGCCATGCTTCATTCACCAGCGTTGAACTGCATAAACTGAAAAAGTGGGAAAATAAATGTCCATCTTTTCCATCAGACCTGACATAACTACCTTGGATTTGACACATCCAAATACCTTCCCCTGGCATCTTCATACTAACTACCTTGAGCCCCTCTCAGCCAGGCATCAGCAACTCTGATTTTTGTGCCTGCTTTTATGGTTAATGCATGGAAAAGCAGCATAAAATAGAGTATGGAGATAGCTACTTGTGATGTCATACATTTCAAAATATAAAAAGCAGATTTCCTGTCACATGTTCATAGGTAACACCTTCACTATATAGTAACACCACAAATTCAAAGTGTTACTCGTATCACAAAATGATATTGCTGGACTTCCACCCCCAACAAAATAATATTTTACAGTAGTGTTGTAGCTTATTTTGAATGGTAAATGTGTCAAGAGACTTGGTAAATAAAGCTGTAGAAAACAATGGAAATGCAGAGGTGCATTTCAAGCGAGAGAGAAGAAATGGAATATAAGGAACAAAGTGGATCAAGAAATAAATGAATATATGAGCTGGGATACAGAAGGGGAAAAAAGATTTCAAATAAAGATGAAGGAAGTTAGAATAGCAGACAAAAGGAAAACAGGTAATTCGGAACAGGAAAAATAGCTGGAGCAAAAGAGACATTTTCAAACTGTGTGTTTGCAGTTTTTTGTTTTGGTGGCAAAATGATACACTTAACTTGAAAAATGCTTTAAAGAAATGGGAATTAGAAAAAGCAAATAATAGTTTATACAGGCTTACTGCTTCCAGAAGATTATGTGACCACCTATTTTTATTAATTCCTACATTTTCTATGCAATCATTTGCACTCTTAAAAGCAAAAATACTTATGGTAAAAATGAAGTTTAACAAAACTTATCAACAAAGAGTGTGAAGTGAAGGTTTCATACTTAATTCTATAGTTACAACACTTATTTTACTTCACTTTACTTTTTCACAGGCCCTAACACCCACTCTGCAAATACGCTGGAAACGCAGCAGGGAAGTTACTCCAGGGGTTGCCACTGCCATCAGTATTAAGAACTCCATCTCAGGAATGTTAAGAATACTATTTTTCCAGACCAGTGATTCTCAAATCACAGAGGCACAAGACATTTTTAAGATGATGCAGAATGCTGCTCAATATTAGCACTGTTAGGTGTGCAAACACCTGCATGATTTACAAGACAAACCCAGACATTGCAAACAAGAATCCAGAGTGTTAAAAACAATCTGACTTGTTGCAGCCTCTTGTGAGTTCTTTGCAGTAGAAGAATTGCTCTATTATTTTTCCATTGCCAAAAAATGAGTGAAAAAGTTAAGAGCTGTAAATTTCTGAGGGTCACCTCGCGTCTACATAGGTTGAGAACCACCGGTTCCAGATATTCAAGACTGAGACAGTGCCCTGTAAGCTTTAGCATGTTAGTTCCACAAAGTCTTCTCAAGTCCTACAGTCATACACATTAAGAAACAGGGGAGGGTTTCAAGCTTAAAGAGTTCCTCCAGAATACAAATTTACTGTAAGTGGGATTTGTATCCAAATTACAGTACTTTAACATTTACTACATGCCAGTGGAACCTTTCCATTGACTTGAAGTGGCTTTGGATCAGGTCCTTTTTCAAGAAAAAATAAACCCCTTTTTGCTTATATGATGGGTTCACTTTACTATAATTCACAAAAACAGCTTTGTAGTGGGGAATATCTATGTACAATTCATTGAGAAATCTCTATGCAGGCTCAGTATCAAATTATTTAAATTGCAGCTATCCATGTTTCAAGTTACAAAGCATTTTTATACATATATATTTACATTCTGTAGCAGTATACAAATTCTGCTCACCCTATTCCTTGAGCTATATGTTCCAGTTGGCGACACATGCAGGATCGAACTTCATATTCTACATCCTGACAGAGTGATTTTACCAATGGAAGAATTTCCCTTTTAATACTAAAAATAAGAACAATTTAAATTAACATTAAGAAAAAAAAACCCTGTAAAATCAATTTGGCTTACATAAATGATTCTAATGGTTCTCAGAACTCAAAATTTTACTCTTCACATATTAGCCTTTAATATTTATCATCTTTAACAGCAATTATAGCAAATAATATTATGAAGGAAAGGGCAATATAGAGAACTATTTTTACACTTATAATTATGAAATTTTATGGCATTTTGGTTAAAGCAACATACTGTAAGCTAACACAAAAATAATATTATCCACATTCACCATAACTTACTAATACTTAAAAAGTTTTTCATAGATTTTAAAAGTGCAACTTTTAATAAAAACACTTAATAACCAACTTCAGTGCAATTTTTGGGCTGCTGGCATAAGAATGCATATATGCAATTATATACATTAAAATGCAAGCGCCAGTTATTTTTTACATCAAAGTGCTTGCAAACACCACAAAAATAGAGGCATAAGTGGCTGTTTTGTTAACTTAGAAATTTAAGTGAAAACAGTCCAATCCACTGAACCAGATATCAGATTAATCTATACAAGTGTCCACCAAATCAGATAGGACGCTTCAAAATCAGCATGTACACCCTGTGCTGTTAAACAGTCCTCTGTCACCTTCCTACTATATGATGCAGGACCTGCAATTATTATAAACATAATCCACAATACTTGAATAGACACAAAAGGACAGAACGTCCAAATTGGAGGATGAGAATCGCTGAAGCTTAGCCATTATTTAATCTAAGTAGACATCTACTTAAATTGCACAGGCCACCAATTATTTTTGGGCAGCCTGCCAGTTACAGGCACTTTTCATGCTAGTGGCACATTTTTTTTCTGTTCCCCCTCATGCTGCTTGCTCATTGGCCAAGAGCCCAGCAGCATCCCCTGCCCTCACCAGTTTCCATCCTCCACACCCCGCCCAAACAGCAGCTGCAAGTACATTCAGCATCCAAAAGTGGCTACTGAAAAAGAAAAAAAAAAATCCTGTTAGGGGCAGGAGGCTAATCTGTTGGAGTCAACACTGGATCGGGAGCAGGAAGGGGGATTACTGTAGGATAGGCAACCGTAGAAAACAAAAACCAGGCTCCCAATTTCCCCTCCTGCCCCCAGGTCCTGATTCCCCACCACCACAAGCTCCAACCATCAGTTTAACCCTGCCAAGTCTGCACAGCCTGCTCCCATCTCCCTCTCCCACTAAGCATACCCATGTTCCCCATGACCCCAGACTGGCTAAGCACTGCAGCACTGCCGGACCTGCCACCATCTGCGAGAAGAGTGCCTTCAGGGTAGGGCTTCACATGATCCACGGCAGAAATGTACTTTGCTCTGTGGACTGTCTTCTCATTCCTCCTGATGTTAAGTGCAGCAGCCAGCCTCAGTGTGCTGTATGTACTGTCTCTAAACCTTTCTGGTCTCCTGCTCTGCCCAGTGATTGGGCTAATCAGCATGCTGACTGGCTCAATCACTCAGCCTGGCAGAGAGATCCTGTACTTTCTCTGGGGCCCCTGTGCTGCAAGGGAAGGTTTCCTGTGCTTTCATGTGTTCCCCACTTGTTGTGGCTCACCTCCAGTAAGTTTTTCAACCCACTTCCCCAGGCTGGAAAGGTGTTTTCCTGCTCTTCAGGAAAGGTGGGGGATTTCCTGCTTTCCCTGAAAAATTTGATTTAAGTAGATCCCTACTAAAGATTTTTTTTCCAGATTGCTCAATCCAAACTGAAGAGGCTCTTTAGCAGTTTGCCTAACTGCAGAGTGGGAAATCATTATTAGCAAACCATTAATTTGTAAACATTACAGCCACTAAGATACACTAAGGTTGCTTGCAGACATTTTTTAAAAACCACAAAAAACCAAAAACTTTAAACTCAGTGTGCTCCCACACCAAGCCCAACACATGCTCAAAAGAGGCAGTGCATTAATTGAACCCGACTTGCTCAATGTCTGTATAAATCAGACACTTTAATATGGGGGGAGGGGGCATTTGGTGCTTTATCTAATAAAAAATTGAATCAGTTGTAGTTAAAAGCACCAAAAGCCCCTCTGAAGCACCCAATCTATAGAAGAAGCCAGGTCGAAGTAACATGCTACTTCTTCCAGTAAAGTGCTTTTTTAAAAAAAAATCTGCACACCATCTAAAAGTCTCCCTTGGACAATCTACTAGGATTTAAAATAAGCAGAACGAACAATGGTTGAAGTTAAATCTTTTACTTCCATCACTTCTAAAGATGGGAAAGACCCCAGTGAAACAGAGGGCAAGGCACATTGGATTTGTACTGCAAGACTGATCTATGTAGCCCCTATGTTCTTTGGCCCTCTTTGGCTAGGGACAGACATTCAAAAAGCCTGAGCCTGAATTGATTCAATCTTTGCAGGTTAGTCTAAGCTGGCTAAGCAAAACCAGTTTGTAACTTCACAGACACCCCAGATGTGAAGGCACATGCCTGCCGTGGCTCTCAGATTAGAAGCTGAGGGGGGGGGGACCAGAGCAGCCCTCCCTCTCTTCCAGAATGCTGAGCTGATGGGGCGTGGCCAGGCCCGGGCAGGACACTGATTAGGGAGGGGTTCCCCTGCCTCCTTACCAGCCCACCAGAAAAATAACACCACAGTGTTTATGACCCCTACCTTAGTGTTTATCACCCCATTAAGAAGAGAGAGGGATATTACCAGCTACCTGTTGATTGTGCCTTTGTCCCGTCTGCACAGAACTGCACAAACCACAGCCAGCATGTGGTCTGATAGCTAATGCTATGTGACTGCGAAAGGCAGAGAATCCATGCTTAGCAGAGAGTGGGAAGTGGGGGGGAAGGGGGGCAGGGAAGCAGGAGAAAGCCAGGCAGGCACCTGCAGTCTCTGCCAGAGCTGCAGCCAGGAAGCAGAGATGAGGGCCCAGCTCTGCTGTGGAGCAGAGAGCCCCACCCAGTTCAGAGACCATGCCGGGATGCTGGGGGACTCTGATTTAACTTAAACCAGTAAGGAGTCTGGAACAGACACTGCATAAAGCAGTCTGACCCAAATCAGTCAAGTCTGATACTACATTCAACCAGGTTCATCTTGAGTTGGTTTCAGCCATTTTCAAACTGGTTTATGTGCAGTGAACATCTGTTCTGTTACAGGTTTAAACCAGCTTCTGATCACTTAAACTGGTTTATGTGTAATGTCTGTCCCTAGTCTTTGGAGTTTTAAAATAGCATTCTGATAGAAACATAAAAAAGAAATCCTGTGTATATTCTAGATATCATTTAAGAAACTAAGCATCTTCTTAGAAAGCAGAAGGAAAAGACATCTTCCGGCTGATATGGCAACTAGTGCTATTTTGGGAAAAAACTCTTGAAGATTAACTTATTTGTATGCAAGGTGGGGGACTACATCATCTTATGTTTTTGCAACAGGGCATCAATCCTGAATGATGCTACAGTAATACCAATAATGAAAGAAATTCAAAGATGCAGCATGAGGGTTTGTCGTAGTCCTATTCCTCTAGCAAGAATATGGATCCTGAAAAAGAGATGCTTTAAAATGGAAGAAAATAAAACAGGATAGTGACACTGAAGTTTAGGAGAGGTCAGAACGAAAGTTCAGTTCCTAAGGAAAATGATCTCATCTGGTAACTATCTGTGAATATTATAGATTAAATATTTTTAATCTGGCTTTAATGATAACACTTATGATAAGCAGGTGGATCCATCTGCTGTGTTCTCTTCCACTGATCTAAATGTACTACTGTATATCCAAATTATGTTTGTGATGAATTGTTCCCACAGTTTCAGAATTTAACAATAAGAGTACCAGAAGACAGATCCCAATTCAAAATTTCTCAACCCAACAGGGCAAATTTAGCCTCAACAGGGTTTTAATGTGCACTGCCATGATCAATTCCAATAGATGGTATGCCTTCCTACAGCAATTATTTGACCCAATGTCTTCAAGAACAAGAGAGAATGAGCAATTTCTTGAAAGTTTTTTACTTCAAGAGATTGCTTTGAGAACAAGCTATCTTCAGAAAATTCTCAGAATCTAGTTGTGTAAACAGAGGGTGATTTAATGGACCTTCTATCATAACCAAAACTTTGAAGCAATAATTTATATACAAACACCCCAGGAACTAAAGGAGAGAGGGAAAATATGACTATGGTGACAGTACAATTTCCACAAGGAAAGCTGAAACCAGTCAGAAAAAAGAAATTAAGATAAGAATTAAAGCTACTGGAATGTGAAGACACACTTCCATAAGGTTCAATCCTGCAACTTACCATGGCTCCTGACTATGAGCCTGCTGGAAAGATCCCACTAGATGGAGACTGCTTAGGTGTCATACATTATCCAGGTGTACACGATTCTAAACTATAATGCCAGGATCAAGGCTGCTGTATTATTTCCCTAATTTTGTTTTCAAAATAGGCCTAGTAAAGGAAAGGGATCTTCAAGTCTACCAGTATTGGGAAGATTTCAGAAATATCTAGTAACACTCTGCCAATACTTCTATTAATCTGTTAATGAGTAGGAGGGTCTTAACGTTTCAGAGCATCCAGAAATCATGGTAAAAACTGTCACGATTCCCTGATCTCATACTAACAGGTTTTTAAATGACCTGAAGCTTAACTTTAATTTGGGACAGACAAGACATCAAATGATGAGTAAGGATGGGCACTCTACCAGAAGTATCCACTGGATAAAATGAACAGAACCTAGAATTACAAGGTAATTGATTAGTAACGGTTTGTACTGCTTTATCTAAGTATGTGCAAATATTATTGCTGGTGGTAATAATAAATGTATGGTAAGTTTAGAATCATGAGTCTCACATCTCTACTCCTGCCCCCGCCCCCCAAAAAGGAGTCTATTGTCCACATGGAGACAGAAGTATTACAGCGGTTTGATTAGTTTTTCTAAGAATTTTTATTTCCAAGACCCAACATTTGAAGGATTTGAATCTCTCTCTGAAATGCATGACCCCTGAATGCTTAAAATAAAGCAAAAGAGCATTTTTGTCCTATGTTGCAAACCCTTTTGACATTGGAAACTTGCTTTATGGCTGCACCTAGTTTTCCAAAAGACTTATCTTAAGAAAATTAGCCAAAACTTGACAGAAGTTTTATTTGCAAGTACATTGCCATCACTTGACTGGCGCAAGAATGTGCATAGGGAGACTCATGAAAAACAGCAGGATGTGAACATGCTGACTTCTGTGGCCTACATGATAAACCTGGTTTATAACTAACTAGTAGCCCAGTAGATGCATTTATAAAAAGAAAAACATTCTATATTTAAGCTTCATAGACATGCAAATCTACTTTTCTTTTTATTGCCAATATCCATTAAAAAAGACATTTTTTGTTAATTTTCATAAAATATAAAACATACATACAATCTACTTACATATGAGCTTCAAATTTGTTAGCTAATTTTCCCAATATTTTACAACTAACTAAGCGGGACTGAAGTGTTTGGGAAAGCTGTGCCTTGGAAACAAGTGGATTCAGGATCTAAAATGAAAAACGGGAAGACAAAAACTAATCAAATAGTAAATAATGATTTTTCTGTTAAAAAAGTGTAGAAGTATATGCCACAATGGCCATTACTTTTCCCATGAAATAGGGTAGCTCCAACAACAAAACCACATGTATCAACAAATTATTAAGAACTCTGTATTTTAATGTTTAGTACTAACTTGACTATGTTACATTTGGATTCTGGTCCAAATTCTACTTTATGATTCACCCCACAGTTACAGTCATTATAATTTTACATCTGTCTGCTTATGTTTTTATTTAGAGAATGAATTATATAAGCATATTTAAAGATCCTCTCTATGTGAAAATTCTGATATGATGTTAGATCATTCCTTGCAGGGACAAACACAGATTAGGAAAGGAAACCCTTTGACACGCTTCCTGGGGAGTTTTCCCCAGAACCACCATCTCTGACACTGAATTTAGAGATACACTCGCCCTCTAATATGTATGTTAGAGATGAATAGAGAAGAGAATCCACTTCTATGTGGAGCAGGGGAGTCACAGCACTTCTACTGAAATTTTGCTAACATTTGCTAAAAGATAACATGGTTGCCTCCACGACCACAAAAGATTATCTGTGAAGGAAGCCAAAATTAATGCAATGTGCCTGGTTGTTTTCTCTCTCATCCATAAATCCCCACTAAGAAATTCAGTTCCACTCCTCTGCCGCAGCTTATTATCCAATGTTTCCTGGAAAGTCGCAGTAGAAGATAACAAACAGATTAAGAAATGGAAGCAGTGCAGCAGAGGCAGCCATTTTGTCTTTCTTGATGAAATAAATGTTGAGATTAGCCTGATGTTTCCTTTTATGACAATATGAGCAAATAAGCAGGGGATGATCCAGGTTAGAATTACCATAGAATACGTTTCCCATTATAATACCCTGTCATGAGACAAGTTACATTTGAAACAAGTTACAATAAATAAATATACTGTTTAACTGAATGATCGTAGCTCCCATAATATGCCAACCAGCTTCAATTTACTTAGCAAAATATAGCCTTTTCACAATTGTTGTTGGAAATCTAATCCACTTACAAAAAATAAAAATAGAAATTGTTCTGTACAGGGGAGAGTGTTATGGGAGCAATTCATCTTTAAGTGTTTTGTAAGAAAAAACTAGAAAATAAAATAATATTTCCTTTAAGCAACATTTTAAATACTATTTTACAGAAACACTTTGGGCTCTAGGTGCTTCAGGTTTGTTGGCCTTTCACCCTTTAAAAAAGATTTTTTTAATAAACAGAATTCAATTTAATAGAATACATTTATGATTGCACAAATTATCATTTAACATAGTACACTGCTAATAAATTTATTACATGCAGTGAAAGACATTCTCTACCTCAGAGATTTTACAGGCTATTAGCCATATTTTATCTACACAAAAACTGAGTAGTTGAGCTGAAAGTAAAGGAGTTTGATAAGTAACCAGGGAAAGAATTCCTGTCTACCCCAGAGCCACACAGCATGGACAACTAGGGTGTTTGCAGGGCTAACCTTTGTATTTGGCCCATTCAGAGGAACCCAAGCCCACAGTAAATTTCCCTTACAGTATTTAGTGCAAATCAAGTTGTTTTAGGTTATTCGTACAAAATGACTCTTATTTGTAAATGAGGAAGAATGTTCTGCCATTCTGAAAATTAGAAACATATGCACTCCAAAAGTATACAGTTGAGAACAGCTAATTTTAAAACGCTACAGCACTTAGGATTTTTCCTTGCTCTAAGCTGAAAATCTTAAGATGACCTTTCTAGGTATCCCCAGCATATTCACGTTGTATATTTATATGGCCTGAGTTTAACAGGTGCTGACTCATCGTTAATCTTATGGAAGTAAATAGGACACACAGATATTCCACACTTCTGACAATACGAACATTATTTAAAAGAAAACATTTAATCTATTCTCCAATAATGCATCTTAAGGTGGGGGGAATCATTACCTCATGTCTGATGGTTTCTTTTGGCAATGTTTCTACCACAGCAAGAAGAGTCTCCAGCCATGCATTGCTGACACCTGTGAGATGCAGACAGACTCAATATTATGTTATGTGTCAATTTTATGAAACTACTTCTGGCATGATGCATTCATTCCTATAATCAGCTAGCTATCAGTCTGATGTTATAACAACACTGAAAAAGACATACATTCTACCTATTTGCATTTACTCATCTGAAAAGCAGATTTTGGCCAGAATTCTTTGCAAGACGACAGGAGAATTATCTTATGATTTCTTTTAGGAAAAGAAGTGTGATTTCTTTACTTAATTTAACTTTTTTGCTACAAAAGATTTTTTATTTTCCTGTATTATGAAAATAATATATGTTTAAAAAATAGCTTCCCTGAATCTTTACATTACTATAGAAATACTGCAACCCTTTACACTCTGCTTACTAAGGCAGAGTTCACTTTATTCACTGGAAGTTCAGACTGAGCAAGAACTTCAGGATCTGGTTCTCCAAACAGAAAGGAAGATATTTGTTTACAGTAAAATGAAGGAAACTTTAAGCTATGTAAGTAATGCTCTATACTGAGAACCTTCCATATTTTATGTCATTTTAAAAACATTATCAATTAAACTCACAAACTGGCAGTGATTGCATGCATTGCTTGAAATAGTACTGTACAGTCACTAAGGAAACAACGCACATAGAACCAATTAGTCATCAGCACAGAACCATGACCCTGACCTGAATCCCTGTGTTCCACATTCTGTAGAATGATGTGTAGGAAGGAGTGGGAGTAGGTATGAATGGACACTGAGTCCTCTTGCAGAATAGTCAAAAATGAAACAGCAGCTGTTAACTGCATTTCCATCCCTGCAACATGCAGGACTTCCTGTGTAATAAGAAATTATATTAATTTAAATGGTAATGAGAAAATTCCAACATTTACCCAGGTCTTAGGAATCAGTATATAAAGTTACTTCTGAAATAAATTGTTTGGAGATATTCTAAGCTCTTTTAAATTACACTTTCAGTATCACAGAAATCATAACATGAAAATTTTAAGAGCAATAGAGTAAATGCTTAACACTCAATTGTTAGGCAAATGGAACATAAATTACTATTTCATAAAGCTTTTTAGTTTTGTGTGACTTGATCAGTTACTTCAATGTTCAGGTATAGATACTTCTTTTATGCTCAGAAAAAAGGTTTCAAAACAAGCCACCCAGTTTTTTTTCCAGTTGTTTGTATTAAGTTAAAGGGAAATAAATATATATTTGTTTTTATCTGAGTAATTATACTGAAATTGCAGGAATTAATTTAAAATTTCTTCCATTACCAAATGACAATGGGCAAATAAAATATATAATATATCAAATTAATACACTGCTGCTTTTTATGAAAC
>NW_017728947.1:90984229-90988524 GCF_001723895.1 Crocodylus porosus | reverse complement strand
GCCCCAGCCCTGGCTCAAGGCAGGGGGGAGGAGATGCAGGCCTCAGTCCCTGCCCGACCCTCCCCCTCATCATTCTTGCAATTGGCTAGTACTTCAAAAAAGGTAAGATCCTGGATTATGATTATATGTCAGCTACCATATGATGAGGTAGTTCATTTTTCATTTAATTTTATGCAAGATAAAAAAAGTCAATCAGGTTATATATGCAAATGAGTATAGCTGACTTCAAGAGAAAAAACTCTTCATCTCTCGAGACTTGACTGTAGGTGTTATAGCTATGGATGTTTCTACTAGGATGCCTACCATCCAAGTAAAATTAAACAGCACTGGGAGGCTTACCAGGATAATAAAATATTTGTCTTCATTACTAAGGGCAGGCTGCATGCCTTTGTTATCACAATAGGCCCATACTGTCACTGTAGGAATTTCACTGCCATAACTTGGAGTACTGCCAGGGAACCATGTCAGTGCAGCTAGGGACAGAAGTTACACACAAACTGATCAGAAACTGGTTTAAACCTGCAACAGAACAGAAGTTCAGTGCATATAAATAGCTTTCAAAATGGCCAAAATTGGTTGAAGATAAACCTGGTTGGACTTAATGGATTTAGGTCAAACCAGTTTATGGAACTTACTTCCCAGACCCCTTCCTGGTTCAAGCTGACTCTCCGTCACCCTGGGTTATGCTGCCTGCTCCAGTGGAGCAGGGACTGCCTTGCCCCTCTGCTCATTAGCCTGCTTCCTGCCTGCATCCATCAGCCATAGGGATAGACTGTGCAGAACAGGAGAACAGACCCCCAGATCCTCCTAGCCAGGGTCTACACAGCACATGGGGAAAGCCCATGTGGTGGGGCCTTTTCCATCCTCAGCAGCCCTCTCCCTCCCCCTTCCCCACTGCTTCAGCCACTACCACAGGAGGGAGCAAGGAGTCCTCATCCCATGCATCCCAACATAGAGGCACCGGGAGCTTCTACCTTGGGGGGTTTCCCCCCACCCCAGCCTGGGGAAGCCCCAGAGAGCTGAGGGGAATTCTTCCTCTCCCAGACCCCAGGGCTGCTTCTCTTAGCTGCAGCGGGTCTCAGAGATAGCCCGGGGTAGCCTTAGGGAATGGAGGGAAATTCTCCTGCTCATCTGAAGTGGGTTTTACCTGAGCTAGTGCAAGTCTGAGACAAAACCTTTTGCAGGGGAATGGAAAAATTTCCCTCCATTTCAAGGCTGCCGCAAGCTGTCCCTGAGACTTGCAGCAGCTAAGGTGAGCAGCTCTGGTGTTCAGTAGGGGAAGTATTCCCCTCAGTTCCCTGGCGGACCCTTAGCTGTGGTGGGAAGAAGCCCCCCAAGGCAGGAGTTCCCCAGTGCCAGTGCCATGCAGCATGCTGGGCTACATGGGCAGGCACCTGGCTGGAAGGATTCCTCCTCTCTCCTTCCTGGGGCAGCAACTGAAGCAATCAGCTGCTGGGAAGGGGGATGAGGGGAGCTCCCCTCAGCTCCCTGGGCTGGGGAACCCAGGCTGGTGGAGATCGAGGGGGAGGCTCCCCCAAGGCGGGCCAGCAACTGGACAGGGGGCTCCTCAACCCCCTGTAGGGGGACAGCAGGGAACTGGGAGCATATACTATAGAGACAAATCTAGAATGCTTGTCTGGCCTGGCAATGGCCAAAAGGCTGGAAGAGGTGCTCTAGCACCCCCCTGCTTACTTGCCTGGATCAGTGCAGGCCTCCTCCTGTCTTTCCCAATTGAAAACTGAAGGTCAGTTCAGTTGGTTATCAGTTCAACCTACACAGCTTAAAGGAAGCTGCCTACATTGAATCAATTCTGCCTCAGGCTTTTTGAGCGCCTGTACTTGGCCTATATAACTTTATAACAGCATGGTGCTGGGCTCAACACCTCTTGGGGATCTCTCTCAACATTATTAAAAAACCTGGAGCAAGAAAGAAACAAAATGGTGTCTATAAGGCTTAGAGAATGTGTATCAAAATACAATCTACAGAATAGATCGAGTTCCTAGATAATGGTAGGTTTTTCAAAGTCAGTACAAATTCTGCCCCTCTTAGAACTAATTTGGAGGATGCACATTTTATTTTTGGCCCCAATGGCAAAAATTAGGTAAAGTTAAGATTCTTAATCTATTCAAGCATCCTAAGGAGAAACTAAAACAGTGCAGTACAGAACATCCTATTTTTGCTTTCATCTGACACACTTTCCACACTCAATATATTTATAATTCTGGAACAGACAGTAACTGGGCTGACTTTGGCCTATGGGACTGTACAGTTTTGCAAAATTGAGAAACCAACATAGATTCTGTTAGAACAGAGAAGAAATTAATTCACTTTTAATTCATACACTGGACACACAATATAAACAAGGTTACTTACCAATAACTCAAGATTCCAAATAGATAGTCTCCTCCACAGATCCATACCTTCTGGATAAGCATGTGTGAGAACACATTCTCTGGATGTGCCTCCTCATGGACCTCGGGAGACATTGAAATGTAAATTTCTAGACTGCTTAAACATGTGCCTGAATTGACGCCTGCACTGAGAACTGCAGAGTTCCACCTATGAAAATATATTGGTCTTCCATCCCCACTTCAGTTCCACAGACTTCAAGTAGGAAATAAAAATGTAGGATACAAAGGTCAAAGATAAGCAAGTGTAGATCTGTAGAGGAGGATACCCATTTAGAGAATTATGGCTACTAGTAAGTAACTTTTTTTTCCTAGTCAAGGGATGGAGCCTGAGATCACAAATTCACATTCTCTGGAAGAAAAAAAAAAAGCACTGAGAGGGTGTACCTACATGTGCAGATAATGCGATGCAATAAATTCTGGAGCAGTTTGCGCTGGAGTAAACTGCTCCCAGGTACAGCATCTACACGGGCATCGAGGACAGCAGCAATTTGAACCAGGGTGGAGCAAGCCCCTAGCTGGCTGGGCTGAGAGGGTGCATCTTATGCCCGTGGTCAGCATCTACACATGCATGTCAGCACAGTAAACTACACTCCACCATAAGATAGCACTGTCCCGACAGTACTATCTTACAGCAGAGTTAATTATTTTACTAAGGCCCAATACAGGCACGCGTGTGATGTTTTACTGTGGAGTTAATTAGTCCACTCTGCAGTAAAATGCATGTATAGATGCACCCAGAGTGGCTTACAATACTCACTGGCTATAGTAAAATGCCCTAAACCTAAGGTCAACAACTTAAGTTCAGGCAGCAATAGAAGAAAATGCAGAATGTGTTTTATGTTCCTTAACAACAGAATCATCTCAAAAGAATGCTATAAGTGGAAGTGACCTATAAACTGTATGTTGGTGTTGATATGGCAAGATTTTTTGATTAAGAACCAAAAGAAACAAGATTTAGAAAAATTACAAAAGAATGGAAGTACAAATAATTTAAAATGGAGACTGAAGTCACATTAGAGAGCAAACAAGGGTTAAAAGCAAGCCCAGCACCTCCACCCCTCAAACTGTAAAAGCAAAACCAACTACAGATTACTAATTGACAGGCAAATGAGGTAAAAAAAAATTTAAAGGGAAATAATTATATTTTGAAATAGCTTTAGAATGGATTAGAGAAATAAAAAGGTAAATGAAATACAACTCTGAAGCAGAACCTATGCCTATTCAAGCTTTTAAATACCAAAATACTGTCAAACTTGATTATTTGGGGATTAATTTCTGAAGGAAGATACAGACCCTTAACTGTTAAGATAGGCGAGGTGAGTGGCTGTGGAGGTCTGAAACAAAACAAAAACAACACACAAAAAAAAAAAACCAGCAGAATTTTAATCTACAACTAAAGCATTAAGGAAAGGTTCAGCTAAATATACACTTTCAAACCTAACTAAATCAATAACAACAAAAGGCTCTTTCTGGTGATACAAAAACCATGGAGATTAAACAGGAATTAGGCTGTCAGTGTCAAATAAAAGGAGTCATTTGCTGCACAGAATAAATACTGAGGAGTATGTCTAAGCCTTCTCTTAATCTGCATTTCAATTATTACCAAGGTTCATGAGGAGGTGCATGCAGATATCCAGAAGGTGGGGATCTACAGAGGAGAAACCCTTTACAAGGTATCACTGCTTTTCAACTGTAGAGGATGCACAAATATTTCATATGCATGCCTTGATGTTAAATTTCCAGCGATGCCCAATACTGGTGATTAAACAAACACAGACACTCCAAATGCAACCATACGCTTAATCACTTAAACAAAATTAAATTGACCACATCCTTTAATATGTCAGCCTTAAAATGCCTGTGGTTAGTTGTTTTAAAAAAAAA
>NW_017728947.1:90970116-90983609 GCF_001723895.1 Crocodylus porosus | reverse complement strand
AAACCCAAGGAAAAAAATGGGAAAACAAAAGGTTGTTTTATTTTGTTTTTATGTTTAATGAAGTAAACCCAGGGGAGCAAATAAGCCTTTAAAGAAAATGCGTATACCAGAAGTGACAGAAGTCAAAACGTTCACATATATTTAACAGAGTTTAATTCATAAAGATTAAGGCCAGAAAGGGCTATAAGATCATCTAGACTGACACCCTCATATCACAGTCCATTGAATCTCACTCAGTTATCATTGTATTTAGCAAAACTTGTTTGACTAAAATATAACTTTCAGAGGAGAATTCAATCTTTAGACTTGGAGAGAGAAAAACAGCATAAGAGAATCTACCAGTTCCTTTCAGTTTGTTCCAAAAGCTAATCAATCATCCTTACTGTTAAAAATGTGTACCTAATTTGTATTTAGATTTTGTTTGGCTTCATTTTTTAATCATTATCTTTTGGTATTTCTCTCTGTAAAAGTAAGCGCCCTATAATAACCAGGATTTTCATCCCATGAAGCTACTTTCACACTGTAATCAAGTTCTCTCTCCATCTTCTTTTTGATAAACTAAACAGATTGTTCTTTGAGAAGTCTCTCACTGCAAGGCATTTTCTCTGGTCCAGAGTAATATGCATCTGTTCTTTGTCCTGTCCAATTTTTCAATGTTGTTTTAAAAAAACCTAACACTAGAATTATAAACACTATTCCAATACCAGTATTATCAATGCCATATACAGAGGTAAACATCATCTCTCTACTCCTATTCACTAATCTCCTGTTTATATAGCCAAGGATCACATTGGCTTTTCTTGCTACAATATTTAGCTCATTCAGCTGTTTGTTCACTATGTTCCCTAAATTGGAAACAACAAAATCTTGTTTTTGCCACATATAGGCCATGTCCAGATGAGCATGGCTGTGCGTAAGTTGCGGTGCCACACACCACACATGCAACCGTTCCCCACACTGCTACCTTGCAGCGCAGGGCATTTTTTTTGACCCAGGGAAATCCTGGGGATAAAAGAAACCCACGCCAAAAGAAGTGGGGCCACACACGTGGCAGCAACGCACGCCACCCTAAACTGGAGCCTACTGGGTCGGAGCCAAATTTTAACTGCCAGCCAGGCTCCCAGCTTAAAAAAAAACTGCAGCTACAGCTCCCCAAGGCCCCCAGGACCACAGGTAAGGTTGCTGGGGCCAGCAAAGTTGCTCAGGGTAACCACAGCACATGTCACATGGGTGTTTCCCGGGAAAAAGTAGTGGTGGTGCAAGGTGGGTCGCTGCTACTTGTCCCCAGGGAAACAAATAGCCATGCTCGTCTGGACACAGCCATATAGACACAGTAATTCAGAGAGTTAAGAAGCTAAAGCAATAGAAAATAAAAAGCAATAACACTGAAGAGGCTGGTGCAAAGTAGCTTTGATTGAAACAAGAATCTCAACTGTATAATATCAAATTAAGAAAAAGAAGGGTGGTTATTTGCATCACACCTTAATTTCAGGGGATCTCCTACTTTCAAAGCATATAATTGGATCAGGAATATCTCAGATCTTGGATTCAGTATTTTAAGTAGAGACATGAAAAACTTCCAAGTCATTAGGTTAGTTTAGAAGCAGGGGTCTAAAATGAGACAGAAGTGTGCATGGCAGTAACAGGAGAAACTGTGGTAAATGTACAGGCTTTTCTAGTGCTTTGCATTCTCAAGTCACAATTTCTCATAGAAATTTTATCTAAAATGTCTATTAACCTGACCTTACTACTAAACCTGATGCTGGAACCACTGACTCAGCGAGTCTTTAAACAGACTGACAGCCTATTTTATTCCTCAGTTCTAAACATATTTGTTTCAGTAGTCATTTGTTCATCTCAGAATCAGAGAACAACAGTTCCTTCGCACAGATCTAGGGACAGAATACCTATGGGACAGACAGAAGTTCAGCTCCAGCCCATAAGTCAGAACAATTTTTGCAAAGTACTCCGAGTTACAGTGTTACCCCAGACCAAACAGAAGTTCACTGTTGGTTCCAGGGGGCAGGGGAATGTAGCTGTGGCTGGGAGCCTGCAGCCAGGTTCCCACAGCAACAGCCAGGCTCTCTGACAGTGCTAACTGTTTTCAGAATGGGAGGGGAAAAGGCAGCAGAGGGAGCTCGTTCTTATGACTCCCCATATGGTGCTAAAGGGTGGGGTGGGTGAACTGGAGCACACCCCCATCTTGGGGGCTCCAATTCACCCACCCCACCCTCCAAGGGGAGAGTGAAATCCCCCCCCAGACTGAACTGCCTCCACTCCCTTTCCCCCCTCCCCTTCTGAAAACACTGACAGGCAAGGAGTTTGGCAGACAAGTTACAACAGACACTACATTTTGAAACATCCTTATTTGATACCTCATGCAAGGAGGGGTCAGATTTTCATGCAATCAGCCCTTTTTGAAGCTGTTTGCAGCCATGCACTTGTGTTTGGTCAAACCTATAAACTACTTTCTGTTGCCAGATCAGGTGAAAATTGTCACTTTTGTCTGCACCCCTAGTTGACAGGTGATGCTCAGTATTAAAGGCATCCCTGTATTGTGAAATCAAATGCATTTCTGATTACAAATGTGTATTGGAGCATGCATTTATGTATATTAGAGGATAATACTTGCCAAGTAATCATGTTCTGGACTGCATAAATTACAGAGCAAGTTTTGCTGATGTATTTGTTCTTGCTTTTTTAATCTGGACACCTTACAATGAACTAGCTGGATCTGTGCCCCAGAAGCAAAGAATGATATTACTTTAAGTTCTGAGAGGCAAGGATTTCTTAGGGTGGTATTTTTTTATTGGACTGACTATTGTAATTAGGATACAGTTAGACAAGCTCTCCCAAAGTGCCTCACAGTTTAGTATACTAGGAAAAAGAATGAATTATGACACTATTTCCACAGGCAATATGACCACTGCTTGTTGGTCTTTATTTTTCTTAACATCGCAAGTGTAAAGCACCAGGCTTAAGGAGAGGTAAAACCAAAGGGAGGTTTATCAGCACAGCTTAAGCAGTTAGTCTCTATAAAAGTTCAATAATCAAAGGAGTAAAATACATAAGATACATTACCACTTATTAGATAGAAGACACTGAAGACCATTTTTCCAGTGTCTGATCATCTCTTGAGGCTGCAGGATGCAGCACCCTGAGGTACCTTGAGATCCTTTCAAAGGTGCCAAGTGCCATTCAGTGTTAGTGCTGTTAGGTATGCAAACATGATTCACAAGATAAACCCAGGGACTTCACACAGGAATCCTATTATCAAAAACTTTGACCTGTGGTGGTCATTCAGAGTTCTTTACAACAGAAGAATTGCTCTACTATTTGTCTATGGTAAAAAAGGGGTAAAAACTAAGAGCAGGTATTTAAAAAGGTTGAGAACCACTGTCTTAAGGTAATAAAATCTATTCTGAATTGGTCAACTACTTCAAAAAGACAAAAGCACTCACACACTCTCCCTCCTCTTACCCCTTTCCCCAATATGTCCTTGGAGAATAGAAGACCATTTAATGAAAATGTCGGAAGATGTAAGTTCTACCATTCTACTCTCCTTGCTATATTACCCATTATCTTCAGCCCATTGCTGAGCATGTGATATAATGGAAAATACAGAAACAATTGTTTTTACTTAATTTCTAAAAAGGTTCTAAGCATGACAGTATTAGGTGGATAAAAAGACTCCTAAGAGAATATAGAACCCTTCCATTCAGATTAGTATGTAGTTATTTCCATCTTCCCAAAATACATAATTTCAACCTATTTCTTAGTGAAGAGTTCCCTAAAATATACATAACATGAAGGCCACCACTATAAATGAAACGTATCAACAAATTTCACTAAATTAAAACCAAAAAAAGTTACGTACATGAAAAAGTGGCTTCTGGTTTCTATAGAGTCCCCTTCATATCATGGATGTTTTGGACTACCAAAGCAACATGAAAAAGTAATTTTTTTTCTCCCTGTTTACTAACTCATTCTGTGAATATACAACTTCAACTGACAAGACCTTCAAACTGACAAATCTCATGCAACTTCTAGAATATGCATATTTGAAAAAGGGCCTTAGAAATTTATCCTCAAAATTAGGGTTAGTCACAAAATTACTACAAGTGTCCCAAATCAGATCTTCAAAACTAAGTTTTCCAAGAGTGATTCTCAAGACAATGTTGTATTTTTCCCCATCCAAAACAAACATACCCCCCCCAACACACACACAGGTTCATGACCAATTAAATCTGAATGCACTGGCAGCCATTATAACCTAGACAATACACCTACACGAAAGTGATCTGTAGTCTAGTCTCTATCACTTTTTGTCTCTTTTTTGGGGGCTATCTTTAACCATCAGGAAAACATTAGAACCAGAGTGAAGTACAAATGACCACTGCAATTTCACACAATCTTCAACACTTCTGAATCCTCTGGAACTCACAGTACCAGAATCTTGACATTCTAAAATGTGCTTAAGTCATGAGCTTCTTCCTCTTAAATAATCGTTATTTGGGGGAGATTCTAATAATAGAAGTGCCAAAGGAGTATAAGTTATACTAGAATTTACTCCTGATCAACTCGCTTAAGAGGAACTCTGGAAATCTTGCTTCCGTCAATTATAAATTTATTGCATGAGCAAAAATCTTATTATAAACAGGTTCTAAAAGTCAGTGTGCCCAGACAGATTGCTGAATATAAAAAAAAGTATCTCCACCTGAGAAGTTACTGATTAGATATGTCTATCACATTCAAAATCTCTGCAGCTTCAGACAGAGCAAGGAATATTTTCTACCTGCATTTCAATGGAAGCCTCAAAGAACCTGATATTTTTAAGTCAGCTGAGTCCATAACAGTGACAACTCTTATACTCTTTACAAGATTAATATATAAAAATCAATCAGTAGCATAGTTTTTGGTTGTTGAAAGAACTTATATTCATCACTGTTAAATCAGCTCCATTTGACTTGACTTGAACATTTACTTAAGTATGAGACAGCAGGTGTCCAATTTATGTATTATCTAATCCAAGGCTTAAAACAGTGAAAAGCAGCAACTAGTTATGTTAGACTTAAACACAGTATAGCAAATAATAGAGTAAAATCTATTTTTTTAAAAACAGATCACCCTATTTAAATTGCATGTTAGGGACCAAATTCTAATTAGAAAGCTGTGATTTTCATAAAAACAGATTCAATTGCAAAAAAACAAAGTAAAAAAGTTTGAGCTTGCTAATTGGTTCCATTAGCAGAAATAGGAACCAATGAAAGACATGGCAAATATATCCCATCATTAAAAACTCCTAGATACTGTTTTTATAGCTGATTCTACCTCAACTACCCCAAACTGATTGAAAAGCAGTACAAGATACAGAACAACACCTTTAAAGCTATGCTACCTGCCTGAAGTGTAGCACATTGGGGCTTCAGATACACTAGCCTGCATCTTAACAGGTCTTTTCAACTGTGAAAGACTAACTGAAAAACACACACTTTTTTTGTACATCAGTATACATCCTTGCTACATATAAATATGGTTATCAGGTTGTTACAGCCATGATGGTTGAAGGACTATGCAAGAAGCAAAGTTTGTTTGGTGATGCCTTTTATTGGATCAGCTATGTAGTTGGGAGCATAAATACCTACTTTTATTTTTGCCGAGGGGGAGAGAGGAGTGGGGGCTAAATTGATGGTTCCCACCTCTCCTCCCCCCCGGAACCCCTTGGCAGCACGGCCAGAGAAGAGCCAAGTGGAGCCCACAGAGGGGTAGGGGCGGATGTGGGCTGCCTGCTGCAGGCTCAGGACTCCCTGCCCTGCTGCCCTCCTCCTCCTCCCCAAGAGCCTCCACACTGCCACCACCCCTGCTGCTGCCAGGAAGGCAGGTAAAGCTCACCATGGTGGTGTGGCTAGCACAGGCCTCCCAAAGAGAAAGCAGCAGGACAGGCAGCCCCGAGTCTGCAGCAGGCAGCACACATCTACCCCCTCCCCACGCACATACCTACACGATGCCCCCTGCATCCCACTCTCTGCAACTTCTTGCAGGCTGGAACTCTGCCAGCCAGCAAAGGGAAACCTGCCATGTTCTGTGTTTTTCCACAGTGAATGGAAAAGGTCTGGAAAAGAAGTAGATACAGCTCAACTGTATATCTTTCATTTGCTCCTTACTTTGTTTATAGTCATGTTTGCTCCATTGGTTTATTGCCCTCCTGCCCTTCTTTAAGGGAACATTTAATTTACATAATGGAGTTAAAACAATTATTTGTTTTACCTGGTATTTAACTTAGGCTGTATCTACTTTCAAGACCTGACAAAGGGCATTCTGTGCCCAAAAGCCTCTGTTCTACATATGTAATTAGTCCAATAAAAGAAACTCCTAAGCAAACCTTGCTTCTCATGCATGCCTTTACCATAACTAATTACAACTTATTAAAGCAGTGTTTCTCAAACTGTGTTCTGTGAAACTGTGGAGTTGTGCAATAGGTCATCAGAGGTTCCAAAGAGGTTGGGGGCAGCGATGGAGTGAGTCAGGAGGCCACTGCTGGACCAAGATGCCTGGCTCCACGTGCCTCATAGGATAAGGGTAGGAGTTCCACAGAAGTGATATGAAGAGCTTCCATGACTTTAGGAAGTTTCAAAACTACCATATTAAAGGGTTTTGAGTGTGCCACCATGATTCAGAAAGCTAAAAGCAAAAAAAGTAAAACTCCAAAGGGCAGCAGGAAAACTCTTGACGTTTCTCTCACAGAAAATGGAACATGGTTAAGGAAATTATGTATACCATTATGAACACATGGGCAAATATACCTCCACAGGCTAGCTAACAATGGTAAACTTTACAGTAACCAGCTTTTTTTTTTACTCTTTAAAAATAATGCAGAACTGTTAAAAATTTACGAACATTTTCCTGAGGAAAAAAAAATCTAATAATTGTGATGACTGATGAGTAGCAAAAATCTACAATTCAATTATATATATGCAAACTGCTAATGAAAATCAATACAGGTCATTTTCTCCAAATTCCCATGGCAGAAACATGATCTTCACTGTTACCATACCATGTTTCAGCTATTGTATTTACAGTATTAATTTACTGATTACAATAATTTTATTAACAAAAAAAATCTTGTTAATTCAAATCTTGGTGCATGCCAACTTACTCTGATTTTTGGCAAAACCCTCCGAAGCGTCTCTGCAGGATTCTGTCGCATAAGGACTGGAAGATTTGCAACCACACTTGTTCCTTGGATATCTTGACCAGAGCTTACAAAAAAAGGAACAAAATACACATGCATAGTTTTAAACGTCATAGTTTTAAGTTTAAACATGCTTAGTTCAGAGCTTCCGAAAGAGAACAACTACTATTCACAAAATAACTTTTTTGCGTCCAGGCTTTACGTTCAGCTATTTTCTTGAAACTATAAAGAGGTAACATAATGGAAAGCTACACTAAATAATAACTTCCACTACAAGCATTAAAAAAATAAATAAATAAATAAATAAATAAAAATCAAAAAATCAATATTTCTATATGGAATATCCCAAGTATATACCTCAGGAAAAAACAGAAGTTATTTTAAAGAAAAGATATTTCAATATGTCAGGGCTGCTTCCTAATAGAGATAATGACTTTGAGTGAGTTGCTTCTTAACATACCAGTGTGCAGAGAATAAACCCAACGGGTAGGCCCTCTGAGCTTGTTGTAATATGTAGGCATGTTCAAGGTTATGGGCCAGTTCCAAAAAGGACAGAGATGCCTAAAGTGGGATTTAGGCACGTGAGGTCAAATTTGTAATCCTCAATATCCCAGCTCATCTGTCATATAATCCTTGGGGGACCAATACTCCACAAGGAGCTCCCCAATTGACATTAATATTTCCCAGGTGACCACATTTTCAAAACTGTCCCAGTCTTTGCAGGTATGAGCAACTGGTGCCCAAGCTCATTTTGCATCCAGAAACAGTCACAATTCCCTGAGGAGCTCAATCACTGAACACACACCAACTGATTCCTGCTGCAGTCCGTTCTTTTTCTTAAAACAAGGCTGTACCCAGTGGAGTTTGCTGTGTGTTTCGGATCACATTTTGGGGGTGCCTAACTTGGAGAGAGAGTGTAGACAGTCTAGACACTTAAAAGGTTCTGGGCTCTACTCTTAGGGCCAGATGCCTAAAAGTTAAATGCTGCAAGCTCCTTCCTTTCAGGAGCCCAAGAAAGATGCATCTCAGAGCGTGCAGCTTTTTTTGACCAGCAGCAGTCAGTAAGTTACTAAGTTGGTGAGTTTGACAGTCTGTACATGCAGTAACACAAAAAGAAAATGCATCTGAGACAAGTGGGATATGTCATGATGCTATTTTTAAGATTCCATAGATAAACAAGGAAAGACAAAGAACTGCACATGTGCTGGAGAGACGGAAGACAATAGTAGAATATAGTACGGATGGAAAATACATTACAATCTACACATGGCAGAAAAGTATGTTTTATTTTTTTAAAGATTATTTACATACAATAAAACAAAGATTAAGCAAACAATAGTTGAATAGGAAAAGCTAGATTAAATTACACTGCTTAACTTTCATGACAACAAAACACCTTCAAGAAATGCACAGAATAGTACAGAGAACAAAGGGGGGGAGGGGGAAATCAGAGAAAAAAAATGAAGGAGAATAGAAAACGCATGGGAAAGGAAACAGAGTGATGACAACAAGAAGAGGAGGCAGGGGTTAGAATCAAGGTCTATCCAGCAAGAGCGCTGCTGAAAAACTCCTAAAATACTGGACTCACCCACCAGAGGAAATCATGGATACTCAAGTACCCAATGAGAAACTAAAAGGCTTAACTCATGCTAACAATTTCTTATTCAAGGTTCTGTAATCTGTTTTCCTGAACAAATCGAAGACAGGTTTAAATAACCAAAAAGCTCAGTCTCACCCAGGTGCACTAATAACAAACAGTTTTTTGGAGACATAACCACAAGTAGTTTCCAACACCACATCATCTAATGCATAATATGACCGAACAAATACTTATAATACAAGAGAATGATTTCTTATGACGGAATCTTTTATTGGACTAATTGTGTAGTTGGGAGAAATTTGAAAAAGCTTTTGAATGCAAGACATGTCTTGTATTTGAAAGTTTGTCTCTCTCCCAACTATAATTGGTCCAATAAAAGATATCACCCTGAGAAATCCTTGCCTCTCGCATAATTTCTGTACCATCGTCGCTACAACTTATCTCTTGCACCATCTTTAAATTCATACAAAGTCCCAATAGTCTAAAATAACTTCTCTATACTATACCCTGTCCCAACAATCATTTTGGTAAGACTGCAAATTTATTTAAAAATATAGTAGGCAAGCATCAATCCTCTGGATTATGGTGCATGTGTAAGAGGTCTAGTCAGGTGCCTGATCAATCTGCCTGTATGGAATCCTGTAACCATCACACCAAGACCTTCAACACATACACCTAGGCAAGAGCATGGAGAAGTGGAAGCTGTTCAGGACCTACTATCTCCACCTTTAGACCACTGAGACAGAATCCAAAGGCCAGACCCGGTCCAGATGTTTAGCTAATGGTTGTAGCTTCTGCCAGAGACAAACAGATAAGAACTGCTGCTGATCCCTAACGCCACAGCAAGGGCAGGTTTTTATAAGAGTGATATCCCTTAGCCTTTCTCCGATCAAAAAGTACCCACAATATAGCGGCGGCTAGCGGTTTTGAGATGTCCTATACACACCTTACTCTGGAGGTTGAAACCTTGTGGTATTTTATAAGAGCTACCTGCCAAGTAGCATCCCCTGCCCACCCAGCAGCAGCAAAGGGCACAACTCCATGCTGCCACACCCACTCCTGCCGGACACGCAGGGGGCATTTTGTCACAGTGGCACAGAGCTTGCAGAGGCAAGGAGCTTCCCCACCCTACTTGGCTCTGCTATGCCATTCCAGGTCCTGCAAGCTGGGCTAGAGAGACCCCAGAGGGAGGGCAGTAGGCCAGGGAGCCCAAGCCTGCAGCCCATCCATACACAGATCTGTGAGGCATGTTTCCCTACATTCTCCTCAGGGAGTGCATGCTGTGGCAGGGAGCCAGCCCCACCGCAGCTCCAAGACAAACCATCTGCAGCTCCATCCTGCTCCCTGACGGGGCCCTGTGGCCGCGTCTTCCAGGCCCCAAGCCCCACCATCAGGAAGCCAGCTGGGGTCATAGGATCCTAGCAAGATAAGGGTCCAAACATTTCTTAAAAGTGTTCAGAGTAAGTGCTTGCACCACTTCTGGAGGGAGTCTATTCCAGGCCTTGGGGGTCAGACAGTAAAGAAATTATTCCTTATGTCCAGCCCAAAACCGTCTTGGAGGAGTTTACGACCATTGGATCTTGTCATCCCTTGGGGTGTTCTGGTGAACAGGCATTCCCCCAGATCCTGATGTCCCCCCCTTATAACTTACAAGCTGCCACCAGGTCACCCCTGAGCCAGCGCTCTTCCAGGATGAAGAGTCCCATGGCCTTCATAAGGCCTATTCTCTTGCCCTTTGATCATGCATGTGGCTCTCCTCTGGACTCTCTCAAGCTTCTCCACATCCTTCTTGAATTGTGGAGCCCAAAATTGGATACAGTACTCCAGCTGCAGCCTCACCAAGGCCGAGTACAGCAGGAGGATGACATCCTGAGATCTGCTTGAGAAGTAGCTTTACCATCTGAGACATCGCATTGGTGGCTCATGTTCATCTTGTGGTCAATCATGACCCCCAAGTCCCTTTCGGCCATGGTGCTAGTGAGTGTAGCACTGCCGAGCCTATAAAAGTGCGAAACGTTTCTTCTCCCCCCCCCCACCTCCAAGGTAGAATACCTTGCATTTATCCATACTGAATGCCATCAGGTTTTTATCCGCCCACTTTCTATGCCTATCAAGGTCAGCCTGGATCACCAGCCTATCCTTGGGTGTGGACGCTCTACCCCGAAGTGTGGTGTCATCGGCGAGCTTGGTCAGTCCACTTCTGACACCAGTGTCCACATCATTAATAAAGATGTTAGAGAGTACGGGTCCAAGGATGGAGCCTTATGGGACACCACTGGACACGGAGCACCATAATGATTCACTTCCATCAACTACCACTCTCTGGGTCCAACCTCAGAGCCAATTCCCCAGCCATTGGACTGTAATGTAGCCGAGGCCACAGTTGGCCAATTTTTTCAGGAGGAGATCATGGGACACCAGATCAAAGGCTTCTTTAAAGTCCAGATGTATGATGTCAATCTCTCCTCCCTTGTCCACGTGATACATCACCTGGGCATAGAAAGAAATGAAATTGGTCAGGCAAGACCTACCCACAACAAACCTGTGCTGGCTATCCCTCAAGATGTTGCCATCCCCCAGCTTGTCTAGAATGATCTCTTTAATAATTTTTTCCAAAACCTTTGCAGGGATTGAGGTAAAGCTGATTGGCATGTAGTTCCCCAGATCCTCTTTCCTCCCTTTCTTGAAGATAAGCACCACGTTGGCTTTCTTCCAATCTTTGGGTACTTCACCTGAGTGCCACGAGTGCTTGAATACCCTTGCCAATGGCTGGACTATGATGCCTGCCAGCTCTTTAAGTACTCTGGGGTGCAAGCTGTCAGGACCAGGCGACTTGAAGGTGTCCAGCCTCTCAAGGTGTTACTTTACAAGGTCTACACAGATGCTGGGTATAAATTCACCCTCACCCTGGCCATCCCGCATCATGTTAGGCAGGGCGGTCCCTTTGGGCTGGTGAAAAACCAATGGAAAGTGATATAAAACAGGTTTGCTTTTTCCTGGGTGTTGGCTGTCAGTTGTCCCACTTGGTTTAGCAGGGGTCCAATGTTACCGCTGCTTTTTTCTAACTCCCCACATATGTGAAAAAGAACGTTTTATTGTCCTTGATACATGTAGCCAGCTGGAGTTCAGTTGCACCCTTGGCTTTCCTGGTTCACTCCCTGCAGGTGTAGATCAGTGCAGAACATTCCTCCGTTGTGGCAATACTGTCTTCCATCCTTTATAAGCCTCTCTTGTTATATGTAGAAGGTGCATGAGTTCCCCGATGAGCCAAGGAGGTTGCCGTGCCCTTTTGCTACCCTTCCTCTGAGATGGGATGGACACCCGTTGTGCTTTCAGGATTGCTCCCTCAAGAAGCAACCACTTATCTTGGACTCCCCTCCCTGTTGAGTCATGGCCCCTCAGGGCCTTGACAACAAGCCTCCTGAGCTTGTTAAAGTCAGCTTTCCTAAAGTCGAGGACTTCTGCTGATTGATTTGCTTATTTATATCCCACATTTTTATACAGCTTTCCCGTAAAATACTTGGCCAATATTTTTAAACTATGTAATCTAAAACCCTCTCTTTAAGAATTAAGAGTATTGTTACAATTACACTTAGCACAGGTTATACTTAGATCGTAGTAAATATTAACATGACCTGATTAGAAAGTTTTCTAAGAAATCACACATTAATGCAAAGGTGGGTAATTATTTGGGCTGGAGGGCCACTTAGGAGTTTTGGTAAGCTGTTGCTGGGGCGGGGGTTGGGGGGAGGGAAGGGAGTACTAACCTGGCCCAGCATGGGGGGTGAGGAGTGGGATGGAACTGATCCCCATCCAACCGCCAGTCCGTCCACGCCACACACACAGCCAGAGGTGCCTGATGGAGCAGGCAAACAAGTCTTCATGGAGACCAGCCCAGGACCCCCACAGGGCAGGGCACATTTGGCCAGGTGGATGGGATGGAGCCATGGGCAGGCAGGGAACTGGCATCTATTGCACAGATGTGCAGGGAGGGAAACTCAGCTCTGCCCTGAGCCCCAGCCTTACGCTGTCATCACCCTGCGATCCTGGCACTGCCTGCCAATCTTATTCTAGGACGCTGCTCCACACTCACCCACAGCCCCATCCCATCCACCTGGCTAAGCACACCCTGCTCAGGGGGTTCCTGGGCTAGTCTCCATGGAGACCATGCTCACCCACCCACACTCCAGCTCCATCCAGTGCTCCTGGTTATAAATGTGGGGCATATGGGCCAAGGTACCAGGGCAGCAGAACCTGGTCCAGCTGTGGCAGCCGAAACACTAGCAGCGGCAGCCAAGCAGAGTGAGCTGTTGCTGCAGGGGCTGCCAGTAGGGATGTAAATGTTGCTTAAAAAATTATCCATTTAACCTCCTCTGATTATATTGATTAAATGATTAACCAATAACACACAGCAGCTCAGACACAGTTGCTGCTGGGAGCCACTCCCAGGACCCTTTGTGAAGCGGGGGCAGGGGGAGGAGGGGGCAATGGCAAGCCCAGTCAGAAGATTCAGACCACGTTAAGCCTTGCTCTGGGAGAGATGTAGCACTTAAGAATGAGCAGCTAATGGTTTAATTGAGAAATCATTAGGCTTCCTGCCATTTTCCTCTTAACCTCACAGGCTATGGGTAGGGACCTACCAAAATAGCAAATTTCACAATTTTCACAGAAACTAATTGGAGGGGGGGGGGGGCTCCACAC
>NW_017728947.1:90962817-90970016 GCF_001723895.1 Crocodylus porosus | reverse complement strand
CCAGTCAGAAGATTCAGACCACGTTAAGCCTTGCTCTGGGAGAGATGTAGCACTTAAGAATGAGCAGCTAATGGTTTAATTTAGCAGTTCTCTATAGGTGTTTTGTCAACTGTAGTCTCATGATCCATTATGGTTGGGACCTACCAAAATAGCAAATTTCACAATTTTCACAGAAACTAATTGGAGGGGGGGGGGGGCTCCACACTTTTGCCAGGCTCCCTGAAAGAGATATATTACTAAAAATAAAGTGCTGGCTTCTTCTGGGGAGCCAAGAGTCCTTATGGCTGCTGCACAGCTCACCAGCAGGAGGAGGTAGAAGGGAGATGGCTACCACCAACCACCACTGATTGGCTACGAGGACCATCTCTCATATGGCACTGCCCATCTCCACCAATCATGGTAGGGGGGAGAAGGACCATGACAGACAGTCCTTCCTGACAACTGACCGTGAGGGGCAGGGCCCCTCAGCCAGAGGCATGGTGGGACCCGCCCTGTTCAGTCAACAAAAGTGGCCGCCTCAAGTTAGGTAGACCCCTAACTGGGTTCTAGTCCCTAGCTCCTCGTCCCTCTGCCTTCCCACCCTTTGTCTGCCTGGCCTGCCACCTTCTGGGGCACCGTGCAGCTTCCCTTCCCTGCCAGACTGTGCCCCGTCCTGAATTAAACAATAACTGGCATTTAACCTTTCACATCCCTAGCTGCTGGGAAGTGAAGTCGAGCTGCCACACAGCCCCTGCCCCACTATGTGCCCAAGGCTGGCAGGACTGGTTGCACATGCCATGACCTAGGGTGTCCCCTGTGCCTGGGCTGGGTGGTGCCAAGGGACCCACTGTGGGCCAGACAAGCTCACAGGCCATATTTCTTTCTCCAACTCTGCGTTAATGTTTATTACAATTTGTATTTATGATCTAAATATAGACTGTAGTACTGCAAAGTCTTGAAACTGAGCTGGTATTGCTCCCAGCCTCCACACTACACTAGAGCCTGGAACCGGCTGCATTGCAGTCCCAGGGCTGAGACCAAAAATCAGCTGATTCTCAGCCCTGGGACTGCAATGCAGCCGGTTCCAGGCTCTAGTGTAGTGTGGAGGCTGGGAGCAATACCAGCTCAGTTTTAGACCCAAGACACATGGGAGCCACTTCAAAGCTCCAGAGCAGTGCTGGGGCTGGGAGTGACACCAGCACCTAGCCCCACAACACAATGAAGCTAGTCAGTGCCAGGGCTGGCACCAACTTCAATGTGGTTCCAGGACTGGCAGTGAGACATGAGACCACAGGAGCCAGTCACAGCCCTTAAACAGGCTCCTGTGCAATGCAGGAGCTGGGACCAGCCCTCATGCCATGCCACTGTCACTCCTTGACGCCTGCCTGCAGCCTTTACACTGCACTGGAGCCTTGAACTGGCAAGGCATCAGTGCAGTGGGAGTGGAGGCAGGGAGAAAGAATGGAAGATGGTCACCCTTCCCCCACCACCTCAGAGTTCCCTTATCATATTAACTCTATAGAGCAGTCCAACATTAGCTCAAAAGATGTTAGGTAAAGGATCTGGAGATACTCCCCTCCGGAAATGCCTAACTTTACTATGCCATGATAGCAATTAACAAGTGCTTCACTACTTCAATGCTTGGACACTAGCAGTGTAAGTGCAATTATCATGTGCTAAGTTCAACATGTAACAGTACCCTAAGGTATGTGCTTAACTTTATTATTACATGTACTCCTACCAATTTCATAATAGATCCCTGTGGGAGTGGAGTTAAGTATGTGTGTGAATGGACTTAAATAAAGTAACTGATTTTAGAAGGTGCCAACCCTTTCATCTCCCTTTTCACTTCAATTAGCACCAACAGTATAAAATAATTAAAAACAACATTAGAATATTTAAAACCCTACCGTACCCTATAAATACCATATGCCATTGGTTCTCAGCTGTGAAAACTTATGAAGGGGACTACAATACCAATATGGGGTGAAACTGCATGTGCTTGTTTTCAGGAAATGCCCCAGAGGTGAACTAAGCAATGGCTAGAGCAGAAAAGCCAAGTGCCTGCATTACATTACGCAGAGAGGTTTCTACCACAGTTGGCTCCAACATGCCTCATGCTCTGCCACCTAGTACCCATCTCCAGGTTCTGCTGCCACGGGGTGAAACTGTTTCACTCACATCCAGAGTGCTGCCAAATTCAGAAAGATTTAGGGAGGCAGAGCCTTGAATCTAAGAAGTTTGAGAATCACTCTTCTAGTCAAAGGCAGTAGACAAGTACTGGAAATAATATTCATCTGATGTCTTTAAGTTTATAGTAAATAGAGAATACATTTTACATTTGTTGAGAACAGTAGCCAATATGAAACTAAAACTAATTACAGACAAAAATCAGGTAAAACTAAGATATATTTGTAAGAGTGACAAGTCACAGGTGACGTTTTTTGTCAAGCATGGCTACTTCACATTTTCACATATTGTTTGTTGCTTCTTATTGAGACAGCCTGGCCTGAAGGAAGATCCTTTGGGTTGCAGGGCAGCAAATCCGGCCTTTAATTCCCATCCATAAGAATTACTTGATGAGTGATCTTAATACATTGTAGGCTTATAGTTTTAGTCCTTCCATCTAACATCCTCATCATTAAAACTGGACACAATAATTGCCTAACTGCTTCACAAGGTTAAGGTCTGAATTAATTTGTACTGTACTTCAAATATATAAAAGCTTTACACAATTGTCCTTTTAATTACACAGAAGTATTGAATGAACATGGGAACTGGCTGGCCACCAGCATATTTCACTTTCATCACGGCAGCAATTTTAGGAATGCTAAGCGTAATTTAAAACTTTATTTTATATAATTCAGATTTTTATCATCATCTGAGCATTCAGCCAACAACACTGAAATACTTACAAAATTCATAATACCAGAGTATTCGAATATAATAAAGTACTTAGTCTGTCTGTCTGTCCATAACACTCTTGGAGTACTCTGGTTGTTTCAGTAACCAATCAGAGTGCTCCAAGAGCGTTACAGACAGGTGGTGGCAGTGGCAGTGCACCACCATGATGCTGGAGACTGAGGGGATGGAGTGGGGGGGAGGGGGCGAGGCCAGTGCTGCTAGTCTCACGCCCCATCCCCCAAAGACTTGAGATGAAACCTACAGCTAATTATCATTTTAAATACCTAAACCTCCACTAGGATGTCAATGTCTCATCTGCAAATGTTTTCTGCAAACAGTTGTCAGCAAGTTTTGAAAAGCCAAAGCTGTTTCAAACCCATTGTTAAAATCCATTCAAAATTTGTGAAAAGTATATTAGAGAAGAGAAAGTTTAAAAAAGGCAATGTTAATAAAGTTACCCCCACAATGTTTGTAGAACAGATGGTTAAGCCCCAATTTAAAAACAAAGAGCATCCAAAAAATCTTTTAAACCAATGAAAGGATGATATTAAATTGGCTATTGCAACTAGGTTTACTTGCTGATTAATAATTTTGTGCTGTTTACAGCTTGTTGAGTTTTTTTACGCAATAGCTTCATTATTTTAGTTAATAACACTTTATTCCTGTGCTGATCTTAATATGTGTATAAAATAGCTTTGTAGGCTTATTGAAGTTTATCACATTAATGGCACAATTCCAAGCAAATCTTAAAAGAACCAAAAGCATTACACAGCTGAAGGATAATGATTTGTCTCTTCAAATTCAATAGTTAAGCAGTCAATACTATGGGAAAATACAACCAGCTTTGTGAATTAGAAATTTATAGGAAAGCAGGACCTTCCCCTTTAAGTCAGAACTGTTCAGCTGTTTGGCTTGCTGCCAATATAGAATTTGAAGCAGCAGGCATTTCAACACCTACACAGCCTGTAATTTTCCAACAGTGGAAGATTTTTCTTCTATTACTATTGAAGAAGCTGCTCTGTGCATTCTCTTTTCTTTAAATATTCAGGTCTCTGGGACTGAACTGAAATATTGCTAAATGTTCAGATTAAAAGAGTTTTACCATTATATAGTGTACCTAACTAAATACTAAATAGTTATTTCCTTCAGAAATTACTGTAAGTTCACCATTACAGAGAAACTATTCCTTTATTAATAGCACTGAATACAGAAATGCTCTTCCAGAACCCTATACTTAAAAGCAATTCAATGTACTCTCTTTTGTGTGAGCAAAGGTTCATGCAGAAATTATCATTTATGTACAAAAATTCAAAACCAAGTCATTTGGTATTTTTCCCATTTTTCTTCAGCAGTTTGAATCCTATCCTGCAACCACATCACATGGAACTGCAGTAGGAGACAACGGGAATGGTTTGCAGGTTTGGACCCTTTGCTGAAGATAATAGACTGGACAGCAGCCGATGCAAAAATTGTGAGCTTGGAAGTTCTTCGGAAATAAACGTTATCTAAAACAATTCAATACTGAAGGCAATTATGGAATCCTTGCTAACGCTGAATAATACTTAAAGAAAATCCTGTGCGTTTAAGGACTTGCCATAAATAAGAGGGAAACTAACTAAAGCAAAAAGAAATAGGGAGCACTTTAGCAGCAGCAGAAGTTGATCATCAGCAGGGATCCAAGTTTTCCATTCACCACAGAAAAACATGGTAAAATCCAGATTTTCTCTTTTAAGGAGAAAAACATGGGCAACAGTGGGTTTCCCCTTGCAGGCTGGTAGAGTTTCAGCCTGCAAGGGGTTGGGGTGATTGGGAGGAGGGCAGTCAGGCACAGAGAGCTATGATCATGCACGCATGCACATGGCCACCAGGCAGTCTGGAGAGCAGCTCCTGCAGGTAAGTCAGGGAAAGAAGGGTATTAAGGCGCCTATAATGAGGGAGAGAGCAGGGCAGAGCTAGGGCTAGGGCTAGGGCTAGGGCTGCTGCCCAGCTAGGGAGGTTTGTGGGGCTTGGGGCCCGGGGCTGGAATACAGTCGCAGGGCTCAGACAAGGAGCGAGAAGAGGTCATGGGCAGCTCATCGGGGGGGCAGGGAGGGGGACTGGCTCCTCACTCCCGCACACACTCCTGGGGGGGTATGGGGGCACATGGCCCCCAGATGTGTGCACAGCAGGTCCAGAGGCAGGCTGCCCGCTGTGGGCTCAGGCTCCCCACCCTGCTGCCCTCCCCCCAGAGTCTTTGCAGCCCAGAGAGCAGAATCCAGCATGACAGGGCAGAGTGGGGTGGGGAAGATCAGTCCCACCACCATGACCCCGTGCCACCGTGTCAAGGTGTCCCCTGCCTGCCTGGCAGCAGCAGGGTGGCAGTGCAGGGTTGTGTCCCTTGTTGCTGCTGGGAGGGCAGGGGATGCTTGCCATGGCAGCAAGGGGCTCATGGCAGCAGCACTCAGCTTCCCCGCCCCGCTCTGCCCTGCTGTGCCAGGTTCCACCCACTGGGCCACAGAAGCCCAGGGGCAGCAAGGCAGGAAGCCCAAGCCCACAGCAGGCAGCCTGCACTCCCCTCCCGCTTGATGGGCTCTGCTCTGGCCATGCCGCCTGTGGGGGAGGGGAAGCTGGGCTCTACTCCACTGCAGCAGCTGCCACTTCCCACATGCAGTAGCTGAGGTTGGGGGTTGCTGCAGGGGGTAGGGGGCTGCAGACCCAGGTCCCTGGCTCCATAGCTTTGGGGGCCAGGTCCCTGATTCCCCTGCAGCTGAAGGCCAGTAGGGCTCAGGGAGGCTGGGAGCTGTGGGTAGCGAGTGAAAGCCAATGGCATGGGGAGAGCACTGACATATCAGGGCTACTCAGCACCACAAAGCAGTGTGGGGAAGACAGCTGCAGCTGGACCTGCGTCCTGGTGAGCAGAGGGGGCAGGGGGAGCTCTGACTTTCCATGATATAAAGCCCAAAAGCAAACACCAAAATCTAAAGGTATTTAGAATTTATTTCATTATCATCGAGGCACTGGTAGGCTTCCAAATTGCTTTAAAATTGTAAGTATATCAGTGAAACATCATGTTCAACCAACACACATACTATATATAGTGACAATTAACTTTAATCACAAAAAAAAGTGTGGTTTTGTGGGTTTTAAATCAGAGAATTTGTAATTTTTAAAACAGAGAAAACCAGGGCCACTGAATTCATAGGGATCCGGATTTTCTGTTCATGGTAAAACGCATATTTTCTCCTTTCCAGGAGAAAAAAACCACACATTTTCATCTTTAAAGAAGAAAAACACAGGAAGTGGTAAGGTTTCCCCTTGCAGACTGACAGAGTTCCAGCTTGCATGGGGTTGGGGGAAATGGAAGGAGGGCAATCAGGCAGGGGCCACCATGTGTACAAACATACATGCACATGGCATCCAGGCAGCCTAGAGAGCAGCTCCTGCCACTCCCCACAGTTAAATGGGGGGGGAGGGGCCATGGGGCTTTGGGCCCAGAGCCAGGAATGCACATCCGCAGGGCCCGGATAGAGAGGGGGACGGAACCATGGACAGCTTGTCCGAGGGGAGGGGGTACTGGCTCCCCACCTCTGCACAAGCTCCTGCAGGAAGCTGTCCCTCAGATTTCTCACAGGCAGATACAAGCTGGTGGCTGTGGGCTCAGGACTCCACACCTTGCTGCCCTCCCCCCGGGGCCTCCACAGCCCAGCAGGTAGGACCCAGGGCGACAGGGCAGAGCATGGTGAGGAGGCTCAGTACGACTGCCAGGAGGCACCCCCTGCCTGCACAGCAACAGTGGGAGTGGTAGAGCAGTTATGCCCCCTGCTACTGCTGGGTGGGTAGGGGGAGAATCTCCATGGCAGCATGGTGTTTCCAGCCATGGCACCAAGCCTCCCCACTCCACTCTGCCCTGCTGGGCCCCACCTGCTAGGCTGCAAAAGCCCCGGAGGAGGGCACTAGGGCAGGGAGCCCTGAACCCATTGCCACAAACCCACATCTGCACATGGGCTCTGCTCCAGCTGTGTAAGCTACAGGGGAAAGCTGAGATGTGCACTCTGCTCCGGCCACAGTAGCTACTGCCTCCCATGGGCAGCAACCAGGCTTCCGGCACTACCAAAGGGGGCACGAGGCTGAGGACCCCAGGTGCCTGGCCCTGTAGTCCTGGCAGCTGGGGGCCTCCTTTGACATGGCTGGGGGGCAAGGGGCTGTGGGTGGGAAGTGAGGGGCAATGGCATATATGGGCTTCTCAGCACCACAAAGCATTGGGGGGGCAGAAAGGGCAGCCACAGCTGGACTTGCATCCTGGCAAGCGAAGCGGGCAGGGGGAGCTCTGGTTTTCC
>NW_017728947.1:90961012-90962682 GCF_001723895.1 Crocodylus porosus | reverse complement strand
TTTATTTTAATATAGTGATTGAGGAACTGGTAGGCTTCCAAATTGCTTTAAAATTGTAAGTATATCAATGAAACATTGTATTCAACTGATATATAGATATATGTATATAGACAGTAAAGTAATTCAACTTTTGCAATCAATAGGCCACCTTGCAAATTGCACAATGCTGTCACAGTCAACTGTTTGCCAATTTGACACTATTCTTACAGGCTGAGTAGAATTCTACAGATCTCACAAACTAGCAATTATGTAGTCTACTAACCTCTGAAATACCAATTCCAGTTCAAGACAGAATGGTTTCTCAAAGGCACACCAGACATCTTAGCCTAACTTTCTTATGGGGAAAAGAACATGAAAAGGCAAGACCAGAAACACCTAAATTTCACCAGCTCTACAGGATACCAGCCTGGACAATGTATATAGGACCAGGAATACAGATGGGGCCTGCCGCATAAATTGAGGTGCTAGTCCCATAAATTGAGACTTTCTAGCCAGGAAGTATGGCTAGAAAGTCAAGCCAAATTTCAGAAGAAAAAGACAGCTATCCTTGGAAACCTATCCATAAAAGTCCATAAAAACATTTTCTGTTACATAAAAACATGGAGTTACTGCAGCTTTAAGCTCTGTGGCAAGAAAAGAGCTAGGACAGCCCTGAAAGAGGAGGATCATGGTAGTGCCACCTGCTGTCTCAGCAGAAGCACAGCACTGTGCATGCACCAAGCTTTTACCAGGTTTTTGCCAGTCACTGGAGCCTGCTAAACCTCTCAACCCTCTCTAGCAATGTGCTGTTCCTGGGTTCCTAAGTCTACCCCTACCTCTAACAGCTGTTGGCATTGAAGGTAGAAGGTGGGGGGAAGGCAGTGTGGCCAGGATGGAGCTGAAGGCTTGGAGGGGGATAAGCAGTGGGTGAGGATCTGTACTGGGACAGGGGAGCAGGATAAATAGGGGGTGCTTTTGATGGTGGTAGCAGGGTAAAAAACACTGATGCATTCACATAGAGCTTCCAAACCAAGATTTTTTTTAAATGACAGTAAAAAGCACACAAGTTAAAATATCTGTCAGTTAAAAAAAAAAAAAACATTTTCAACACCAGCTCTGATAGAGAGAGTATTCATAATCAGTACAGCTGTGTGAAACAGCACTGTTCCATTTTGACTTGAGTTTTGAGGTTTAGATGGAACAGCATTTCATTTCGAATCTCACATTCATTTGTAACTGCTGTTCCCTTTTGTTTCATCGAAACAGTGAGGCTGTTTCAACGCTACTTTGACGTTTTGCCCATATGCTATAACGGGAAAGCTCAAAACAACAGTGCCAGTCCTCCCAGGGTTGCAGGCCCCTGATCTGAGGGAAGCCGGGTACTGCCACCGGGGAGCTGGGGAAGGGAACTGAGCCTGATAGCTCAGTTCCCCTCCCCAGCATTACAATCGGGCTGAGTTCCCTTCCCCAGCCCAATTGTAGCAATTCGGCTCAGGTCCCTTCCCCAACCCGATCGCAGAGCTGGAAAGCAGAACTGAGCCCAGGCTCAGTTCCCCTCCCCTGGGCTGTGATCAGCTTCCCAAAGCCCAGCCAAAGAAGGCGGGGAGAGCCAGGGCTGCGCTCCCGCCTAGCTGAGCCACATGGGGCTGCAGAGCCGCTGGGAGCGCAGCCCTGGTTATTCCCTGTCTCCC
>NW_017728947.1:90948145-90960912 GCF_001723895.1 Crocodylus porosus | reverse complement strand
TGTGCGTTTGTTAAACCAAAAATACTGACTGTTGCGGTACTTGAGACAAGTTTACCTATTAAAAAAGGTACTATATATTTCCAGCTGAGTCTGTCTTTAATATAAAAGGAATTAGTATTTTCTGTTTTTTCCACCACTGCAATGCATATATGAAATACAGCAGTTCAGCTTTCATGTCAGGAAGTGTTATCTCTGCTCAGATTTTAATTATAGCTCTATAAATACAGGTGATTATGTAACAACAGTAATAGATGTCTGATAATTATTTAGCAGACAGATTATACTGAGCATATTAAAAAAACCTGGTCCCATGGAAGGATCTATCATTTAAAACTCATTTCCCTTAAAACTAAAACCCAAGCAAAGAATGAGAAACTTGAACAGAAGCAGAACTACAAATGGAGTTGCTGACACTGGCATATATTAGCAAGATGACTTTTCGAACAGTACAGTTACCAAAGGACACTAAATGTGCACATTATACTGTATCATGTCTTTAGTTTCTTAATGTAACTTGTATTGTCTGGAGACAAAAAATAGCATCCCAAAGTGTTTTCTCCAAGAAAAATCACACACACACTTATTAATGTTTGGACCTCTAGGCTGCAGCTTCCGTAACAACATGGGGCATGGGTGTAAAAAAGAAGACATTGTAACACTGATTTCTGGCTGCTAGAACAGCTTGCTGTGGCCATAAGCAGCTGAGCAAGAGCCCTTACAGCTGCTCTGAACTGTTCTACAATAAAATGACCCGTTTCTACTTATACACATACTTAATTGTACTGACTCATGACTGTTCACATGTGCAACATTAAAACTATGTAAGCATCTCCAAGATTGGTGTTCAGACGGTTCTTTCTATTCCACAGGCGGGCAATTATTTCAGGCGGTGGGCCACTTACCGAGTTTTGGCTAGCTGCTGAGGGCCACATGGGTAGCTCCATCCCTTGACAGGTGCCCTGCTCGTTGGTTGCCATCTTTAGACTGAAAATCCCACCCCCTTAAAATGTGACCTTGGCCACCAGAAGTCCCTCCCCTTGCCCCAGAAGTACTCCTTTGGGGAAGAGGGTTTGCCATTTTATGGAAAAAAACCAAATTATATACTAAAATCAAACACCCATAATAATATATTTTAATTTAATTTTAAAAATGTATTTATTTCTGTCTTGATTTGTGTGCGATTGTGCTGTATATGTAAAAGTGACTGCATAATAGCTCAAAATGCAGTCTTACTCGTATATTGTGTGCGGTGGGCTTGGGTATCGGGGGGCATGAGTGGGTGGGTATGGTGGTTTGTGGGGATGTCTGTGTGCGGGTATGGTATTGTGCATATGCGAGCCACAGGGTGCAGAGCAGCCGGAGTGCAGCAGGAAGTGGGGAAAGCAATGGCGGGGTTAGAGGGGTGAGTGGAAGCGAGTGGGAAGCGGGAGCAGGACAGGATGCAGAGAGGCAGGTGCCTCCCTCCCAGGGCTGCCCTGCTGCCTGTACATGACTACTGGCTGTAGAAGCTACAGCCCAGTGGTTGGGAACCCCTGGTCTATAAAACCAGACTAGGCTGTGCCAGCAGGGACAGGGGGGAGGTAGCCTGGCTCCAAAGAGCTCCTGCTGTCCTGCTCTGGGCCTCGCCGACCCTGGCCCCAGGAGACATCAGTGTGCACCCCGTACTTCCATCCAGCTGCCATGTGCCCGCTCACTCCCAGTCCCCCCGCCCCAGCCCCACAGTACAGGTGGGGACAACCATAAGCAGCCCCAACCCTGTGCAAGCCACACTTGCTTGTCCAGGCTGAACAGCAGCAGCAGGGAACATACTGCTGCTCAGCGCAGGGAAAAAGTGCTCCCCCACACCGCTCCACATGGGGGCTGCCCTGCCTCTCTGCCATGTCACCAGCACATGGGGCAGCGGTGGCAACAGAGAGTAGGCACAGGCAGCCCCGCATGGGCTCCAAGTGGCTGCCACAGCGAATGCTGGCGGTGGGGGGAGGGGCACTTTTCTCCCCCACTGAGCAGCAGTCTGTTCCCTGCCACCACAGCCAACCTGGGCCCCGGACTGAGCAGAAGCAGCAGTTGGGCACAAACTGCTGCTGGAGCGGAGGAAAGCATGCCCCCTACCCCAATTGCCGGACAGCATTTGCTGTGGCTGGTGCAGCTCCATCACTGCCAGTTCCGTGCTGTCCACCATGGCTGCTCCACACAGTCGCTGCTGCTGGGCAGCTCACAAGTGGCAGTGTAGGAGTGGGGGGGCACTTTTCTCTGCCCCAGCAGCAGTTTGTGCCCAGCTGCTGCTGCTCAGCCTGACAGGCAACCCAGAGCCAGCATGGGGCCCAGGCTGGCAGCAGCGGCAGGAAAAACTGCTGCTCAGCAGAGGAGAAGAGTGTTCCCCCACCCCCCCGCTGCCAGCACTCCCTGCAGCAGCCACTTGGAGCCCATGCAGGGTTGCCTGTGCCCTACGGGGCACTGGCAAGGCGGTGGAGAGGCAGGACAGCCCTGCATGAGCTCTGGCCAGCTGTAGCAGGGAGCAGCAGTGGCAGGGGGCACTCTTCTTCCCTGCTGAGCAGCAGTTTGTTCCCTGCTGCCACTGTTCAGCCTGGACGAGGAAGCACAAGGTATGCGATGTTGGGGCTGCTCACGGTCACCCCTGCCTGTACTGTGGAGCTGCGGTAGGCAGGGCTGGGAGTGAGCGGGCGTGCAGCAGTTGGACAGGAGCACAGAGCCCATGCCAGCAGGGCCCAAAACGGGGTGGCGGGAGCACGGGGTCTGGCTGGCAGGGGCTCTATGAAGCTGGGCCAGCTCCCCTCTCTTCTTGCTGGAGCAACCCAGCCCGGCTCCATAAATCCCTGCCAGCCCACACCCAGCACTCCTGCTGCCCCACTCTGGGCCCTGCTGGCACTGGCCCTGGGGCACCAGTGTGGACCCCACATGCCTGCACACTTTCACCACCCCCCACTCCCACTTTCCTGCTAGCCTCCCTCCATTCCACTTTCCTCCTTCCCACCTGCATTCCCCACACCAGCACAGAGAGGCACGAACAGCCCCAGGCCAGAAGCCCCTGCTAGGCAGGTGCAACCAGGGTAGGCCTTGCAACTGCAGAAGCCTGCCATGGCTTCCCCTGGGTCCTACTGCCCCAGGCTCCTGTCATCTTTGACAGGCAGCTTGGGGCAGATTATTAAATTTTCTAAATTTTTTAGGGGTCCCACGGTCAGGATAGAATGGTCTAGAGGACCAGATCTGGCCCACGGGCCGTATCTTGCCCACCCCAATCTATTCTATCCCCAGGTTTGATACACTGCCAAAGTAGCATAAAGCTACCCTGACTGTCAAGCCCCTGGTTCTGTAACAAGCATCTCACAACTGGAAAGAAAAAAAATTGTCACTGTACTTTTAAGGTATATAAAATTATGGTTTAAATAAGACAAAATTAAAATGCTGAAACTTCATATCTCATATAAAATCCTGGACTCCCAGTTGCATTTAATCATGTTTGCTTTTTTACATATGAATTCATAACACACTTCCATTAACATTTCTGTTTTTCCAAAAGCATTTTCCACTCTTTATCTTCTGTTTCTTTCATTAAATATGCTTGTAAGTTGTTCAACACTGCATCATGATAGAATTTACATGAGCTTTCAAACTTTGTAAAAATAACAATAAAATAATTTTCAATACCCTGCTTGCATTACCAATTACAACCGGTCTGATTCGATTTGAACAAGACTGGAAACCACAACATAGCTATACAGTACAGTAGTTATGTATTCATAGTTACCCTGTTTACCAGGATTAGTTTGCTCAGTTGAAGTTTCTTATTTCTTTGTTTTCCAACTGAATTGCCAAACAAAGAAAAGAATTCTAATTTAGATAAATAGCCATTCTGTGATCCTGCCAAAGTAAATGTACTACAGTAACCTCATTCTTCTTAAGAATCATCAATTATCTTAACTAAGATTAGACATTAAATATTAATCGGTAATATTAACATAAACCCTAAATTTTAAGAAAATCTTCAGGAGTATAAATAAGACAAATTAGTTTAAAGAAACAATTTCTTACACTACAACTCAACAATTCTATGGTGGCACAGAAGTCTCATAAAAGTCTTTGCTACTAACAAAAAGTAGCTGCTTAGTTGATTTACAACATATTAATTGCTCTTTGTGGTGCTAGGTTTAAAAAAAGAAATCAACACAATATTTTTCATACTGTCTACCATATTAGCATAAATAATAAAAATCAACTTATTCATTCCAAGATTAAAATCACTGCAACATCCAGGTGATATGACAGCGATCTGTCAGCCTATTTATCCACTCTTCTCAATCCTCACTTGTTGAGATTTACTCAGAACTTAATCATAACTTCCATTTCTGATGGGAAAAGGTATTGTTCATATATTACATACTAGATATTACTAACACCTGAGAAAAAGTACCAGCAACATGATTTGTCAACATGAAAAAAATAGGGTAAAATTAAAAGCTGGTGACCTCTCCATAGACACTAGCCAAATTATAAAGCTATAACACTACACACACACGTTTCTTTGCAATTTCATCTAGATACAGGCTCCTCATTCCTTCTACGTAGTTAAACCAATATGCTTCATTCCAAGGGGTGAAATTTCAGATGTGAATTAAAGAGAACCTTCTACATAACTTACCCACTGTACAAGGCAGGGGTGTGCAAAATACGGCCCACAGGCTTGATCCAGCCCACCAGCTCATTGGATCTGGCCCACAGGCTGGTACCCACCAATTAACCGTATCTGGCCCCGCCAGCAGCTGCCCCTGCTACACTCTGCATGGGGCTGAGTCCCTCCTGCCTGGGGCAATATGCTGCACTTCCAGCCTCTGCCACCAGACAGCACCAGCCCCATCCACCAGGCACAGCTTCTGGACAGGACTGTCACTGCTGCAGCTGCCCAGGGAACTGCTGGGCTACCCTAGCCTCCAGCAACTCCTCCTGTCCCTGTCCCCAGGTAGGAAAGGGAAGCTGTAGTGTTGAGAGGAGTGGGAAGGGCTCTGCTTGCAATTCACTTTGCTCCTGTTCATGCCTGGCTAGACAGGGAAGTGTGTGGATAAAGGTGGGGTGAGCAATTCCCCACAAAATGACTATAGAGATGATATAATTTTTCATTATGGGCTTAACTCCTGGCTGGGGTCTTATGACCCTGCCCACCCCCAGTGCTCATTCCTGCCCATGGCAGAGGGTTGGACTAGATGATCTGTCTAGGTCCCTTCCCACTCATTGATTCTATGATCTCATTGCCTATGGAAGTCAATGCAAGTCTTTCCAGAGGCTTCTAGGGGCATTTAATTGGACCTAGCCCCACACATTTCAAATCTCATGAGTATTTCTTCAGTCAAATTCTATACAATCAACTGATTTCATTGATAAATCCAGATCCTCTGCAAACAGAGAGGGCTGAAAAGCATCTATATCTTTGGGCATTTTTGTCATATCTGCAGCAAGCACAGAATATAGTTTACATATGTACAGGTAACAGCTTTGTTTTAAAATTCATTTTACCACAGGACAATAGTACTATTTTCATCTGAAAAACAGGTGATAGTTAAAAGTTCATCTGATAGTTAAAAGTTTTGTTAATCATGCAGGTGCAAAGTCATTAGTTGTGGTTTGATGATATTTCAGGGACAACTACTGGTAGAAGATATTCTTCTTTTTCCTCCTCATTGCCTATGCAAAGTGGTCTACTCTAATCAGTCTACCATACTGGTATAATCAATCACATTTATCACCACAGATTTTAGGGGACAACAAGAATGAGGGACAGTACAAACACTTAGTAGATGAGCTTACAATCTAAATAGTTAAGATAGACACTGATCCTATGACCCCAGCTGACTTCCTGCCCTTTGGGCAGGGGGCTGGACTCGATCTCCCGAGATCCCTTCCAGCCCTAATGTCTATGAAATCTATCTATGAAATCTGAATAAGGAAAAGGTTATAAACATACCAAAAGAGTGAACAAAGAAGGTGGCAGCAACTCCAATGCTAATGTAACTGTTTTTGTCCCTTTACAGCCTACTTTAAGGAACAGAATTGAACTGATCCATTGCAACTACTTCACCTGTCTGTTTTTATCCTATCATGAGTCAAGCTAAGTTATAGGAATTTAACCCCAAATGAAATGAGAGGTAAATGCTCCCACAGAGGGTTTTATAGGTCCCGACACTGTAAAACCACATGTGCTACCAAGCTGGGAGCATAGAGGGATTTTACTCATTCCCCAACCCTGGGGATCCCAGGGTCCCTGTGCTCCAGGACCTGCAAAAGCATGTGTGCTGCCTAGCTAGGCAGCACACAGGGTTTTTATTCGTCCTCAGGTTCAGGGACTGTGCCCTATACCCTAGAGTTACCCCATGCTGGATGCTGATGCTCAGCTCAGTGACAAGATCTGTCATGAACCAGCCCCAACTGGACACAGGTTCAACTTAAGTGTGATACAGAGAAACCATAAAGCTGGTAAACATTTTATGCAGAATAACTTTGTGGCTCATTTACACCTTACTTACTTGTGTGTGGGGCCAGGTTACTATTTAAGGTGCGGCTAGCCTGTTAATTTCAGGGACCAATTACGAGAATATTTCCAGTTTTTTGGTGCATTTTGCAGTCTGTACTTAGCTTTGTGCTGTCATAGCTACTACTACCAATACCTAAGCTAGCTAGTTTAAATCCTGTACACAAGATGCAGTTACTGCAGTGACTACGTACTTGCAGCAAGTTATGCTTCCTTCACATTCTCCATTCTTAAGGCTAAATTTTCAGTCATAAAGTTAAGGAATATCTTTCATCTCTTGGAGATCCAACACAGTCTCACCCATCTTTTGCAAAACCGAAGACAAGACTTAAGTTGCAACGGTGAAGAAGTCCATCATAGCACACTGCAAAGCTGTCCAACTTCTTAGCGACTAAAGGCCATATATCCCACAGGCCACACCAGTGGGAGCTACACACTGCAGGGGCTGCACTAATGAGGTCTATGGGCCCCCCAGGCTGCATGCCATGCACACGTACAGGCAGGTGCTCCCCAACCCACTGCACTTTGCAGAGGCAGATGGGTGTTCCCCCAACCCCCACTATACTGCATGCAGGCAGACACTCCCCTAACCTCACTGCAACACAGCCAAGTGAGCGCTCCCACCTCCTACCCCTGTGCAGCAGAGCACAGCACCCCACACCACTTGTGGCTCCCTGTGGCACCATACTTTACAGGCACTTCCACCTGCTACCTCACTTGAGCCATGCTGCCCTACCCAGACCCTGAATCTGAGTCTGGCAGCAGAAGATGTATGGTCGTGGGATATATGGTTTTCCATCACTGAGAAGCTGGACAGCCTTGCAGTGTGCTATGATAGACTTCTTCACCATTGCAACTTAAGTCCTGCTTGACTTGGGCTTTGTAAAAGATGGGTGACACTGTTGAATCTCTAAGAGCTGAAATATATTCCCTTGTGTTAACATGCAGCCATGGGCCATCTTGGATAGTATACCCTGACTCTAAATGAAACCACAAGAGAAATGTTTATCTGTAGAGCAGTAGTCATCAACCAGTGGATCTCGATCCACCAGTAGATCTCAGACCCTCTTGGAGTTCTGGCGTGGGGGAGCCGAGTGACCGTGTGCATGCACACACACACCCCAGCCCAACAGGTCAGTCCGTGGGGGAGGGAAGGAGCAGGGGCTAGAATGAGGCCCCTGCGGTGAGGGACACTGTTGCAGAGACAGGAGCAGGGGTAAGTTGAGTGGGGTTCCAGCCAGATGGGACTTACCTGCTGGGGAGGCGTGCCCCCAAACAATTTTTTCCTCCCTCTGCCATGATTTGCCTGCCCCTCCTTTCCTCCCCACAGACTTACCTTGCTAGGTGGAGGGGGTGGGGTGGCAGCAGCGCACAGTAGATCTTGGGTTGCTTTTAAATACCAAAGGTGATCTCCTACTTAAAAAGATTGGAGACCATTGCTGTAGCATGTATACCATTATAATTTATCTAGTGTCTCTGTACAAAGGCCTAAGCTGCTAATGATTATCCCATGTATGTATGGAAATAGGCTTCCAAGGGAGGTGGTGTTCTCCCCTACCTTGGGGATCTTTAAAAGAAGGCTGGATAGGCATCTGGATGGGGTCATCTGACCCCAGCACTCATTCCTGCCTAAGCAGGGGGTCGGACTTGATGATCTGTTGAGGTCCCTTCCAACCTTAGCATCTGTGAATCCATGCATCTATTTGCCTTGATCTTCTTAAAAATGTCCCTAGAACTTGAACTAACTTTCTTCCAGTTCACATATGCAGTGGACAAAGGTCAAATTCTGATAAATGTTTAACACTTAAAAAGGTTAAGAACCACAGCTTTAAACCAAAAAGGACTGGATGGGACTTCAGAAGTATTCCTAACCCAACACGTTACCCAAGGCCTGCAGGCTAATATGCTGGTCAGGTGAGGACTCAGAGGGATGCAGTCACACCCTCCACTAATTTTTGATCCACCCAAAATTTAAAACCAACCGCCAGACAGTGCCAGCAACATTTCTATTCAGGTCACAGTGATGGAGTCAATTGACTTCATGGTTCATTATAGTCTACCCGATTCCTTCTAAACTCTTCCTTCCACAGATGTTAAGGACCCAGTCTTCTTTTTTTTTTAATAGGTCTGAATGTTTTCCGTAATCAAGTTACACTTTCTTTTGCGATTCTGTGAGCTGCTCCTCTTAATGAAACTCCTATTTCACAGCCCTGCACTTTTTTAACCCTGGCTAGAACATTAAATCAGGTGAGGAAATAACTTTCAGTGAAGCACCGGATGCACTGTAAAGATGCACAAGAAGATTAGAATGAAATATACATCTCTTTCAGATTCCTATAACAAAATCTAATGACAATGGAACTAAAGGAACAATACATTTTTATTATTTTTTGCTGAGTTGGTTGTGTTTTATACATAATATATGATATACCAAATTAATGCACATTCCAAAAAAGTTGCATTTGTTTTTGCTTTTATCTTAAACTGAATAATATGCTCAGGTCTTAGGGCTATATTAGTAAAGCTTCTAGTTTCTTTTTATCTTCACAAAAACGTGTGTTATGTTATATGCAATAATGAACCATGCCATCTGCCCCCTCCTTTTCAAAATCCTAGATCTGCCCATGATGTTAGATCCCATTCTGCTCCCAGGACCACATACCACAAAACTAAAAGGTCTGTAAACCTTGCAAAAAAAGTGGATGCCCCTTGTATAAAACTGCTTCTTGTGCTGTATGAAAGCAATACAAGTCTCAAGTTCTGTTTTTAAACAAACAAACAAACCATCTTGGCTTCCCACTTCATTCTAATCACTTTAAACCTGTGAAGGTAGGCAAAATACAGCCTGCCAATTGATTTTATCCAGCCCACGGGCTGGCAGCAACACCACACAACAGGCCCTGGGTGAGCTGTGCTTGGGCCCAAGCCTCTGCTGGCAGGTGGCCGCTTCAGCCTCTACTCACACTGCAGGGGACTCTGGACAGAAGCAGCCCTACCCACCTGCCTGACACTGTGTAGTGGCCTGGGAGATGCAGTTCAGCCCAACTGGAGATGCCTGAGTAGAAACAGCCCTGTCTGCTCACCCAGCACTGCACAACACCAGCAGAGGCCAGGGCCTGAGCTGCTGTTTATGCCCACTATACTGCATAATGCCTGGGAGATGCAATGCAGCCACACAGGCCCTGGGTAAGCTGTGCTCAGGCCCTGGCCTCTGCTGGTAGGCAGTGTCCCAGGCCTGTGGGGCCAGACTGCATCTTCCAGGCACCACGGGAGACGCTGGGTGGAATCAGCCTTGCCTGCTGGCCTGGCACTATGTAGCAGGCCCTGGACAAACTGCACTTGGGCCCCAGCACCTCCAGGTCTACCCACTGTGCAGTGCCAGGTAGACAGGCAGGGCTGCTCCTGCCCAGCCTCCCCTGCAGCACCAGAGGCCAGCCTTTGCCTGTGGGGGATGGAGCCTTCCCACAGGTCTCCATGATGTCCTGTCTCACCCACCCAGCAGTCAAGCGCCATCTCTCCCCACCTAGTTGTGGATGCAACCAGCAGATGCTGGCTCCAGGCAGGGTGGAGCCCCAGGTGGGCTGCAGGGAGTGTGGGTGTGGCCCCAGGTAGGTTAAAGCTCCTACTGCTGCTCTTGTGCCAGCCCCAGCCCAGCTGCAGGGAGTGAGAGAATGAAGTTAAGCGGCCCTCTGGCCCATCTCTGGGTGGGAAGCACCCATTTCACCAGGGGTGAGCAAAATACAGCCTGCAAGCCGTATCCGGCCCGCAGAGCCCCTAAAAAAAATTTAGGAAATGAAAATGCATCTGTCCTTGGTTCCTGTCAAAGATGAGAGGACCCAAGGGAAGCCCTGGAGGGCTCCTTCAACACCAGGGCCTGCCCAACCCCGCCCCCCAGCCAGCCAGAAGTCCCAGCAGGGGCTTCTGGCCTAGGACTGCGTGACTGCCCCGCACCAGAACCTCAGGCAGGTGGCGGGGAAGCAGCTGGTGCTGAGCGCAGGAGAAAAGCGGCCCCTTGCCCGCCCTGTGCTCCATGCTGCAGCCACTCGCAGCCTGCGCAGGGCTGTCTTGAGCAGGCACAGGCAGCCCCACATGGGCTGTGAGCAGCTGCAGCATGGGGCACTGGCCATAGGGCGGGGGAGGGACCACTTTTCCCCCCGCTTGCTCAGCACCAGATTGTAACCCGCCCATGCAACCAGCCTAGGCCCTGCACCAACTATGGGCTCGCCCGTCAGGGCTGTGCATGGCAGCAGCAGCTGCAACTCCCCTGCTTGCCACACTGGGCAGCGTTTGCTGCTGCTGCCCAGCGCATGAGCTCCAGGTGGGCAGCAGCAGCAAACACTGCCCTGCGCAGCAAGCAGGGGGTCCAGAGCTGCTGCTGCCGCACACAGCCTTGACAGACGAGCCCAGAACCATGCAGGACCCAGGCTGGCAGCGGGGGCAGGTTACAAGCTGGTGCTGAGCCCGGCCAGGGAAAAGTGGCCCCTCCCCCACCCCATGGCTGGCGCCCCGTGCTGCAGCCACTTGCCACCCACCTGGGGCTGCCCTGCTCAAGACAGCCCCGCATACACTGTGAATGGCTGCAGCAGGGAGCACGGGCCACAGGGTGGGAGAGAGGCTGTTTTTCCCCATGCTCAGCACCAGCTCCTTCCCTTCCCACAAACAGAGGATCAGGGCTGCACACCAACACCCACCTGTACCACAAGGCAGGGGGGGGCACTGGGAGTGAGTGGGTGCAGGAGCAGGGCCTGCACGAGTATAGGGTCCCAGCTGGCAGAGGCTCTATGGAGCTGGGCCAGCTCCCTGCTCTCTCTGCTGGTGCAGCCCGTCCCAACTCCACAGACCCCTGCCAGCCTGTGCCCTGCTCTGGGCCTGGGACTTTGGTTCCAAGATGGCGACCAGGGGCCAGGCCACCTGTCAAGAGGCGGGGCTACCCATGCAGCCCTCGACAGCTTGCCACAACTAGGTAAGCAGCCCTCTGCCCAAAATAACTGTCCGCCCCTACAATATGCTGTAGCCATCAACTGACTACACTTATATACCCTCATCCATCACAAGCCACTACAGATCAAGGATAGCCTTTCCCATAGCAAAGTGTGAATCACTTTATATTATTTCCATATCCTGCTGCAAAAAACACTCACATTCTGTTCAAAAGTAAAGAGTTTTGCTTGATACACGTCCACATTAGAAATCAATGAAGTTCCACTACTTATTTACCCTACATAAAGTGGATTAACAGAAAAGGGCCTTATCCAAAGCCCAAGAAAATTAATGGGCTATTCTTGATATCACCAGGGTTTGAACCAAAATCAGCATAACAACCAAACAAATTGGAATAAGTATTTTAAAACTTCCCTCATCTCTCTCAAGGGACCGCACTTACATACACTTTAACTGCTGCTGATGAGGCCTAAACAGAGCAATTATAACCATTTTTATTTGATATTTGTAAGATTCCTTCAAATTTAAAGAGATTTTTATTTCAATCATCTAAACTGTGATTTTTAATATGATTGATGCGTTTGGTGTGGGTCATAAGTGGCCTTCTATAAAACTACCATCTTCACACATACTGCTTAGTAATAATTTAAAATAATGAGTACCATTATCCCAAGAGGTGCAATAGAAAAAATAAATAAAGAACGGGCAGTTACCCTCCAACCCCATATACTAAATTTAGTTTGGAATATTCTTTAATATATTATTATTTCCTTGATTAAGCTCTATTGGACAGGTCCTTCAATAAAACTATACCGATTTAAAACATCTGAAGATCTGGCTCACCCTTTTAGTGTGTCAAAATTAAAACTTTTCTAAAGCAAGATAAAGCAATTAAAAAAAATGTCCAGTGACTGATACAACATGAAGCAGTTTTAGGACTGAAAAAGACATTGCAGAGATGACCAGAAATACTATGAAAATATATTATTAAAAGGTATGGGTCAGTTAATGGTCTAGGACACCATGAGGTAGTAAAAACAAAAAATTACAATCAGGTATAATACCAGTACCTGTAATTTGGGACCCGATTTGATCTTTTTGCTAGTGAATTTTTAAAGGCAAAATTTAATTAAATAATCACATCTCCTTGGGTGCAGCAGAAGTGGAGGTGTCTCAACCACCTATGTACCAGAGCCAGATGTTCCAAAGAACTAATGAGGAAGTGGGCTTTGGCACTGGCTCAGGCACCTGTGGCACAGAGCCTCAGGTTATGCCAGTGGTCACCAAC
>NW_017728947.1:90943489-90948010 GCF_001723895.1 Crocodylus porosus | reverse complement strand
GGGAAGGGAAGGGAAGGGAAGGGGGCCAGATCAAGGCCCCTGTGGTGAGCAACTAACCATGTGGCCCAGCCAGGAGCAGGAGTGGGTTCCCAGCCCAGCCAAGTGATGGGAGGATTGGAGCCCAGGGGGCTCCTCCAGGAGTGCGGGGGATCTCCCTGCCCATTTCTACAAGGACAGAGGCAGCTGCCACTGTGCCTCAAATCCCACTACAGCTGACCATGTGCAGGCATGGCTCAGTTCAACAGCAGGGACTCGCAGGGGGGGCGGCCCTTGCCCAGCCCATCTGGGAAGATCCAGTCTAACTTCAGTGCATATAGACTTCCTGAGTGCCATGAGTGGACAGAAGGACCACAGAATATTTATTTGTGGTGCTATAGATATAAATGAGACCTGAGAGAGTGCCTGAGTAATATAACAGAAATTGATATTTTGCACTTATATCATTCAAAGAGTCTCGAAGCTCTTTAAATATTTTTGATGAAGCAATCCTCCTAAAGTCATTGTGTGGGAAAACAGAGTGTATTTTACAGATGGGAAAACTGAGGCAGTTTAGAAACATGTAAGTTCACCCAAGCTCAGAGAAATAATCATCCAAATTACCAGGAGTAAAGTCCAGGACTCCTAATATTGATTTTTCTGCTCATAAGTTAATTCCAAATAGTGGAAGTGTTACGTGATGGAATTGAAGGAACAGTTTTGTATCTACCTATAACACTTTGTTCATGCCAAAACTCATCCAATGATTATGAAATCATGTTATACAAGAAGAAAACACTTACAGTCCAACAAACACACAATCTAAAAATGTACTCACGCTGTACCTTTAAAAAGCAGTTACATATGTTTTGAGAAGCAACATGGGAAACAGGAATCAGTTAAACAGTTTGCAAAAGAAAGAGAATAGATTTAGTTAGTCATCCTCCTTTTCCTCAGGTTTTTACGCAGGGCTGTGTGCTTGACGCAATCCAAAATGGCAATATTAAAAAAGCCAACTTCAACCTATTTCATACTCCAAAAAATAATCCCAGGTCCCTGAATATTGTGTATTATAAAAGTATGTGTACCCCAAGCCAAAAAAAAAGATTATTTAATAAAACTACAAAAAAGGGCTTTACTGTTTATAATTACTAGAATTTTAGTGCAAGCAGCATTGAGTCAGTGACTCATGCTTTGCTTTTTAATATGGTCATAAATCCTCCCCCTCAAAAAACTCAGCTACAGTATCAATAATGAAAGCAGCATCTTCTCTGCCTTTCTAGCTAAAGCCAGTGGTTTCTTCTACATACCCCTGCATGGCAACATAAGCAGTACTCAACAAGCTACATACATTAAAAAAGTAGAAGCCCTTTCCTTTTTCCCTTTCAAATATTTGCTGTCTGAGATAACATTATCAATGAAAAGAGTTAACAGTTTTAAAGCATTAACTAGCTAATACACATCATATTCTGTTTCTACCCAGTCTTTTAGCTGGGTAGCTTACTATGGTTTAGAAATATCCCTAGGAGTCAGAAAAGTTTCATCACCCTTTGACAGACAGGGAAATAGAGCCACTAAATTCTGCTTCAAGATTTTCAAGGTGCTGATTCCAATGAAAACTAAATGATGCTGAGCACATCTAAAACTTAGACCACAACCTAGGCTTTTTTGAAACTCCCATCTGGTACAAAAAGCTGATCATCCAGTTCTGCAGGCACAATCACTTGCAAGCATAAAAACCAACAAGCAAAATAAGGAGTCAAGTCTGAATATTTATATGATGATAAAATCCAAGGTAAGTTCACCTGGCATATAAATACAGTTGCCAAAAAAAAGAGTCAGTGCTCATACTGCTCACTAGTTTTCAGCAAAATGTCATTCTGATTGAATTAATACTGTTGAAGGCCTTATTTATATGATGAACTGTGCATTTAATCCTTTGGATTTTTGGTTTCTCTTCCCAAACACACAAAGGGCTAAAGCCATGCCTAAAGTCTAGATCGGGGTGGGCAAAATACAGGCTGCAGGCTGAATCCAGCCCGTGAGGCCATTCTATCTGGCCTACGAGGCCCCTAAAAAAAATTTAAAAATAAATATTTACCTGCCCTTGGTTCCTGTCAAAAAATGACAGCAGGACCCAGGGGAAGCCCGATGGGCTCCCACAACAGGAGGGCCCACCCGGCCCTGCCCCCCCCAGCTGGGAGCCCCAGTACGGACTTCTGGCCTGGAAGCACATGGTTGCCTCGTCAGCACTGGAACCTCAGGTAAGGGGGAAGGGGAAGGGAGGGGCAAGGGAGGACCCTGGGCAGGGAAGGAGCCCAGGGAAATGTGGCCCAGGGAAAAGCTGAGCACAGGCAGGGGGGAAAGCAGCCCCTCACCTGCCCTACAGCCGGCACCTCGCACTGCAGTCACTCGCAGCCCACATGGTACTGCCTGTGCCTGCTCTGGACAGCCCCGCGGGCTGCAAGCAGCTGCAACAGGGAGCGTCGGCCATGGGACGGGGGAGGGGCTGCTTTTCCCCCGGCTCCTTCCTGGCAAGGATGAAAGTGGCTCCTCCCCTGCCCTTTGGCCAGCACCCCATGCTGCAGCCACTCACAGCCCATGCGGGACTGTCCGGAGCAGGCACAGGCAGCCCCAGGTGGGCTGCGAGCGGCTGCAGCACGGGGCCCCAGGCACAGGGCAGGCAAGGAGCCACTTTCCCCACCCACCACACCACCCTGTAATCCGGTCCCACTGCCAGCCTGGGCCCCACAACGGCTCCAGCCTCGCCAGTCGGGGCTGCGTATGGCAATAGCAGCTGCGGCCCCTCCACTTGCCACACCGGGCAGTGTTTGCCACGGTCACCTCTGGGCTGCCCAGTGGGCGAGCTCTGGATGGGCAGCAGCAGCCAACACTGCCCGGTGCAGCAAGTGGGGGGGCCACAGCTGTTTCTGTTGATGGGCAAGCCGGGAGCCAGCTTGGAGCCTAAGCTGGCAGCGGGGCCGGGTTACAAGATGGCTCTGAGTGTGGGGAAAAGCGGCCCCTCGCTCACCCCATGGCCAGTGCCCCACACTGTAGCCACTTGCAGCCCACGTGGGGCTGCCTGTGCCTGCTCCAGACAGCCCTGCGTAGGCTGCAAGCACCTGCAGCAGGGAGTGCTGGCCATGGGATAGGCAAGGGGACACTTTTCCCCGCACTCAGCACCAGCTTCTTACCTGCTGGGAAGCAGGGGTCGAGGCTGTGCGCTGCCTCCTGCCTGTACGGGGGGGCTGGGGGGCATTGGGTGTGAGTGGATGCAGGAGCCAGCAGGAACACGGGGCCCACACCTGTGTCCCGGGGCCAGTGCCGGCGGGGCCCAGAGCAGGGTGGCAGGAGCGCAGGGTCACAGCCGGCAGGGGCTCTATGGAGCCGGGCCAGCTCCCCCCCCAACCCTGCTGGTGCAGCCCAGCCCAGCTCCACAGACCTCTGCCAGCCTGTGCCCTACTGGTGCTGGCCTTGGGACACTGGTCCCAAGATGGTGACCAAGGGGCAGGGCACCTGTCAAGGGGCAGGACTACACATGCAGCTCTCGACAGCTTGCCAAAACTGGGTAAACAGCCCTCTGCCCGAGATAATTGCCTGCCTCTGGTCTAGATCATCCCTAGCTCCTCAGGGCACAATTTATTATTCAAGCACAAAACAAAGCTATTCCCCTGACCAAAGTAAGCAGCAAAACTCCAAGGCATTATACTTGCATCAGTCTCTCTCTCCCACCTCCAACACACAGCTCCATGCATTAGGGCCTGCCCACTTACTTGTACCTCCCCCCACCCCCAACAACTTAATAACATTGGATAATCACTCCATTAGTCTCAGATGGGATGCAATCAAGTAGTCACAGGCAAACCTGGGCCCAACTCCTCATTGGCTAGGGGCAGACATCCAAAAACCCTGAGCCTGAATTGATTCAATCTTTGCAGGTTAATCTAACCTGTGTAGCCTGAACCAAGAAGCAAATGAACAGACAGACATTGCCTCTGCACTGAAGAAAATGCAGGTACGTGCCTGTAGTGGCTCAGGCTAGGAGCCGGGGAGAACATCTACAATGCACCCTCAGCTGCAGGGAAGCTGTGCTGGGGGCATGTGACCAGCCCCGGCAATAGCCTTAAGTAAACTGGCCAGGGAGGGGGTTTAATTCCCCCCTCCATGTCCTACAGACCTGAGCTGGGGTCTGCCTGATGCTCTCCCCTCACTGCTGCAGCAGCAGACACAGGGGCATAGCTAGACACTGGTCAGCATGCCCCCTCCCCACTTCCCTCAAGGCAGAGAGCGGATTTGGGGTTTGCCAGCCCTGGCCACTACTGCCAATCACTCTGAGTGGGGTGAGCACCAGAACAAGCTCCCTTCTACCAGATGCTGGAGAAAGGGGGGAAAATAACCCCCCTCCCTGACCCCTCACCGAAGGGGGCCCTGTCAGCCAGCCTCCGACCATCCCCCCATCCCTGCCGCTAGAACAGCAAGGGGGGAGCAACCCTGATGGGGGCAGCATCCTCTATTAGGGCTTCCCAGAGTGCAAGGCTCTTCCTG
>NW_017728947.1:90941663-90943389 GCF_001723895.1 Crocodylus porosus | reverse complement strand
GTGATCCGAGGTACCACAGAATACATGGGGCAAGCAGCGGTACTGGGCTCAGAGGGGGACCATAGCCCACCCAAGTTCCCCCTAGTGCCACTGCCACTTACCCCACTAAGTCTGCAGTAGCTATGACTGCTCCACCCGCAGCGCAGCCCTGCTGCTGGAAAGGCTTGCACTCTGGTAAACCATGAGAGGGGCTGTTGCCTCATAACGGTCATTCCCCCATCGCCAGTCCAGCAGCAGGGATGAGGCACAGCCAGAGGCCAGCCGGTATGGCCCCCTTAAACAAGGGGAGAAGGGAGGGTTATTTCCCCCCCTCCCTCCAGCATCTGGCAGAGAAGGCAGGGAGGAGGCTTAGTCTGCCACTTGCCCCGCAGAGGGAGCAATCGGTGGTAGGGAAGGCAGATCCTAGCAGGGGTCCCCCAGAAGCAGAGGGGCAGAGGGGGGAATAAACCCCTCCCTGCCCCCTCTGCCTTGGGGGGCCATGCCCCCACCCTTGCCACTCTGGCAGCTCAGAGGGAGCACCAGGCAGACCCTGATACAGGTCCACAGAATAGGGAGGGGGGGGAATTAACCACCCCCCTAACCAGTTCACTTCAGGCGACTGCCAGAGCCACACCCCTACTGCTGGAGCAGCAAGCAATGCCTGCTATGTCCATGCTGGTGGGATGGGGGAGGAAAGGGGGAAATAAACCTCTTCCCTTCCCTCTTCACCTTAGGGGGGCCAGCATCTGGTCACGTCCCTGCCCCACCCCACCCCCACCAGCTAGGTAGCAGAGGGACAGGGCCAGGGCTGCAGAGCATGATAGGAGACTCTGGTTTTAACTTAAACCAGCAAGGGGTCTGGGACAGAAGTTTCATAAACCTGTTTGAGCTTAATCAGTTATGTCTGATATTACATTCAAGCAGGTTTATCTCAAACCAGTTTCAGCCATTTTGAAAAGTTTAGTGCACATAAACTAGTTATGTTCTGTTATAGGTTTAAACCAGTTTCTGCTCACTTAAACCAATTTATGTGTAACTTCTATCCCTAGTCTTAAAGAGTCAATCGTTCTGTGATGCTCTTCCACAATCCACAGTGTAACAATCATAAAAAAAAAGTCTCCATTTAAACTCCTTAATTTACTTTGCATAAGTTAGGTGATACTCATCCACTCAAAAGCAAAACTAAATGTACACTACTCAGCTACAAAGTTGGATAGCTTTTAGGGAAAAAATATGAAAATGTCTAGAGAACCTCAACAAGATGCCTTTTGAGGTTCCTCCGAGCCCAAAATAAAACCTCACCAGAAGAGTCTGAAGAGCTGATATATACTAATTAAATTCTTGCAAGAAGCAGGGATTTCTTAGGGTGATATCTTTTATTGGACCAACAATGTAGTTAGAAGAAAGTTAGACAAGCTTTCAAATAAATGCAAGACATTCTTCTTCAGGTCTTGTCCTTCTCCCAACTATGTTGCTGATCCAAAAAAATATATCACCCTAAAGAATCATTGCCTCTCACATAATTTCTGGACCATCATGACTTTAACATCACTCATGCTACTGTAACAATTAAGTTATTCAAGCTTCTGATGTAGACCTGGCTGGAGGGTCGCACCCAGAGAGTCGTGGTGGATGGGTCGGTTTCGACCTGGAAGAGTGTGGGCAGTGGGGTCCCGCAGGGCTCGGTGCTTGGACCGATACTCTTTAATGTCTTCATCAGCGACTTGGACGAGGGGGTGAAATGTAC
>NW_017728947.1:90939288-90940823 GCF_001723895.1 Crocodylus porosus | reverse complement strand
AAAAAAAAAAAAAGAAGGAAGAAATTTGCTTGAAAATGGAAGACAATTCCTTAAAGAACAAGGAGTCTTCCACTACCTCTAAACCAAGGGTGTCAAACACAAGACCTGTGGGCTGGACCCAGCCCAGTTGCTTGATCAACCCCATGTGCCAGCCCAAGGCCTGGCCCTGGTCCCATGCACTGCATGGACTAGACTCGATACCACACACCCTGCATGCAGCAGAAGGAGGTGACCTCAGGCCCATACTATATACAAAATCCAACCACACCAGCCCTATGCACTCTGGGACAAGTCCAGATCAGTCCATGCCGAACCACTGTGGTGGGCCAGTCTGGCAGTGCACACTGTATCCCAGCCTCCTGTGCCATATGCAGCAGGGGCAGCCAGTCCAGCCCTACATACCACATGCAGCACGTGCCAACCCTAGCCTGCATGGAGTTTGCACTATGTGGATGCACAGGCTGCACCTGGAATTGCACATAGCACAGGCTACATAGGTAACCCTAGACCAACCTCCTGTGCTGCCTGCAGTGTTGCAGGCAGTGTTCATGCTGGCACTGGCATGCAAGGTCAGCATGAGGTACCTGCATAGCAACCCCCGGGGCCAGTGCATGCTGCACATGAATTGGATCCATCACTGCATGCCCTGAACAGGTGGTCAGTGCTCCAGCCCACAGAACAGCCAAGAGACCTTCATCAGGCCTGCCGAGTCAGAAAGGTTTGTCACCCCTACCGTAAACAAATATTTAAGAGTCCTGAAAATGTATTAAGTGGCACAACAAAGACCTTTTAGAAGCATTAAAGACAAATTCTAATTCTCATTCCAAAGCATCTTCCTGATATTTCCAATACTCTCTTGAAAGGATGTCGGACTAACCTCGCCATATGCATCTTAGGAGATGCTGGATAAACAAGATTTGCTTCATAAGCCAGTTTCCCATCTCATCCCTTTGTATAGTCCCCCAATTTAAATATCTTAAGTCTCTTTCTTATTTTTTTCTTATAGCTTTTCAAGGTTGTTTTTGAGATGTACATCTCTGTTACCACATTCAATCCAAAAAAGAAAGCTTTGGGAAGAATATTTGAGGAAGGTTAAAATTACAGGACAAATGAAGGCAAAATTGTAGCATCTATGCTTACCAGAATAATTTCTCAGGAAAAAAATAAGACTGCTTCTCAGTAAATATATGGGTGGCGCACAGAAGTTATTAAATCCAAAGCTACAAACTCCAGCCCTGAACTGTGAATCTGTGCAAAGTGGTTCTCAGATGGCCTGCCTTCTGTACTTGTTCTGCAGGTTGTCTATGAGACAACAGGTATCATATCACCTCTGGTCCCAGGCCAAAGAAGTATGTTTAGCTACAGCTAATTGTGCCTCCCATCCCACCACTCCCAGCCCAAACATAAAATGGACAAAAAGAACAATTTTAACTTAGTTTCATAGTTTCTAGGGTCGGAAGGGACCTGAGCAGATCATCTAGTCCAACCCCCTGCCATAGCAGGAAAGAGTACTGGGGTCAAACGACCCCAGCAAG
>NW_017728947.1:90929238-90939277 GCF_001723895.1 Crocodylus porosus | reverse complement strand
GCCCCCACTTCTCTTTCCTATCCTATCCCTCCTGTACACCCTATAGCCCTTGACATTCACCGCCCAATCATGCACTGAATCCCACCACGTTTCCGTAATCCCCACTATGTCCGGGCTGGAATGAGAGGTGGACATACAATGTACTTGCGTACATTTTAGCTACTATAATTGTATCCAAAATTATGATGAATCTCTTGTATTAAAAAATAAATCCTCAACATGCCCCTGAATAAAGAAAAGCTGAGAAAAACAGTTGGGTGATTATCCACGTAGAGATGGAAGGCCTGCCTTAAATGCCAGTGAGATACAGCCTTCCTAGAAAATACACTGGCCATACCGATCAATTTAAAGCACCAGAATAAGTGTTCTGGCTAAAGCTGTAGATTCATGAGCAATGGGTGAGGACAATAAAATGGAAAAATTACTCTGGGGAGACCAAATTAACATTATAGCTCACTAAAGTTGTGGTCAATTTTGCTCAGTTGTACGTTATGTAAATGCAGGTGTTATTATTACCATAGAAGCTACGGACATTTGAAAAGCTCAAGGCAGAATCGATGCAAGTTATGCAGTTTTCTGTAAATGGCATAGTTTAGATCAGTAGCGAACAGAACACACATTCGCCCTTTGGTGGGAAAGGGGACTTGCGAGGGGGGAGGCAGCGGGACAAATCTTAGACTGGATTCTGCCATTTTTAAACCAGCCTGTGTGTACCAAACTTCTGTTCTGTTATGGGTATAGACCATTTTTGTGTGATAAACTTCTGCTGTGTTATGGATATAGACCAGTTTCCAATCACTTATGCTGGTAAAAGTGTGATTTACACAATCCAAAGGAAAGAAAATGGTATGAACAGTTAACACATTCCTATATGCAGTACATTAAAAGCAGAACTGGAAGAAAGATAAAGAGGTCTAATTACAGTCTTCATCCTCAGGACAAAATCATATCTGCAGTAAGCAGGAACAACTCCCTTCATGCCTGCTTATACCCACACATCATACCTGAATCTGACCTTTCCACCTCATCCAAGTGATAAGCACAGTAAACAAAGCTAAAACTGAACAAAGAACCTTGTACAATATACTTTTTAATTTGGGGATTAAATCCATGTTGTACTAAGCTCCTATGAACAGTCAAGACAAGGAATGCAATGACTAAGAAACCACCTATTTGTTGTGACCAAAGGGTTCAGTTAGGCCAAGGTGTGCATTGTAATCCATTTACATTACAGGGATAAAGGACCAAAGTATCTTTAGCAATAGTTAATAAGTTTAGTAAAGCACAGCAATTTAATTTGCTCCTGCTGTGAATTGAGATGACTGACAAGCAATGACTCAGCTAAGCTGTACATTACATGATCAGAATGCACAGCTATCCAATATTAACAAATAAAGGAAAATTCCTGATACAACCATTATCAAGACATAGCAGTGAGCTTTATCATTATGTGCAATTTTTAAAATCCTTCTTAATATTAACCTTTAGCATGCTAAACTTTCTTTTAGGTGGAACCACTGGGTTGCATGAAATATTAGGTGTTACTTGATGTAACACAAGATTATGCTCTTCTATGAACAGGACACCTTTTACCTAGGGGCTGGTTAGAAATACTCAAGCAGCACTTTTTGTCCTTTTCTTCACTATTTGTCTTACTCTAACTCATAAACAAAGTCATACTTTCTCTTCATAGAACAGGTTTCACCTGCATGTTCTACCAGGAGTTAATATTCCATAAGAAAGAAATAGATGTTCTTAAAATGTACCTTCCATAAGGAGTTCAATAGGGTTATTAAAGAGAAGAGCAATTTTAGGAACTCTGACAGCCACAAACAAGGAAGTTTACTTAAAAGATGGAGCCATAAAATTCAGCTAACCCATATTTCCAAATGGTGAGACAGCTAGGTAGCAAAAGACAGAGCTACATCTCAGACTGGCGAGTTCTGTTCAAAGGCTGTTTGGAAAAAATTAATGTGTACTAAAAGAAATCTGAAGTGTAAATTTAAAATGTCACTGAAACATGAACTATTTAAAATGCAACGGAATTTTATCTTATTACACATCTTGAGTGCTCCCATACCTGTGGTTTCTAGAAATCAATAGTTTTTTCTATTTTCCAATTAATAAAGTATTGGTTAAAGTCTTCTTCTGAGAAATAAGCCCTATCTTTCAGTGTTCCAGCAGCATAAATCTTAGGATTTTAAACAATTTTAAATTTTCAACCTTGAGATTCTATAGTACCTTACAGTTTGACAGGGCATTTTTGCCACTATCTGGAATTTACCTGTTAATTCTAATAAATGTCCTTGCAACAAAAATGCAAGGGCATGAAAAAAAGTTTTATTTTCTTTCCTGACTTATATTTCTTTTTTGTTTTATCGCACACAAAAAAAACTTTGGATGAAAACTTAAGGTGGGGGTGGCTGTGTCACTGTTCCATTGCTCAAATTTCAATGTTGATGATTCCCTTACTCAATAAAGCAGTAAGTCTCAACCAGCATACCACAGCAACCTGGGGTCCCTTGAGATCTTTTCAAGGGTGCCATGGGGTTCCATGAAGTGTTAACACTATTAAGTACACAAATATGACTCATAAGATCAACCAAGAGAGTTCAAATAGGAATCCATAATGTTAAGAACATTCTGACCTGTTCTGTTCTTTCCGAGTTCTATGCAACAGAAAAAATGTTCTAATATTTTGCTGTAGTCAAAAAAAAACAAAAACAAAAAAGTCAGGAGCCAGCATTTTTCGAGGGGTGCCTTGAGATAATATGGGGCGTCTCGAATCTAAAAAAGTTGAGAATCACCGCACTAGAGGAAGAACTGCCTGAGAAGAGGAGCTCTATTATTCTTATCTTTGTGTTTCAGAATTTTTTTGAAAGAATGCAAAGAAAAAGTGCTCCAAATTTAAATAGGACAACTGTATTATTCTAACTCACATTATAATAAATCATTGTACAGAGTTTTTTTTTAAATAAATAAAACTACTAGCATGCACGACAACCTCTACATAAATAAAGTCCAATAGAACTGATCAACCTTAAGAAAAATGTAAATTCCAGTAATGATTTCTCAAATCTTCGGATTTCTGTTTACTTGACACCAAATTAAGTTTCAGAACTACAGCAAAAAAATTTGAGCCATAAGACTTGACAACTCTAATACCAGTATTTAAAGATGATGTTTAGAGATTACTATCTGGCAGATTAAATAAAAACTAGCAAAATTATTTCATGTCTCATTCCTAATTACTATAATATAACAATCATAGGCATATATCACGTCTTTGAATATCAGTTCCTGGAGCTGTGGGGTTATGTCATAAGCGCAGCTCAATAAAGCAAACGCCTACCATGACAATGAGGTCATGCTTGCAAAGTAAAGCTATAAAATATGAATAAATCACAAAGAATCAGCAGAAAACCTAAAGCTATAGCTCAGAGGACTCATACATTCCTCTGTGCATCATGATAAATGGGGCATTAACTCCAAGACCACTGCTTGGGCAACTTCATCTAACCTACTCAGTCAAGAAGATACCTAGACACAGAAAAGTCCTTGCTGACACCTAGTTTATTTTGGGGGGAGGGAAGCAGGGAAGGCAGCTCATCTCTCTCCATGGGCAACTTGTGCCTCCCAAGTTAGGGGGGCACCAGATCGCAGACAGGGGGGGTCCCCCAGCAGCCAATCCCCGAGCCAGCAGCAAAACCAGAAGTGCATTTCCGGTGGCACTTCCAGTTTCGCAGCTGGTGCTTCCAGGGGGTACACAGCCAATCTCAGGGGGTGCACGTACACCCACATGCACCCCCTACACATCACCAAAGTCTCTATCCTACAACAGGGGATGGAAACAGGCCCAATGCAATTGATGTCTGCCTGAGTGGCCCTTTTCCTGCCATCAGCTGTAATACGAGATGGGTCTTGGCACAGGAAACATCATGCTGTGGTATGTGTATCACTCCATATTGCCTTATGCTGGACCTGTTTTTAATCCTCAGTATCAGGAAAGTTTAAAGAAGTATAAGCTAGGTGCTGCACAAAGTGGAATTTATACCTCAAAAATGGATTTCCTTCCTCTCGGTCATTATGAAACACAATGTTTGGTGATAACATGCTAATAGAAGTACTTTCAGATTTGCCAAAAGTGCACAGCTTTGATCCACTCTTTGCAAAAAGATCAGTTCCTGCCCAAATTCCAACAAAGGTCATTATATTCTCTCTAAGCTCCCCTGGGAACATTCCATTAAATTTAATATTCTTCACTTCCTGTCAAATTCCTGAATAGTTCTTCTACTCCTTACTTTCCCAAAAAAGTGTTGTAAGTAGTATAACTAGACAGTGTTTCCAATTGCAAAAATATTATTAGGTAAAAGGTTTTATAGAAGTGGGAAATGAACCAGCAGTCTGTTTTTTATGGAAAATAATATTAGTATATATTTACAGTAGTATATGTACAAAATTGTATGTCCACTGAGCAGTCATCTCAGGATGAATTGTGCAACTGTTAAAAATATAACAAAGTGAATATCAGAACCTAAACAAAAAACAGCATAGCAAAACCAACATCAGCCACCTAATTTATACATCCAAATAAATGGACCAGGAGTTAAACTTTGATATCTTTATACTGCAATTTGCATGTGATCCCTGTGTGGATTCCATCATGTAGGGATGAAAAATCTCCATGTGTATCAAAAAGTCTTCCATTAATAGTGCTTCTGTAAGCCAGGCAGGTGTCCCATGTATTGGAACTGGCCAAGTGCTCTTCCTCTAATCTCACAGATAGTCCAAGAGGCTCAGTGACAGGGAAAAAAAGCATCCATACCACAACCTCAGATCCCTATGCAGAAACTCCTCCTCACAAAAGCAGTTTTACAATGTATACTATATCACATCCACCCCATTCTTTTGAGGATTCTCAGGCAAATGCAAGCAAAGGAGGAAGCTGCAACAGTTTTTCCTTTCCCTTCTACTCAGTATTTAGTTGTTTCTCTAGAGCAGTGTCCTGCCCTTGTCTCAGGGCACTTGAAAAAAGTTTCTCTTAAAGACCTCAGTATCTCTGACTTTCAGGGGCCAAAAAGTGGAAAAAAAAAAAAACACTGTTACATTTTGTTACTATTTCTATTGGCTCCTCTGCTGCATTTTAAGAGTAGCAAAGGTAAATTTTTAGGAAAAATAGCAGCTCAGAAATAATTTGAGAGACATGCTCTATTTCTAGACTTTTTGTTTCGCTAACTTCTTATATAGGAATTAATTTGCATAACAGAACCAACATCAGCCACCTAATTTATGTATCCAAATAAATGGACCAGTAGTTAAACTTTCATATCATTTATACTGCAATTTATAAAACAGGGAAAAAAGATAAGCTACAATCACGTAAGTGCCTAAGAAAATAAAGGAGCAAAGAGAAAGAAGGTTTTTGTAATGTTAATATTTGCTGTTTCCTGGTAAAGCTAAGAGGATATTTTGCTACTGTGCTAAATGCTACAATTGACTCTTTCAAAATCCTGTGTAGGCACCGTAGTCACAAGTTAGGAAGTCTAGATATTGCAGCAGTGTTGCCAGCCCTCAGGATTCCACTTGCAATATTTGGAACTTATCTTAAAATTCCAGCTCCTGTATTTAGATGCTTACATAAGAATTTCAGCTTTCATTTAAAAGATAATTAGTTGCTAAACCTCACAAAGCAGGGAAAAGCTTGACAACATGAGGTCTAAAGGTTAAAAAGCAAGCAGGCAAATAAAAAACCCAATTTCATTCTTTTAAAATCGTATTATTTTTTACAACTTACGGTGAGGCAAAACTCTGAATGGATAAAAGCTGAGGAAAATTTGAGAATACTCCAAGTGATCTGAGACGACAGCATTAAAATTATGACAGTTATTGTGTTTATACAAACATACCAAGTTCTAAGAACTATTCTTTCTCATCTGTAAAAAATGTTTTGATTATTTTGCATACAATATTCTTCTGTGTTAAATACTTCAAGAAAATAATATTTCTTGCCATTTTTTTTTTTAAGGTGATGCTTCCTGCTGCAAAGTATATTCCCCAAAACAGTGCATAATTAAATCATCCAACTTGATAACACATTATTTCTCTATAGTTTTGAATATGACAAAAATGTCAAGGCCTGGAAGCTTCCAAAACTAAGTAGCATAAACAAACAAAAGCAGCTGAATACAATGCATGCAGTAAGGTAAGATAATTAGAAAAATATCACTGAATGCTTCAGAAAACAAGCCACAGACCACTATGTATACAGATGACTGATACTTCCCCCCAAACCAAACCAAATTTATCTGGGACAAAGAACACAACATTTTACTATTGGCATTAACCCTTGGAGGAGTACATTGCAATATTTACAGACCATTATAAGAAAGTCATTAGTTGTGCACAGCACTGTCATATAGGCTTGCATTATCACTATTTTACAAATGTAGAAACAGCTTTCTGAATTCTGGTACCTTCAAGGATCTGTGCCCTAGCCTTTCACTGCATTTCCTATTAGGTGTCTACATCACATTTATTTCAATGGAAGTTATGCTCCTAAATACCTTGAGTCAGCTGCCCAGGTCCAAGGGACAATCTCTTTCAGGGATGATTGCCAGAGGTTAACAACAACCTCATCTGCAGCCACAACCTTACTTCATCAGGCCTTACTGAACTTAAATTATCACTGTAAGCACAGGCAGAACCAGTTATTGAAAACCTGATTCTCCAAACTAGAGTGAGTGCTCAACCCCAGGCTGGGGAGCCAGGTCATCTAGCCCATGGGGCTGCCCACAGGTCCAGAAATTTGGTGACGGGAGCTGTGGCAATTAGCAAATCACTGCCCCTCCACCAAATTTCCAAGATCCACATGACTGGATCAGGCCTTTGCCACTATCCACCCAGATTGGACCCACGGGCCAAATCCAGAGTATGGATAAACCTGGCACCGCTCATACAGCCCATCGGGTGAAAATGTTGGGCACCACTGCTCCAAACCAATGCTAAAATATTCTCCAAAAGTCAGAATTTTAATTTTCTACAGTGTGCATGTTCTCAGGAACTATTTGCATAGTGAGAGCTTTACCTCCAATAATAGTATTTTTATAGCAAAAATTGTCCTTTTGTAGAAGAACACAGACACATGACAGACAAAGTTTCAAATGATTTGGAGGTAAAAGAAAAAAAAAATGTTCATGTTCATTGCACCAAACTGTAATTACAATAAAGCAACATCCTCATGAAAGTAAAATGTTACTATAGGCAATTTTATGTATATTGCAATAGTACCTTGAGACCACAGCCAGGGATTGAGGCTTTATTGTACCGTGAGTTATATTCGCATATAATGAATAGACAAAACTACAGAGTTTATAAAACAAATATAAGATAACAGACAACTAGTGCAGAGAGATAAGCAGATCGGGAGAGTGGGGGGGTGACAAATACACTAGATGTTCAGAAAAGTGTTTTTACAAATTGTGACAACAAGAAGGGAAGACTATGTTGTTAAATTTATGAGAACAAAGTGAATGGAACATCATCACAGACATAGTACAGAAGAAACTCAATGACAGAAAATAAAGCAAGTTATGCATCAGAAACCCTTAGATAACTAAAAGGAAAGTATTACTCTTCCCAAGAAGAGTGACAATATATTTAAATATAAATTAGTGATTTGGTACCAAACGACTTGGGAGAAAGGACTCTGAAAATCAAAACCGCTCCTCTGAAACACAAAAATAATCTCACACAGAAGATTATAAAAACTGTAAAACGTAAGAAGGATTGCAGTGAGAATATCCAGTTGCTGCTCCCACTCTTAAAAATACTTATTATTAAGTGTTCATATCGCTGTAGCACAATACTCCTCAGCCAGAAGCTGTACGAGCACATTACCACTAAGGGGTATACCCTTTAGTAGTAGTCTTTAGTTGCAGAATCAAGGTCAAAGAAAAATCAGAGACACTATGAATGATAGGGCAGGAAGAATGCAATCATACCATCAGATTTTGATATACCCCTAATTAAAAAACCCTTGACACCTATTTATTAGATAGATACATAGATAGATAATGAATCACGCATCTCCACCAAGCATTCACAGCCATCATTAAACTGACTAATTTCTCATAAATATCAGTGCCACTAAAATGGATCTAAAGGTGAGAGTTTTATGAGGAAAAGGCAGTGGAGTCTTTTAGATAAGCTAAGCGAGTATGTTTTATGCACTAGGGACAGCGTGGAATAAAGCACATACATATCTGTGCAAGAAGCTGACAAATGGCAGAAGAAAGCTTACAGCACTGGCAGAGAGGAGTAAGTGGGGGGGAAAAAACGTGACATAATAGATAAAAATGCAGAGAGAGAGAATACTCCTCCTAGTATAGACTGATCCCACTTCAGCTCTGGGGCTGATGGATTATAATCAGACAAAGAGGGGCAGTTTTTCCTACAGTACTGAATGGCAAATGCTTACACTGGAGTAATGCATACCCCTGAGAGTTTCAATGCAGAAAGCGATTCATCCTCTCGCAAAAGCTTATCAAGTAGAAATGAAAGTAACTCTCAGGACTACACCCAGGCAGATACACAAACTTCATTAAAAGGAAAAGAATGTGTACTCAGAACAGCTATTCAGGTAGTAAGAAAGATGAGAAAGTCAAGGAGAGTGCAAGCTTAGGCTGAGAAGCAATTACTGGCAGTAAGATGAAAGATGCTCAGGGGAACCTCTTTTTTACCCTTTAACCAGGCAATGCTCCAGTACTGACATACTGTTGGAAACATGACCTTTAATCAGGAAAGAAACAAAAAAATTTGCCACAATGCAGTAAAGAAGGGAAAAGACTGCCAACTGATACAAGATAAGGAACTAAAACCTTAAGTACTACTCTGGCTCCAATCCTGGTTCCGCTGGGCTTCAATTAGAGTCAAAAGGACTACTCATGTATGCAGGGACCATTCTGCATTAGTACATGTTTCAAGATCAGACCTTTAATAATCAAAAGATTGAAGCTTTAAAAGATAAAAAAAATATTATTTGAAGTAGAGCAGGTGGACAAAAGTGTTCCTCTAAAAATGCTGCCAACACAAAAAAAAAAAATTTAAAATCAAGACCAAGCACAGACTCATAGGAGTACTAAAAATAGGAGAATAGACCAACTGGAAAAAAGGTTGCAGCTGGCTCTCCAATTACTGAGTATTGTATAAAAATGTATATTCAACTCAAAATCCTACAGGACAGCTTCTCCTTTCAAAAATGAAAGAAATGACAACTGCAGCAAAGTCAAAAGAGATCCTAGTTTTTAAAATGTAAGACATGTAACAGTGAATAGTCATTTATGGACCTAGAAAAAAGGGAGTGCAATGAGAAATAAGAAAATGTTTAAGCATTAAAATCACTATTACAGAGTCATTTCTTTGGACTGCAAAACTGAACTCTACCAGAGTTTCTTTCTTTATGGGGTCGGGACAGATGCAATTAAGTCAGATCAGCTTCCCCGTCAGTATGCTGTATGTTCATGCTCTACAGCAAACGTGAAGTCAGTGAAGGATTGCTCTCATTAAGACCAGCATCCAGTGACCCTGATAAAACCAATGGCAGGAGGGAAAAAAAAGAAGTGTAACTCAGTGGTGGTGAGGGCCATTTTAGGAAAGGTACACTGGTCAGTCTGTAAGGGCATCCCTATCCAATGTCAATTGGTATAAGCTTAACAAAAAGCAAGGATACATATTTCCTCTCTGTTCTTAAGGTACCAACAAGAAAAATAAAGCCATTTTACCAACAAAAAGAAAAAAGGCTGCCAAGCAAGGAGAATGAAGTCTAACAAAGATGGGTTGCATGCATGGTGGGCAGCCAGATTTCAAGAGGCCAGTTAAGAAATACCTGAGCAGGTAAACAGCCCTCTCAATATCATTGAGTTCTTCGTCCACGGTCAGCCTCTCTATTTCTTCTGGGGTCTGCCAGGGGGAGACACAAGGCACAAGCTGACACGGCCTGACAGCTACTGTCCTGCTTTCGGCTTCTTAGAGCGCCCCCCCC
>NW_017728947.1:90918481-90928518 GCF_001723895.1 Crocodylus porosus | reverse complement strand
CCCTCAGGCGCGCGCGGGCCTGTGGTGCGCGCTCCCGGCCTGCATCGGCTCTGCGAGAGGCAGGAAGCGCCGTCCCCCAGCGCGTGTCTGGGCGCTGCCCGCAGGGTGGCATTTCGCGTCTCACACACACCCACACGCACGGTGGGACTCTTCACGTCTCACACGGTTTACACACACACACGCACGTTGGAACTCTTCACATCTTGTGGTTTCCACACATGCAGTGTTGGGACTCGCGCACGCACACCCACACGTTGGGACTCTTCATGTCTCTCAGTTTTCACACACACACACAGTGTTGGGACTACAGGGCTCACACTGTCTCTGTCTCTCTCTCACATGCACCCTCACATGTTGGGACCATTCACCTCACAGTGATGTTCACCTACACTGTCACACTCCAACTCTCTTAAAAACACACACATTAGGACTCTTCGCATCTCAGTTTTCTCTCACGTACACGCACAATGTTGGAAGTCTTCATGTTTCACAGTTTACACACATACGTGTTGGGACTCGCTCTACATCTCACACAGGGTTTTCAGTGTCTCCCCCACACGCACGCACGTGTTCACACAACCTTCTCATTCCCCACCCCTCTGGCACAGATGTAGTGTAAGAAGAGCCCACGCTATCACATGACCATTCATCCTCAACAGCAAAACTGACTACCCCCTTGCAGGGTTTTTTACCCCTCATGATGTTACCCGGGAGTGTCAGCACCCAAAGTTGAAAACCAACTGCCTGGCTCTGGCAGCAGCACTTCTAGGCAGGCAGTGCTGAGGGAGTGCATTGACTTGATGGCTCATAATTGACCGGATCCCTTCTAAACTTCACTCCAGGGCTGTTACGGGCTGCTGTTCTTTGCAATGGTCTTGATGTTTGGCCAGTCAACCTAGCATTTGTTCCGCCTGCTGCTGTCTGTTCACTGCTTCTAAGCTCCTATTTTGCAGACCTACAGATTGATTTCAACTCATTCCAATGAAGTTATATGTGGTTTTGCTTAGCACATTAGTAAAGCTTCTAGATTATTTTTAACTGGGAAAAAAGGTCTTGCTATGTGTGATGAGGCACATCACCATCTGCACCGCCCTTTGTGAACTTCTAGATCCATGGGGGATGGGCTCTCCCTTAAACTCCGAGTGCGCCCTCTCCTCAAAAACCCCCCAATATCTGGTCTATTTCAAGACAGAACTATTTGAATGAACACATTATTTCACTGCATTTCTAATAGGTTTTAATAGAGACTGGAAAACATCTCTGTTAATAATGCCTCATCATTTTTTCTCTATGTACTTTCTTCTCCTTCACTCAATAGAAGTTGCGTATACTTAATTATTCAATATTTACTATGGATGTTTGGTATGATTTCTGTACTCCCAAGTTACAGTGGAATTCACCATTCAACCTAACAGATTCAGAGTACCTTTAGGCCAGGGGGGGAAAGTATTTGCTATTAATTTGAAATAATTACATCCCATTTTTACATGGACTAACGATGAATGGACAAATTAGCAGACAAAAAAGCAATTACAGAAAAGTTGTGTAAATATTTATAAAACACTACCATCCTGACTATAAGATGACCCCTTAATAATTAGATTCTATGTATGGAAAACAGAAATTTGTTATAATTTTCCAGGTATAGAATCTAATTACTGGGGGGGTTGCTTAGAATTTCTCCCTCTCCCACTACTACATCAGAGATAATAAATCTGGGGAGTTAAATGGCACCTTTTCCCTCTGCACCACCAACTTCTCCCTACAGCTCCTTCCCCCTCTTACAGTCAGACCCTTCTCTCCCTGAACACATAGAAGTGAGGAACAAATTTGAAAGGCTCATGATTCATCGTATGGCTCACTGAGCTGAGCTCCAGCAGAGTCAACAGTATTTCAAGCAATGGTGGCCGCACAGCTCAGCACTGGTCAGTCTGTGCATGTACTCCAGACATCCTCCCTTCCCCCCACCACACACAAAAGGATTAAAGTGCTAATTAGCCCCCCTTCCTCCCTCCCCCCCGGCTCATGGTGTTCTTGTCACAAGTCCTGAAATCCCCCAAAATGTATATATGGAGATGAGACACTGGACAACCTGGTCCAGCTCCACATCAAGGAACGGGAAGACAGGGGAGTTAGGGCACAATACTCTTATGCAAGAGGCTGAGAAAGAAGGGGACACAGGGATTCTTGGTGAAATACTTGGGCCCCTGTATGGTGATGTCTGCCAGACATTTACAACTGGCAAACAAACAGGAATCACTGGAAATAGGAAAGAAAGACACAGCTCAGCTGAAAGAGGAAGAGGAAGGCAAAATGTATTCAATGTAGTGGCTCACCATGACTTGAAAGAGAGAGTTGATGCTGGATGAGAGTTGGTCCCATACATCTTACTCAGGTAGACTGCACTAATCTATCTTTGTGGTCAGTTTCCATTTGTGTTTGCCCTATATATGGGCTGTGTGTTTTATACTTATGCTCAATGTTGGCTGTATTTAAGCAACTTTATAGTCGGTTTCCATTCTTGTGGACATGCTACTTTTGGCAGCAGTTTAATAACAATGTATTTAATGAGGTTTCTTTGTGTACAACTGTGAAATGACGGATGACATTTTCCTTTACTGACTGGAGAAAAAACCCTGTCTTTCATTTGAGTACATACAGTCTTCAATATATTTCTGTCTGTTTTATATGTGGTTTATAGGGATATGAAACATACTACAGCACTTGCTACTGAACACAATTCTGACTTATCAGAGTAGTCCCACTGATTTCACTACAACTTTGTTGAAAGTAAGAAATAACTCAAATGATCCAAACAGTGACAAATAGCAATAGGAGTTATAAAAAAAGGTCTTGCCTACTTACCTCTCAGTAAATTTTGCTTAATATAGAATGCATTGATAATTTCCAAGATCTACTATTTTTATGTTCAGGTAACAGTGTTAAGGTGAGTTGTGCCCTAAATTTTACCTTATTTTTATATCTTGTGTGTTAGCGAAGCTGCATTAATGCTGATTTATCAAATAATAATTAACCAGTCCTCCTGTGATGTCCGTAAAATAAAGTAAATGGGATCAACTCTGTTTTCAGCTACACTGAAAAATCTAGAGTATGTTTATTTACTTCAAATTCACAGTGGAATACCAGAAAGCAGAATCCAGTCTAACACTCGCATCTCAAGCACTCACCAGCCACAGTGAAGTAATAAACTATTATGCAGTATATGCATTAAAAGACCAAAATTTACAATAAGGAAACTGTTTTCAATGTCATAGTTATCATGTATTATAACAAAGAACAGTGGGTAGAAATGTTTTGACTACACTCTTTTAAGTAAAGCAAGCTATCAGGCAACAAATACAGTACAGGTGTACTTAGTTTAAGCCCTTTTTCATGACATTAATTAATTAGCCCAAGAAAGAAAATAAACCATTTTATACAGTGTTCTGTTCTAAAAAACTGCAGTATTGTCACATGAAGACTTCAGCTGCTGATACAGTATTAAGGAAATATCTTCAAACTCCAATCTCAATTAATTAGACCAACCTTTCACAATCTCTTACACATCCAATTTTCAGTTACTTCAGCTTGTAAACCCTTATGAACCTTACAAGATCTTTGAGACCAGGAGTGTTATTCTTTTGTGTTTTTTGTATTTGGAGCTCATTGGCTTTGAATAATATTAGGCATTTCCAAACTCAGTTTTCAAGACTAAATTGAAGACCTGGGTTTTTTAATTTGTGATGTAGTCGATTTGTTATTTTACTTATATTATAAAATATGGTGACTGATTAACGAACAGACTCTTAAAAAGATACTTAAATTGCCTAAAGACGTAGATAGATGCTGAAAGTACCTTTTACAATTTTGATCCTTATAGCATTTATAGGACTGAACTATGCAAATGTAACTCCGATTAACTTTAAAATCAATAGTTTTGTAAAAAGACTGCATAAACAGTCTATAAATGTGAAAGACATAATATAATAGATAATATCATAAAATACATGCCAGGCCAGAATGAACGTCTAAGCGTGCTTTAGTCTGGCCGAGGTAAATAAGCACATCTCTTATTTTGACCAAAACCCTGTATACTTGCCATAAACAAAAGATAAGGTGGATATTTTTGTTCTAAAAAGCTCTAATGAAAAACAAACATTTTTCCTGATTCTGAAATCATCTTCCTAAATAACCCGTTCTTCTCACTCCCCTATCCCTTGCTGACTGCATTGGAGGCTTTGGACTTTTTACCCACCCCTGCTACTTCCATCTCCCATTTTCTATTCATTCTCCTCTTCCCAGCAACACGCTTCATTTCCCCGCACCCCTCCCTCCCCTTAGCTGTTATAACAGTTTCAGGGATGTCTGTTTTGAGCAATGAACTTATTTTTCTTTTGTGTTTGTCACCTTCAGTATGAATTAGAAAATCCATTTTGAAACAGTAGATGATTGTGTCTAGGAAGCTGAAGCAGAGCCATCAACAGCTTTGTGACTTATTGCTGGAAGAGGGCTTTATTTTTAACAGCTTTGCCAAATGACAGGGGTTAGAACATAGGACATCCATATAAAGTGTGAGAAACTGCATTTAAAGATGACATGTTGCCTAAGAAAAAGGGGGCTAAAACAGATACCACTAGAGAAGGTAGAGCTGGAAGGGCTTTGCCAACCCATAGGGACATGGACAAATAGGCAAGGACTCCCAAACGTGATGACAAATCTGAAGGCAGAATTCATTCAAAGAGCTGTTGTTTTGCATTGATCTGAAACTTTCCTATGCTTCCTAACAGTAAAGTATTATATTTCAAAACTTCCTCTGCAAACCCTGTGTTCATTACTTTACCTGTCATACATCTTCAAGAGAGTTACTATAAAACAGAGCACCCACAGAGAAAAAGAGTACTGAGGAAGCATATATAAGCAGAATGGAGAAGTTTTAAAATCTCAACACTGGCCTTGAAGCCTGGCATAGTTGCAGTGACAGCTGTCTCATGCCATTTCTCATCTGTAGATACATTCGCACCATTTTGCCTCCGATTTTGATATCAGGTTCTTTCTCTCAACACTCAATGACTTCAGCCTTGACCTCACCCTCTTCCCTTAGTTTCTTTGCTTCAGCTTAATCTTGAATCTATTCCAAACTTGCCAAACAGTCAGTCACTTTACCTTTGACTTCTCCGACACCAAGATGTCACCCCACAGTCTTTCCTACATATTCTAGGCAAAATTGTACTCCTAGAAATTATACGTCATCAAAAAAACAGCATTAGGTTTCTTTACTCTTGGAAGTTGGTTAAGACTAAGGTAGGAAAACCTATAATTTCCCGATTAACTCTTACTGCAGAATAAAAATTGTCCACATACAGATTGCCTTGTTCCTGTTTAATTCAATCTACTTTTAAAGCAAATTATGGTGAATCTGAACAAGGCTCTCCTATTCCAGATGGAAACCAGCTATGCATTTACAAAGAAACAGCAATTCCTAAGGAACTCTATATGTAGGCAAGCCTTTAAGAATAATAAACTAGAAGAAAACATAATAAATATCTGGGTATATTTTAGACTAATACCTAGAAGCTAGGACGTATACGTCTTCATAAAAATAAGAACACTACTTAACACATTTTCCAGTTTGTTGCTAAGAAACTACTGCTTCATACTTTTATTGTCATTTGCAGAAGAATTTCTGGTTGTTCCCTTGCCGCTTATGTCAACTGATTATAAATAACCAAAACATATCATTTAAATTATCACCTGTATAGCTGGCCTACCGTTTTTGTTCTACCGTATCGTCTGATACATTTTTTCTTAACCTCTTTTCTCTTATATTGTATTTTTGCAATATCACTCAAAATACCTAACATTTTCTTCTTGTTTTTACACACTATAATATTTCTAAGGATTTTTATTTACTTGTTGCCTCTCTAGAGATCCATTACCAGACCCTAATCAAGCCCTATGTAAACTGTAATTCTGCCTAGTGCTTTAAAAATCACCTGGAGAGGAGGAAATGGATGCACTGTCTTTGTTTACCAATTAAAAATATAGAGAACAACAGAAGATTACATTTGATGGAAGTAATTTTACTAAAGAAATACCATACATATCAGTTACTGTGTTACCTGTTGTTACAGGAGGTCTCCCCTAGTGCTCTTGTTGAAATCAATGGCAAAAGTCTCAGTGGTACACTATTAGGCCTACACAGAAGCAAATTGACAGTATAACCCTTAAGTATAAGAATATAGTGCTGGAAGGCATCTCCTAGACAGCATCAGATCCCCTCTTCTGTAATGACAAATAAGTGTCTTTTCTAACATTGAACAAGCTCCATCTTAAAGCTTTACTTTCTGGCTGTTCCAGAACCTCATTGCTCTGACAGTTAAAAACCTGATTTCTAGCCTAAATTTATTCATGGCCAGTAAACCGCCATTTGCTTTTGTGCCAAGAACAAGTAGTTCTTTTCCTCTCTACTGCTACCCTTCCTGGTATATCTATAGAGAGCATTCATAGCCTTTCTAAGCCTTAATTTCTCTAGGCTAAATGAGCGAAACACTTTTAGTTCCCTCCCATATGATTGGTTCTCCTTTCCCCAGATCATCCTAGCAGCCCTTCTCTGCATCTGTTACACAATTGCTTCATCTTTCCTGAATATGGGTGACCAGGATTGAGCACAGAATTCCAGATGAGGTTTTCCCTGTGCGGCATACAATGACATTCATGACGGAAGTTGTCTCCACTGGAAATATTGCTCCTGATATAGTCTGGCGTGATTGTTGCCCTTTTTAGGACTTTTTATAATCTTTATCTGGCTCATAATGACTCTGTGGTTCAATTAATGTACCTGTCTTTCTCCTCTAGACCCATTTAAAACTAATGAACTCCTAACTTATAGCAAAAAAGGACTGTTACTTATCACCAAGTGCATAAGCCTGCCCTTTGTACTATTTAATTTCGTCCCATTTCTATTATTCCAGTTCTCATGTTCATTCAGGTCTTTCTGTTTGATATCCTGACCTTCCTCTGTTTTGACAATGCCTCCCAACTTTGTCAACATAAATTTCATCCTATTTCTAATGGAATCATTAACAAAAATATCAAATAAGGCTGTTCCCAAAATTAACCCTTGAGGAATTGTAATAGTAACTTCCTTCAAGCACAATACTTCCCCTTGAGCCAGTTCCTTACTCACCTCAACATTCTTGTAGTAATCCTCCATCTTCTCCAGCTTAATGATTCTCCATGTATCACTGTCAGACTGATATGCCTCCAGTTGTTTGCATCACTCCATCACCTTAAATATAGGTACTGCATTAATTATTCTCAATCATATAGTACCACTTCTGACTTGATATGTTGTTTTTTTTAAATACCTGCTACAGGATCTACAATTTTGTGCACCGGTCCTCTAACATTCTTGAACGGTAATTAGCCAGAACCTGTGATTTTACATTTATTAACTATAGGAGGATGAGATTTTAATTTTTCTAACAATGTGAGCTGTATCCCAAAAGGCTTGAGAGAGTTAAGAAAAAAATTCCAAAGTTAAAATAAAGAACAAAAGCAGGAAGAGAGATTATAAGAGATATAGGTAAAGGTAAAAAGGTATGTTTTCAGTTTAGGTTTAATAATAGATGGCATTAATGAAGTGGAGGAAAGAAGCTCCAGATGGAAGAGGCCACAGAGGAAAGGGTTCTTACACCAGTACAGCGTGGACAAGATAGAAAGAAGATTCCACTTAAAAATTCTCACTCAATTAACTGCCCAGCTCTTAGCATTATTCCTATCTTACGGCTATTTATGGTTGAGCTGAAATGTTCTCATTACTGAAGTCAATGACAAAGAGTCCATTGACTTTAATGGACCCAGGATTTTAGCCTTAGGCAGGAAGGCCTAATTTGCCATTCCAAGGAAACAAACAAAAAGTACAGCATCTACAGCATGCAGAGCACCAGAGGCTTGAACACTCCAAGGGCCAGCAGCTTGACCAGGCTCTTTTGCTCTGGAAGACTGAAACAGATCAGAACATTTTGAAAAAATTAATACAAAGAGATTTAATTTTGTACAATGTGATTTACTCACACCCTGTAGTTCAGTTTAAAGTAAGTGGACAGAGAACTACCTGACAAAAGACAAACAAGATACATGGAGCAATGTGGACACGGGTTCTAATGAACTAAAATCTGTTTTGGTTGATTCCTGTGCAAATAACACGGCATACAAGTTATTTTAAGATTTGTTCCCACAGCAGCTAATGATAATTTTGCCATCAATTCCAATAACAACACGACAGAGAGGCTAAAATTTGGGTGTCAAAAAATGTCTCAGGTTTGGCCTACTATAAGAGAAATCTTATACATTATGCAGATCTCCCAAATATTAAAGGTATATGCATATGTATATAATTACCATTATATTTAATTTCCTATTATATATAGCATACCACACAAGTTTGCATGTGCTAACATAATTTATGGATATGCATATGTACAAATGGCACAATTTATAACTACTACTATTACATGTCACTGTCCTCACTTCAAAACTGTAATTGAATGGCTAGTGATTTACAGAAATCTTGAGTACATACCTGTTTTGTATATCATCTGTATTTTGACTGACAGCCAGTTTTCAATCTCAGTACTGCTGTTGAGTTTACAGCATGTATAATAGCTGAGTTTTAAATAGGACACTAATGTGCACTTGTTATAGAAGACAGCTTGACACAACGCATTTGATGCAGTGCTACTTTGAAGTTATGAATTCTTTCCCCTAACTCAGGAAGACTGATGCCATTTCTAAAACTAAGCAGATACATATTTTTTTCTTGACTGTGTAAGCAATTCAGAACATTAATACTGCTTCTTGTATAGGGTCAAAACAAAAGCTTGTCACCCCTATAGAATCAATACACTATACTGGGCTTAAACATTCAATAATGACAAGCAGACAATATTCAAATGAAAAAGACAGGTTACATTTCATGGAGAACTGTTTATAATTTCCAAGTCTCTGATCAAGAAAGGGTACTGCTTCCCAGCAACAGATTTTTAAAGAAACTGTACGTGATAAAAACACCTTTCTTCTTCATGCTTGTAAAATATAGGAAAGTATAATCCAAGGCCCATGTCTGAGGATTTATCATCCTATTCATTGTAACCCCTCCTTTTTGGGCAGTGCCACACTCTTTGAACTCTAAATCCCTATGTAGCAGGCCCACACTGGTCAATCAGTGCGTAAGGTCCACTGTTAATTGGATCGGCCTGCCTCTGGGCTTCCCCAGCCTATTCCCAACGTTCATCTCACCTGCTGTGACTTGGTCTTAACCTAAAGATCTTAAGATTTTGGAGGTTGCCAACAAGACCAGGGTTGCCCACTGCCAGGTGCCCAGTGCAGTAAGTGGTCTCCTAAACTTGCATGCTACCTTCCACCCAAAAGGGGTGTGGGGGAGTCATCCTAGTCCAGACCACCCTCTCTCTCTGAGCCTCAAGGGTATTAATCGTGACCTCCTCCCTCCCCCTTAGCCAATGCCCTTGCCTCATGGGTGTTGTCTGACATCATATTTAAGAGGCTTCTCACCTCACTAATGATAAATCTGCAACATGTGCAAACACCTGTTGGGGTTTCAGCCATTCCCAGCTCCCCCTCTTTTTCTTTAGCTTGGCTGTATCTGCTGCAGGCCCACTCTGCCAGGACCCAGCTCAGGAGCTCCAGCCCTCCCCATTTCCATCCTCTCTCCAGTGTCAACCCTGCCTGGGGCAGGGGTTCTATCCTGGTTGTGCCTCACTGGCTCCCCACTGTGGCCCCAAGCTCCCCTTGTAGCCACGCTCTAGGGCTGTGCAAGGCTTTGGATCCGGAGAAGCTTTGGATGCTTTGGGGTCTGAAGCAGCATGTCTGGGTCAAAGCACTGGCCTCACTAGGCTTCCCAAAGCGGTTCAGAGCTTCCAAAGTGCTTTGGAGCCGCCTCAGAGATCCAGCCATAGGGAATAATGGGGAAACAATAAAATAGCTATAACTTTGTTTTTTTGTCCAATTTGGATGAA
>NW_017728947.1:90916072-90917396 GCF_001723895.1 Crocodylus porosus | reverse complement strand
GCAGAATTGAACCCTACCACCTTCAGATCAAATCCTGCTCACCTAAGTCACTTGAGGACACTCATTCTGTCCAAATATACTACTCATATGGATGAAGCAAGCAGGAAAAATATTCTGCAGAAAAATGTGAAAACAAATCCACCAATATGTTATAATGATTTACAGGGACTGAACATGTCCTTGAGACACTGAATTTGTCTCTCTTCTGTCTGCCCTTTGCCTTAATGCACGTTAGTATTTTAGTCCTCTTGCCATAGCCCAGAAACACCTTCAGATACCACAGAGAGAAAATAATTATAATCATTGCAATAATTGTGCCTTCCTCCCTGGACCTGATCTCTTTCAACCAGAAACCTTCTGTTTTCCATCGCAGTCCCCATGTCTCATAGCAAAGGAAGCTGTTCATACCATCTGCCAATCTTCAAACAGAACTACAAATCTTCCACTATTATAATAACATATAATTTATACTGTACTTTTTTCTTGCCAAGACCAACCTGCAAAGAGCACTTGATCACACAGGAGAAAATATCACACTGTGACCTCTGCAGTATGCTTTTCATTTACAGCTATTTGTAACTTTTTTCCAACTCACGTTACTTTTTGCCCACAACACTCTGCTTGGTAGAGAACAATGGGAAAAGAACAGAAGGATAGAAAAGTGAGCATGAATAACAAGGTTATATTGCAAAGGGGGGTTCTGATGACATTTACACTCAGTTTGCCTGATTTTAGATACTGGACTTCAAGAGCCTTTATGAATGCCTTATTCATATTGCATGGAAGATTTTTGTAGACATCTACTAGGTGGACTTTAAATATTTTTTTACAAAACAAAATCTTTGCTATAGATAAACAGATATAAATAAAAATGTATTGCTCTCTTCTCTGTGTGGCAAGTATGATGGGCTAGCTGGTAGTGATTTGGCCCAGGGGCTTTGAAAGGGTAAAAGACGATTGGGGGGCTTGGGATTCCCTTTCCTCACCAGTCAAGCCCCAGAGACTCCCTCCTCATGTCCCCTGATTGGCCCCTTGGGTCACCTGGAGGGGGATAAAAGGGGCAGGGCAGCACAGCTGATCTGGGGAGATCAGTGATAGATCACAAGGAGGGAGTTTCAAAGAGATGGCCCAGTGGGGCAGGAGCAGTTGCCCCAGAAGAACCTGAAGGAGTGGGACCTGCAGGCAGCAGCTGGATCCTTAGCAGTGTGATGTACAGCAAGGAGAGGCTCCCTGCTGGGCTCCAGGATCCCCCTACGAGAGGAGGAGGTTCCTCCTCCAGCAGGAGAGGTTCCTCAGCTCCAGCAAGAAGCTGAGCAGTGACCTA
>NW_017728947.1:90897927-90915602 GCF_001723895.1 Crocodylus porosus | reverse complement strand
GTGCACCTGCTCTTATCCCTTCAAGTGGGAAAGGGGGTATGTCTTGGAGTACGGCCTGGGTTACACAAGTTTTGCATCATATCCCCTAAGTCAGTGGTACTCTCAACGTTTTGGTCCCCTGGGGTGGATGAGTGGTACAGGGTCGCTCCATGGGCCCAATCAGGTCCTGGACACCAGGATTTGGTTCTATACCACTCTGGCTCTGTGCTGCCAGATCAGGCCAGTGTGCCTCTGCTTTTGTCCCATGCTGCCAGATAAGGCTCTGCACTGCCCTCCAGGCCTGCAGGTCTCTGCTCTGCCTTGTGCTCCTGGATCAGGCCCCACACTGCCTTTGGCCAGTCCCTGTGCACATGGATGAGCCCTGCGCTGCCTTGCCAACCCATGGGCCAAGACTGGGCCCAACACCACCTCCAATTGACCCCATGCTGCCTCTGGCCAGCCCCCAGGCCACAGGATTGGGCCTTTCATAGCCCCAGCCCTGCATACCTGGATTGGCCCCATGCACCCAATCTAGCCTACAGGACCACACTATCTAGCCTGTGGGTCTAGAAATGTGGCAGCAGGGGAGGGGCAATTAATGCTGCCACTATTCCCCCACCACAAAATTTTAGGACCCATGTAGATGCCTGCAAGTCGGATGACTCAGTTTTGTGGGCAGATTTGCCCTGCTGACCAGGGGTTCAGCACCCCAACCCTAAGTTATTGTATAGGTGCATATGAATGCACAAAAGATACAGACTGCACTAGGTTGGAAAAATATGTGGTCTTTTTCAGGCTTCTTATTTAGCTTTTGTAGCAGGCTCACCTTTCAGAGTTTGGGTTGAGTCCCAGGCTTGAGATCCTGCTGTTTTGATTGGTAAAGCCCATCCACTGATCAGGAGGCAGCAGGAGAAATAAAGTCAGGCCCCTTTCCTGAAGGAAGGGGGAGAAGAGCTCCTCTGGACCTGACTGAGGACTGTAAACTGCCAGGTCCGGAAGACTTCAGGGGTGGAGCCCTGGAGCGCGTAAAAGGAGCTGCGTGCCCAGCACGAGGGCCAAAAAAAGCTGGGGAGCTCTACCCCAGCAGGCAATAGGCCCAACGCTGCTGAAGCCACCACTGGAAGAGCAGCCTCGGGAGCATTGCGAGACTGCTCAGGCTATTGACAGTGTACGGGAATGGCACGGGAAGACCTGGCCCTAGGAGCAGTATAAGACTGCTCGGGCCCATCACGGTGCGTGATTTGGTGCATGGAGCCCAGGCTTTGAAAGCCTCAAGCAGCGGCTCAAGCCTGCATCCCTGGTAGGGCCAGCGAGCTGCACATGGCAGCACACAGGGCAAAGGCCTTGGGACTGCAGTGAGGTGGCTCAGGCCCCATCTCTCAGCAAGCAGCCAGGTCCCACGGTGCACAGGGCAGCACACGGGCCTGATCCTTGGGAGCAGCGGAGGCTGCCTGGGTTGTCCACCTGGCGTGAGGACGGTCCTGAAGGGCCTGGCCTATGCTAAGAGAGCCCTCAGTACCAAGCCAGGGCACGGGGAAATGGTAGCGTTGCAGCATGAGGCCCAGGAGCCAGCAGCAGTGGTGCAGCAGCTGAGAAGAGCTGAGCCCTCGGAGCCCAGAGCAGGGCACAGGGTGGGGAGAAGCCCAGCAGTGCAGGAGAGGCCTGGAGAGGCACTCCAGCAGAGGAGACCCTATCAACCTGTGCCCTGACCGCCACCCGAGGGACTGAGTCATTGGGCCCTTGGGTCCCACAAGGGAAAGACATTTGGGGCAGGCAAACCCAGAGAAGGGGCTGGGTGAGCAGCCCCCACCTAGTCAAGGCCCTAAGGGGAGGGGCCCCTGGTGCTTCCTGGACACCCCCCCACCAAGGGACCCCCACTGGAAGGAGGACTATCTCTTGCCATGGGTCAGGGACTACATTAAGGAATAGGTGTTATTAAGATTGTTCATGTTGTTGACAGAGTGAGAGCGAGCAGGGTTTTGTTGATATTGTACTGCTTTGTTGTTAAAGTGGTATTGAGTGCTGATTGGGAACAGTGTTGGGACACAGTGCTGACTGGGACACTGTTCCCAATAGTGCTGATTGTTGATGGTTGTTAATAATATATATCATTATCCCTCCTTTTGGTGTATTATCATTGCGTCAGCTTAGGGTCAGGCTGTAGATCTAAAGCTGGTGAGAGCAAGCCCCTACCTCTTTCCCCAGGGCTGGTTCTGCCTTGCACTTGATTAAGCCCCTGCCCCAGACAGCAGGTTGCACTAGACACCCTCCACAGGCCCTTCCGGCCCCTCTGTATAGTGCTGTCACTCCAATCACACAGCACCCAGGCCCCAGGCACCTGCTGCAACTGAGCAGCTCCTTCCCGCACTCCGCCCTTGTGACTGGAGAGAAACTGCCAGGTCTTAAATATGAAATTATCATATTGGAAGCTCAAAATTATTGTATTTTCTGAAAAAAAATCATACTCTGAAAAAATGCACATAAGTATGTAAATAAGTCTGATTTACTTTATATTGCTCACTGTAACTGGCCAGCAAGTGAGAACTGGGTCACCAAAGCACAAGTATTTATTTCAAGGCAAGCAGTAAAAAAAGCCCCAAAAACTGGAGTGGTGATGGGTGTGTGGGCACATAGTGTGAACTTTGTACTGGGACAAAAATAGCTCAACTTTCAGTGTGTTTTGGTTTGCTACAGGTACTGTTTCTCTCTCTCTCAGCATTTTTGCAAAAAATAAAAAACCTGAAAGCTGGTTAAGAGTCTGAGAGCGGCTTGGGTTTTGCATAAGCTGCATCAATTAATCGCCTCAAAAGTTATCCGATATGGAGGTTGTAGCCGTATTGGTCTACAGACAAAAAGAACTGAAGTTCATGGAAGATACATTTTATCAGACCAACTAGACATCTGCAAAGTATTGTATTTATGCTTTTGGGTGCACTCACCCTTCATCATCCTTTTTTTTTTTTTAATGAAAATTTTGTAGGTTTACAAGTAGGAAGCATTTTATCGCCTGAATTTTTAACAAGAGGCTCCTGCCATTCTTTGAGTGAATTTTCGTCTCCCAGAGCACAGGAATACAGGTACCTCGCCACTTAAACTCCTGCCTAGAAGAGTTTTCCATTCTCCTGTGAAATATAAAACATCATAACCTAAAGCAAACCTGCCTTAACATCCAGCTTGCATCAGACAGCTCTGAGGTGAAAAGACTGTTTCAACTTTTCCCTGGGCCTCACCTGTACAAAGTGAACTTTTCCAAGCAGGAGACTCCACCACTCCTTCAGCTCTTCTGGGAAATATGAATTTCCGTTTCTACCTAGCACTTCGCCGCTCGCTGCTCCCTCCTGCCCTGTGCTAGAGAACGGGTGAGCATGCCCGAAAGCTTGCAGATAAATGCAGTCGTTTGCTTGCAAATATCTAGTAGGTCTAATAACGATATCACCTCTTCCACGAGTTTTGACACTTTTAATATTAACTATCGTGTACGGGTTGAAAAGATGATACAAAGACAGTAATTAAACACCAACCACCACCTTTCTCATCAACCTTCCGGTCCCTCTCACCCCGCGGGCGGATGTGATGTCACGACTGTGATGGCCGCCCCCAGCCCTGCGACCACGTGGTAGGCGCCGGCGGAGGCAGCGGTGAGCGCGGGGCTCAGGAAGAGGGGAGGCCCGGCCCGGCCCGGCCCGGCGGCTGTCCCGGGGAAGGCGCAGGGTCCCGCTCCGGGGGTAGAGGAGCGGGGCGGCCGGCTGCGAGCGCAGGCAGAGCTATCCCGAGACGGGGCCGAGCGGGGGGTGTCGGGCCCGGCTGCAGCCGCTTCGCGCCAGCGGCCCCGAGCAGCCTGGTGCGGTGAGAGCGGTGCCTCTGGCCTGCGGCGGCCTGTCGAGGTGGCCTCGGGGGCAGCTCTGAGGTTTGCAAACGTGGTCCGCAGAACAAGCCCAGAGGCCGTCCGCAGGAAGCGGAGTGTTCACTACATTGTGACCTGCTCTGACCATATTGGAGGGAGGGGGTTGTTTTGGTTTGGGTTTTTTGCGGCAGAAGATTGGCTCTGTTGGCTTTCTATACTCCAAAAAGCAAGTCAAAACCAGTATTGACAACTCTTACGATTTTTGGTGTTGTTCTTAAAGTCTACACTTTGGGAATGTGGAAAATTTAGCTTTCTTTTATCTATATTTGTGTATGATTTGTACAGTGTGTGAACGAGATGAGTTTTTCACATTCCCAAAGCAGAGATCTTAAGAACAACACTAACAATCATGAGAGTTGGCAACACTGCAGAACTGAGAGCTGACAGTTACCAAGGAGATGAGTGTAAGGAGGGGAAGCTGGAGCTTAAAAAGCTGCTGGTTTAGAGTCAGCCCTGCCTGGTTACTTAGGTCTCATCTGTGGAAGCTCAGATTTTTTTTGTTGTTCTCATAAAAGGTATCTGTACTATGAATCCTAATTGCTTTTTCCTGTAGACCAATATACCTTCAACCTGGATACCAGTGCTAACAGTAATTTTCAACTTGGCTAAAGACTCGCCCATCTCATTGCTATCAGTGAGAGATGAGCTGTGAAGAGCACATACCCAGTTACCATTTTGAGTAGTAATTTCTTTCTTGGTGCCTTCCTTCGTGTTTAATGCTTAATTGCTGCAGATTGATGCAGCAAATCAGTGCTTTTCATGGACATGTGTACTGCCCTGTTTTTATTTGTGCATGTCTCCTGGCTACTCTTTCACCATGTTACGTATGCCATTTTGTGAGTTGATCTGGCCATTGTGTTTTGCATTAGCCATCCTGGAGCTCCAGTGTTACAGGTGGCACAAGCAGCCTCTGTGTTGGCCATGACAGATCAGAGAGGGGACAGAGAACACCACGGCAGAGGGCAGGAGGAAGACAGCAGAGCAGGAGATGAAGCAGAGTAAGGGGATTGGAATGGTCGTTGGAGAGTGTGTGGAGCTAATTTTGGCAAGCATGCCACAAAAAGTTGGCATTGGCTGAACTAGTACACTTCTAATTGTACATTGAATGGTGCAGTAGTATTAGTCACATTTTTAGGATTGCCTCCCACGACAAGCTATATAGGGGTAAACTTTGAAAGCCAGGAGTGCAACTTAAGTGTGGCTATGAATTTACAGTGAGAAACTGCTTGTGTAGTGCCTGTTTCGTGCATGTGTGAAAAAAGTAAAAACAAGTAGAGTGTTTAGGGCAAAATTCTGGATTCCATTCACAGTCGGAGTGAATGAGCAAAGTGGCTTATGAGGATTGGGAAGGGAAAGGAGTCCTCCAATAGCTTTTCAAAATTTTAGGTCTGCTAGCCAAACCTGAGGCTGCTTTATTTTTCTTTTCTTTTGTTGGAAGCAGGGAGCCTCACAAGAGGCATGTACTGTAGATTGTCTCACAAGTTATTTGCATGCCTTCTCACTAGCTTCCTCCTGAGCTGCCCCTTATCATCCATCCTTAGAGATTCTGTTCCATGTGTTGCTTTCTTCAGTGGTGGAAAGAGAGTTATAGGATTGTGATGCACAATAGACAGAATGTCGTGCTTTATACCGTTTTACTCTAAAGAGGGCAGAAAACATTAAGAGTTTACATCATTATGCATTAAGACCAGTATTCTGGTAAAACAGGATGTTTGTAAAACATCCACACAAGAGCCCAGTATAAAGCTGTAAATCCAAGGTTTCCATCCCATGCTCCCGCCAAAAGAGCTTTCAGCACAAAGTGCTAAAGGGTCATAGTTAACAAAATGCACAAGAGCTATGTGATGGTTTGTCATCAGGGTTTCTGTACTGCAGAGGTTTCCAGTGCCATTTTCAGCAAGAGGCTGATAAATGAGCAATTAAAGATTGTTTGTCAAATTGCATGCATGCATTTGGAGTTGCAAGTGTTCTTAAATGTGCAGATTCAAAACAAAGAGGGCCTAGTCAGTGGGAGCAGGACCAAGCCCAAAGACTAAACTTCAGAGAAAACTCTAGTTAAGACAAGTGTCCCATTAGCTTTACACATAGATGGAATTATGCACCATCTGCAGTGTTTATGTCGTGTGTTATATGAATCTAGATACCTTGTTCTGCTGTTTTTTACCATTTCTTTTTCAATTGTTTTAGATCATGATGAAGGCAAAAAAAGGAAATAAGTTTAGAGCTTCCTTTAAATCAAAACGAAGGGGTATCAAAGTAGTAGGAAAATGGAAACCTGTTGAAATCGACCCAAATCTATTTGCTGATGAGCAGCTTGGAGATCTGGTGTGCTTTGAGGAGCTTACAGATTATAAATTAATAAGTTCCTCTAAATCTGGAAAAGAAAAAGGCAAGAAGAGAAAATCTGATAGTGTCTCCGAAGAAGAGGATTCTACCAACCAAAAAAAAAAGCGAAGGAAAGGCAAAGGTTTGGGAACTAGAACAAGTAAAAATGATCATTCTGAGGAGAGAGATGACACACTCACTGATCATGAAGATGAACCTAAAGATACCGTCACATTGACTGATTCTGAAGAAAATGAAAACAAAGCTGAAACTGCTTCAGGCACAGAAAAAACTTTGAAGAAGAAGAAAAAAAAGAAAGCATCTGCACCCCAGCAAGCTCCTCCCCCAGCAAAGTCTTCTAAGAAGGTTACAAATTGGACCACTCAGGTTTTATCTGGGTCATCTGATCAAATAGCTGATGTGTCTGCATGGAAAGACCTCTTTGTTCCAAAACCAGTTCTGCAGGCCTTGAGTTCTCTGGGATTTAGTGCTCCAACTCCTATTCAGGCATTAGCTCTGCCTTCTGCAATTCGAGATCATATGGATATTCTGGGTGCTGCAGAAACAGGTACAAATGCGCACTGCTAGAACATTAAGTAAATTGACTGTCCCCTTCTCTCTCTCTCTCTTTCTCAAAAATGCAGTGTATTGTCATAATTGCAGTAACAGGATAAGAACCTGTAAGCTTCAGTTCATCCAGTGAACTAGGAAGGGAAGTCTTCTGCATTGCAGCCATTTACTTTACAGATGAAATATACTGCATTTGTTTTGCATACTAGGACACTCGCATGTACAAAGCTTTAAATCCTCCATATAATTTTGTCTGGGGAATCAAATTATATTTGATGCACTTTTTTAAAGTAGGTCAGAGCTCCCATTACCTCAAGATCAGAGATCTGTCAGAGCCTAAGGCTCCTTTGCTGGCTTTGCAGATCCACTAAAGGGAGTGAGGGCCAATCTCTTTCACTGGTATGCCACAAGTTAAGCCCTACATCCTCCCTGAGGTACCACTCTAGTTGCTTCCCCGTGCCCAATTTTTTGCCCTATTTTCTGCTCCTTGTCCTATCTGCCCCTGTGTTCCTTAGTCTCTCCCCAGTCTAGGAAGTCTACATACATAGGCTGCCCACGTCACTTGTGGTATGCCTGCCATGAATTGGCCACCCCGACCTAACCCCATTTGTTCTAAAGGGCACATGTGACTCTATCTGGTGTTTTGTTTACTACTACCATTTGGAGGTCATCCTAGTAGTTGTAAAATGGAACAGCACTGATCTGAATGAGTGATCACAATGCAGGTGTGAGCAGCACTGCAGCCTTCATTTCCCAGTGCTGCCAAGCCCAGCAGCATTTCTGTTCTTTAATTATTGGTGTCACTGTAGCACCTAGGAGCCCTCACTGCGGAGAAGGACCTCATTGTGGCAGGTGTTTTTTGACCCCAGAACAAAAAAAGATGGTCCCTGCCCCAGAAAGCTGGGAATCTGAGCATAAGACAAGAGACAGCAGATGGTTTGAGACAGGTGGGGGACAACAGAGAGCCTTGGCCAGCATAGCCTCAGCATAACAGCAGTTTTGTACTGGATTTCTCTCAAAGGCATGGATCATTATGAATCTGAATTATGCCAAACAACCTGTGTGTGTGAGATGGGCAAATTTTACCTCAGGAATTAGGATGAGACCAAACTATTGTGTACTACCAGTGACCTTTTAGTATACAAACCTGCCAAGGCTCCATTACTTCTAGGACTGTGGTTCCTGCCTCATGGCTTGTGGGCAATGTATTGCCAATAAAACCTTCCGGTGTTGCTTGTGGTTACAAAATCACTTTTTTCCATAGTTCCATTTTCGTCCAGTTTCCTGGAGGCAGCACAGAATAGTGCTGCTTGCAGTAAATTACTCAGTACTGTTACAGCTCAGCAAAGGCAGCAACCAGTGATGTTGCTTTATGAAAAGATATGACTGGATTGGTTCTTGGTGGTAAAGTGAGATTTACAAGACCCCTAGCTGCTTGTATAGGGCCACCAGCATGCTTGTAAATTTCTCTTTGCTGCTCATGGGAAATGGCTCAGATGGGAGCAGTGTGGCAGAAAAGGTGAATTGCAGAGAGAGACCAACTGTTCAGAGCAAGAAAAGGAAGCCAGAATTGCCTAGATGATACATATTGAGTCTAATGACACTACTGTTGTGAGGGATATTTTTTGTCCACTAAAGAGATTTAGTGATTACTGGTCCAAGTACCCCCCCAAATGACCACTGCATCTCAGATAGGACTACAAGTTGAATGCTCCACATCACAAATAAATCTACAGTGGTCCCCTGAAATTACATGTAGAGGAATATTTTTCTTATCCTCTGTTTAAGGGGCTGCTCTGTTCTAAGACAAGTGTTTGGTTTTTTAATGTAAAAAGATCAGCGCATCTTTTGAAAACAAGGTGTTGATATATCAAGAAATTGTACATTTCTCATACGATCATAAGCACACTCCTAAAAAGAAAAAAATAGAAGTGAATCCTAGTATCTTCTAGTTTGTCCTTGGCCTCATTTGCTATTCCCTTATTTGGAGAACATTGATCAGAGTTGTCAATTAGGGCATGCTGTTCTCCTTAAGGGTATGCGGTTTCTTAAAAAGACCTTGGCTGCTATTGTGGCTTTTTAAACTACTTTTCCATCAGATTCACATTCTGCCTGCCCTGTTGAGGTTTTGTAAAAATACTCATTCCAAAGAAAAATTGTCTGCTTGAGGTCACCAAGTGCATCTCATAGTAGCAGAATTAAAATGGTCTGAGAATCAATAATATGCATTTAAAATATTGAAATAAACAGTATGCATTAACTGTGATTTGCTTATGAAACAGCTTGTGATGGAATTCTGCTTCATTGCAAACAATTGTAACACTTGTTCTGTATTTTTAGGAAGTGGGAAGACACTGGCATTTGCAATTCCAATGATCCATGCTGTGCTAGAGTGGCAAAACTCAAAAAGCTTGCCAAGCAGAAGTGCCAGTGCAGACCTGGTATGTGAAGATGGCCAAGAAACAAATTGGGAAAATGATAATAAAATGAAAGACCCAAGTCCTGAGCAGGGTGAAGAGGATAGCGATACTAATGAATCTATCACAACAGGCTGCATGAAGGTGCTAGAAGATATAGACTTTGATTTTGATAACGGCAAACATGCTGTCGACTCAGATAAAAACAGGCCTCTCTTAGGACTTGTTCTGGCTCCTACAAGAGAATTAGCAGTACAAGTAAAACACCATATTGATGCAGCAGCCAAATTTACAGGTAAGGCATGAGAGGAAAAAGCAGAGGAGCAAGGCCTTGTTCCTGGCCCTTCTATTCATTCTGCCTGCTTGCCTTTTTAAAATGGAGATGTTACTCTTGTTACCCTGAATGGGTGAAAAGTGGCTGAAATCCTTGGGTGGGGTTTCCCCTCACAGTGCAGCATTTGTTGTTTTTAAGTGCATTCATGGTTCAATAAATGCAAAACTGTAGAACTCTTGGTTCAGAAATGATACCTTTTATTGATCCAACTAAGAAATCACAAAAAAAACCCACGTTCTTTTAACTACTCTACAAATGAGTGTTGATCAGCTCCTAGTTTAGAAACACAAAACCAGTACCAGAATAACTGACCTGCAAAGTGCTGTCTTCTGTTGATAAGAGTAGCTATATCCTTATCCAAATGACACCATGGTTCTTAAGGACAGAAAGTACTGGTGGGTCATCTACCCTGACCTACATGACAGGCCACAGCATTACATTCACTAACCCCTGCTTCAAGGTGATGCACTTAATCTATTCTAAACCTCACATCACCTTTCCTACTGGATGCTAAAATGGGGAATGAGCATAGGTATGATGTTTTTGAAATGCAGGAACAAGATAATAGAAATAATCGCTCCTCCTCATTTTCCCTGTATTCTCCACCCTCTTCCCCAACCAAATTAATGATTATATCTGTATTTATTAGTGTAATGCCTCTACTCATCAGAAATATTCAACATAAATTGTTTTTAAAGTGTCTTCTTTTGCCCCCTCTCATATATCTGTAGGCTAATTTCATCTCTAGCCCTGAAACAATGTGCTGACTTATTGACGTACCAGTCTGTTAAAACCAGCACAGCAGTTGCTTTACGGAATTCACCACATAGGTAGGAGTTGGCAACTGTGTGTTCAGGACAGATACTGAATTCTTCCCCTTGTCTAAGGAGTCTTGACAGCAGCTGTACAGAAACAGACAGCACCTATCACGGGAAGGAAACTTGCAGTGTGGCCTTTCCTCTTTAATGCAGTGTTTTCAAATAACTGGCCATGGAGGTGATGCTGGAGGGGGGACCAGGAATCAGATACCCTCCCTCCTTCTCCCTAAACATACCCATGGCACTAGCATTTTACTATGACACGGGTTGCTCCACATGACCTCCCAAACAGGAAGCAGCAGAGCTGCCTCAGTGTACTACTGCAGATGAGCTATTTTGTGGACTGATGCTGAGTAGTTCAGAAACGATGTGGCACTCTGGAGCAAGCACATGCAGCACTACTTCAGGTATCTGGAATATGCCCAGCAAGAGGACCATGAGGGAGGCAGACAGTGGGACTATGCACAAGGTTAGATAGAGGCTCACTGTGAGGAGTGGGGAGTCAGGTGGCAGGGCATTGTTTGAATAAGGGGGGGTCAAGTGAACCATGGCTGGTCTTTGAACAAATCTTGACATGTCCATTTAGTGTAGTTGGATTCACTTGTTGCCACGGTCACTGCTTTGTAATATGGGCAATTCAGGATCCAGTAGTAGGGTGAGCCTTCCTCGAGCATGTTCACTCTGTACCTGCAGATGGGGCAAAGGGTCATTTTACCTATTAGACATAGGACATTTTATCGGTTAGATGTATTAGACATAGGAGCCCAGCTATTCACCCAGTTCTGAATGAACAGGCATGAGCCTATGGTCCTTGAGGGACTATGGTGGACTGCCTTCCTTCTGGGAAATTGAGAAGCTGAAGAACACCTGCATTAACTATCGAAGACATAAATATTCCTTCCTGGTGTTTCAAAGCAAATTCAGTAAAAGGATTACTTTGTTTTTTGGCATCTTCTATCACCATCATTTCACTCTAATGCTGACTATATTGCTGCATGCTCAATACTGTACTGAGAAGAAGAGACACGGGGTCCAGCCAAAGAAATTTAGTCTAGATCAGTACTTCTGAAATTACTTTTCAGCAGCATTGCAGAATAGTATGAATTGTCTATTTTATTTCTAGAGAATGTTATTTCACTTGGAAGTAACTCCAGTGACCCATTGTTGTCTTTGTTTGACATCCTTTGTGTTTTAGGCATTAAAACTGCAATTCTGGTTGGTGGCATGGCTCCTCAGAAACAGCAGAGAGTCTTGAATCGGAAGCCAGAAATTGTAATTGCAACCCCAGGCCGTCTTTGGGAACTAATTAAAGAGAAACACCCGCATCTCTCAAATCTCCGGCAGCTCAGGTAAGAATGGCTTTTAATCTAACTACTCAAAATCATTGTGATCGGGAAAGACTCCTTTGCATCAGGTTCTTGTTTACTGATTAAGTAATGTTCACTACCAGACTTCATATTTATTACCTTTTGAGAATGGGAGGGTTGCAGCAAAACATGTTAACAAAAAAATGAATGGTTGCTTTTGAATCAAAGGGAGTTACTAGGCACCCTTTGTGTTTTCCTTGTGGAACCTCCTTTTTGTGTTTTTTAACACAAGGTTGTTTAAAAATACATCAGATTTCCATTCATCCAAAGCAGGGATGCTTAGCCTCTTGCCTGCAGGCCAAACATGGCCTGCACAGCTTTGGAATCTAGCCTGCAGGGTTACCCATGAGTTGGGAAATTTGGTGGTGGGGGAGTAGGGACCGTTAATACTGCCACCCCTCCCTGCTGCCAAAATTCCATGCCCTGCAGGGTGACTCAGACCTGGGCCAAAACCCTTCCCCAGTATGGCCGGATTGGAGCCAGGTCACGCCCCCTTCCCTCCATGTGGCTCGGTTGGGGTTGTGGTTGGGGCGCCCCTTGCCACTCTCCATGGGGCTGGGCCATGCCCCCTTCCCTCCACCCAACCAGGTTATGGCTGAGCCATGCCCCCTTCCTTCCATGGGGCTGGGCGACCACCCACCCTCCTGCAGGGCTGGCCTGTTCTGGGCCATGCCCCCTTCCTCCCCTGTGGCTTGGCCATGCCCCCTCCCCTTGCAGAACTATATCGGGGCTGGGTCATGGTCTCTCTCTTCCATGAGGCTAGGTTGGGGCCGGGCCAAGCCCCCTTCCACTGTTTGGCTAGATCAGGGCCAGAGCACATCCCTCTGTGCAGCTGGTGGAGCCCTACTGGTTCCAGCCAGTGGAGGGATCAGGCACTGCCAAAAAAGTTGATCACTAATCTAAAGGAACCACTTTACTTATACACTGTCTGCCTTCTGTATAACAGGTGTCTTGTGATCGATGAAGCAGATCGAATGGTTGAAAGGGGACATTTTTTGGAACTGTCTCAGTTGCTAGAAGTGTTAAGTGATTCACACTATAATCCTCAGCGTCAGACTTTTGTGTTTTCTGCTACGCTAACTTTGGTCCATCAGGCTCCCACAAGAGTTTTGCAAAAGAAAAATGCTAAGAAAGTAGACAGAAAGACCAAACTGGAAATGCTAATAGAGAAAGTAGGGATAAAGGGCAAGCCCAAAATAATTGACCTAACAAGGAAAGAGGCCACTGTAGAGACACTGACAGAAACCAGGATCCACTGTGAGAAAGAAGAGAAGGACTATTATCTCTATTACTTCCTACTTCAGTACCCAGGAAGGACCATGGTTTTTGCAAACAGCATTGACTGTATAAAACGTCTCAGTGCTCTCCTCACAATCCTAGACTGTAATCCTCTGCCATTGCATGCAAACATGCACCAGAAGCAGAGGTTAAAAAACCTGGAAAGGTTTGCTGAGCAAGAGAGGTAAGTTGACTGATCTGGTGCCTAATGATAAGCAAAACTGGGTGAAAATTAAAAGGAAAAACCATTAAGCAAGAGGCATACAGTTGGTAGGGTGGTGATGAAGGGTTCAGGTGATTCTGTGGAAAACAGCTGTTGGCTTCCAGGTTGCAGGGACTGGCACACTGGTTGGTTCATGTGGGGAGGAAAGCCAAAGATGGAGTGTCCCATGGTGTCTTACCAGGTCAGTGTAGGTGCAGGAGTTGTGGGGAAGCTCACATGGCCATTGCTCTGGCTTCTACCTCAGGGCTGTATCCTGAGTACTTTCCACCAGCACTGGAGTTGAATACTTTCCTCTATGCTTTTCATTATACAATCTCAGTGCCCCTTCTGCAGAGAAGGTCTCATGAGCAGCCTTGCCCACATCACTGACAGGAAAGCTCATTAAATTTAGAAGCCAGTTAGTTCAGTGGTTGGCATCCTTTTGCCACTGTGGGGCACTGCTTGTGACCCAGCCCCTGCTGCCAGCTGCAGCCCCCAGCAGTCAGCAGATACTAGGATCCTAGAGGTGCTTCCTCTTCTGCAGCAGAGAAAAGAAACTGAACACAGCAACCAGGACCTTGGGGACCTCTCCTCTGGTGCTGGAGGATACTGACAATCTCCTGAGCTGCTACAGGCTGGATCCAGTTTATTCATGAGCTGGATCTAGCCTTGGGGCCATAGGTTGCCAACCCCTGAGTTAGTCCAATGTCCTGTATAATGCATACCACTGAGCTTTGCCCAACTAAATGTCTATTGAACTCTATACCCATAAATCGGTGGTTTTCAACCAAGGTGTCTTGAGATCTTTTCAAGAATGCCATGGAGTGCCACAGTGTTAACATTGTTAAGTTTACAAACATGATTCCTAAGATAAACCCAGAGATTTCAAATAGAAATCGATAGCTGAGGTCTTTCTGAGTTCTTTGCTGCCAAAAAGCTGCTCTACTATAATATTTCTGTAGTAAAAATGAGTGAAAACTAAGAGACGGCTTTTTCCATGGGGTGCCCTGAGTCTTATATAGGGGTCCCTCAAGTCTAAAAAGGTTGAGAACCACTGCTATAGATTGTGCAATGAGTGTCATAGAAGGGAGCTTGTGTTAAAATCTTTCCTGCTTGCAAGTAAGGTTTTGGCCTCTTTATTCATTTTTTGTTTTGTTTTGTTTTTACCCCAGTTGGCTGCAGTTTAGAAAAGAACCCTACCAAACCTTGCAGAGCCCCCTGTCATTGTTATAGATTATTTATGTCCAAAAATGACCTTACTGGAGTGCTCTTCTCTCTGTAATTTTTTATGGAAATAACTTAGTGACCAAAACAAAAAATGGTAATTTTTTTCTTTCTTATAGCTCAGAATTGTCCAGTTGCAATTTCTTCAGCAGGGATTCAATAAAGCAGTATCATTACACAGTGCATTGCAGTATTCATGACCAACAAAGTTGCAATAATCACTCAGGATACCTCATTATGATTGTATTATAAGATCATTTTAAATTCAGGAGACATTCAGACTCTGACTAGACAAAGCACTGGGACATAAGTCACCTTTCTGGCAGTGCAGGTGATCTGTTAGGCATTTTCATTCTCTTTCCTGTGAAGTTGGGAGAGAGTAAAAGAATAGGTAGGCAGGACTTTGCTGGGTTTGCAGTTAAGGAAATTGTGCCATTGGCTTCATTGGGATTAGGTCCCCAGTCAGTAACAATTGTATTATTTCTTTTTACCTAATACTGCACACTTGCAACACTGCCTTAGATCACATATTTAGGTGTCAATTTCTAGACTTCCCAATAGGTGGCATATATAGCCAGCAGTTTTAACTACTTTGGCATCATTCTGGGTCACTCATGTTGCATGTTCTTAGGCATCTGCTCTGTATTGCAGTGGTAGGTTAATGAACAGAATATATTCTGCCTTTTCTTTTTCAGCTGTATCCTCTTGACAACAGATGTTGCAGCTCGTGGCCTTGATATTCCTAATGTGCAGCATGTCCTCCATTACCAGGTCAAAAATAATTCTTCTGATGCTTTTACTGTCATTTTTCTCTCTTTTTTTTTTGAAAGAAGGTCCAAAGCCTGAATACAATAGAAAGCTGAAATTCCTGATCCCAAGTAAGAATACAGACATTAAGCATCAAGTGTCCTTCACTAAAAGAGGGGATGTGCTATTTGGAATACACTGTAGATAAGAAGTTACTGTGGCTACAACTCTTGATTTTTTCTGTCTTTGTTCCTAACTCAAGTGTCAGAGTCCTTTTCCAAAGGATTCAAGTGACTGCCTCACAGCACATCTGAGGCATTTTACTTCCTTATAGTTAGGGAAACTGAGATGTGGCAAGGGGTCGTGACATCCTAGAGATCATGCCGATGCAGGCAGAATAGGACGTGTCTCCGGATTCCCACCTTGTCCCCTCCTGTTTGTTATGAGCGGAGCTTGATGTGATAAAAGCAGTTTATCAGAAGATCCAGTACCTACCTTTGCAGTACTTTTCAGATACAAACCACTGTGATTTTTTTTTTTTATGGAAGTAATTAACTGCAATTTTTGCAGGTTCCACGGACTTCTGAGATTTATGTGCACAGAAGCGGCAGAACAGCCCGAGCTGCCAACAGCGGCCTGAGCTTGCTGCTAATTGGCCCTGACGACATGATTAATTTTAGAAAGATCTATAAGACGTTGGAAAAGAATGACGATCTTGCATTTTTCCCTGTTGAAACAAAATACATAACTGCTGTCAAAGTAAGCAAATAACGTCTTGCAATGCAAAAGTTTGCTTCTGTATTTTAATTAATCCAATACCCTTCACATGTTAAGATTTCAGAAATACAGACTGAGGAATGACAGGCTAGGCTGTAGTACTGCAGAGAAGGACCTAAGGATTACAGTGGACCATAAGCTGAATATGAGCAAACAATGCTCTTGTTGTAAGAAAAAAGCCAGCAGCATACTGGGTTGTATTAACAGAAGTGCCACTTGCAAATCAAGGGAAGTAATTCTTCTGCTCTATGAGGCACTGGTAAGGTCACATCTGGAATGCTGTGTCCAATTTTGGCCCCACGCTTCAAGAAGTATGTGGACACTTTGGAAAGAGTCCAGTGTAGAGCAACAAAAATGATTAGGGGCATAGGAGGCATAACTTTTATGAGGAAAGGCTGAAAGAACCAGGGTTGTTTAGTCTGGAGAAGGGAAGATCAAGAATGAATTTGGTAACAATCTTCAAATCCCTGAATGGGTGATAGGTTTTTCTCTGTGGCCATAGGGGTAAGAGTAGGAGCAAATAACCTCAGGCTGCAGCATAGGAAATTTAGGTTGGAATTTAGAAGGAACTTCCTGACTACAAGGGTGGAACCAACGACCTGGAGAAATTGTGGAATCTCCATCCTTGTAAATTTTCAAAAGCAGGTTAGGCAGACACTTGTTGGGATGGTTTAGTCAGGGTTTATCTTGACTTGTGCAGACGGCTGAACTAAATGATGTTGTGATGTCCTTTCCAGCCCTGCTTTCCTATGTTGTGAATTAGGCTAAATTTAAAAATGAAATTTATAAAATATAATCATCTGCTTTGATATCTTCACTAGCTAGGCTGAGGCGTTCACCATGCAGGAAACTTGTCAATAATAATAATAGTAGAAGTAGCTTTTTTCCAGTTAGCTAGAGTTTTACATGATTTTTTTTTTTTTAAATACACTACAAAGATGAGAGTAAGGATCATTTCTTCATTCATAAAACAGGCCTATCTGAAGGACAGGTAGATGAAGAGCCCATACAAAGTTCCACTGTGTGTTGGGAACAGAACATGGCATTAGCTGTTTTAGAGCACTGTGGGTCAGTTTGCTAGAGGTCACGCAGCATCCAGGCTCCCCACAGCTGGGGCTAGTACAAGGGGCATTGTGCTGGCTATGTCACAGCCATGATGGAATCATATCAGAGCAAAGCGAATGCTGCTTTTGTATTTCTGTTAGCAAAACTTCTCTTGTTCAGTATCTTGCGGACATGATAAATAATGGCCTGCTTTGGCAAAACAGCTTGTAACAAGATGCATGGCTCGGGGTGGGCAGCCCAGCTGCAAGGAGATAGAGCAAGGGTCAGCAACGTTTTTGGCAGAGTGCCAAAAACACCTGCAGCTTTGACTTGTAAGACATTGCCATGCCAAGGGTGGGAGGCAGGGGAGCCTTGAGGGGCCCAATCTCTGTTGTGGCAGTACAACCCTGTCTCCTCCTTCAAGAGGAGCCTTCAAAAGGCTCGGTTAGGCTCCGGAGCAGTGAGAGACGCGCGGGTGAAGCCTGCTGCGCCCCCGCTCCCCCGAAGCCCCCCAGACACCCCCTCAGCAGCCGCGGAGCCCCCTGCCGACCCCCAGCACAGCCGGAGGTAAGCGGGCTGGTGGTGGGAAGGGGTTAACTCCTCTCTCCCTGGGAGGAGGCCGCTGCCTGGTGCCGGGCCGGGTCAAGCCCCCGCCCAGGCCCCTACTTGGCCCAGCCCCCCAGGGAGCC
>NW_017728947.1:90889534-90897916 GCF_001723895.1 Crocodylus porosus | reverse complement strand
AACAGTCTGCCAGCGGAGGTGATTCAAGCACCTACATTGAACACCTTCAAGAGTAAATTGGATGCTTATCTTGCTGGGATCCTATGACCCCCTGACTTCCTGCCCTTTGGGCAGGGGGCTGGACTCGATCTCCTGAGGTCCCTTCCAGCCCTAATGTCTATGAAATCTATGAAAGATGCACATGCCAAACAAAATGTTTTTGTGTGCCATGCTCTGCAGTGTATGCCAGGGGCTGCTTACTCCTGGAATATAGAGGATAATAGCCTACCTGCCTAGGAGCACTGAGCCAGCTGATGGGGATGATTGGCTGGCCTTGGAGAAAGTTAAAGGCTCCCAGAGAGATGGCACTGGAGAAGAGGGATGCTGAGAAGAAAGGCAACAGCGCAGCACAATGGTGAAGCCCTTGCCCTGGATAGGAGAAGAAGTGGGGATTTTATTTATTTTTTGTTATTCTGTTTAGTCTGAGGTGGGAAAGGGGAAAGGCTGGCTCCTGGGCCAGGCTAGTGGAGGTGCAGCTTGCTACACTACCAAACAGATTAAACTCCACAGAGCTTAACCACCACACTTTCTGCAGCTTCACCAAAATTAGATGCCAGTACCCTTGTCTGGTAGCTGACATCAGTGTGATATGTGTTTACTGTGTGGTACTGGGAACTGGCTGGGAATATGGCATATGATCATTGTACAACCTCTAATAACGGGGAGGAAGCAAGTCTTCAACTAGTATGGTTAATGCATCAGGTTAGTACCTGCACCCAGTGAGCTTGGCTTGGTGAGGCATATGCTCCAGCCCAATAACAACAGTAGTATTGCTGTCTTGGGAGATGCAGGCAGCATGTGAGGAAGTTCTAGGTTAGCTGCAAATGAGAGCACTAACCTCATACGATAACATAAAAAGATGCAGCTTCTTTAACCAAAGAAAAGAAAAATATTCTCCAGACTCTTTTCTTCCATAAACGTCCAGTAAATGTCAGTTCTCCTCTTATGCTCTCTGACAAAGCCACTTTTGACTTGAGAAAAGTTTCTTCGTTGTTGCCATAGGCAGATGTCACTGTTTTACTGTGTTTAGTAAATTATTTCACTTTTCTTTGCAACCATAAGGGATTTGAATTCATTCCCCTTTCCTTCCCTTCCACCCCCTGCCCCTCCCTTAACTAATGAAGCTTGAGAATCTTCCATAATCTCAGGTTTTAGGCATATACCTTTTAGTTCTTATGCTTTAAATACGGGTTTTAAAGATAAAGGATGCAGAAACAAGCTATGTTTACACTGGTATAATTTGCTCCTTTTTTGTACAGGAATGAACATTACATTGGGATCTGGAGCAGACAAACAGCCAGACTACTGGCTACTATTACATTGTCTGACCTTGAGGGTAGTGTGGGTAGATAGAGCTGTGAAGACATACTCCGTTGTGTAGTTACACCAGGTTTTTTGGTTTTTGCACTTCAGAGTAGAGTGACTTACACTGCCATAAGTCTACACACCATTATCTACTCAACTTCTGTCCTGGTATAATAGCAGATCATACCAGTGCAAATGTGTCGTGTATCCATGCCCAGAGTCTGTCAATCTGGGTCTACCATTGCTGGCTCTTGGTGCCTGTCACCTTGCTGTATACCTTGTCTGGCACTGGATGGCTTCATGCAAATTCAGATTGTATATGAATTTTTTAAGGAATCCCTAATCCCAGACCCTGGAGGAAGAGATGATAGGATTTCAGTTAAAGGGGAGGGGAGACAAGTAGAGGATTCCAGGAGTCACATGGGGATGATAAAACTACTTAAAGCCTCCATAATGAGCTTGAGGACACATGATTGATTGCAGGATATTAATGACTTCAAGTTTAATTTTGCCTGCCTTTGACTTGTGAGGTGTCCTGGCTACTAGAGGTCAGCTGTGCTACCTGATGCCATAATAATGTAACACCACACTATCCAGTCCGATTAAAGTAGCTCAATCAGGGCACCTAGCATACCTCCTGCTTTGTATAGTCATCACAGTTGACCAAGCTGGGAAAGAGTCTTGCTCTGTTGTTTACTACCCTTTCTAATTTTTCTGTCTGCTGAATGAGTTTTCTATGGTGGCTATACTGTGTAATACCTAGCTTGGAAATTAATGGCCCTTGCAGGCTTGATTTATTCCTAACTTTTCTAAATCGTCCACTTACACATGCCCCCCACAGCTTGTTTTGGTGATCTAGGCCAGTAGTTTTCAACCTGTAGTCCACAGATTGTCAAAGGGGTCCGCAAAAGATTACTATGATCAGTCAAAACTATGTGGATACGCACACTTACAATTCAAAAAGGTCCACACCTCCATTTAAAATTTTTTAGTCGTCTGCAAATGAGAAAAGATTGAAAACCAGTGGGCTAGAAGTTAGAGTTCATGTGGGTCTTTTTATTTTTAATACTTGTAGTTGGGGGGGTCGTATTTTTGTTTGGTTTTGTTTTTAATTAAGGCTTCATGTTTGTGTCACAGGAAATCACTTTAGTTGCATCTGTCTGATGTATTTCTCTACTTGCTTGTATTTGGCCTTGCAAGGCTAGTAGAATGCTTCAGTAACTAGTTAAAAGCTGCTTCAGCAAATATATTCTGCATTCATATCTGCTTGACTGATGTGGCCAATGTTTGAATTGTGCCTATGGTTTTGTTGCAGGAGCGTGTGAATTTAGCAAGGCAGATCGAGAAGATGGAATATTACAACAGTAGAGCAAGGCAGCATAACTCCTGGTTCCAGCAGGCTGCAGAGGCTCTCGAAATCGATCTGGATGATGATGTCCTTATAGGCAAGTAGAGATGATTGTAAGCGTGCTTGGCTGGACCATGGAACTGTCCATCCATGTCTACGACACTTCTTGCCCTCTGAGAGGCTGGTGTGGCATAAAAGGAAGATGCTAGTTAGTTTGATGCTAGTTAGTACAGTACATTGCTCTATACCTTGTCAGAGCAATAAAAAACTCTTCTGTAAAGAAGGCAAACAGGGCTAGTGCAGTGGTTCACAATTGCAGGAGATAAGGTAGAGAGAGGCAATGCTTCTGACAAAAAAAAAAAAAGTCAGCTGCAGGGCTTGAGCTAAGGTTTCATGGGCTTCTGACACAGCTCAAACTGACACATTTTCCTGGCATTTCTCAACCGAGCTTTGCCTCTTTGGTGACAGCAGAAGCATGGAGAATCTCTTTGCTGCTTTCCTCGTGTGGAAACAAAACCATTCCTCCTTTCCGTTGTAGAAAAGACAAAACAAGGTGCATACATGTCTTGTGGGCTAAGTGAACTGGACAAATGGACAAACTCCTAGATTCAAACAGCTAAAGATGTCTTTTGTTGCTAGAAATGGCTGAAATGCAGCTTTCAGAACTATTCTTTTGTCAGAATACTGGGATTTTGCTGAAAGAACTATTCTTCAATTATGTCTGCTTTCTGCAGAAAAGTTCATCTTATTTTCAGGTTTTTGATGAAAAGTTGAGGGTTTTTTGTAGAAAGAAAAGGGCATTTTCCTGTTAATGCTATGCAGTACTATTTTTTTTTCCTTTCAGGGAAGAACTTTATATAATTGTTTGGAAAATAACAATAGTTTACTTAAACATTCACCATTTTAAAGTTTTCAATTTAAAATGCTGTATTCCACACTCTACAAGAGAGAATTTGGGGATCTTGTTACTTTAATTTGTTTTTGCTTCATGCCATCATCTGAAAGCTGTAAGGGTATGTGTACCTATTTTTGAATATAATTTTGAAAAGCTGCGTGGTGTTCCATCAGTATGGATTGATTTGATGGGCTTTTCTCCCCAAGTCAGTCTGAAGCAATTTCAGAGGACTGTTGGCAGAGTACCTTGTGCTTGAACTGCAAGTGTGCTGCTGTATATCTAGCTTCCTTAGTTTTGTAGTTTGTTTGGATTCACTTAAAATGTCTATAAAGGTATAGACATCCTTGGAAGATGTACAGACATGACTGATTATTTCCAGACTATCTTGTGAGCAAACACTAATCAGCTCTTTACCCAACCCAGAGAGATAATTAGCCCTTTGCCGTCTGTTTTGGCATAATCTAAAAACGCTGAAAAAATAAAGCGGACATGCTGTTTTGAAACCTAATGCAGGACTCTCATAGAGTACTTGTAATAATCATCCTGTACCTTGGTAGCTAAATGTTTTAAGGTTAGAGGGTTCTTTATTTCTTCCACAGCTTGCTGCAGAAAACTTAAAATCTCAGTCACCTTCTTTAAAATGATCAAAACATACTTACCCACTGAGCTACCCTGATTCTCTGTAGCTTTGATGTCCCTTTAGTTTAATGGACGTTCTGCTCAGCTAAGTGTTACCGTTATTTCTTTCTAGTTCAGGTCTCGTATTGGTTTGGGTCTGTCCATCAAAGGTTTTATATGGCCTTTATGACCATAATATTAATGTAGCTCACTGCTCTCTATGTATTTGTCATCACAATGCCCGTGGGAGATGGGAAAGGACTTGTGGAATGGGAAGCAAAGCCCATGAAGGCTATGAGATTTGCCCAAGGTTGTATAGGAAGCCTGTGACTGAGGAGGTAATTGAACTCAGGGCTCCCAAGTCCAAGGCAGGTACCTTACTGTAACCAAGCACAAGTCATGCTCTGTTACTTACAGGAGCGTTGGGAAGCAGCAGAGCAGCCTGCAGGTGGCTAAACTCCCAATCAGGCACAACTCCCTGATTGAGAACAGGGCCCAGCTGTTTAGGATAAAAGCAGGCCCTGAGCTAGCAGCCAAGGGGAGAACAGCACCCAGCTGGGGCTGCTGCTCATGTAACATCTTGGAGGTTCAGGGGAGGAACTGTGGGGATGGCTGGAGGCTCCTAAAACTAAAACCTAAAACTACCCCCTGCTGGGGTTGCATGGTGTGGGGCTGCTGGTGGCGGCAATCTCTAGGAAATTACACACCTGGGCCTTCTCAGTGAAGGGCAAGTATGAGACACCAGAAAGCTTCAGCCCCCGCTGCCTTGTGGGTTACCCCGTGGAGGGAAAGGCTACAGGAGCACACCCTGAAGACAAAACAAGGGCCCAGGTTACTGCATGGAGCCTGAGGGAGGGTCCTGGTCAGGTGAAGGGGCTAGAGACAATCCAGGTGCACAGTGAGGCCTGAAGCACATAAAGGGAGCCAGGTGTGAGGCTCCAGTGGGGTGGGATTGAAACCCAGTGTCGGGCAGGGGATTGAGGCCCCAGAGTGGGGGCATGAGGGGACCGAGAGGTCCCAAGCCAGGCAGGGAGCCTGAAGAAGAGGGTAGGACTGGGAGCCCAGTGTGAGGGCACGGGAGTGTGAGTCCCAACACGAGGCACTGGAGTACAAGTCCCAGTGTGAAGACACTGGATTATAGGCCAGGTGTTAGGCCATGGATGCCATCTGCAAGGCATGGGACACGGTATAAGGGGAGGTTCAGAGCCGTGTATATAGGCCCTTGGCATCAGGGCAGGTAAATGGGCAGCCTCCTGCCTGGTTAACATCTTCTAATTAGTATCATCGAAGGTGTGACAGGCAAGGTAGGTGGGTGGTTAGCCCCAAGACAAGTGTGTGGACCAACTACTCAACCAGCCCCGGGATGCCCACTTGTTACACTTACCCACTAAGCCACCCTTATTCTATTCTGTTATTGAGAAGCCAGTGGAAAACAGTTCAGCAATCAGGAATGTCCTCAATTTTATGTTATTGATGGCACCCGGAATTGAAAGGAGGCTTGACCATCCAGAACCATGCATCTTTGGAAAGTGCCCTGTGAGTCGGGGTTGCTCAAAAGGGTAGAGATATAATCAGGATATTTTATGACTGTGGTATCTAAAGATATAGTATATTACTTAACTGTTGCAATAAAAGCTCTTGTAGAATTGTAGAAAATTAGGGTTGGAAGGTTTTGTGATGTATTTTGTAAATCCTTGGTTTCTGTCTGAAGGGGGAAGATCTAGTGAACAAGAAGAGAGTAAGCAGCAGAAGATGCTGAAAGGAATGAAAAAACATCTGAAACATCTGCTATCTCAACCACTGTTTAAAATCCTTATGAAGACCAAATATCCAACACAATCTGGAAAGCTACTTCTCCCTTGGTCACCAGTGAGCAGTTCGGAATCTGCTTTGAGCACTGTATCAAAACAACAAGCCAAGAGGAAGAAAAAGAAAAGGCTGATTACAGATGAATTGGAGAAATGATTTTTTAAGACAGTTAGGAGTGGGAGAGAAAGGGGTGGATCTCATGCCTATTAGTGACTGTGTTTAAACAGTCCTGGTGGAGATTGGGCAACAAAATATTTGGCACTAAGTGGATGGAAGTTCTAGCCAAATAACTTTTAAGTATTCCAGATTGTAAGATAGTGCAAGACATGCTTGAAAATTGAGCTAAAGGCAGTTGTTAACATGAGAACTGTAATTAACTGATTCGTCATGAATGTCAGAACTCCTGTTTTTTCTAATTTTATTGACCTTTTATTCTAAAGTTTATAATGAAATATATTTTTGGAAAATGTTATGAACAGGACTTTGTTTATATGATGGGTAAAGTTACTGGGTTGAATTAATTCCAGTTGCAGGTCCAGTAATTACAGTGATTCTGGACCTTTTAAGTTTTCCAAGAGCAGGTAGACAGTGGAAGCATGCATGTGGCTGAGCTGTGGATTTCTATCCACTGCTAACTTGATGCTAGTGTACAGTTTGGCTTCTGCAGGTACCAGTTCAACAAGACAACATAAACAGAGTAGTGTTACCAGTGAGCCTCCAGCTCTGGTTAAGGGAAGATTCACCTCTGCAAAGAAAGAGCCTATCTGTAGCAGTTTAATTTTTCAGCTCTCTCTCTTCTCCCCACCCCCTCACCTTGGGTGTGTAATTTCATTTGTCCCTTGCTGATGTGTGTTTATGTAATGTGCAACAAAGTCAGGATTACAATGGGCTGGAACTGACCTTGGAAGAATACTAATCAAGATACATTTCTTAGGGGAAATGTTGAGATGCTGTATTTTATTTTTGTTCAGACTTAGCATCACTTAACTTTCAAGCTTTCATGGCCCCTGTTTTTGTGTGAAAGTGCATGTATGCTATAAAATACATGTATGGCATAGTAAAATTTAAGATTGACATTTTATCATTTTTTACCCAAGTGAAAATAATTCTTTAAATATCTTAACGATCTCAGATCAGAAAATGTGTTTTAATTAAAGTACATATTATATATCTTAGCAAGAAAACACTTGTAGACCTGTGTCCGTTCTTACTCCCTTCACAATCCAGGTTCTTATGTGACTAGCTGATGTCTCCTAACATTAGCAGAGAAGAGTTTGTAAGGAGGAAGGATTTAAAGAAATTAAAAGTTTGAGAGTGCCTGAGAGAGATGTTTTCCCTGGGAAATCAGGACTATGTGTTAACAGAAACAGTTTGCCCTGAGTAAAGGAGTTGTGTTGGCTGTCCTGCCTCAGGAGCAGCCCAGAGAACAAATCTGACTTGCAATTACTCCCCTCTTTCTCTAAAGAAGGAAACATGTACTTCACCCCTTGCTCGGAGGACTAATTCAGCTGGCAAATGATGAGCTTGGGTTTCCATCTTCTGTCTACCTGCCTGCTTACACTGGAGAAATGTTTGGTAAGCAGCTCCTAAAGAAACATATGAGGAAACCTTGACAGAGCAGGGGACTTACTTTTTCTGGTAACAATTTAATCTGATTATGCAGTGTAGATTGGTTATAGATGAAACTGTTTCAACTTTGCATGTCTGGCAGGACATAGCATTGTTTTACTTTAAAGAAAGTAAAACAGTGGTGCTCAAACTTTTGCCCCATGGGTCAGATAAGTGGTGGGGAGGCGGGAATCCACTGTGCTGCCTCTGCCCATCTGTGCACACTCAAGTGGAGCCCCACATCGCTCCTCCCCCGATCCACGCATCAGGATCAGACCCTCACACTGCTGCTTCCTGATCCCACACCAGGATTGGATCCTGCACAAGCCCCTCCTAGCCTTGTGCTCTTGGATTTGGCCCTGCACTGCCCATGGCCAACCCCATGCACTGGGATTGGGCTCTGCACAACCAATCAAGCAGGCAGGGTCATCCGCTCTGGCCCACAGGGTTCCTCATAGGTCCAAAATGCAGCAGCATGGGAATGACAATGCTACCAGTCCCCTGCCACCAAATTTTTGGACCTATGGGGAACCTTGCGGGCCAGATGACATGGATCCAGGGACTGGATCTGGCCTGTGGGCTGGTGGTTGAGCACCCCTGGAGTAAAGGATGCTGTGGGAGAAAACAAAGGGTTACATATGGGAGTTGGAGAAGATGATTGACATCTTTGAAATTCACTCTGCCCAGCCTAAAACTGAGTGCTGGCATTGGCTGGAAAGAGCCTTGTAAGTAGGACTCCTAAAAAACAAACACCCCCCCC
>NW_017728947.1:90878311-90888684 GCF_001723895.1 Crocodylus porosus | reverse complement strand
TGACTGTGTAGGTGTCGACACCACAGTCCCCCAGTTTTTTTAATAAGAATAGGGTGAGAGACAGGGTCAAAGTCTTTCTGGACTTTCGGAGGACCTATGTCCACTGCTACCCCTGCATCAGGATTTGGTGACCTGGTCCTAGAAGGCCACCAGGTTGGTCTGACAGGACCTGCCTCTAATGAACCTGTGTTGGTTGCCCCTAAGCATAATCTCTGTGCTTCCCTCAGGGTATTTTACCACAGACTGGTCCCTCCTGATAAAAAGATCCATCAGTCAGTTGGGATCAAGACTGCTTTCTTCTGCACCCTCCTCTGTGTCAGAAAATCTTTGTGAGGGAAGATAGGCCTGGCAAATATAACCTTCTGCTACAGGAACTAACTAGCTTAAGTGTGTGGGGAGGAGAAAAAAGCAGTGTTTGCCTCTTCCAGGTTTGAATAGTGTTTATGTGTACGCAGACTATGTGTGACATGTGCACGTGGGCTGTGCTGAGGCCCCTGCAGAACAGCGGTGCACCACCGGGGTGTGGGGAGCAGCAGGGTCTATTTCGGGAATGCTGCTAGTTGTAGGGACCCCTTTCCACCGCTGCAACTGAAACATGAGGTTTTCTGCTAAATGTAACCTCTTTCCAACTCCTCTTCCTGGGTTGTGCTTTATGAGCATGATTGTTCTGTAAAAATAAATGGATAGAAAGCCCTTCTTCATTCTTTTTTGGGCAGGGAGGGCAGGACTAAAGTGGGAAAAGAAGACAAGGTCATCATCTCTTTGAAGCTGTAATTTTACCAGAGAAACCAACCAAAATCCTACTACAAATCCACTGACAACTTCAGGTGAGGACCAAAACAGCATTGAGCAGATGCAGCTTCTGTTTTCAATCAAGAATGAAGGAAGAACTACAAAGACAATAGTGAAGTCCATCTTTTGGCCTGGTCTACACAGTGTTTTGTGCCACTGTCAGGAGGGGTGTGAGAGCAGAGCATTGAAGGCATCTCACTTGAATGTAAGAGGCATGAGCTTAAATTTTCCCCTCCTTCCACTCCATTCAGCAGTAAATGGGCACCTGGTTATTCTGACCAGGATGTTAGTTGGAGCTCCCTTCTGAGTATTGACCCCACAGGCTGAACAGGCCATCTAGGCTGAAGTAGACCTTTGAGGTCAGTTATGGATGTGGCTATATGGGGCAAAGACCCTCGCACCTGATGGTAGACTGAAGTTTACTTGCTTGACTATCCCTGTCAATTCAGGCCATATTCTAGCAAGAGCCAATTATTTCCTACAGCATCATTTTCAACCCAGTTCAAGTGCTGAGGCTTTTTCTCTGTTAAAATGGACACTGTTCTGTATTAAGTGTTCTTCTTTTAGCATTTTTCCCTTTTTAATTTAACTTTTGCTTCTATTTCCTCTCATTTTTCATCAGAATATTTTGAAATTCATTTTTGTCACAAGTATTGTTCACACATGAATATGTATATTTACAACAATGCCAACTCTTATCTAATGATAGTTCCTGGAGGTCACTGTCATTATCCTCCTTTTTCACATGGGGAAACTAAGGCACAGACAGGCTAGAGTCAGAATCAGGAGACAGTATTAAAACTATGGATCTCCTGAACCCCAGTGCTTGTCAGCAGTCTGCTGATCTGCTGCATACATGCCTGCTAGAAAATCCTGGCTGCTACTAAAAGCAGCATGTAAACCCACAAAGAGCTATGTGTATTAGGGAAACGGTGATATAGCTTATCCACCAAATATAAAACAACTGAGGAAGTTTTGTTTCATGCTTTTAAGGCAAACAAGGGGGTCTGGGATGGTGTGGGCACTAAGGTGCATAGTTCATAGTCCCAAGGGTACAAGTTTGAGGCCAAAGCAGAAGTGCTCACAGCACAGTCTGTCAGATTCCAATGAACCTGAAAATGCTGCTAAATACCTTGCATAGAGACAGAAAAGGAAAGACAAGGGAAGGTGTGTTTGGGGGGGTTGTATTTTTAAATTTGCCTCTTCAAGCTTGACAGTTTAAGAATATGAATACTCATCCCTATTTTTGCCAGAAATCAGTATTCTCAGCCTGCAGGTAAATATACAAAGGCTCTGAACATTTCACAAAAGCAGTTTTTAACGCTGTTTGAGTTAAAGGTGTGAACAGGAGAAAAGTTTTAAAAAATAATTAAAAAGATCTTACTCTCTTGATTTGTCAGCTTTCCCTCTCTTGACATCTCACTATTGTCACCAGCAAAAAACAAAACAGGGTGGGGGTGGAATTGAGAGCCAAGACTGTGAATAACCAGAAGACTTTCCATCTTGCTCTGTAAAACAAGGTCTATGCAATAATGCTTAATGAGAGCAATTCCATTAGTCAAAGTGACATTCAGTTACACATCAGGCTTGTCTGTATGCACAGATCTGGGCTTACAGGAGCCAGAGGTAGTGTTGCACTCAGGATCAAGAGCATGTTTCTTCCTTCTTGAATGTCCTTTTAAAAATCTAGAAAAGGGATGCTTAAGCCCATAAAGCTAATCTTTGCAAGCACTAAAAATAGAGAGGTCTGACTGAGAAGGGCATGCATGCTGCAGCTCCATGGAAGATCTCTTTATTTGTTACTCCCACACTTTAATTAAAGCTGTTTCTTATATATGAGCGATCAGACCAATATTCAGTTGGTGTCAAGTGAAAGCCTCCCACGGCTAGGTTACCAGGTGCAAGAACAAGCAGCCTGGAGGCACTCCTTCCCTGCTGCGACAAATAATGCCATAAGTACAGGTTTCTGCTGCCTTTCTCTCCCTTATATTTACAGCCATTCTATAAGCCCTGAAAAACAAATTGGGCTTTTGAATTTATGGCACAGATTCCCCCAGCAGAGGCCCAGTGCCCAAGCACATACCAGCATTGTATATATGCTTGGCTGCCCCAAGCAATCCACTGAGAGAAGCAAACAGTCACTTGTGAGGGCTGATTATCAGTTTCAAGTACATTCACCCTCATTTTTTAAATTAAAAACAAAGCATTAAAAGGACCCTAATTTTTCAAAAGCAACTAGTGATACTTGGTGGTTCAACTACTAGATGCCTACATTTCAACTGGGGCTTCCCACTTTCTAAAAGTGAATATTATTTATTGTATCACAATAGTATCTGGGGGGCCCAGTTCACATACTGGAACTCCATTGAGTCTGCTGCCTTCGAGAGAGAACAAACAGGCAAATCCTGCTCCAGAGATATGAAAAAAGACCCTTTTCAAGGTGTTTCAGGTTGGGCACTGAAAATTATCTGTCATGTCGAATGAATCAGGCTAAAATCTGTTAGGGAAAGCTACACAAATTGAATCAAAAGTATTCATAGGATAATGTGTCATGGGATGAATAGTTATTTCTTCCTTGATTAATTAGTTGTAATACGGATTTGGGATGTGACAAATTTTCCAGGGTTTTTGCACATCTTTGTCTTACATATACACACACAACACACAGTTGATACTCGAGAGACATTTCCCATGTTCTAGGTATGTGGTTCAATGGTTTCTGAAAGCTTAAGCAATAAATGATACACTAACACAAATAATAATAAATAACAAAGCATGAATGTTAAACTTCGAGCCCCCCAAGTTCCAGCCTGGGTAATTACAACCTACTTACCAATATCTTCCCATTTCCAGTTTGTAGGGTTTCAGTTATTTTGCTTCTTCACGTGATGCACTACCACTAAATCCTGTCATTTTTCTCAGCACATGGTCTCATTTTAAAGATGCATGCACACATATACACATGCAGACATGCATGCACACATACCACCCAACACTTAGGAATGAAATAGATTTTATCAATATCCTTCATATTGAACTACAAAACTGATAGCAGTCTTCTTACAGAAACACTGGGCATGTCTACATGAGACTTTTACTGTGGAGCTGCCTAATTAGATCTGTAGTAAACTTCTTCGCATCTACATGTGTGCCCCTTTTAGGGTGCATAAAACTAATAAACTCTGGAGCAGGTTAGTACTTGTAAATGCAAGTACAAGCCTGCTCTGGAGTTTTTTTGTGCACAGCAGCACACATGTAGACACTGCCCAGCTGGTTGGGGCACTAGGGTGCTTTAGTGCAGGGGCTGCCTGCCAGTTAGCCATGCACTGAAGCACCCTTGTGCCCCAGCAAGCCACTCCACAGCACACTGAGCCCGGTCAGAGCAGTCCTGGGCTGCTGTCAGCTGGGGCTGCTCCAACCAGGCTCAGTGTGCTACACATAAAGAAATAGTGGAGCAATATATTCCAGACTTATTTGATCCTGGGTGTACATTCAAATGGTGTACCTGGGAGCAAAAAACTCCAGAGCAATAAGCTCCAGATTTTATTTGTGGTCATTAATTGCAGATGTAGATGTGCCCACTGTCTGCTAAATTTTAAAATGTAGTATTACATTTACACAACTTTTGAAAATAACAAATGTATCAATTTTGTTTGAGATTTAACTGCTTCTGAAATGCTTCTCTTCTGGTTACAGGGATGAAAGCCTGGTATGCTTCATTCTTCCTTAACAACAAAATTCCTCTCCCCTGTCCACTATCATCTCATCTGTCGAGAGAGACTCTTGAATGGCTGATTTCCTAAGAAATTTGGAGCATGCTTCAGCCTCAGGAATCAGCTTAGCTAACATAAGCTTTCTCCCTAATATCATAAAGTTAACTTTTGGGGCTATACCCCAACTATTCCCTGTATCAGCAGTACCAGTAACACCTCATCTAAACATCTACTGATTAAAGTCTCAAGAGTTACAGTGCCCTGGTACTCAAATGATCCTTTTATCTATATTTGTATAACTGACTCTCCTTGGTCAATATTTTGTGTCTCCTGCCCTCTCCTGGGTGGAATGGCAACCCTGCTTGCTGGGACGGAGAGCAGGGATCTACATGAAAGTGGTTGGAATTTTTTAAGTTCAAAATAGTGGCAAAAAATTGGGGACTTTCCCAGAAATTGTCTTCCATTTATTCATCAGCTCTGCTTATGTTGCTATTGCCTAGTGGCTGTAATTTAATATATGAGGTAAGTTCTATCACAGCTTCATAAGAATGAAAGTTTAATGGGTTACAGCTCATTTCTGAAAATATCAGTATTACTACCCACATTCCCTCCTTTCTACAATTAACTATTATACTTGGGTTTGTTTCATCATACAGGTAAATCTGAAGAGCCACCAATATTTCTGATTGAAAATTTAGATCCATCTGGCAGTATCAAAAATAGAACTGCAGTTACCATATCCACTATGCAGCTTTATCCTGAGTGAAACCATGTAGGATAATTAGTCTCTAACAGCTAATCTACAGGTCACTCACAGCATTAAAGATGTTTCCACCTGTGTTGTACTCAAATCCAGCAGTCTTAAGTTCTTTTTTTAGATTCCACCAGCAGTTCGTTGAATCTGAATCGAGTTGTACGTCGCTTTCATCAGCACCTGAACATTCTATTACATTTTCCCTGAAAAAAAATGTTAGCCGTCCACATAAGGAAACCACCTCCTGAATCTCAGTAGCTGTGCAAAAGAAAAATCTCATTCTTCAAAATAAAATAATCTCTATTTTGAGAATTTTTTAATTGCAAAAACCTCTAAATGTGCTATGGCTATTAAAGGAAGTTTACAATACCCAATTGATATAGGCAAATATTGTCCCCATTGCACAAATGAAGAGGGCTACTTCATATGTACCCTGGAGTATAACTGGACTAGCACAATCATGAATTCATTCCTCTATATTTATGGCATGACTGTGTTAGTTTCCATGGTGTGGAGGGTCAGGTTCTAAGTAAAGGTGAAGTTATATGTTACACTTATGTCACAGATTAGCAAGGTCTATTAAGTGGTGGTAAAGTTAGAAAATGCTGTGAGAAGTTGCATTTTAAGCGTTAATACGGTTTCTTGCCTTACCTCTGGAGCAAACTAAAGTTACCCTAAGACAAGCTAGGTAGCACAGCCCAGAGCAAAAACTTTGTTTGAAGTGGCATAACTTTCAGACACTCCAAAGGCACTTTGCACAAATTAACGAACTTCAAATGTGAGTATCCACATGGTAAAGTGCCCGTAGTATGGTCTAAGTGTAATGTGTAACTTCATCGTAAGATTTAAAATGTTTCCTCCCAAAATTCTGGTTGCTGTATTTTTCTAAGACTTCTGGGAATAGGCAGCAGCCACAATCCTGCTGGGCAGAGCCTGGCTGGCAGCCGCAGTGCAGCTCTGCTTTTCAGTGGTGTGCATTGCCCATGAGCGTGCTGCTCGGGTTTTTCCCCATGGGTTTTTTTGATCCCTGGATTCAGGGGTCAAAAAAACCCATGGAAAAAAAAAAACAGAGCAGCATGTGCTCAGGCAGCACATCCTTGCAGCAAGGAGAACACCTGACTATGAGGTATGTGGCGCTGCAGATGTGTTTGCGGCACCACATAACACCTGGCCGTGCTCACCTGGATGCGCCCTTAGTGTACAACTAAATTGGAAAAAGAAGTAGTAAAACAGTAAATCAGGTTCCACTTGATTTTCCTTAAGAATCAAACAATGTCCATTTTCAACTCCTTCCTACTTTTTAATATGCCTTTGGCCTCCCCTTGAAGATCTCAAAACACTTCAAAATATCAAGGAATGTAGCCTCAGCACACCTATGTGAGGCAAGCATTCTGCCCCCTTTCGTCAGAAGGAAAACCACTGTGTATTGTTTTGTGAGAAACAGAAAAAGAGATTATAGAAAAGAATATTGTTCTGTTGTGATTATTATGTACTTTCAATAGCACTTCTTGTATAGTCCTTTGTTTTCCGTTAATCTTCTGAGGGTTTCTACACTGCAGCAAGAGAAGGAAAACATTAATTTGTGAAAGGCATCAAGGATATATATGGTACTTGTAACAATTTTAACTCTTTTTCTTTCAAATTATTTAGGTTTCAAATGATCAATCTATCTTTACATGACTTAATTAGCCAGATTGACAAAAGAACAAAGTTCACATGTCCAGACTCCCAGACCCATATTTAAACCAGCTAAGCCCACTTCAGCATCTCTCTGTGGTTCTGATGAGCCGATATTTTGACAGGGACCAAAAAAACCCACTAGATGGCACAAGTGTATCAGCAAATCCATGATCTACCCAAGAAAGATGTCTCTCAGGTTGATGGTAAGTAGACAGGTTGTGTATGAGGACCAGCTCATTATGGTCCCCAATTCTGAGTGTGTAGAGCACTGAATTGTAGCAGACTGCCCTACCTGCCAGCCTGAGAGACACTGGGGACTGCTCGACTGTGGGCTAACAAAGTATTCTTCAGCATTGGGGAGAGATCCCAAAAACACAGAGATTCTCAGTGGCATTCTTGTTGTGGTTTTTTAACAGCAAGGTCACCCCAAATTTACAGCAAGGGACCCCATGCAGTTATGCTGCTGCCTTCCTTGTATTGCTATGTCATTCATCTCCCGTCTGAAAAGAGAGACGGGGCTTAAAATAAAACATACAACGGATTCAGTTTAGTTCTTAAGATCAAAGTCTTCATTCAATTGTATTTAACACTGACAAGGGATTAAGAAATAGAAACACACCACAAGACAGTGGCAATTTGAGCTGAAGCATGATGTCAGCTTGCTGAAGAAAGTATCTTTAGCACAGTGAATCATATAATACTGGTGTGAAATATGGCTTAATGGTGTTATGAATTTGCCAGACACTAGCACACACTTATCAAACCTCATCAATGAGACTTGCAAGCTTTCAACACTTTGCTGGGCTCCACAGTAAGACTCTTAGTTCTATAAATTAGGAATTGTCCTTACGATCAGTATCCAGCATCTAGTCCGGTACCCAGTCTCTGATGAGGGCCAGAATCAGATACTTCATAAGAAGGTGTGGGAAACCTGACAGTCAGCAAACGTAGGCTAAATGGTCCTCTATGAAGGTCTGATTCTAATTCCTAATAATTAGAGATTGATTTAAGCAATGAAACAGTAGTTTTCTTTCCCTTTCAATATTCTGTCATTAGTCTTGACATTTGAGTTATCAACAGCCAGTGCTTCTTTGAAACTTACAAAATTCTCGGTATTGTAGCAATAAAGTCCACAATCAGATTACAACTTCACAACTAGAATCACAGGATTGGAAGGATCATTTAATTCAGCTCCTTAGTTCACATGCAAGATTTAGTGTTCCTAAACCATCCCAGACAGAGGACTCTCCAGCTTTTTCTTGAAAATCTCCAATGAAGGAGATTCCTATGCTTCTCTAGGCTGCATGCTCCATTGTCCTCTTATTCATACACATAGGAAGTTTTCCCTGAAATGTAATGTAAATCTGCCTGACTGCAGTCTAAACCCATTGTTTCATGCCCTGGATTCTGTGGCAAAGGGGAACTGTTTTTCTCCCACTTCTTCATGATGGCCATTCATATGTGAAGGTATTTCCTTTTGCGACTGAACAATTTTGCATAGTATGTATATTGTATTGATCTTTGGTATTCTACAGCTAGGAAAACTGGCCATGATGATGATAGTAATGAATACTGAGAGCAAGATCATAGCATCATAGGAAAGTAGAGCTGGAAGGGAACTCATAAGGTCATGATGTCCAGCCTTTTGGTCAAGGCAGGATCATCCCTGACTACACCATCTTACCTAAATATCTATCTAACCTGCTTTTGAAAGACTCCAAAAATGGAGATTCTATAGCTTCTCTAGGTAGCCTGTTCAAATGCATAAGCATCGTCATAGGGAGAAAGTTTCTCCTAATCTCCAGCCTACATTTTCTCCTGCTACAGCTTGAGGTAATTGCTCCTAAGATGTATCTTGGCAAGTCTTCTTAGGGCTTAGGTAATAAAGGATGACAACTTAGAGCTAGTGTTAATTTAAAAATTCCAGTCCCCTGAATTTTTGGGCCCCAGTATTCCCATCTAAACCAAGCCACCAACAGAGAGAGAGTGCGAGCATAAGACTAAGACTCAGGAATGAGGTATGCATTTTTGGTCCTGCCTCTGACCTGTTTGTGTACTCTTGGCCAAATCACTTAACCTCTCTGGGTCTCTTTTTTGCTTTCTCACCATTTACTTTTCCTGTTTGGAGGTGCCAATGCTCAGCACAATACGATCCTCCAGGGATCACTAGGATACAAATAACAAGAACAATAGGCTCAATATAGTCTTCCAGGAATATTTATCTTGATAAAGAATCACCACCTTTAGATTTCTGGGCAATGTCCAACCTATAGCCTGGTAGTCAAAGCATTTTGTTAGGAAGGGGGAGTTGCAGGTTTGAACTCCACTGAGAGGTGCCAGAAGTTGGGGCTCTTTTTCCCTGGGCAAGTATTATTGGGCTAAAAGGTGGGAGGACCTTCTTCCCTGTACTCGTGATGCTTTTATTGCATTCAAAATTTCAGGATTTAAGCACCATTATGTGCCTACCTGGACAATCCTAATTTACCTTATAGCTTATGTTGCCAGAATAGAGTCTTCTGAGCATGCCTGGACAGGAAGAGAAAGGTAAGTGTAGCTATATGGGTAGAAATAGAATTCAAGCTGTGTGTTAAGTGCCAGAAAATTGCACTCACACAGCTGTGTAAGTGCCACTTAGGTGAAAGGGCTTTTAGCTCAAGAGACTTGGCCACAGTAACCTTGCTGTAAAGTCACAAAACTAACCCAGCCCTATGGTGTATTCAACGTCCCTTCTTCTGATTTCATGTAATACCTCCCAGGATACACATACTTAACCACCATTCATTGTGTTGCTTAACTGAAAAGCCTCTGACTAAGAGTTACTTTAAGCAATGTAAGATTAACATACATACATAGACTAGAAATTAGTGATCTTTTCCAAACAAAATCATAGCATTTCCTATAAAAATTGCTATTAAAATATGAAAAGATGGCTTACTTCTGTAATGTTTCATAGTTAGTAGGGTTGGAAGGGGCCTGAGCAGATCATCAAGTCCGAACCCCTGCCTTGACAGGTAAAAGTACTGGGGGTCAAACGACCCCAGCAAGGTGTTGTCTTTAAGCCTAGTCTTAAAGAGCCCCAGGGTAGGAGCCAGCACAACTTCTCTTGGAAGTTGGTTCCAGATCCTAGCTGCCCTGACAGTGAAGTAGCGCCTCCTAATACCTAGCCTGAATCTACGCCCTGCCAGCTTGTGACTGTTATTTCTAGTCACTCCTGGTAGTGTTGGGGGAAACAGGAAGTCCCCCAATGCCTGCTGGTCCCCTCTGATTAGTTTGTAACAGGCCACTAGATCCCCCATCAGCCTTCTCTTGTGGAGGCTGAATAGGTTCAGGTCCTGTAGCCTCTCCTCATACGGCCTGCCCTGCTGCCCCTGATCATGCAAGTGGCCCTCGTCTGGACCCTCTCCATGTTGTCCACATCCCTCTTGAAGTGCAGT
>NW_017728947.1:90871690-90877717 GCF_001723895.1 Crocodylus porosus | reverse complement strand
GCTCTCAAAAAGCTTACCCAGGATTGAGGTAAAACTAACTGGCCTATAGTTCCCCAGGTCCTCCTTCCTCCCTTTTTTGAAGATGGGAACCACATTGACCCTCTTCCAGTCCTCTGACACCACAGCAGAGCACCACGAGTGCTCATAAAGCCATGCCTGGGGTCCCACAATGACCTCAGCTAATTCCTTCAGTACTCTAGGGTGGAGATCGTCTGGACCAGCTTATTTAAATACATTCAGTTCCTCCAGAAGTTCCCTGACTAGATCTTCTTGTTGTCCTTGATCTGGGAAGCTAGTCCCAGTTCCATCTCCGCCTTGGCCTTCCTGACTACCCCCTGCATCTCAGAGCAACTGCAGTATAGTTTACTTCAGCATGACACTGCTGTACAATTCCTTTGGAGCTAGATTCTTTAAGAATAAATCCCTATAGTATGGGTTGCATTATACTCTCTTCATGTGAAGATTTCAGGTGGGAATAATATGACAAGCAACTACTTCCTTCTTTATTTATTGTATTGTATCCACAGTGTCACAGGGAGAAACCTAAGGGGGGACCCCAAAATACTAGGGGGAAGCTCTGGGGTAAGGAACCTTCAGAGGGGCCAGAAAGAGAAAGGGGTGAAAGAACCTGCAGTGTGACCAGCGGCAAAGCCGGAACCAAGGAACCCGTGTGGCTCGTGAGCCATGGCTTTATACAGTTGCAGCCGGCCGGTGATGTCAGGCGTGATTGCCAGCCGGCAGAAATAAAGTGAGCCGCTGGCAAGAAGGAGGGAGGCAGCAGAGTGACACCAGCAGGAGAGCGAGGCTGGCCAAGAGGACAAAAGTGACCCACCAAGGCTGGGTGTAAGGGCGAGGTAGAGGGGAGGTAGAGGGGAGGTGGAGCCTCGCAGAAGACCACCAGATAGATGTCCCACCATTGAGAGATTACAAGTGGCTCGACCCCCCACTGAAGTAAGTTTCAAAGTCGTGGCAGGCGGGACTGGGGAAGACCACACCGGAGGCAAACACCTACTCAGCAGACCACCAGGAACAGTAAGACAGATGTCATCGAACTTCTGAAATAGAGCCGCACGCGACCAGATATTTGAGGCCAGGTGGGCACATACAGATACCAACCCCCCCCCCGAAACCCCCCCCCAATACATAAAACACTGAAATAACAAAAATAAACAACTCTGCCCTCCTTCAACTCCAAGAAGAATGTACCTGACTACAGCAGATTAACTAAATATTGTACATCAAGTTTTCAAGTTGCCAGCCACCAAAGTCTATCTCACTATCTAATCTAGCTGCTTGACTACCCCAGTCATTTCTAAAACCTATTTCTATTTTCTATTTATGTCACCCTAAAGCTATGGAAAAAGCATCCCCTGCAAAGTGATGTAAATAAAGGTTACCATAATAGCTATAAAACATCTGGAAATAAAAGTGATTTGAGTGGGGAACAGACCCTAAAAACAGTAATAAAAAATGAATACAACCCATCATGATTAAAATATCTTCTGGATGAGAAGATTTGATCAGAAATTATGGTTTATCACATTGAGACTGAGTGCACCTGCTTTTTCTCTGTTATGAGAAATTTGGGTTTTAATCAATATGAAAAATCAAGACGGGTGCTCTGCTGAGTGAAATATCAATATAGCCTCTCAGTGCAGAGATGAACTCATTTTTTCCCCAGTATGTACGGAATCAGTGATATGAATACCATCAAGAAATACTATGGTCAAATTCATCTAGGTCCAGATAATGGCCCTACAGTATGCTTACTTGGATAGAGGGTAAAGAAATTTACTGGAATGCACTGAAAGGCAATGGGACACAACAACTATATTAAAGACATGCTCAAGTCAGATCCTCAATAGAGACAGACTTAAGCATATGCATTCATGAACAGTGGCATAAGTGAACTGATTAAACTCTGTCTCCTGCACATCTCCCCCTGAGACTGTTTCACTCTTAATCCTGAACTTTACCCACTAGACAATGCTCCCTCCCATTTAGTAGGCATAAGTCTGTTAATTCATGTGGCTGCCATGTAAAGCTACTGTGATTTAAAGGAGTCAACCAATCACAGAATTACAGAAAAGTAGGTTTAGAAGGGAACTCAGGATGTTATCTGTCCAATGAAGTTTTACTATCTTTAATATTCTGTCTAGCCCTTTGTTTTTTTCACTCTGGATGACTACGTGTGACACTACATTGCCGTGACAATGTGCTGTGGCGATGTAGCATCAGCGAACAAAAACCGTGACACTGCAGCAATGTCACCATAGTGATGTACTCCCTCAGTACAGTGTGTCACTATGGGAACACAGAGGCTAAAAATAACCATGTGCCACATGGACAGCACAGTACGGGCTGTTATTCTGCTGTTATTTAGTACTTCCTTTTGGTAGCACTAAATGACAGCACTGTAATAATGGCACTGTAGGAGCGTATGTAGACTCACCCACTGCTTCATAATTACTTGATGTGTCATCTCAGTGCTTTTTACTACAATTTTTTAAATCAGTTTGTGAAAGAAAAATTTTAATGTCCTCAGCGTTCATTAGCTCCTTTCAGCCTCTGATAAGCAAGGTGATTGCTCACTTGGTCCATTTCTACTTCTGCTTAGATGGACTCTATGGCAGGGCACTGTTTGTGCCTGCCACTTTAAGACCTGGGGCCAGACAGCTAGCAGTTGCTTAATTGTGGCAGCCATTTTAGAGCTCTGGCCGGCCATATAAACAGGGCAATTCACTGCTGGCTGGAGGTGCAGCAACGTTACCTGGCTGTGAGGCTTCATGGAACACTCTGAAGGTAAAGGAGGAGCTGTAGGGGATGGTCAGGAGGTTCCTAGGCCTGGGCATGACCTAAAACTGTACCCCGCTGGGAGTGGGCGGCCTAGTGGGGCTCTCAGTGGTGCGGGAGCCCCCAGGAAATGTGAGGCCAGTTACCACCCTGGTGAAAGGTGGGTCAGGGTGCTTAATTCCAGCTCCCACAACTGGGTGGGTTACTCCCTTGTAGGGTCTGGAAGGTGGACCCCAGTGAGAGAGTGTGGCCATAGACTCAGAAACCTGACCTGACATTCCTGACTGGCCAATGCTGGGGCCAGGACTGGAAGGGTCAAAGGGCTGGGGCCCGTGAGTGACGCCCTGAGCTGTGGGCCTGGGGTTCCAACTAGCCTGGAGGTCAGCCAGGGCCAGTGTGGCCAAAGGTCCTGGGGGGACCACACCTGTAAAGGGGAATAGCTCAGGGAGCTATGCAGCCTAGAATGAAGGCGGAGTAGGCAGCCTGAGTGGAGGGATCCAGGTGGGGTTCAAAGAGTAGGATTCTGGGGCCCAGAGTGGGGGTGGTGATGTTGACAACAGAGGATGTTATCTGCGAGGCATGGGCAGCAGTGTAGGGGAGGTATGGAGCTGCAGATAGCACCCCCTGGCAATGGGGCAAGAAAATAGGCAGCCTTCCCCTTATTAAGATACTTAATTAATTAACATCAAAGTGTGGCGGGTGAGAAGGCGGGCGGTTGGCCAAGCACAGGTGGGTGGGCCAAAGCTAAATTGGCCCTGAGAAGGCCCCCTGTTACAGACTCATAACAGGATTTTATTGTACTGTGACTATATTCATGAAATAGGATGGGCACATTATAAAAGGTGTTTATTGCGAAGTTGACTAATTAGCTCTACGGTAAACATCTCAGTGGGCACATCTACACTAGACACTAAATGTGCAGGAGACTAATTCTACCATACATTAGCATAGCAGGAAAAAACTGTCATAATGCACAGTAGACTTAACCTACTTGTGCATTAGCGTGCGCTGACACTACTGCATGGTAGCACCAATTATGGCACATTAAGATAATACTTGTTATTACAAGTACTAAATTTAATGCACCATAATAGCGCATTAATGAACATGTAGATGTGCTCAGTGTCTACATGTATAGCGCTATTAGGATGGAGTAAACTACTTAACTCCGCCACAGGTTAATACTTCTAAATACAAGTACTATCCTACAGTGAAGTTTTTACTCTGCAGCAGTGTGCATGTAGATGCTGACAGGGCTGGCTGAGGCACAAAAGTGCTTCAGTGAGAGGGCTGCCTGCTGGCTAACTCTACAATGAAGCACACTCGTGCCCCAGCCAGCCTCTCCATAGTATGTAGAGCTGGGTTGGAGCAGCCCAGGGCTGGCATGGCAGGGCTGCTCCAGCCTGGCTCAACATGCTACAGTCTCCAGCTCACATGTAAACACGGTGCCTGGACACAATGAACTCTGGGGTGATATGCACTGCAGTTTATTGCTACACATCTATAGCACATGTAGATATGCCCAATGACTGCAAGTAACACGTCTTTCCAGTGTCTTCACCTTCTCAGCCAACATTGTCCAAGTGATAACATCTCTCAAGCTTCCTGTCCAAACCGTTATAATTAGGAAAGATGAATCAAAGCCAAATCCTAGGCGTGAACACCCAAATCTTTGAGTGAAGTATTAATATAAACTTAAACCAAATGAGATAGTATCAAAACCTACTTGTCTCTGCTTCATTATGCCATTCATGACCTATATGAATTCACAACATAAACATTATGTTAATTATATATCCTTTCTTAATAATTCCTTTAACCGCTGCCTTTTTCTAGAGAAGGCCTGCCTGTCAAAATGGATAGTAGACACTTTAGCTCTATATAAAATGTGGAAAAATCTGGAAGTATGCTCAGCTATGTGGGAGAGAAAAAGAGATCTACACAACATTAAACCAAGCTTTCTACATATAATTTCAGCTTCCTCTTGAGATGTATTAAAAACAAACAATTAATTGTCAAAGCATGGAAAATCCATATTTCTTCTTTTAACTTGGTCCTTTCATGGAACCACTTCAGATTTTGCCATTTATGAACTTCAGCCAATAATCCATGAAAGGAGAAACAATCTTCTTAATGGTGGATAAAAAGCTGAATGTAAGAGAGATCTTGAATGAGCCCAAACTGTGGAATAAGCTATAGGCCAACCTTCACAAGTCAAATTACTAGTCTACTTTGGTCTGTGATTCCTGCCGTACTTCACTTCCAGGAAATATAGGCTGGAGTTGCAAAATGCCAATGCTGATCAAAATTTTGAGTGCCCTTATAGAGTTTTAGGGCATAATCTATAGCTTTACATATTTGGCTTGGACCATTTGAGATCATAAAGGGTCACAAAATTAAGGGCTCCCTCTGGATACTGAACGTCCTCTGCAAAAACAGACCCTTGGATGTTCTGCTTCTACTGTTCTCCACAGGTCTGATGGCTATAACCAAAAGAAAAATATTAACACAAGCAGCATGTGACTACATTAACCAATAATGATTTGGGGAAGGGACTGGTTCTTTCTTCTATATAAGCTGTTCATAAGACCCTATAAGCTGTTCACACAGAAGATTGTAGTGGCCATAAACCTTCTCCAATAAAATATCCCCTATAAAAGGCTTTCTAAGAGATGTAGAGATGCCAGCCTAATTCAGTGTCACCTTCTATGGGCCCTTGCTACCTGGCCTGGCAGATTAAGTACTCAAAGTCTGCAGCAGTGAGATCACAATTTATCTGAACACTAAGGAAGCCATCTACTTCATTCTTTGGGGTTCATCAAGAAAACAGCGAATGGAAAAACAGTGGACAATTGGGGCCTTATTATTATATATTTTTTTAATTGGTGATCTCTTTGTAGCAACTGGGTAAAGGAAAACGATTTGTCATTGTTGCTATAATTACTAATGCAGAAGTTTAATCAATAAAATTAATTGAATAAAGCAGTACTAGTAATAGAAAGCTGCTGTTTAGGTGCACAAAGGGTAAGGGATTTCATAGATTTTATGAAAAGGGCAGGAAATCAGCTGGGGTCATAGGATCCCAGCAAGATAAGCATCCAATTTGCTCTTGAAGGTGTTCAATGTAGGTGCTTGAATCACCTCCACTGGCAGACTGTTCCAGACCTTGGGGGCTCGGACAGTAAAGAAATTCTTCCTTATGTCCAGCCTGAAACGGTCTTGCAGGAGTTTGTG
>NW_017728947.1:90869557-90870825 GCF_001723895.1 Crocodylus porosus | reverse complement strand
ATGTTGAACAATATGGGTCCAAGGACAGAGCTTTGGGGGACCCCACTGGTCACAGGACACCACGATGAGTGACTGCCATCAATTACCACCCTCTAGGTTCGACCACGGAGCCAATTTCCCAGCCAGCAGATCGTGGTGGACCCAAGGCTACAATTGTCCAGTTTGGCCAAGAGGTGATCATGGGATACCAGATCAAAGGCTTTTTTGAAGTCAAGATATATGACATCAATGTCTTCTCCCTTTTCTAGGTTGATAGGTCACCTGATCGTAGAAGGAAATGAGATTGGTCAAGCAAGACCTACCCACAACAAACCCGTGTTGGCTATCCCTCAGTATGTTGGCATCCACTGGTCCATTAAGGATGGCCTCTTTAATAAACTTTTCTAAGAGCTTCCCCAGGATAGAAGTCAGGCTGATGGGCCTATAGTTAGCCGGATCCACTTTCCTCCCTTTCTTGAAGATAGGCATCACCTTGGCTTTCTTCCAGTCTGTCATGCTCCAGCTGGACTCTGCCAGCTTTACCCAGCAACAGATACCGTCAGCACTCTCCTCACAATCTGGAAAGCCCCTATTTGGCTTGCTGCATGGCCCTGGCCATGTGCTGGGGAAACCCCGTCCCCTGTTTGGTTTGCTGCATGGCTGGCCGCGGCCATGTGCTGGGGAAACCCTGTCCCCTGTGGAAAAACCCCGCGAACATTTGGCACGAATATGTGACCAGTCGGGGCTTGAAATTGTGCTTGTCATCTGGCCTATAAAAGCTAGGGTTGAGTTTCCGCTCGGGGAAAAGCACAGAAAAATACCAAAGCGTTCGCTGCTCAGTGGGTAGGCCTGGCCAGCCTCCCACGGCTTCTCCTGCCTCCGGAACCCATAGGCAATCGTTTGTGCACTCGGGCATCTCGTATATCAACCATTCGTTCACTGTTGTTTTCAGTCTCGGATTCATCATTCTGTTTTCCGTTCATTCGTCCCTCACCCGAACCGGGACAGATCCAAGTGTAACCACCTGTGCAGCCACATCCACACCGGTGGTGCGTAAGTAAGAGATCAAATAAAATTTTCTGGAACCTTTACGAGTCTACCTCTCCCTCTCACAAGCTAACATCAGGAGATAGAACCCACTGGGGCAATAGTCACAAGCTGGCTTGCGCCCTGCACACAGTCTTTGGGCACTACACCAGAGCGCCAAGAGTTTCAAAGATCCGTGCCAGAGGCTGGGCTATGATGCTCGCCAGCTCCTTGAGTACCCTGGCGTGCAGATTGTCAGGGCC
>NW_017728947.1:90844300-90868504 GCF_001723895.1 Crocodylus porosus | reverse complement strand
GCTCCTCCTGCTTATTCCCCAAGCTCCTGGCATTTGTGTACAGGCAGGCAAGTGTCCCCTTGGAGGCTCTTGCCTTGCCCACAGATTGTACCAGGGCTGGGGCAGGGGTGGGCTCCCTTAAGTGCCTTGGCCTGCTGGCTTTGCAAGGGTTGCTCAGCAGGCCAGCAGTGGCGGTAGTCCTCCTGTTTCCCAACGAGCTTAGTTTAAAGCCCGGTGGAGCAGGTCAGCCAGTCTGGCTGAGAAGGGCTTCCTCCCCAGGGGAGAGAGGTGGAGGCCATCTCTTCCCAGCAGCTCGCTGCTTCTCTCGCCAAAGAGTGGTCTGTGGTCATGGAAGCCAAAGCCTTTCTGATGACACCAGAGCCGCAGTCTGTGGTTCACTACGTGGATCCTCCTCTCTCTCCTCAGCCCATAGCCCGAGACTGGGAGGATCGATGAGAACACCACCTGTGCCCCCAGACCCTTTAGCCCCGCTCCCAAATCCCTGTAGCGCCTCATGACCTGGCTGGGAGCACTCTGAGTCATGTCATTGGTGCCCACATGAATAAGGAGCATAGGATAGTGGTCTGTGGGCTGGAGGAGCTTAGGGATCCCCTCTGCAATGTCCCAGATGTGGGCCTCCGGGAAGCAGAAGACTTCCTGGGCTAAGGGGTCGGGGCGGCAGATTGCCCCCTCAGGATGGAGTCTCCCACAACAAACACCTTACGTTTTGTCTTGAGGAGAGCAGGGGTGGTAGCTGCAGTTGGGCCTGTGTTGCCTGTGGGAGCTGGCAACTTGGCAGGCTCTGCTGGAGCAGCAAGAGGTGCGTACCTGTTGCTAAGCTCCGGTGAGGGAGGGGCCTTGGTGCAGCGGGCCTTCGGGCCCTTGACCACCTTGGTCCATGCCCCTGACTGGACAGAGTGGGAGGTCCCGGAGTTCTCCTTTGTCCTGGAGGGAGATCGTGGTCTAGCCTCTGGCTCCTGGGGGAGAAGGGCCTGGCAGGAGTTGATCTCCTGCTCACAGTACCTGATGGCATGTAGTCTCCGGACTGCGGCCTGGAGCTCCTCCAGCTGGTGAACCAGAGACCCCAAAAGGGAGCAGACCCCGCAAGGGGAGGTGGCCATGCTCCTGGGCCCCAGAGCCTGAAAAAGGGACAGGCAGCCCCCACAGCCGAGAGCCAGGGGCTCCGTCTGGGTGGCCGTCTCCGAGGTGCCGGGGGGGGCCACAGTGCAGCATGTGCCCATTTGTGTCATGTCTCTGGTAGGCTGGCTACAGCTGGAATGTCTATCCTAGGGGGCTCGCAGGCAGGGCCTCAGCCCTCCCGTGCACCCTCCTGCGCAAACTCTGCACTCACGTGCCAGCAGACAAGCGCACCTGTTTGCGCAGCCTGTTTGCGTGGCTCCAGTTGCGTGGCTTCCTGGGGGGCTGGGTGAAGTAGGGGCCTGGGTGGGGTGAGACCCGGCCCGGCTCCACTCAGCCGCCTCCTCCCACTCACTAAGGGGTTAACCTCCCCACCACAGGCCCTGCTTACCTCCAGCTGTGCTGGGGGTCGGCAGGGGGCTGGCTGTTGGAGGGTGTCTGGGGGGCCTTGGGGGAGTGGGGGCGTGGTGGGCTTTCACCTGTGCATCTCTCGCCACTCCGGAGCCTAACTGGGGCTTTTTTGACATTGGCAGGTCCTTTTAAACTGCACGTATGCGCAGTGGGCCTGCTGTCGAGGAAGCTGCTCTCAGGCAAGGGGGGCCCTGCCCTACTGGAGGGGGACTGGTGAGTACCCCCTCTTACCTCTCTCTCTCCCTGGGGGGCTAGAATCCCACCCTATATGTTTCTGAATTGGCGCTGGTCCAAATATTTGTTTTCCCACGGTTAATTCAGTGAAAAGGGAAATAAACAGGAAGGGAGATGTGGTGGAGAGCAGAATGAGACAAAAAGTATGAATAATAACTCTTATTTAGAAGAAAAAATAAATATTTAGTGTGGAAAACTTTTTGAAGACAATAAAAGGGTCTTGTTTTGTAAAGAATGTCAAAGAAAAATGTGCTCTTTGAAAATTACACATTTTTTTTGCCAAAAAGAGTTTAGTTAAAATCCCAATTTTCCACCAAAAGCAATCTCAATAGTAAATTTTGAGCTAGCTCTATTTTGCATGATTTAAATGAGGAATGATGTACTGCAGCTTTCTCACCTAAATGACGCCCCATTAATTTTCTCATCTGTAAAACTCACTGTGAGAAACACAGACAGTGTAATGCACAAATGAAACTCCTAGTATCTCCATATGCTGGAGAAGAGAATAAAGAAGAGAGAGACAGGAGGTCTGAATGATCAAGGTGTATGGAGTTGACTCCGCATTTGCTTGGATATAGCCAAGTGCATCAGTTAGTCCTAGTAAATGAAGCCCCACAGAACTTTCATGTGCTTGGCTGCCCCTTTTAGAGGGTGTCTTACCCCACAAGTTCCTGACCTTGGCAGAACCACTGTTTTTCATGGATAAACTATTTCTGAATCATGTCTCTAAATACATGAATCAATAAAAATGCTTTGATTCTTCCCTCCGCTCTTTCCATCCTTTTCTTTCTTTCATAGACTCACTGTATGGACTCTACTTGCCTTCCTCATGTCCCTCTGACAGCACCCAGGGTCAGTCACTCAGCAGAGCCTGTGGATCAACCAATGCCAAAGCCTTTGGGCAGATATTATTCGGATAAGCCTAGTCCCTACCTTTAAAAGGTAGGAATGGTGGGGAAACGGAGGCACAGAGAGATAACAAGACCCACAATCCAAGAAGACAAACAACAGATGAAGGGTAGGAAGGATAAACACACAATTGCAAAGTAATAATTAAATATTAACAGTTTCTTCTGTTCTTTCATGTAGCTATTATTAGTTCGTTCATTCCTTACCTGAGTCATGCAAGAACAGGTCTTGCAAGGGAGCTGAATAGCTAAGCCACAAAACTGATATTCTACTTGGAACTGAGTCAAAGGCCAAGATGTTTAAGGCTAGTATTGAACTGATATTTATCTACATTTAAGGCCTCTAGATTTGTAGCCTCTATTTCTACCTTTCTTATGGGCACACCCCTATTTAAAAGATATTCATTACCATTTTTTCCTTATAGGATGAGTGCTGTGTAGAGATCTTGGGCTTCCCCAGTAGTCATTTGCAATAGCATAAAACAAATGCTAAGGGATGTTAAGTGCTTCTGTTCTAATTTGATAGTGCTTTACATCTACTCTGCACCAGCATAGCTATCTACATAAAGTACATGGCAACAGGGAACTGAATATGCCTTGTTATAACTTTGAAAACCATCAACCAGATCTGCAGCTGCTATGAAGCCGTGTAACTTAGAACTCATTCCCTGATGTAATTTCAAATTAATCACACACAAAAAACCATTGGAGCATGGTAATAATTTCTAATTACATAGCTAATTTCAGTGGAGGACCAAACTATGTTTTACAAGCAATGAATTAATTAACATCACAGGCTGTAAATCATTTCCAGAGACAAATGAAATATAGTAACCGATTTTTAATCATATCATAGGTATACATATATTTATCCTATGTATCTGTACATGTAGCAGGATCAGTGTAATGCTGCTGCTGCTGCTCATTTATGAAATACTTTATTTATTTTTCAGCATGTTTCCTTCAACTTTAGACCTACTGTCCAATGACTGCTCCCCAGTGCCAAACAGCCATGTGCATGGAAGAAAAATGAAAGCAGCGGAAAGGAGCTGTTTACATTAAGAAAAGTCAAGAAGCCCGATATTTAACCTTCCAGATTTCATCTGTTCTGTTATTTTGGAAACCACAGTACATTAGTTTAAAGGTATCACACTGATACTTTCCATTTATTTTTAGGAGTTTGTATTATGCCACCATTGCCAGCTGGAACTTGGCTTTGTGACTTCTCCTTGGTGGCTCCTATTTTTCTGTGCTGTGTTTTTGTCCTGAGACTAGACTGCAACATTCTGGATCCATCAGTCTGTGTTGCTAACTGCTCAATTTGCATTTTTTCTAGAATGTATTCCTGGTAACAGAAAAAGAGAAGCATCTTCAATACAGACACTCACTATGATAGAACTTCCGAGTGCACTGATCAACGGACTACCACTGGAAACACTAAGAGAGGGTCGAGTCTAGAATCCTGCCTCTCTTCCAGAGTTTGTGAAGAGCACGGTGGTGTGAGCTCAGCAGGCATACTGAACAGGGCCCACCCTAAAGGACTTAGGTGCATGGGTGCCTAGTCTGTGCATTCCACATGGCCTGTGGGCAAGATGTGCCAAGATATGCAGACTAGCAACAGTGATGGGACCTCAGTGGTGCAGACAGTAACAGAGTTTAGGTGTTTAAGTAACTCTCATAGCAGATGTTTTGGTGCCTATACCTTCTAATAGATGTTAAGCTATTAGGTGGGTTTTTGTCAATTGTTCACATAGGTGACATGGGTGAACAATTCACTAAGACCGACATTTGTCTTAGTTTTACATTGGGCACCTAAGACCTTTTCTTAATTTGGGTCAGAGATGCTAACAGCCAGATCCTCAGCCAGTGTAAACTGTCACTGCACCAAAGCTACAATACACACTTAATTACTCCATGGATTTTATTTCTGTTTCTACTGCTGCCTCCCACTGACAAGTCTGGGCCTCCATTGTCTTATTTTTAAAAAGGAGGAATTATTCTGTTAACCTACTTTAATAAAGGGCTTTGGGGGAGAGACATGAAAAAGCACTTCAAGTATTACTGGAAAAATCATCATGGTTCTCCCTTTCTAGCAATGTCCATATTAAGATAAACAGTCTCCATAAGGATTGATTTATTCTAGCTGACTAAGTCCTAAAGCTTTCTTCTGTGACATTCTCCACCATGGGCCTATGTTCCCAGAGGGCCAAGTCCTAGAAAGATCTGCTCTGAAGAACATGTTCTGACATTGCTCAGCCAAAGACTACAAGTCTCCCTGTCCTGCCTTTATATACTGTCTGCAGTCAGATACTCAAAGGGGTTTAGTCTGTTCATAAGAATGTTACAGTCTGGCAGCAAGATGAGACTAGGACTCTTTCATAATTACTTTGCACATCTATTATCAATAATGATAATATTTAGCTCTTCTAGAATACCTTATATCCTGGGATCTCAATTGTTTTACGTGTGTTAGTTGACTGAACTTCAGAGGTCACTTCAGCAGTGGGAAAACATTATGATTCCAATTTTATAAATGGGGAAACTGAAGCACAAGGACACTAAAAGATTTACCGAAAGTGAAATTATAAGTCCTTGGTACAGCCAGAACAGAACTCAGATCTTCTGAGTCTCAGTTCCACATTCTGAGAGAGAGGCCGTCTCCCACTGTCTATATAAGTAACCTTTACATACGTTTCTAGTTCACATGGGTGCAGCGTTTGCTGAAAGGCTCCAAAGTACATAGCCACAGTCAATTGAAGAAGACATTAGAATCTCTTGGATTTTAGCTGTCCAAAAAATCTGCACACCCTTAGAAGCAGCCAGTGTACTCTCTGTAGTAGTTTGTTTTTAATCCTGCAGCAGTTTGGTAACTTACTTGGATCATATCCAGCTTTGACAACAATCCCATTTCCTGTAAGCGACCATAGTGCGGCATGTGGCACTGCTCAGCCAAGTTGGAGATAGCTAACCACAGGCTGCCTAGTTCTTGACTCTGCAATGGTATAGAAGACATGAATGAATTTTGCCCCACAAAGCATTTTACATAAACCTGGAGTTGCTACCATGTGAAGAGGGAATTCCATTCAATGTTAGAGGATTTCAGCTCTGTAACAATCCTAGTGAGATCCAGCTTTTTCTCCACATGTGCTGCTACCTTTCTGCCCTGATTTCCCCCACCCTATGACTTGGTTCTGCTGTGCTGCCCCAGCTTCAGGTTTCCCTCCTGATTCTGGCTCTTGCATGACAAGGTGTAAACCCTCAAGACTCAGCAACTGTAACCACCTCCATCTCGCCCATATAAATCCCTCTTCCAACTATTGTTTTGCCTTTCCCCAAAATACCCTCTCTTCTGGGAATAGTGAGATAAGGGGTCACTCCACCGTTGCTACTTGCAAGCCCCTGCCACCGTTGCCTATGTTTTCTGAGCCCACGGGCCTGCTGAGCGCAGCTCCCTCCTGCCATCTTGGCTGATTCTTTGGAACATGAGAGAAAGCAGCACTAGTTAAAGATGCCATATATCAGCTGAGGCAGGGAAAAACCACATTGTAGACAGGGTACAGATTCTCCAGCAGCTGAAGGGTTGGAGAGAAGGGAAAATTTGGGCAATGCTCTGGGAATGGCAAAACTGTAAGGAAATTAGGTTGAAGCTGAAGGGCTAGTGAGGGAAATAGGACAGTATATCAAAAGGGAGGAGTTCAAGAAAGGGAGAGCTGCACAGCAACTCAGGCCAGGTCTACTCAACAAAGGGCCTTGTTACATGTTACACTCTGAGCTGCTCAAATGTTGATCAGTATTAGCGTTAGCTTGAGTTCGGACTAGCCACATGCTCAAGCCAGCAGGGGCCTTGAGGACTTACAGATAAGAATCCCCCCCCAAACCCTCTCTTCCCTTTCTGGGTTTGTACCTGCCCATTGCCATCCCCAAGTTCCCCTGTTCCCCTCTACTCTGGGGCTGCCCCTGGCTGCTTGTGGTTCCTCTCTGCACCCCTTGGGCTTCTCTCCAGTCCTCCCCATCCCCCAGAGCTTCCCCTGTGCCCCCCCCTCCCACCTTGGCCCTCATGGCTCATCTGAAACCCGCCCCCCCCGGCTTACCTGTGGCTGCCTGCCCACAGTGGGGGCAGTGGCCAGGCAGGCAGGTGTCCATTCCCTGTCTGCTCTCCTAGGATAACAAAGTAAGCCAGGACTGAAGGGGAGAAGAGGGGGGAGATGTGAGAGGGGATCTGGAGGGCTGGGGTACAGCAGGCTGATCAGGGCTGCTGGGGGACAGGGGCAGGGGGAAGTGGTCTGATGGTTGGGGGGGGGCAGGGGAGGGCAATAGGCCTAATCTGGGCCAGCAGAGGATAGGGGTGGGGATAGTGTTCACAGTAGCTTAGAGTGGCTACTCATTAAGGTTACACAAGCTAGGTTACACAGATCTGAGCACTGGTGATACATAGGGGGTAGATGTGCACCTCCTGACCAGCCACACTTGCCACTTAGGTGATGGGCATGAGGGGCAGGCGGGAGCACTGGTGCCCCTCCCCCCCTCTCCGGTCAGCGAGATTGGTCACGGGGGGGAGCCCCCCCAGTCACTGACTGGTCACTGTGGGGGGGCGTGTGCCCCCCTGACTAAGGTGGCACCAGTCGCCCATGGATCAGAGAGAGAGTTAGGCTGAGGTGGCATAACTTTAAGCCACCCAAGAGTACTTAAAACTAGTTTAACGTGTTAATGTGTGGACAATCCAGGGGCTAAGAGCTCTAGGAGCTACCTTAAATTAACATGTACGAAGAGTCAAAGTTTTACTGCCGTAGTTAAGTCAGCTAAACATGTGAACAGCTCCCCCTGTAACACTGTGCCACTGAAACCCCTCATAAGGATGCAGCTATGTCAAGAAAAGAAAGCTTCTGTTGGTTAGCTAATGCCTTCTGAGGAGGTGTCTTAACTATGTTTACAGCAAAAGACTTTCTGGAGGCATATGTCTAATGTGTCTTTACTAGAACACTCTTCCACTGCAGCTATGCCAGACCAACAGCAGCAGCAAATGCTCAATGGTGCTATCAGATAAAGAAGCCATCAGATATTGTAGAGAAGGAAGAGAGACCATCCATTGTTCAGGAGCTGGAATGAAAGTGTCTGTCCAGGTGTCAGGTGGGTGATTGTGTGTGGTGGGGGAGAAGAGGGTGTCAAAGGCATTATCTAAACTGAGGATTTCAGCCACTCTGAGTATCCATGATCAACAGTGCAAACCCCTAGCATAAACGGCCAAACCACTACTTTATACGGGGCAGGCCATTGGTGTTTAAAAAAGATCTCCAGTGCACTTGCCAGTTACCACAACTTTCCTATACTTGGGATTTGCAGACATGCAGCAACACTAGTGGCCGGTGACAGCTGGTTTTAACTGTGGGAACTTTTTAGTGTAGATAAGGCCTGCAGTCTTCTCCTTGAAAAGCGCTGAGGATTTTGCAATATGGACAAGCCCTATGAACAATGGCAGAGGTCGGCAGCCTACAGCCTCCAGGCCACATCCCGCCCCTGAATAGGCTGGATCCTAACTGTGGCAGCTCAAGAAATCAGCAGCATGCTCCAGCCACAGTAGCACAGGAGGCATCCTGAAGGGCCTATTGCTTGCCATGCCCTGTTTGTTCTCTCTACTGCAGTTTGGGAGACATCCCCAGCATACTGGCTCCTGCCTTTTTTCTATCTATTCCCTTTGCAGCATCTGTTGATTGCCAGGAGGTACAGGAGCAGGTGCAGGCCTACGATGAGGCTGGGTCACAAGCAGTGGCCTATGGTGGCAAAAGGTGCCCAACCCCTAAACTATGGTAAAGATAGCAAATGCCACACCTGATTCTCTTGCAACTGAACTCAGGGGCAGCTGCCCCAACTTGACTTCAGCAGAAAGAGATGCAGAGCTTTATTGTCTGTTTGTGATCTTCCTTGTGTTCCAGCCAAGTTACTGAGTTTCCCTGTTACTATCACCAAGGGTGTTTGGAAATGTCACTGCTGCACATTCCCAGCATCTCATTTTCAGAACTGTACCTTGGCCAATGTGTTTTGAAACCTCACAAAATTAGAACTTACACTGAAAACATTATGTAGTCTAGTAATGAGCCACTGTGCTTGCAGTAGGGGAGAAAGCTGCACAGGATTTTCATTTGCAATTTTCAATATCCCTGCTCCATTTTATCGACAGTTCATATTCTGCCAGAAGCAATGGAAAGAGCACCTAGCAAACTTACCTGGCTTCTGAAGTACCCTTTATTATGCCTAATATTCAATTCCAACTGCTTATTTTTCTCCTGTATTCTGTTGCTCTTTATCTGAAGTTCAGAGAGTTCACTAATCAGCATCTGGGTAAAGAAAACAAGAATGTTCACTATGGATGCTCTTCTCCTAGAAGAAGAATGTCTACCTAATACCTTTCATCTACATACTGGTGTTCAGCTGAACAGATCACAAAGCACTTTACACAGTACGTATTATGCTAACAACAGAATCATATTTAGTGGGGAGTTTTCTCCCATCTCTGGAGCTGCACTGGCAAGTACAATCTAGACCTGTCAACAAGAGTTGTAAAAGCCAGCAGTTTTGCCAGCATTGCTACATGGGCATTCACTCTCCTAGCCAGCAAGTCTATTCAGGGAAACCTTGGAATAGTACATTGTGGTTATACATTGTGGTTCTTACTCTACCTCCTTCTCTTCCCTGTGGGGATCTTGATCAGCCCCTACAAAATGGATAAGACCTGTTACATTCAATTTAAATCATTAAAACTAAAATGCCCAGAGGAACTTTTCTACAGAAGAAATCTGCTTTAGCAGCAACAGTTTGTGAGCATAGCTCAAAGCTGTGTTCTGAGATTCATGCTAGGGATCACTACTGTACACCTCCTACATGTGGTCGCCACCCAGGAACCAACCTGACAGCTTTAGGAAATGTATAATGGAGGATAAAGTGCAGAATGCGCTGCAGAGACTGACACTGCTATCTGAGAATTTGTCCTGCTTCACATGACAGGAGTGTTCTTTGTGCATCTGATCTGCAGTATTTCAAAAACCTCTGTCCTGCCCAGCCATGATAGATGGATTCCATATTACCCAACAGCACCACAGGGTGTAGCTCAGCACCTCGCTGTATCAGGCTGTCAAGTGCCTTAACTATTTTGGATCAAGCCCCATTCCGTATACTGTAAATAAAATACTCAAAACATTACAAGTTTTCTGGTGTCGTGTTCCCGTTGCAAGGCTTCAAGGTCATGCTGGCCTTCTTCATAGTCATCTGACAAGGCGATCAAGTTTTTTATCAAGCTCTGATTTGTAGCTGACAGTGTCTCGTGCCTCCTGATGATAGCTCTTACCAGAGACTCTTCACCATATTCCAGGTAGTCTGTAGAAGGAAAATACTTCACAAAAAGGGTACTGAAGTACCTTATCAATCATGTATCAGAGGCATGTTATTTCCCCTCCTTTACCAGTTACAAGCCTGACCCTTTATGGAACTTTGTATATTGGCAACTTTTACACTTCCCAAGAGATGGCAGTACCTTGCAGGTTCCTTATAGGGCCAGGTCCTGTGCATAAGCTAATATTTTCATTGTAGTAATCTTTCTTCCAAGGAAATGGACTCTGAATTTGCCAACTAGAAGCTTCCAAATCAAATGAGTCAGAACACATATGCCCCCTACCCTTCCAAAATCATGAGAATAACTCACAAAATCAAGCAATGTTAAAAAATACATTTGGAATTCTTTTCCTTCACATTTTGAAGTTTTTCAGCCACAAGGGCTTTATTTAAATTGCCTTTTTTAATGCAAGCTGAGACGGTTACATAATAAGCTGATTGCAAGAACCGTGGCTTTAAGAAAAGAAGAAAAAGGCATGAGAGGATAAAATTGTGAGAGTTGGCAACATTGTAATAGTTATATCACAGGAAAGCACAAAACTCACTTCTTTCTCTTTCTGAACGTCTAGTGTAATGTAGTATAGTATAGCATAGTACAATGTAGCGTGGGAAAATTAAATGGCTTTAGTGATTTTTTCCCATGAGGGTGTTTCAAGGTTTTGAACAACTGTTGCAATGATGCAGTGCATTTCAAGGAAGGGGGATTTCATAGATCATCGAGTCCAACCCCAAGCCCCAGGGGCAAGAAGTCAGTATCACAGGATCCCAGCAAGATAAATGTCCAATTGACTCTTAAAGGAGTCCAGAGTAGGTGCATGCACCACCTCTGGCATCAGTTTGTTCCAGGCCTTGGGGGCTCGGACTGTAAAGAAGTTCTTCCTTATGTCCAACCTGAAATGGTCTTGGAGAAGTTTGTGACCGTTTGACCTTGTCATCCCATGGGGCGCTCTGGTGAACAGGCATTCCCTCAGATCCTGATGTACACACCTTATATAGGCAGCCACCAGGTCGCCCCCGAGCCTGAGCTTTTCCAGGCTGAAGAGACCCGTAGCTCTCAGCCTCTTATCATAAGGCCTGTTTTCCTGACCTCTGATCATGCGTGTGGCTCTCCTCTGGACTCTCTCAAGCTTCTCCACATCCCTTTTAAATTGTGCAGCCCACTTGGAGGGGCTGGATGTGTTTAAGTCAGCAGGCCCGGATGATCTTCACCCAAGGGTGCTGAAGGAATTAGCCAGTGTCATTGCAGAACCACTGGCATGGTTGTTTGAGCACTCTTGGCATGGTCCCTATTTTCAAGAAGGGGAGGAAGGAGGATCCAGGTGGCCAGTTACCCTGACCTCTATCCTTGGGAAAACCTTTGAAAAAATTATTTAGGATCACATTTGTGGGAGTCCAGCAGGAAAAATAATGCTGATGGGCAACCAGCACAGGTTCAGAGCAGGTAGATCCTGCTTGACTAACCTTGTTTCTTTTTATGACCAGGTCACAAAATGCTTAGATGCAGGGAATGAGGTAGATATCATCTACCTGGATTTTACAAAAGCCTTTGATACGGTATCTCATCGTATTCTCATAAAAGAACTGAATGGCTGTGATGTAGATGATTACATGGTCAGGCAGGTGGCAAATTGGCTAAAGGGACACACCCAGAGAGTGGTGGTGAATGGTTCAATATTGACCTGGAAAGATGGGAGCAGCGGAGTTCCCCAAGGTTCAGTCCTTGGACCAGCGCTGTTCAATGTCTTCATCAGTGACTTGGATGAGGGCGTGGAGAGCACTCTGTCCAAATTTGTGGATGACAACAAATTATGGGGCAAAGTAAATACAGTAGTGGGCAGGGAATGAATCCAGCCAGATCTGGACAAACTGGGTAAGTGGGCATAGCAGAGTAGGATGCAATTCAACAAGGACAAATGCAAAGTGCTGTACCGAGGGAGAAGGAATCACCAGCACACTTACAGGCTGGGGGATGACCCTCTCAGCGGCAGTGTAATAGAAAGGGATCTCGGAGTCATAGTTGACTCCAAGATGAACATGAGTTGTCAGTGTGACGAACTGATCAGTAAAGCTAACTGCACTTGATTATGCATTAGCAGGTGCATCACAAACAGGTCTAGGGAGGTGATACTTCCCCTCTATGCAGCACTGGTGAGGCTGCAGCTGGAGTACTGTGTTCAGTTTTGGGCGCCATGCTTCAAGAGTTGTGGATAACCTTGAGAGGGTCCAGAGGAGGGCCACTCGTATGGTATGGGGCCTGCAGCATAGGTCCTATGAAGAGAGGTTGAGGGACCTGAAATCTCATCAGCCTCTGCAAGAGAAGGCTGAGAGGTGATCTTGTGGCCATCTACAAATTCATTGTGGGGGACAGCAAGGGATAGCAGATGCTCTGTTACCAGGGCACCCCTTGGAGTAATTAGAGATAATGGCCACAAACTAACATAGCAGATTCAGGTTAGACATCAGGAAGAACTTCTTCACAGTAAGGGTTGCCAGAATCTGGAATGGGCTTCCAAGGGAGGTGGTGTTTTCCCCTACCTTGGGGGTCTTTTAAGAGGAGATTGGATAAGCATCTGGCTGGGGTTGTCTGACCCCAGCACTCTTTCCTGCCTGGAGAAGGGGGCAGGACTCGACGATCTGATGAGGTCCCTTCCAACCCTATTATCTATGAATCTATGAATCAGTTCAGAATGGAGTATGGGCTAAAATAACAAGACCTGAAATACCTGGCTCAGCTGGAATTGTTTATACATTTATGAAGATGCATTCAATACATTTTCTTTTGCAAGTAATATGCAGTTAACAAAGCAGGGTTTGAAATTTTGAAAAATGATCAATCAGCAGCTAACTGCTTTATCTGATATGCAAATCACAGGCTTTACTGAATGTACTTATATGGCTGGTAGCCACCAAAACGTCACTTCTATGAGACAGAAGAGTTGTTTCTCAATCCTTTCAGGTTGACTTCTTTGGCAATAGCAAAAATGTTCATGACACCATCACATTGAGTAAACAAAGAAAAGCAAAGGTGCCAAGGCCTACAGAATTTGTGTGTTTTGATAGTGCTTGAAAAACAAGACTGTATGAAGAGTGGGGAAGTAACACTGTATTTGCTTTATAGTGTAATAGTATTTTCAGCACCTCGCAACTGCCCCAAATATCTTTCATGACTCTCCTGGGTGCTACAAACCGCCAGTTGAGAAATGCTTGAGCATCTGCTACTGTAACACTGATTCTCTAATACAATAGCAACCGACCTTTTTTGGCAGGTGAGCCACAAATTAGTTCTGCACCTTCCCTTAGTGCCACTAAGATTCCTTTCTTCTTCCCAATCTGCTGCTCTGCTTTCTGCCCAATCTGTAGCTTTGCTTTCCACTCCCTGCTTTGTGCTCTGTGCTGCTCTGTTTTATGCCTCCAGCTCTCTCTGCTGCTGTGCTGCCTGTTCTGTCCGTGATCTGCCACATGCCACACAGAGGCTTTACATACCACTTCCGGCACAAGTATCACAGGTTGACTACCCCCGCTGTAGCACATAAGGAGAGTGATACAGACTGGGCTGAGGATGCCCCTAAACATCCCTTAAATTCTGTCAATGTCATCCCTCAATCACTCCTCTACTTCTCAGGTGCAATGCATCTGCCTCCTACAGGGATAGCGCTTCTGGGTGCATCCCCATGAACAGAAGAGTGTGCTCCTCGGAGACAACCAGCAGTCCCACATATTTGTCTTTGGGGAATGTCCCTGCATGCATGCTTTGATGTGTGGCAAGTTGCTCTGGGTTGGGTAGGGAAGGCTGATGCCAGCACCTGGGCTGGCCACAGCAGCCTTACCTGGGGTCCTCCAGCAGTGGTGATCCAGGCTCACGAAGCATGGCCAACAGCCAAAGTATGGCTCTGGCTGACCAGGCTCAGGTTTCAGGTGGCACACGCTGCAGCCATGTGCACCATGCTGCTTTTGTCTAGTGGGTTTTTTGACATGGGGATCTCTAAGTGTCAAAAAACCCTGCCATGCTGCAAATTAGCATGGTGAATGCCTGCATGTGTGGCACATGCAGTTTACCGCACCACAAACAGGTCTGTGGCACTGCAAACTACACGTGCACGCTTGTCTGGATGCACCCTATCTGTGCAGGATACAGAGCTTCCTTGGGGACCATAGTCCAACTGTTACAAGATCTACCCAGAACCTGGAACATTTTTTTCCCAGTATAAGGTGCACGTCACTGACTTTTGCTTCAATAGCAAAGCACTACATGGCAAAAGCAGAAAATAAATGTACACAATAAATGAAACAACAAAAACCCTGCACCCCAGGCTGCCTCACAGTTGGACAAGACTTAATCAGTATGTTCTTGTAGGGAAAGAGCAGTTGGATTATGCTAACCTTCTAGTGCCAAGAAGACCAAAATAACATTACAACCTTTTCTTCTCCTACAAGGAAGACTAATTCACCCAGTATACTGATGTTTATACTGCCTACCCAGTAAAACAGCATGGGTCACAACAATATGGATCTAACCCACTGCCCTGTCTCAAGTGTGTCTCTCTGATGGTCACTGTCCTGCTTAATAGAGAGGAAATGGTTGGGGAACAGTAGCTGACAGGAGGTCTGTCACACATGGATTACCTTTATTTTTAAAGACACACACCACTGCTGATGACTAGATGTCTTGGCAAGGATACAGTGAAAAGGAGTCAGTGAAAGTTACTATTATTACAGTAAAAGCACCAGCAGCACTTACTGTCAGGCAACTTATCAGTTATTTTCAGTAGGAAATCCTCATACACTTTGTATTTTTCCACTTTCTTCTGCAGTTTCTGTTGCCTGTAAAAATAAGCAATGATATTTAAGAAGGTTCAAATAAAACAAATGAGAAAATGAAATGCGTTATGTGAATCCTTTACATCAAATAAGCATTTTGTTGCAAACTGTCACAGGAAAAGCATTCCTATAACAACATGAATATTGATTCTGCTTATACATGACATAGTATCTTTCCTCTGAGGATCCAAAAGTGCTCAAATGTTCAGCTTCCCAACATTTCTTTGAATATTTATTAGTACCACTACTACTACTGGAGAAATATTTCCAGTAGACAGGGAAGTAGTAATGTCATTGTACAAAGCACTTCAGTGACAGCCTACCTGTAATATTGTATGCAATACTTGCCACCCATGTTCAAAGAAAGTTGAAGTGAAAATACAGCAGATGCAGAGAAGGGCTACTAGGATGATTAAGAGAGCTAACAGCCAGGAAACTAAGGCTAAGTACAGACAATCAAAAAGCCCGAGGCTGAATCAATTCAAACTTCTTAGGTTACTCTAAACTGCATAGATTGAACCAATAAACAAGTGAACAGACATTCACTTTTGACTCCAGAAATGCAGCCACATGCCTGCAGTGGTCTAGCCAGAAGCCGGAGGTGTGGGGGGTCCTAGAGCACACCTTCCTGTTCATCTGAAGCAGACAGCTTGGGCCAGGGCTAGCCTACCCACCTTGCAAAGGGGGTGGGGTGGGGAGGCGCAAGGCATCCTGGTTTGAGGGGGCAGTATGAGTTAACTTGAATCTGAGGAGGATCTGGGACAGAAGTTTTATTAACTGGTTTAATCTAAATCAGTTAAATCTGATACAACATCCATCCAGGTTTATCTTAAATCAGTTTTGGACATTTTGCAAGCGGTTTATGTGCAATGAACTTCTGTTGCATTACATATTTGAACCAGTTTCCAATCTCTTATACCAGTTTATGTCTTATTTCTATCCCTAGCCCAAAAGAGCTGAGCTTGTTTAGCATAGCTACTAGGCCCTACCAAAATAATGGCTGCGAGGAGACAAAATAGCTCTCTATACATACATGAGTAATATAAACAATAGGAAGGGAGAAGAGATCTTTAAGCTAAAGAGCAATGTTGGCACAAGAATATCTGGCTATATAAACTGACCATAAAAAAGGTAGGCTGGTAATTGGAGAAAGATTTCCAACAGTTGGAGAAGTGAAGTTCTGAAACACCCTTCCAATAGCAGCAGTTGTGAGACACAGTAAAGGTCTCAGGCAACTAAAGGAGTCTTCTGCCATCCAGAAAACCCCTGACACCTATCCCCTTAGATTTCTTAGCTTACTAGATGTCTCCATGTTGGACTCTGAAGTTCTCTAAGTGCCTCAAGTTCTGCTTCTGCACTTGCTCACAAGCGCCACCCTGCTTTACAGTGATTTAGAGCACTGCCCAAGGAAGTGAAGGATCCAGGACTGTCTGTATTTCATCACTGAATGTAAAATGAAAAATAACCTGTAGGGCTGGAGTCAGAACCCAGGGCACCCCCTTGCCAGCCCAGTGCCTTAAACGTGCTGCTGCTTGTGCTCATGCCTTGTGCACCAGCCCATGATTCTGACAGTCTTTGCAGCACAGACCCATGCAGAGTGCCCCTCTCCTTTTCACCACCCCGAGATACCCTGCAGCCTATTTATGCATTTACCAGATGCATACGCCACCTTCACAAAAAAGGCTCAGGGAGCCTTACAATAATTAACAGAATGCAATATTAAAATAAGATAGTATAAAACCCCACAAACTCACCAAAAAATGTCCCCAAATTCAAAATCAGTCTATCCCACCCCCACTCTCCTGCCTGACTTAGTAGCATGTCCCCTGCCCGGCCCAACCTTACTTCCTAGGCCCCATTCATTACCTCAGAAATAAAAAAACCCCATAAACAATGTTTTCTCCCCATATCCCTTCCCAGCTCTACCCACTCCTCTGCCTCACATCCAAGGGAGTCCACCACTTGTATTAATGTCCCTCCCAAACCCATACCTCCTCTCTCACAGGAGGGCCGTAGCTGTCTGCAAAACCTAATTGCCCTCTCCACCTCCCAGTGCTTCATAGAAGCACATTATTCAGTTTAAACACTTTTAAAAAGAAATATGATAACACTCCCCAACCCATCCCCACCAAAGAGCAATGCCAAAGGACACCAACCCGTGTCCCTATAAAGCCCATAAACTGTCTAGGCCCATCCCCTTTCCAGGTAGTGACTGGATATCCTGGAAGGCGGGGGTCTGAGCCATCTCAGGTCAAGGAGAACAGAGAACCTGGGCCTCCTACTTCCTGGCGAACTGGTCTGACAACAAGGCCCTTTGCTAAAAGGTGGGCACTACTAACACTGTTTTGAAAGAAAATCGTGACCTGTGCTTAGTTCTTGCAAAGAACAGGGGTAAGTGCCCACCCTTAGGGAAGGAGTCAAGGCTCTGGATCCTGTGGACAGAGATGCCTGTCCGCTTGCCCCCCAACGCAGGCACACCCACGCTCTTAGTGTTTCCTATTAGTTAGCTCCTGCGTTCTTCACCCTCAGCATGGGGGTGCTTTGCAGTACTATTCCGAGGTACACCATTCTCATGCACTGTATAGGGAGCTTAGATAATGAACTCTGGAGGCCAAAGACCTGGAAATTAGACACTGCAGCACCTACATTCTAGAAATATAAATCCTCTCTTGGGTTGATCCTGATCATGTTAACTCATTTTGAGAAGGAATCTGAGAAGTTTTGAATAGGAGTTTAATCCTGTGTCAGTCCACAGTAATTTAAATCCTGCTTAATCCTGTGCTAGGAAATGACTGCCTGGTTGTTATAACTAAGTAAATAATATGTTATGCAAATTCCTACAAGCAGAATTTTTTTCCTACTCAATCCTACCAATCCAACACGATTTATTTTTCCCACCTCCAGCACTCTATCACTGGGTCGTGTAGAGTCAGGCAGTAATTCTCCAGGACTTCCATTTTTATTAACAAGGGAGGTTTCTGATGTGGTTTATTTTGATAGAACTTGGAGATATCCCCTTGTTTTCAGCTCCCAACAGGAACCTTTGGGGCTTCAGAACCTGCATGCATATAGTTTAAAAATTTATTCTCAAGCTTATAGTGCCAAGGGCTGTCTTTTTGTTCTGCATTTGTATAGCACCTAGAACAGTGAAGTCTGTCCATGACTGGAGCTCCAAGGTGCTCCAGCAATACGAATAATTAGCAATATTCAGAGCAATGTTTACACATCCATAAATAATTTGACTGGCATATTTGTTTGCTATTCTTAATTGTTCAAGCAGTGTTTATTAAAAACAGTTTCCAGCCCATGGGTTTGTTGCTAAGTGGTTCCTAGAAGTACTCTGAGTACACCATACAACATTCAAGCTCTTTGTTTTGTCACCTAAGTCACACAGTATTCCTTCTGTGCCCTTATTGGAAGATATAATCCTTACTGACCGCCTCCTATTTCCACTATCACTCACAAGCTAATGAGAGGGACATTAATTTTTCAAACTGTTCACAAATAGTTGCCTAAGTTCACAATAGTTGCCTGTTGCAATAGCTGCAGTTTCCGTTTAGGGTGGAACATGGTAAAACCAGCCCACAGAATAGAATTACAGACTGCAAGGAAGGAAATGGTGGCCAAAGGGCCCATGGAAAATCTGGGTCTTATGAAAAGTGCTATTTGATTATGACTCCTGAATATCACCATTAAGCAAAAACTGTACCAACCCACAACATTCTGGACTTTCAGATCCAGCTTTCACCCATGTGACACTGTTTGAAAGGGAGGGCTTGTCCTGAGTTTAGCTCTATTTTTACAGCTGGTATACTGCATGGATTTCAAACTACCTACCTGAGAAGGCTGAGAAACTGAATTGCTTTTGTTACTATTTGAACCTGAAGAGACAAGATACTGTACTGCAAACCTGAAAGTTAGATTTCTAAGCCACAAACATTATTTACATGTCAGAAAAACCCATGCGAAATAATGCAGAACTCCATAAACAGACAGTAGAAAGGGGAATCTGTAGCTAAGCTCAGATGATCTGTCACTTACCTGACTCTCAGCTTTTCAAGCTCTGCAACCAATTTATTTATTTCTCTCTCTTTCATTTCATTCAGCTTTGCTTCTACTTGGTATTTCTGGACTGCACACTGCCTCTTCACAGCAGTGTCCTTAAGAAACTTGTCAAATTTAAGAGCTTGAGTCCTGCTCTGGCAAAAAAAAAAAGAGATGGCACATTTAACAAACTGATGCCACACCCTACCAGGGAAGCGACCTATGAAAATCAGTGAAAAGTCTGCATAAGCGCAGCTTGATGGATTTATTTTCATTATGCTCATAAACTTTTAGCCAATCTACCAATCCTCTAGTTTGTTCCCATGTGTTGCTTTTAGATAGAGAATCAGGTGTCCAGAGTATAATGGACACCAGCAGTCATGTCACTACTGTAGCCAGCCCTATCTCTTTTACAACAAACACAGAAAGGGGAGTAGTTGGAGGCCTTACTGCTGATACAGCAATACAAAAAACCCTCCTGTTCTGTGGTTAGAGTCAGAGTGTACTGTGTCCCCTTGGAGGAATATCAGATTGCAGACTGTCCAGTGCTCAGATATATCACTGCTTCCACCACACCCACAGGCAGATTTGCAAAAGAAACAACTGGAACAGAGGCCTGGGTATAAGAAAAGAAAGGGTTTCAAGGTTTCTTTCTCATAATATAGATGGGAAATGCTTACATCCTGTTGCTTTTTGGTGAACTCTGCTCTCCGTCGGGCCACAGCTTCCATCCGCTCTCTAAACTCTTGCCTCTTAGCAATAAGCTCTGCTGTGACACGATCAACTTCAATCTCTTTCTTGAGAACCAAGGTTTTTTGCAGGGTGTTTGCATCAGTCTCCAGAATCTTGCTGGGGGCCTAAAAAGTGAACTGGCTTATCAAGGCAGCACACAAGAAATGCCCATGGGTCTTGCATTAAAAAAAACAAAAAAACTCGATGCAGTGTTACTTTTGGTCTTCAAATTTTGACCATAATCAAACTTACCATCTCTTTACCCTGGAGGCACAGATTAAAATATTAAAGCAATGACTGAAATGGAGATATGCTACAATTTGCAAGTCAAATCCTGATCCTGTTGAAACAAAGGACAAAGCTTTCCTTTACTACATTCAAACTAAAATGTCAACCAGTGTTCCTAACCTGCCACAACGTGGGGAAAGAATCACTTTGCAGGCAGGAACAAAATTAAGGCTGCCAATACAAGCGCTTGGTGGCGTTCTAATTAGAACACATTGGAGGAGACTCGATTCATTTAGCCTGCTCCGCATTCTAATTAGAACGCACTAGCATTGCCTCACTATCTTGTGTATTAAACCCCCGCTTGTTTAAAATGGCTACAGGGGAACTTTAACTAAACCCTGTCAAATGAGGTTTGGATAAAGAGTCCTGTGGCCAATTTTAAACAAGCAGTGGTTTAATACATGTGATGGTGAGGCGTTTTAATTAAAGTGGATCTCTGGGAACCGCTCTAATAAAAACGTGCTCCCCAACCCCTGAGCACATGTATAGGCAGCCTAAGTGTCAGTGAATGGGGTTTTACATATCAGATGAGTTGTATTTATTTCCTTCTAGATAATAATTTCAAGTACCCAGTCTTGCTTCTGAAACAATATATTTAGTGCTTGGTTTCCATCCTTCTTACTCAGGTGAAAGAAGGAATAATTCCATTGAGATGAGTGGAGTTAGACTGGTGTAGCTGAGGATCAGAATTCCTGTTCATGTTGGAACAGAGAATCCAAGAACTGGCGAAAAGTCAGCAAATTAGTCGGTGTTGCATATATAATTTTTCTGATTAAAATATCAGTGCAACCAGCGGGCCTTCTCCAGCCAGTCCAGGGCAGCTCTGTTCTCCTTGCGGTTGGCTCTGCCCCTTCTGGGCCTGATCGTCACCAGGGTAGTTCTTCTTCCCGTGCTGCCACCCCACTCTCTCCTGCCACGACTTAATGTTCCCTAGTGGGCGGGGCTAGTTCATGGGTCCCTCAGTAGCCTGGGCCCAGCCCGATGGTTGCTCATAGGACTCCACCACCCCTACACCCCGGCCTCATGCTTCCTGTGATGCGTCGCCTTCTCATTCCCAGGGTTGTCCCTGCAGGCTTCTGATGCTGTTCCAGTCCTTGGACCCAAATGCCAGTAGGGCACGACTATTTTGCGGTCATGCACCTTGACCCTATCCTATAAGGGAGCCTCTGCTGTCACCTCTCTAGGAACCTCATCACAAGCCCCTCCACCGTGCGCAACTCTGTGCTTCGTGCCCCCCCCCACTCGGGGACGCTAGTGTCCTAGCGACCCCTAACCGACCCTCCACCAGATTCCTGTCTGGGGATCCTATGAGCAGGAAGGCGCTCCTCTCTGTCAACCACTAATTGCCCAGCTCGGGCCCCTCTATCGGAGTCCAAAGACCTCGGCGGCGATCCCGCCCCGATCACCCTCCAGCCAGGTTGTCCGCGGCTCTTCGCCCCCTCTTTGGCGTTGTCCAGGCCCACCGTCTCAATACTCACTTTGGGGACCTCTGATGCTGTCTGGGTTGCCCCGTTCTTCCTTCACTCATCCGGCCCATTGCTCCTCTGGAGATCCGTCGGTGTGCTGTTCATGGGAAACTGCCCTCTGGCATTTATGTATATGAAAAGGTCCACCAAGGTTTTTTTTGCCAAAGTCCCCTACATATAGAACTGCATGACTTGGCTTTCTCAGGGCTGATAATGTCACATTTGAACAGACACTCTGGATTGACTGTATGCAGCATCCCTTTAAGTGCTTTTCTTGAGCTTTGTTATTACAATACCTCAGTCACTGAGACACAGAATTGCGGTAATTTCCTTGTAGAAAAAGGGTGTAAGTGCTCTTGTAGGTGTAGGGTGTAAGCACCCTTGTAGAAAAAGTGTGGGCACTTACACCTGCCAGGATATCAGCTCACCCAGCTACCAAACTACAAGCATGAGGGCTATCAAAAAATTAAACTTCCACCCAGACAGCACACAAGGGAATGATATGGCTAGCATCACATCCAGCTACCTCAGACTCTCCAGTCTGAATGGCCAGGTATCCAGATACCTAAAGGATTTTACTTGGGCAAAAGTCCAGAGAGAATCTTTAACTCACTTCTCCAGAGCTATAGCAACATGTCTTAACCCTGATGAGGTCTATACACTGTCCATATAGGTGGAAACAGTTGTTATAAGCTTGGATGACACAGACCAAGCATCCTGTTGGCAATACCTAGTTTATGAATTACGACATAGCTCTCAAATAAGGAGATAATTATATTCCCTGTGATATTCTGAGACACAAAGGAATAGGCATTAAGGGCACAACCAACCTCATTGATGATGGGGATATAAGTGACATCTTTATCCTCTTCTTCCCTGGGAAAATAAATGATAGGCTTAATCAGGACTGTCCATAGCTCAGTACTAGGAATATGACACACAGTATGCAGTATTGATCAAATCCTGAGATTCTTACTCAGTTTTCACATTGTCATGTTGTATAAAGCATCCTTTGGCTTTCAGTTTTGCTTGAACAAAAACTGTATTAACTGGCTTTCTGTTTGTAAACACACTTGGAAGCAACTTATCATCTCTACTGTCATCTTTCCCTAGAGCAGAGGGACTAATCACTGGTGCATCAAATTCTACCTACAGTCTAAAGGCAATGTTGCAGGGCTTCTACCTGTCCTTGGTGTGCCTCTTTCCTGGTTGAGGATGACTGCACTGCTAATGACTGCACCAATATTGTCCCATGTTTGTGTAAGGCAGGAAGTTATTTGACTGCAGCCTTTAAAAAAAACAGCCAATAGATGGCTTTCAACTAATATTTTACATTTATAGCATGTATATGTGCCATATAGCTCATTATGCAGTTAAGAGTTTAGTTCAGCTTCAGTCCAGCTTAAGTTTAAAATACCTAATTTTTCTAATTTCACAGATTTAAATCCCAATAGATTTTCATCTTTTTATAGTAGATAATTGAGTTCAGTGTTATTTAGAGAGCCCTTGAATGATACTTAATGTGTGTGGAAGTTAAAGGTTTCTGAGCACTTTCCTAAACAAATGGTATTCTCTTTAGTGCCCCCAATCAAACATTGTAAAAAATATTAACTCAATGCTCCTCACAATCATTTTATAGAAAACAAAAGTATTATTAGCTCCTTGAATCCATCCAGTTGGTTGGATAGATGGATAGGACTCTTGTTTTACAGACAGAAAAAATGAGACATGGCCCAGTTAAGTGACTTTCCCATGGCCAGAATGAGTCAGACAGATTTGGGCTGAAAATGAAGGTTTCTATTACAGAATTAATCCTACTATAAGTGCCACAAGTTTCATTTTCCATGTTGTTCTGTTTGGGGTCATAAATCTTAGACATCTTGAGCCCTGTTTTACTGGGACTGGAATCTCTGAGTACAGAGCAATAGACATGGCCCTGAACTAGAACTAATAGGCATGTCTGGCATGTTGTAATTATTTTGAAAGGGTTTGTTGTAAGAAAGAAATCGCTGCCAAAAATATGAGAAGGCCCATGTATCCTTGACCTTTTATGCTCTTTCAGATAGCCAGCAAGTCAGAGATATGGTAGGTAGGGGGTTATGGAACAAAGATTGCTAAGATAAAGCAGGTATGTCAAAACTACACTGTGATGGCAGATACCACAATGACGGGCACGTTACAAAGAGCTGGACAGCAGGATTCGGGAGACGCATCCATATGCAGCAGCTGCATGTATTCCAGTTCCCAGCTCTGCCTTAGACTTTTCCAGGGCAGAGTCAACCAGTTGCGCATTTGTGTCACATTATGCATGGCAGGCTTTTTGACAGGCTCCATATTATCTTCTATAACTTCTGAGTTTGGCTGGCAACCCAGCGTACTGACTTCTGCAGCACAGATCCAAACGCAGTAAATGTACAGCTCTGCTAAGGGGCAGCAAAGAATGTTTTAGGGTTGAGAAAGGCAGCTTCAGTCTGACCAACCCATCTGCCTTCAAGGCATCCTCCCGAGGGCTTTCTCAGCTTCTGGAAGTCCCGGCCCAATGCAGTTCATTGCACAAGCACAGGCCTGGGAGTTACTCCGACGGGTTTCTCCTAAAGCACCCCGTTCATTTCCTAGCCCTGAACTCCCTAGCAACAGGCAGGGCGGGACAACCCCGGCTGTGACAATCAGCTCTCACAGGCACCTTCACCTTAGACACCCTTTCTGGACTTCAGACTGGAGGGCATACAGCGTGGTGCCAGTGCGCTCCCTTACCTGTGCTCCCCGAGCTGGGTCACGAAAACATTCCTCCGCCTGTTTTCCAG
>NW_017728947.1:90717559-90843995 GCF_001723895.1 Crocodylus porosus | reverse complement strand
CAAGGGCACGTGCGGCCGCCGGGAAATCTCGCTGACATTCGCCATCCCACTTCCAGCGCCAGGCCACCGCTGTAAAGCGCAATGAAGTCAAAGACAAGCTCGGGACTAAGCGTGACGAGCAGGCTGGGAGGTGGATGGATGTGCTGCGCCGTGTGTTTCTGGAAGCTGCTTGACTTGCCTGGCTCTGTGTTTCAGCACAATTCCCGGCCCCTTTTGCAAACCCAAACATCTACATGTCAGGAGCGGGGTGCTGCACGGAAGAGGCTGTGGCCAGGGCCAGGTAAACCTGTTAGTGGGCCCTAGGCAGGGCCAGACACAGGCCTGGACAGAAAGGGGGCCTGAAAATGGTGAAAATAATAATACTTATTATCATTAGCTTGGGGAGAGGGGGGTACTAAAAGTTCACCTGGGGCTGCCAGGAGTATGGTGCTGGCCCTAGGCAAACAAGCTTGTGAGTCTTTACTTACTACTGTATATATACTATTTTTTTCACTCAATAACTATAATACGTAAAATAATCACAACTGGACCCCTCTAGACATCTGCCTAGTTTGCCTATGTGTTAATCTGGCCCTGGCTGTGGCTGTGTGAACTGGGTGAAAACACCCGCATGAATACATGGGGTTCACGCTGTGATTTACTGTGAGTGTGGCATGTTTCTGAGATGCCTAATAGTTCTCATTGTAACAGTGACTTTTGCCATTGGCAGCACCTATCCAGTAGGTACTAGTCTGTAACTCAAAGCTATGCCCACATCCGCTCACAGGACGATTTCTTCTGTTCTATCAAACTGCGCCCTCTAATAGCAGTGAGATTAAGTCCTGACTGGCTGCAGACATGTGAGCAGTCACTGTTAATGAAAGCCGCAGCAAACGTCTATACTTCCAGGTGAACTGTGGTGGACAGTGCGGTGCAGCAGAAGAACAGCAGCACATTATTTAATATTCTTACACAGCATGTTGCATTATTCACAGTTGCACAAAAACAACATGCCCAGTGCATGCAGTACAGAAAACAACACCTCTGCAAGACTGCCTGTGAAGAGCTGCAGGTGGTATGTTAATGAGCCACTTGTAGTCAAGAACTGTAGTCTGAGTATGCACTTGTATCAGCATGCATTATCTGGACCCATACAGAAGTCTTTCTTCTTTCTTTTTTCCCTATTCCTTTTTTCCCTTTACACTGGAAGCAAGGTTTTAGTCTGGAAGCTTAAAAATACAAAGAAAGTGTCACTCAATCTTCATTTGAAAAGCTATCCTACAGCAATTGTATTTTCCATTTTTTAAGACTTTAGATATATTGTCAAATGCCTTTGACAGACTCCATGTGACTAGCTTTGAAAAACTTTATGTGCCTAGGCAATATGAGCAAGAACTTCAGCTAGGGTAAATGGACAGAGTTCCCAAAACCTGGGAGATACAGCGAGCACCTGGCCCAAACACTTGTAATGGCAGAAGGATGCATTCTCTCATCCACTAGCTCCACTCTGCACCACAATATGAAAGGAAATGCCACATACATTTAAAGCATGTGGACACAGCTACTATGCAAGTACTCCATGTGAAGGAGAATTCTCCACCAGAAAGATAAAAGAGTGCCTCTTGAACCTGTTGCCTCTTGAACATCACTCTGGCTATTACTTGCCACTCTGTCTTGTGCTGGAGTTGGCAGCATCAGATCAGGGAGCCGCCTGCTGCAATTGCAACTCATGGACAATTGGTTCCATATAATATGTAGTGTGTGCATGTGTGTAGAGATGCACACACATGTAAATGTGTTGGATAGGTATGGAAAACAAGGGTAGAAAATATGCTTGTAACTTTCATGGGAAAAAATATCCATTGAAAATTAGGGATCTGTTCTGTTTTTGAGTATTTTATGCATGTTACACCCAGTGTATCAATAGGATACTTTAAGTGTGTTTCATTAATCCTTTCTGCACTTTGGATCATTTTACTCTCAATTTATGACAGTGTAATTCTGTTGAAAATCACAGGCGTTTTACGAAAATTGGGAAAATTGTTCTTTGCAATCTTTCAGGTGCAAACGGTTGATCTAATAAGAGATATCACGTTTACCCAAAGAACCTTGTGTGCCTATATCCTTAGACCAACATGGCTACAACCAACACCCCTAAAAAAGTTGTACCAATGTACCTGAAAGCAGTATTTGGCTCTACTGGTTCCTTCATACAGGTGTGACCCCCAGCAATACTGGGCTGAACCTGAACCCAGGCTTGTGGTAGGGAACAGGATTATAAAGTCCCTTAACCCTGTCACATGACAGGGTTCAGCATCCTCAAGTGACTCTAGAAGTTTTATTTGCCTTTTTTTCCTTTTACATTGAGAACACATAGAAATAGTTTGTAATCACGCCACTCCTACTCACGCCCCAAACACTAATCCAATAACCAGAAACTATTTTTAATCCTGATTTAAAATATCTACAGAACATTCTGATCATACTCTGTCAAATAAAAATGTAACTTAGAATGCATTGGTTTAGCCCAGGCAGCCATAGTGAAACATATGTCATAAAGCTTGTTTGCAGGCGTGGAGATTTCTAAGCAGTTTTTATTTTAAACCTAGCCACAAATTTCCTCTATAGATTTAAACTCATCAGTGAAGGGTTGAACCAATGCCATTTGCACATTTGCCATATCCAATTTATATATAATACATTACATTAGTGCATGTCTCTTCCTCTAGTAACTGTCAGCCGGCCTCTGGCTTCAGGATATTTCAAATGTTCAAGACTTCTTCATTTAGTGCTCAAGAGCTGAGGTTCAGTTCCTGCTTATATGCACAGCAGGGGGTTATTATGTGGACAAGATTGGGAATTAAAGAAATGCAATACTTGTTCTGTGTCTTGTTATAATAAGATTGTGGAAGTTGTTGTCACAAGATATCACTGAAACAGAAAATTCAGCCGGATGGACATTTAAACTGAAACACAAATATCAAGAAATGCTACTAAAACCCAAGAGTTCTGGGAAGGTTATAAAACCTCAAGCATCAGGATTTAAACAAATCACTAGTTACAGGTGTTAGGAGGAAGCGCTTGCTGCTGGGGTAATTATCCCATCTCTGCTCTTTTACAGTTCTCCAAAGCAGAGACAAAATACTAATCTAAACTGGCCACAGGTCTGATTCAGCTTTACAATTCTTGTATATTTGAAAAGTAGCGAATGAAATTAGGCAAGTGATTAATCCGTGATAAAAAGACTGCATTTTAAATATGAACATAGCTGAGGTACAGTGCCATTTAAAAATATTGTCATGATGAATAGTTTGTTAAATCACGATCTGATTCCTTCTGAAGTGCATTTTAATAAATTGCCTTTGACATAAGGTGTGTGAACACAAACATGCATAGTAATTTGCTTCAGACTGCTAAACTTGTTCAGTTCTCATAACAATGAAACCACACAGGACAACCTAACCCAGTCAAATGGAACTCAATGCTTCAACAGAAAATTCCCCCTTAAAAAGAAAGAAAAAAAATATTTTTTTCACATGTTTTGTATTCTTGTAAAAAGTGTTCTACTGATATCCCTACAGAGCCAAGTCTTCTCGTATCTGTAGAGCAGGTACAGCTTGTACTGCAAAAACTTTCCCACACCAACATGATAACGTGTTTCACCTCTCTTGAGGGAGCCATTCAAGGTAGAAAGGACTCCTTTACACAGAGACTACCTCAAGGGGGTGTCACTTCTGACTGTTACACTGGTCTTTGTAACATGAGTATCTGTTCATTGCTAATTTATCTTCCATATTTTACTGTACAGTTGTTGGCTGGTGCCTATTTTGATCAGTCCGAGGCTAGACTTGGGTTGGTGACCTAGAGGAAGCCCATTATATCTAGTGTCTAATCCCTTGAAACCCAAACCTTTCCTTTCTCAGATGCTGCATGGAGGGCACCAAATTCCACACTGTATGCTGTATAATAACGCCTCGCGCTCTCTGTTGCATGCATTGATCTGAAGCTACATTAGATACTTATCATAAACTGATATATATATATCCCAGTTAGGGGTGTCTTGGAAGTACTTAGGCTAGAGTGGTACTTAAGCTAGACTGGGACCGCGTCATACACAGTTTTTGCCCATCCACCTCAAACTACTTAGGGAATGTTGATAGGCAGAACTTAACTACCTACATTGTTTATCCATAGTCCTGTAAAAGTGCAGTGGAATATTTAGGGCTAAATCCTATTTCACAAATTTTAAGCCTATATGGTATGTACACAGCCATCTAACTGCAGTTTTTAGCACTTCTGCACAGTTTGTGATTCAGTTCTGAGCATGCAAACTTGCATGCACCCACTGAGCATGCCCAGTAGGACTGCTCTGCACCTGAGCAAGTACTTTGTGACATAGAGCAAGAGCCAATAAAAAGGCACACACATGGGGCCAGGAGTAAGAGTTCAAGTTATAGTTTGTGGGGCTCAGTAAGGTGGCTGCTGTCCTGGATGGAGGGGCCCTGGGTCCTTGGTTACAATGGCGCAATAACTTCCCCACTGCTCTTCATCCATTTTATCCAATAGTTGAATGCAAGGTGCATTGGGCCAGCTTCAAGAGGAGCCTTGGAGATGTGTCTATGCATTGTCTATTCTGTGGCCTTGCAGTTAGAGAGTGAAGAGCATCTAGAATCTGGGATTCCTAGTCCCTGTGCCCTAACCACTAGGTTATTGTGCTAAAACATGGGAGGCGCTCCTCCTGGTAGTTATGTGCATAGAGGAATATAGAATCTGAGACTGCTACTGCCAAACACTGCAGTCACACAGATGTACAGGCCATTTAGATGCATGGAGGGTGATGACAGACGTGACATTTGTCACACAATCATCCCCTTGAAAGCACTCTACAGCCATGCCCTAATAGCTGTAGGGCATGGCTGCAGAGCACTTTAAAGGTGCCCAGTTGTGTGACAAATTAACACTTGTTACATGAGGATTCAGATGCAGGTGCTCCAAAGCAGAGTGCCTTCATTAACCTTTGTCTGAGTGGGAGTGAGCTTATGCAGCCCCACCCCACTTCTGGTCCTCTCTGCATGATGGGAGGGGGAGAAGGGAGGGGAGGGTGCTCTGGGCTAGGGTTTTCCCAGCCTTCATAAGGGCAGGTGGATTGGAGCACTACCCAAGATAGGTGGTTTGGTGTCCCAAGGAGGAGGGGGAGCTCCAATCCAACTGCCCCTCCTCCAGCACAGGCTGGGCAAACCACTGCCGGAGCTCCCTCCACTCTCTTCTCCCCCTCTCATTATGCAGAGAGCACCAAAGGTGGGTGGGTGCAAGGCTAGGGGAGAAAGGCTGCAGACATGCAGCTCCTCCTGAATCGGCTCCAAAGTGGAGTTCGATTTTTTCCCCCTTCTTCCCCAAGCCAACAGTTAATGTCTGTTGGGTTGGTAAGGGGTGGGGGGGTCGCTGTAAGTCATGGCACTTGCTGTAAAGCACCATGAGTTACAGCAGGGAGTTGTACATCTGTCAGAGCTCAGGGACAAGCAAGATTTAGTTGTTATTGATCACATGTGGTCAGAGCTTTCCGTTTTCATCTAAGAATTAAAGATGCCAGAATGCAGACAGATGTGCTGGCACTCCAATTTTTTCAAACTTCCCTTTTAAAAAAAATAATAGAAGCCTCTTGTGGCCTAGAAACCTATCTGTCTGGTTTCTAGGCCAAACAACTAGCCCATGTGCAGATGAGTGTGGCAGACTTGCCACTGCTGCAGCCCCAGGAGGACCCCAGGTAAGGCTGTCCTCCCCTCCTGCCCCCGGGGTAACTTGCCATGCACCAGAGTGCACATGGCACAGGCATTCCCTAGGGAGAACTAGCAGTGACACAAGGTGCAGGGCTGCTAATTGTCCCAGGGGAACCAAACATCCACACCACATGTGGACATGGCCCTATAGGCCATTACATAACTGTAATTCACTCTAATAAGATCTGCAGTCATTGTGAGGAGTGGTGTCAGACCCAATATTCAGACAGCATATGCCCTTGGGGGCATAATGAGATACATGACCTTAGTGTTTATTTGTTGTCTTGTTCATTCTTTGAAGAAATAAGAGGGAAATGGATCTCTTCATTAGTGGAAAGTTTCAAGTACTGGACTAAGGAAGAAGAAACAATTTGGCTCCTCTCTAACATCTGACAGCTTGTCTTATATTCTGTAGGCATATTTGTACTACTTGTACAAAGAATAAGAGCCAGAATCAAATCAAGTTCCCCGTTTTTAATTGTTTTTATTGTACTATTTTATCTATTTTATCTTTTTCATTTTAATTATTTTTCTGTATCATCATATATTATGTTCAGTTTATCTTTTGTTTAAATTAGTAGCCTGGGTAAATTGATTGTAGGCTTTTACCGAGAACCACAAATCATGTAATTTTATTATTACATAATTTTATTATTAACTCTACTGTATTGTTTTAGTAAAAGCTGCCAATAAATTACTACTTATTAGTGTTCTTCTAATGACCAGAAGTAGACACTTATGGTAAATTGTCACATCTCAATTGATTTCAGTAGAACCAAGTGTGGTCCTACCACAGTACTTCTAGCAGCATACAATATCTTAGCTAAGGCTGGGACATTAGCTCAACACTTAGCAGTAGGGAACAAATATTAAGTGTCAGAATGTTAAGAGTGGATACTTTAGAAATACTGATGTAAGGGTAAATGATAAAAAATATGCTCCTTCTCGCGTCCCCAGCCTGATAAAAAGGGCCCAGCCTGGCTTATCTGACACGTTTAGACAAGATAAAACTACAGCTGCAATGGAAAAAAACCCTATGTACATGTATCATAGTAAGTGTGTGACACCAATCCAGAAATGTCAAGTGAAATTCAGGTCAGTGCTACAGCTTTAACTATGCTGTTGCATTTGCTTTTCTGTTTGTCCTTAATGCATTTAAATAGATTTTGCTATTTGGTTTGGTTGTCTTGCCATTTGTGCAATGCTCTTTTCCTTATTTGAGTTTTCCCTGCAAGCTTCAGTAGACTCTAAACAGAATTAAAACAAAAGCAGAAACTTCCTATAATTTGTTTTGGGGTCAGATTTGATCACTCTTAGTCATATTAAATGGTACCTTACTACACATTTAGTCTATATATAGATATGTCAATATACATTTATCTATCTGTCCATATAGATCTATCTCTGTGTCTATCTGTCATGGCAAGAATTGCAGCAGATGAGATGGCAGTCGCCCCCTCATCCCTCCTCCCCCTCCAGGGCCTCTCTACCAATCATCACTGAGGGGCAGGGCCGCACAAAGGGCAGCCAACAGACAAAATGGCAGCTCCCCCTTGTCCTTCCTCTCTCCACTGGGGCCTCTCCGCCAGTCAGTGCTGAGGGTGGGGCTGGTGGGGCATATCCAGGAAATATCTATGAAACTTGCTTGATGCCTACCTGGCTGGAGTCATTTGAGCCCAGTTTTTCTCCTGCCCCGGGCAGGGGTTTGGACTCGAAGATCTACAAGGTCCCTTCTGACCCTACTTCTATGATTCTATGATTTATGCCATGGCCATCCTGCAAAAATTGTAGTGTCACCACGACTTAAGTAGGTCCCCACATACATCGGTGACACGTAGGTGGTGCACATGCACCCCCTGAGATTGGCTGTGCTCCCCCTGGAAGCTCCAGCCACAAAACCAGAAGTGCTGCCAGAAGTGCACTTCCGGTTTCAGCGCTGGCTCGGCGATAGGCTGCTGGGGGACTCCCGCCTCCAGTCAGTGATCAGCAGTTGGGGGATTCACACCCCCACCGTTGGCGATCTGGTGCCCCCCTAGACTTGGGAGGTACCAGCCGTCCATGCCTATGTATATACACATGCATGCATATGTATATACATATATTACTAACTATAAGCATATACTGAAGTAGTCCTAAGCAAGTGACAATGGAAGATTATTTAGTACTTATTCCAAACAGAAAGGAAGAATTAATATAAAAAAGAAAGGGGAGGTGTGCTGCTCAGTCTTTCCCCTGGTATATTTGTGTCTCCTTATTATTGTACAGTCTGTTTATCATTGAAGTAGATGGAATCCAGGAGCCTGCTGAATTAGCAAAGCATATAGTTATTTTTAACTGAGTTACACGTTACTCGTTCCTGTGGCATGTTGTGCAAGAGATATATGGTGTCGTATGACATTGTGTCCAGACACTTGAGCTAAATTTAACTCTTCCTGAAAGATATAGCGCAAACAATTAAATGTCAGCTCTACAAAATAAATCTGTTGCATTATGATTTGAATTTAAAACAAGTAAAATTCTTGTTGCTTTCTCATCTATATTCAAAGTAGCTGGTAGAGGATAACTAAGCTGTCTCAGCCACTTTCAGTGTCTTTCTCAGCCACAATCAAAAGGAAGAGTTCGTTTTAACTGCATTTTAAATGTCAGTTTTTAGATTTATAACACACTCAGAAATCAATACATAGGGATGACAATGCAGTGTCCTCTAGTCTAGTTAAGTTTTTTTACATTCCTTAAAGCCTTTAAGCTTATATTTAACTTCAAGCATGTGTATAGTCATTATTTAAATTAACTTGCACTTTAAGTTAAGCACATATTGTCTTGCCTGCCTCAGGATTCATTAAACACCCGCATGACTTAATTTTATTACTTTTATCAATTAAAAGAAAACTCATTCTGAGACGTAGCAGGCCTGTTGTTGTCTTGTCACTGACAGGGCGATCAAGATAAACAATAAAACATCATATACCATTCTACTGGTAACATTATGTATCTCATTTTATTATCACTTTCATCCTCTTCCTTCTCTCTATTGCCTTCTGAAGAATGGGTGCTTAGCTAACCAAATCTATTTACCTCTGATTTTTTAAAGGTCAAGAAAAAGAACAAATCTTTTTATTAGAATTCTTGCCAAATCTCATAAAATATAAATGATATTTGCCCATCAAAAAATAGCAGAAAGACAATTTTTACCTCTCTCCCAAGGAACACGTATTTGTATACATAGACTTTGGAGTTTTGTTCATTTTGCATTATAATTTCATGTTCTCCTATACCTTATTCCCTTTTCATTTTGAGTCTGTGCATATGACCTTATGATGATATTTGCAGAGAGAGGCTGAGACTGTAATAGTGGTGGGTTTGTTCCAGGTTTACTGTCCATCAGGTCTAGCCTAAGTCAGCAAGCAGCTAAAATGGCTTAAGGAATTCAGATACATAATGTTCCTGTTGGTACCAGTGTTCTGCCTCCAAATGAATACAAACTTCCTTTTGACTCTAACTAAGATACAAAAACTTGTGGTAGGAAGCTGCTATGCAAAAGTGACAGAGTACATTGCACCTCTGTGCTAAAGCACAGAACCAAAGCCTGCACTGATTCCACCAGTGTAAATCAGGGGTCAGTCCATTTGAATTATAGGACTGTGACAAGTGGGAACTCCTCGACCAGTCACAGTCTTGGTCACCCACTTGTCTCCAGGCACGCCACCTGCCTACTTTCCTGCCACACCTTGATCAAAGATAATTATGTTGGTAATTAGGCAGGAGACTGCCCTTTGAGTGCCCCAATGATAAGGGCCAATCTACACGCTCCAACCATCCCTACATTTATCCCATGCCTCACAGATGTTTCCAACAGGTGTGCTATGCTGTGGCCTGAGGCCAGACCCAACTAGGCACAGCGCTGAGCTTCTTTCGTGCTGTCCTGTTATGGTCATATACATACCACCTCCCTCTCACCGAGGCCTCTCATACTCCACCGGCTCTCACCCAGTCTCTTTCGCACCGCCCTGTCTGGGGCCACATTCACACTGCCCTACTCCAGGAGAGATCATCAGGCTTGTCCTCTCAGTCTTCAGTCAGCCCTGGTGCAGTCTTTTGGTCCTCTCCCATGGCCCTCACCCAAGCGGAACCGAGCAATTAACAAAACACTGGGCCAGTGGCTCCCCAGGTCTCTTGCCCCAGTCACATACCCCAGCTGCTTCCAATCAGGGTCTGATGATTCACCCCTTTCTTTTGTGGCTTCTGTTCTGCCACCTCTAAATTGGACTCTGGCCCACCCAAGGCCTCAGGTACCTGAAGGCTTACCTGGACCCTCTTCAGGCCCCCTACTTTTAGGGCCTCAACTCATGTCCCCATGCTCTCCAGGCTTCAACATATCCTCCCCCTGCTCTCAGGGCCTCAGCATACTTTCAACCTAGTTCCCAGAGGCACACACCAGGTCTTCCTTTCTTGGCCTAGCACCCAGCTTCCTTTCTGGAGGCACACACAGGGCCTTCCCTCTTTTCACCCCTTTCCAGGTCCTACAGGGTCTTCTACCCCAACAGGCTCAGGTGTCACCCATGGGCATGCCTGGCCCCCATCTCACTCTTACCAGGGTCTTGCATCCCAAACAGACTCAGGAGCCCCACATGGGCATGGCTGGTCCACTACACCCTCTCAGCCTTATGCCCCATTGATGCTCTTATTACCCACTGGGTAGTGGGGGCAGGGGTTTAGGCACCCCAACCCGCCTTGCATCAGGGAGGTTCTTGGTCCGTGCATTTTCTGGCCCTGTCCTGCCTCAGGCAGGACCACCAGGCCGCCCTATCCTGGCAGGGTGCAGCTTTAGGTCATGCCCAGGACCACTGAAGCCTCTTCCTTCCCCATAGCCTAACCCTTACCTCTGTGTTATTCTTGGAGCAGCAGCTCCTACAGGAAATGTTGTTTCCTCAGTGTCTGACAGCAAACTGCTGCCTCCAGCCCTGCTGGCCTGAAACTTAAAATGGCTGCTTGTCACAGCTGGGCTGCACCTGCCTGTTACCTAATCCAGGTGTTAAAGTGGCAGAGCACTTAAAGTGCTCTGTCACCAATCTTTCCCCTTACAATGTTTAACAGAGAAGGCTTTCCCCTGCTGCTTCCACAAACAGGCTCCCCTAGAGCCTGTGATAGTCTTTAAGTGGCAAGTACTCTATTGGTGCTTCACCACACACCTTCCCCCTTAAAATAAGACCTCCAGGGTGGTGCCAGGCTGCCTTCCATGCAGGCACCTCCTTAGCCTGCTGCAGCCCACTCTACATGGTGAGCACCCCTACTGTGCTTTGCCACAAGGGCACACTTTAGTATCAACACTGGCAATCCCTCGCAGTTGAGGATAATTGTCTTCCATGACTGTCTTATCTGTAAGTCTGAAGATGCCTGATAAAGCCAATCTGGGATCGAAAGGTTCTATTGCAACTCAGGTACGTGTTTCTGTGAAGGGTGGGAGACTCTGGATTCTTGGTTTTGTTCGCAACACACTGTTTCTGCTGCTCCCACTTTTACATCTCCTGTTGCTGTTGTGAGGTTTCAAAGTACTGAGATCCTTGCTGCAGACTCTTCCTTCATTTGGGGCAATCTTGGGCAATGGTCTCCCACAAGTTGTCTATGTTGCATTTTTTTCAAGTTGATCTTGACAACATCCTTGAAGTGCTTTCTCTGCACTTCTTGACTAAGCTGAAAAAATAAAACTTGCTTCCGGGGTCTGGAGTCAGACATCTGGATGATGTGGCCAACTCAGCGAAGCTGATGTCGATTGATCATCGCCTTGATGTTCATGATGTTTGCTTTTAAGAAGATGCTAATGTTGGTGTTCTGTCTTCCCACTGGATTCAGAGGATCGTCTGAAGTACCATTAATGGTACTTCTCCAACAACTTAAGGTGTCTTGTGTACACTGTCTGCATCTCAGCTTTGTACAGTCAGGTAGGGGTCATGACTGCTTGATAAACCATTAACTTTGTTTTGAATCTAATGTAATAATCTTTGAACACCCATTTCCTCAGGCATCTAATGGCTGTGCTTGCACATCTGAGGCAATCTTGGATTTCTTTACTGATGTCAGCCTTTTTCAAGAGATGGCTTCCAAGGTAGGAAAATACTCAATATTCTCCAGAGTCTCACTGTAAATCTGAATGACTGGCACTGGGGATTGCTCATTAAGAGCCTGTTGATGGAGGAACTTAGTCTTTTGAATGTTAAGCATCAGTCTCATTTTCTTGTAAGCCTCAATAAAGACATCAACTGAAGATCTGTTGTCAAGTGATCGCACATTAATATAGCATCATCAGCATATTGGCGCTCAATGATTGAGGTCAGGGTAGTCTTGGCCTTGGCTTGGAATCAGCTGAGATTAAATAGCTCACCATCCATTCGGTTGTTCAGCTCCATTCTAACTGGAAGCTTGTTGGTCATCAGATGTAGCATCACAGTAATGAATATTGAGAAGCGATATGCTGCAGATCTAAGCAGAGCTATGCTAAAATCCAGCACATCCACAGGTGGCGGATAGCGGAATGATCTTCAGGGAAGGTTGGCTGTGAAATAAGCAGGGGTAATTCTGAAGAATAAGCAGTCACAGACCAAGCAGCGGCAACACCACTAGAATGCACTGGGGACAGCAGATAGCAGTGCTTTCCCTCCTGAAAATCCACATATATCCTCTGACTGTGTTGTGCCATGGTAAGTACAGACTGCCACTATAATTAGCCTGTCCAGCCCCGCCCATGGGTCTACAAATCCTCAACAGTGAAGCAGGAGGAAGACAATGTTAGAATCTCAATGGCTGCAAAGGCGGATGAAGGCTGCAGTGGAACAAGATATCCAATTGTCTTGGCCTCCTTACCATTGGATTAAGGTCCTGTTCTGTCAAGAACTGCATGGAAGCTGATGTATGTGATTTAAAAGAAATCACACACTGGTCATGTCTACACAAAATGTTGACTGCACGGTAGCTCATACTACTGCACAGTAGCTCATTTAGTACTTGTGTACTAAATGAACACACAGTAACAAAAGCGCAGTCAATATCTTGTGTAGACACAACTCCAGGCATCTATGCTAGTGTAAATTCCATAGGACAGGAGAAACAAGGGCTTAGGCTTCTATTCTGAGTTGAACAACAGAACTGGTAGAACTACAGGGGAGTCTGTCCACTATGCATAAATCTTTGCAACATCAAACCCCAAGAGAGCAGAGCCAGCAAGAAATAACACATGCTGGGACATGTACTTTACTGTGCATTAGGCTAATTTAATGTTCAGTAAAGCATCACCTCAATTAGAATGCCTCAATTAGCGCACAGTGGATCAATTTATTCTGACATAGGATAGTCCTGTCAGACACAGATACTATCCAGTGCTGCAATAAATTACTGCAGTTAAATGCACCTGTAGACGGTGACATCAGTATTAGTTACTCTGGCTCAAACTGAGCTGGAGTATATTCAGTCACATATACACAGCAGGTGTGTCTACACCTGCAAATAGTCACAGCTTAGGGATCACCTGTGCTTTGACATGTTTTGTGCCACATATCTTCAGTACAAGCGGCACTGCCTCTTTGTCACTATTACATTCATACATCCAAAACAGTCACTTCTTAGTAAATCCCTACAATGAGAAGAAAAATGAAAACTTTTTAATCAATGGAAATTCTGATCTCCTTGTTATTTAGATAAGATCTTAGAGGCAATGTGGGATAAAGACTGACTATGGGTTAGAGGGAGGAATGATTTGTTTTACAGGTATAAGAGCCAGGAACTCCAGAGTTCTGTACTGGATCCTGGATCTGACATCAACTCTTTCTGTGGTTCTGCCCTTCATCTCTCTGCCTTTGTTTTCCTGTTTATAATATTGGGATAATAATATACATTCACTTCCCCTGCTAGGGTTGATAAGTTCAAAGCATGGTGAAATGCTATATCTTGTCTTTCAGGATTGTATTTCAATACTATTGATCATCACTTGGTGTTTTTTTGCTAATATAATCCTAAATATACAAATTAGAACAGGCAGTGCAACCTTTCTTTAAACTTAAAAATTCATTTTTAAGTTTTGTAAGTGACAATGAACATTAAATAGAAGGCAGACATTTTTCAAATGACATGCAATTAAAAAGCCATCTAAAAAAATCTGATGACCTCTTGAAAATCATAGGTTTGTTTTTTAAATTTAAAAGAATCTGATATCTGTGTGTGTTGAGATGAAGGGCTGGGGGCCAGAGAGCTGCATTTGTTTTTTTTTTTCCATTTGCACTTAATCTGGGGGAACATGTGCTGGCAGCGAAATATTACCAGTACAACCAATATAAACCAGCAGCCAGTAGAATTTGACGAGAGTTGTGACATTAACATGAATAGGAGTAGGAACTAGTATCAAATGCAGAGAAAGGACTATGGCAAAGGTATGGGGTATGTGCACTATACCTGTTTTCTCGGTGAAATACGGTATCTGAATTGCATTGCACTTAAAGAATGTACACGATTTTAGAAGAGCTGTAGGTAACCAACGAGCAGCCTCACACTTCCGAATATCACTGTGGGTGCTATGGAAGAGAAAGGGTTTTAGTAAATGCTCTGCTTAAACTGCCACAAAGAAGTCACATCAAGCAGCAAGCTGAAGCAGACAGCTGTTCTGCCAGTGCGTAATGTAAGAGGTCTCCCTTGTTAGATCTTTTTGCATCTCATATTCCCTTTGTCTTTAACCATTCACTTCCTACATATACTGTATAACTATAACATCTGAACAGTGGGCTAAAATGAAGTGGTTAGGTTTCCTGCTGGAAGCACAGTTTCTTTGAGGGACAGTAAGTCAGTTGCATCTGTTCATGTTTTTGCTCTCTCAGGCTAGGTACAGACATTCAAAAAGCCTAAAGCGGAATCGATCTAAGTTACAGAGTTTTCTGTAAATGGTGTAGTCTAAATTGTAGCGAACAGAACACACCTTCGCCCTTTGGTGGTGGGGCAAATCTTGGCTTTGTGTGCCAAACTTCTGTTATGAATATAAACCAGATTCTGACCACTTATACCGCTAAAAGTTTAATGTTTGCACCTATCCTCAGTGGTGCTAATGGTCCAACTTGGTTAAGGTATCACTAATACTGGTATCAGTATGAATAGGAAGAGTATATGAAGGCGTTTAACCAGGAAAAAAGCAAAAATATTTTTACTTGTTGACACTGCACCTAGAATTAACTGATACAATGTTTTCTAGTCTCGTGGGCTGTGTGAACAACGTTAATTTCTACACTTCTTAGCTGGGTCCTTACTCATGGTTTTTGAAGAAGACTGGTGGTTAAGGGAACTGATTAGTTAAAACAAGAACATACAAGAAAATTGAAAGTTGAAGCAAAGGTTAAAGATGATTTTATAAAACAACTTCTGTGGCAAATTTGGAGGAAGTAGGAAGAACACAAAGAATTTTGTCATTCATTTAGCAAATTGCTGTTCTCCCTTGTTCCGTTCTCTTCCTCTTTCTCCAGAAGCAGTTCCCTCTTTCTGAACCCTGTTCCTGAGATCCCAGCTGATCCTTCCCCCTGCCAGCATGAGTTGGCTAATGGCAATGTTTTTCTATTTAAAGGGAAAGCAAACTGATATGAATATGCAGCATCAGGGTAAACACTGTCTCAGAAAATGGCATGACTTTATGTATTTATTTCTGCAGATGCCAGTTTGTAATCTTTTGGAAATATTTTAGGATCAAAAAGCACTAAATTAAGATCTATAACTTGAGAAAATGATGGTTATTATGCTTTGGATGTGTAAACCTTTATTTTACTGAAAAACAAAAACAAATTGATCTCATTTTATATCTGTATATTTGGAAGCTTTGAACTTTCAAAGTACCTTCACCTGAGGTAACAACAATACTTTGTAAATATTAAGTAAGGCTTGATCCTCCCATTTTTGTCTTTATACATTGCAAGGTTTAAGACCAGTAAAAGAATCAAGTCAAGGGTCCTCCTGAGCCTAAAGGTCCATTTTCTTAATCAGTAGCCCACAAGGGTGTGACTGGGCCAAAGTCACATCCAGCCCTTATCTTTCCAGACCAAATAACCAGGTTTGTAACTATGTCAACTGAGGTGTAGCCTTTGACCTTAGTCTCAAATAGGTCTTGATTTCAGGTCCTTGGAGTCACAGCAAGACACCTTGACCAGTTTGCCACCAAAATCCCCAAAGCTAGTAAGAAAAGTGTATTGCATTTATGAATATCCAGGATGAAGCAATGAATTGTTTTGTTTACAGGTTGGTTCTAGGGCTGATAGGGAAAGTAACTGAAGACAAACTGCTGTAAAACTGCACTGCTAAAGCAAAGGGTGAGCAGTTTCTAATATTAAAGCACTTTTCCAAACCGGTCATTCCCAGCACTGCTCTGCAGTAGGGGTTTTCCTTTGTTTAAATTCTGACTATTAGCTGCCAGGTTTGGCCCTAACATTGAGCAGTGGAATCAGGAGCCCCAGCACCTTCAGAGCCAGCGAGAGGGGTCGAGATCACCATGGGGTACTCACTGACTCTTCTCTCTACTTGCACCCTAGCTCCCCAGACCCTGTGGATTCTCTGCGGTCTGTTTGGGCTTAAGAGAATCTGTGGGATTCCAAAATTGCCTACTGGAGTCCCAGGTTTCCTCACCAGCTTTGTATCTCTGATGGATCCTTCTTCCTGTATTCCCTGAGCGTGTGGCTTGAATGGGGAATGATCTATGTTCTACCATGGCCTGCAGCATTGCATTCTCCAACCATTCCCACTCCGAGCTACCTCAACCTTTGACAAAGACAAGGACCCAAGACAAAGATTATGGGCAGGGGGGATGAAGCAGCTGTGCCCCTTTTCTGGACAGAAGAGTGGATTGGCACATGGAAAATTCTCTTCATATCTTAAAGTGTGAAGCAGGTTCCTAAGATGAGTGTCAAAGGAATGTGCACTTTCAATCATCCTGGCACCTGCAGCAATGGCTTCTCTCCCTGACCGCATCAGTGGTAGAATACTTCAAATATGAACAGAAACAGGTTATTAGAGCAGTTCAGCACCAACACCCGGTAGTCATAAAGGATAATAACTCAGTGTGGATTAATAGTGTGACACTGCTAAATTGGCTCCATTTATGATCATCAGCGCTGAGCCATAAGCTGATGAGTATTCGTGCTCCAACAACATAATATCCACCAGGCTGAGGACCAACAATGCAGGTTCAGATGAAGGAAAGCTCCATACTGATCTGGGGTATATGCCCAGTAGGGCTGTGCGAAGCTTCGATCCCTGATGCGATTTGGCAGAAGATTTGGCCCAATTCGGTGGCCGAATCTCTGAATCCAAATCAAATCAGGAAACCCTTTAACCTCTCCGAATCAAATCAGGAGCCTCTGAAGTGATTCAGAGAGATTCAGAGAGATTTGACAATTCGGACATAGAGACAGCTTTAAATGTTTTTTCTACATACTTCAAGGTAGCAGGAGGCTTGTGAGTGCTGCAATGCTGGGGCGCACAGAGTCTCTCACAGGAGCATGGGGGGCTCCTCAGCACGCTTGGCAGCAGACCCAGAAGTGGACCAGTACCACTTCTGGTCCACTTCTGGGTCTGCTAGGCAGCCCGCTGTGCCGTCCTGGCTTGGTGACTGGTGCCTCCTGGGTCTGGGAGAGCACCCGAGGTCCCTCCGTGGCTGATTGCTGAGCCAGAGGGATGCGTTGGGCCCCCCTGCATGCTTCCCAGTGCACCCAGAAGTGGACCGGAAGTACTGCTGAGTTCACCACCGAGAGGACCCCCCACTGCTGTGGGGACACTCCATCCACCCCAGCATCACAGCATTCACAAGCCGTGCCTGGTACCTTGAGGTATGTAGAAAACAAATTTAAAGCAGTGCCTATGGCCAAATCACTGATTCTCTGAATCGGCATCAGATCTTCAGCTTCATATTTGGCCAAATCGAATTGAGGACAGTGAAATGAATCAATGAATCGAATCACTGTCCCCAATTTGGGCCAAATCTGAATCTGAATCGAATATGGCCCACTTCGCACACCCCTAATACCCACCTATCTCTGGTTTGCAAATGGAATTAGCCCAGTAAATGCTGGGAGAAGAAGTGTTGATCTTGGCAGAGTCTGAAGCATGCCTTTTCCCACCATACACTGCAACTTGGCATCCTCTGGACAAATAATTGGTGGTCCTTCTTGGCCTAAGGTAAGTGTTGTTTTTCTTCTTCCGGCTAGCCTAGCTCTGTGGATTTATGTATACGTCCCTAGTTACTCTAAATCCCCCTGCTAATTAATGTATACATTCCTAGTTATTCTGTGTCCATCTGGTCTTTATTCAGATGACTCCTGAATCAGTGTTATCCCTCTTTGAATTCACTGTGCAGCCTAGATACAAGGAAGATGGCCACGATGTCACATATACCACAGAAAGGGCTTTTCTTTCCTGATGATATAAGAGCAGTAAGTCTTTATGAAACACTGTATAGAATTATCTCACAGGTATTTTGTTGTATTTTGGAAGTTCTAAAGGCTCAGAGTCCATAGCCTCTCAAAGCACTATAAAACATTAACAAACATCCACTCTGATTTTTGCCCTACTCCATTTAATTGGCAGCAGCTACAGGAAAAATAGGTGCATAGAAAATCTACCTCTGGCTTTCCTCCAAAATACTGAAACCCTGCAGGACAATATACTTTATTTCAAAATTATATTGCAATTTCTTTTTTTTTCTTTAAGTTCCAGAAACATGCCCATATATGGTCTGCTTGCCAGAGACAATAAATAATGATGTAATAGAAAGGTCAACTTTGTGTCATTTAGCTACAGGATGCTTGATGAAGTGAAGTTTTACAGATTAATGCAACAAAGAGGGACTTAAGGATGGGCAAACATTTTTCCACTGTATGTTCAAACAGGAAATCTGAGATTGAGAACAACTTATATTTTGGCTTGTATTCGTTGATCATGGGGTGATCCAGAAATAAACTCCAGGCTTCAAAGAGAGAGTGTTTCAAAGCTGCCCTGCAGTAGATCGAGCCATCCAGGGAGAGGAGGGAGATGAATGCTGCTGGGGGTTTTCTGAATTAAGGCTTAGTCAAGGACATAACTCTTTTTCAACATTAATTTTCATGTTTCAGAAACAATAAGGTAATTCAAATCTGCATGCTTTAAACTTATTCTTTGCCATACTTCAAATCTGTTAACTTGCTATGACTCTGCACATGCTTACACAGATAATATTTTTAACTTAATAAAGTTGGTTTAGTTTTTTAAAAAGATAAATAGTGAAACACTCAGCACTTACATTTTATTTTGGAGTGGTTGGAAAGAACAGCCATTACGGCATTTATTTACTCTTCTTGTATGTAGGGACTATACTGTGTCTTTGATTCTGAAAAAACACTTGCAAAAATAGCTGCTGGTATTGTTATGACATAGCTAAGGCACTGGACAGTGCATGTAGTGTATAAGGTGTAGAGTAAAAGAGGAAAAGGACTTCAGTGGTTTCTTTACTTCATTTATACAATTGAAATGGTTGCTGCAAACAGGCAACTTTAAATTTCACTCTGTGCTGCTAAATACAATTTGTCAATAAATAAAAGTGTGCAGATATATGTAGTCCCTTGCACCAAAGATTTTGTGCACAATCATGATTTGATGGTATTATAAGAGTTGCCAAACTTACTTCATAAGCATTTGGACATGAACTGACAGCTGGGGCTAAGATGGATTTGTTTACTTGGAAAGTTCTGTCTGGAAGCCTATAGTTGCTTTTTTCAGCATCATACTATAACTTGACAAGATTGCATCAACTGTTATGGCAAAAATATATCTGGCTGTTGCTGTTGGTAATCTGTAGTCTTCTCTATTTCTCTACAAATGTTAGTTCCAAAGGTTTTTGAACACCAGTTTTCTGTTTAAAATATTCATGATATTCTTGCTAGCAGTACTTGATAGTCATAATATACTCGGAAAACTACAGAGATTTGACTAGCAACCTACAAGAAATATTGTCCGGTCCTCAGATGGTATAAATTAGCATAGTTCCATTGATTTCACCATAGGAGGACCATAACATGCAAAACTAAAAGCAAAAGCTAAGGCCAGAGACCTGTGAAGGATATACATAGTTTTGCCTAAGCAAGCAGTCCCTTTTACTTACTTTCTAAAGTTTACAAGTATTCACTGCATTTGGGCCCAAATAATGATTTTTTTTTTAAAAAGCTAAACTGAGTAAATCACTCCCTAACTCCCTCATTTGGGGTTTCTTAATTCTGAATCACCTTGGGTTTGTACTGAATGATAATGCACCCTAATGGAGGAGTGTAAACAGTAGATACTGAATATGTATGGGTATTTAGGTGGCAGTGAGATAAAATGTAATCAGCGCCAGGGCAAGCAAGGTACCCCGCAAGGCTCTTTTAATAACCTCTTCACTAACTTTGACTTACTGTCACCTTCTTGAACATCAGGAAGTAATTCTGCTGCATGGGTCTATTAACCAGAGTTTGGCAGTCTTATTAAATGGTGTTTTATGGAGGTACTGGCAAGCGCTGTTGGCTTCTAATAATTGCTGTTTCTAGTAATTAGTGGCATTTGCTTTGGTTCTAGAAGTTTAGCACCAACTTTAAGTTTACTCCCTCTACTATTATTTTTACCTGTGTTCTGTCAAGGATCAGGGGTCTACTATGCACAGTCAAAAGGTAGTTTTGGTTCCAGGCAGTTTAAGTACAATAATAAGCTAATTTTATGTATCTGTGGTTTTTACAGATAGCAATGCCTTTACTTAAATCAGCAAGTGAGTAGTCACATGAGAAGTATCATTGATTTCAGTGAGATATCTCATGTGTATACTGGTTCACCATTGCACAGAACAGCACAGGCACAGGCCACAACTTGGCCTATTAAATTACATTATGTTTTCATCATTGTTTATGCCAATCATTGACATTTACAGTATGTGCCTGACAATCTGTATCTTTCTTAGGCAAATTTTCATTGAAATCAATGCAAGAAAAATATGCATACATAGCAAGAAGGACTTTTGCTTGTGTGAAGTGTACAGGCTCAAGCTCTAAGTGGAGATGTCTGTGAACTGAAACCCAAGAAAACCTGTTAGATCAAGTTGTTACATAAGGCTATCACTGACAAAATTATAAAATAGAATCACTAAGTTAAAAGGGACCTTCAGAATCCTCTGGCCCAGCTCCCTGTATGGATGCAGAATGTGCCATTCCTAATTCACCCTAGACAAATGCCTTGAAAACTTCCAGTGAGGGAGATCGTGCAACTCACCTGTGCAGTTTGTTCCATTATCCTGCTGTTTTTATATCACACGGGTTTGATCTGAGCCTGCCTTGTAGTTCTGCTAAGGAGTGATCAGTAATAAAGCAGTTCACAACTGAAGGCGAAGGGTTTTGCAGTGCAGGACGACAGTCGTATACATCAAAAGTCAGGTTCTGTTCTTGGAGGATACCCAGAAGTTTAGTTTAGCTGCATGGCAGAGTAGGTTCCTGTACTTTCAGGGAATTCAAGGACATTCAAACAAAATTTCCCTTGCCAAGGGTGGGGAATATTCAGCTTAAAGCAAATTAGTCCCATGGGCTGTTACAAGGCCATTTAAATTAAGGCATCTGAACAACATACCAGAAAAATTAATTTAGCTGGAACAGTGACTTACCAGCTCTTGTTCTGTGGCAACAATCAGCAAGTTGGCTGTGTTTCCAGCAGGCACAGATCCAGAAATGTTGTTTGTGGAGGTCCCTGGAGCAAGAGAGAAGGAAACAGTCATGCAGGGGAAGAAGTCGTGGATTGGAGGAGCCTATACATTAACTAATTGGTGGGAACATCTGGGAAAGCTGACTGACTCCCTGACCTTTCCGTGCATCTGCCCCTGGTGCTCAGGACTATATAAAAGAAAGGAAAAAATGCTTTTTATTCCCATGGGTTTAGGTCAGGCATAGTACTCCTCAACCATGTGAAGGCACAGTCTCAACATGAAACAGATTTTTTTTTCCCTCTGGTGGAACCTTGCTGAACTATCTCACAAGAGAAGTATATTTTCAACCAAAATCTGAATAAAACACCTAGTTGCTATACAACATGGAGAGATTGTTATAAGCCTGAGGTACAGCATAGTGAAAAGCACATAGGTCAACATTTTCCAAATGGCAGTGCCTGAAATTAGGTGGAACCTGGGATAGTAAACTTACCTAACTTTTTGAATGTCCTGGCCACAGACAAGAGCTGAACAAGGATATAAGAGGGGGACCAGATGGAATGGGCAGGCTGGTCTGAGCAAGGGGGTCCTGATGGGGAAGAGGAAGAAAAGAGACCAAAAGGGAAGAGGATCAGAATGATGCAAAGCAGTGCAGGTGAGGTTCACTCCTTGGTTGTTCCCCTAAACACTTGCTCCCCAAAGTTTACTAGGGCATTCCAGAAAGAAAGCAGAGAAAATAGAAAGAAGGTAAGAAAAATCATGTAAACAAAGTGGTTCTTGCTTTTGGGTCCAAACCCTGTCCCACCCTCTGTAGATGCAGAGGGTCCCTGACACTGCTGAAACAGCATGGCTCAACTTCTGAAGACCAGGATGCCTGTGCAGAAGACTTTATGCCCCTGTATATGCTGTACCCAGCCCAAAATAGTCTTCTGGGGGACTGGATGGTGAGGGGCTTTGCTTTGTGTAGGACCAGATTGTAAGATTCAGTGCTGCAGCTTCCACTTCTGACGTGCCCCATCTCTTATCAGGTTACTTATATCTGGGTTTTGGTTTGGGGGATTATTCCTTATCAATTATTTGTTTAAGAATGATTTAACCTGTATCCAGTAGAACAGGAAGAAAGCACCAAATTGCTTGGTTAAGATGACACCTCTGCTTAGAGTACAACAAAATTTTACAAAAATCAAACTCATTCTCAGGGACCTTCCCTGTCTTGATGTGCATGAAAATAGAGACCTGTAACTAGAGAAAAAGTGAAGGCCAAACCTGGGTTTGGTTTGATAAAGAATTGGAATTTCTGCCTCTCTCAGCTGTTTCCAGCATGTTTTGCAAATTCCTAGAAGTCAGAAATGTGGCTGTGACACCCTTTTGACAGCCTTGGGTCTTTTAAGTTGGACGACAGTTCTTTGTGTTGGGCCCCATAGCACTTCTTTCTGAAAGATGAGTCAGTGGTTGGAGCTGCTAACACTGTTGTTTTTGCACACCATGGGACTCTTGTCATAATATTTAGATAAGCAGAGAGCACCAACATTATTTTTTTTCTCTTTGCAAGTGGGCGGATTGCTTAACCCAGATAAAAGAAGCAAGAGCTAAAATAGGAACTGTCCAAAGATTCATCCTCCCATCTTTCCCTCACTAAATACTCTGCAGGTGAGGAAACAAAAGAAAAAGAGGGAGGAAGTTGCTGAGCAATGGCCTTCATGTTTAGGTTCTGTAAGGCTTTCTGTAATATGTGACTCCATCCAACTTTATCATGATCTGCAATGAGGCAACATGGTTTCCCGACAGTCGAAGCCTACAAACACCCACTGCTAGAGTATAGTGCATGGTATATTGGTTGATGGGTTATGAAAGTACCATTCACTATGCTAGGAGTTCAGCAAACCAAACAGTAATGGCAAAAGAAGCCTGTGTCATGGTCCTTGGCTAGTCTATAAAGCAGTGTCAGATTATGCATGGATTCCATAGTGGCTGAGGCAGAAGAGCCAAGAGCAAAATCACTCAAGTTATCAGCTGTTTGGTGGCTAGTCTTTGATCCCTTAGATGCACAGAGGTCATAGCACAGGCCCAAGGCATGACAGCTAGCACTGAAGGGTAAACTGCTAATCAATACTGGCAGTGTGAGAGCTGACTTAAAATAGATTTGAAAAATTTACTTAGGCACTTCTTGTAGGACACAGACAAAAAGCTGGCACATCTTAGAGTACTAACCCCAGCATCCTCTGGCACATAACATCCAGAGCTCCTCTCAACATTTAACTTTCTTTTTTTTTTTTTTGCTCCAGCAGTCTAAGGTCACTTAGCAATTGTGTATGTGGCACATAGTACATGAGAGAGCTGAGGATAACATAAAATCTTTATTCATATTCCCTAGCTTTCAGTTTTACTTAAACTCCTAAACTTTTCTTAATCATATTCCTTCCCATGGGACTTTCCACCACATTTAACAGTAATTTTTAAACCTATCTCTTAATGGAGATACATGAAACTCTCTTATAAAACAAGAGCGCTAGAGTAAACCCACCCTAGACAGGCATCTACATGTGCAAGGATGTGGGAGCAGATCTGCTGCTCCCGGTGCAGTATGCTCCCAGCACCGGCCCCCTGAGTCCTAGGCTAGAAGCAGGAAGGGGGCTCAAGTCCAGGAGACAGTTGTTTCCTTGCAGGGGCTGGGAGATTGCTCCCTGCCCCCAAGGGGCTGGGATGAGCTCTGCCACCAGAGTCCAGGCAGGGACAATGTCCCCCTGCCTGGCAGCAGGGAGCTCCTGGCTCTGGCTCCCTGATTGGGGGGGCAGGGGACTTGGAAAGAGCCAGGGGCTCATTGCTGTGACAGATCAGGCCAGGGGGCTGGGATATGCCCCTCCCCTGCAGCTCTTTCCAAACCCCACACCTTGTTTGCCCGATCAGGGTATGGGGCTGGGACCTGCATCTGTCTGGGACAATTCCCTGCCCAGCTCCATAATCACAGAACTGGGCAGGGAAGAGGCTCTCCATGATCATGGAGCTGTGGCTGGGAAAAATCTCCCCAGCCCCTGCTCTGCAATAGAGGAGTGGAGGCTGGAGCTTCCTGCTGCTGGGACATGGGGATATTGTCCCTGCCCAGTCTGCAGGCAGTTCCTGGGGACAGGGAGCAATCTCCTACCTCCTGCTATGCAGCTGATCAGGAGCAAGTTTGCTCTTGGTCAGGTATCTATATGTGCACTTCTGTGCATTTACTAATCATGAGTAAATCTGCTACTTGCATTTGCATGTCTACACATGCCCCTATGGCACTGTTGTTACTGCACCATCATTTAGTACTTTCTTGTGGAAGTAGTAAATGATGGTGCAGTAACGGCCCATACTGTGCTGTGCTGGCAGCGCAGTTATTTTTAGCTGCTGTGTTGCCATAGCAATGTATTATAACGAGGGAGCATGTTGCTGCAGCGACATATCTGCAGTATCACGGTTTGTGCTCAGCAATGCTACGTTGCAGTAGCGTGTACTGCTACAGTGATGTAGTATCACATGTAGATGCACCCTGTAAGTGTCTGCATGTGTAGATGCAGACTCTTACTGTGCAGTAATTAGCTTTATTGCACAGTAAAGCGACTCGCATAGATGTGCCCAGTTACCAAGAAATCTATTACCACTGGCTGTAGCAGTATTCACATACTCTTTGCTTTTGTAGCCTTGTGCATTACTTCCTCTTAGCAGTTTCCTCTTTCTTGCTCCGTATAAGCTGCTTCCAAGCATCTTGTGAGGGTAGCAAACTGCCTTTAAAGGTTAGCCTGCAGGGCAGCTGCTACAACCATTTGACTTGTTTTAGGATGACTTCTTTTGAGTCCAATACCACTTCATGCCTCCCAAAGATTGAGTTAGTGAGGAGTCAGGCTCATTCCTCTCTTAATGACTGTTCCGTGAAAGGGAATACTGTCCACAATGCATGATCCATTCTTCTTCCCTGGGCCTAAGGGAGACACTACTGGAGCTTAGGCATGCTAGGAGTTCAGGGATGCAGGAGATGGGAGCAGGAGCATGCTCCCAACCCAGACAGCAGATATCCAAGTAGGTTAAGTTCATAAACTTAGGCTGTGTTCACTACTCTGCACCTTAGGTAGTTGATACGTGGATCAACCTTCACATAAAACATGGTCTTTCTGGTTTGGTAGCATTTTGTACCAGCTTTGTTTAAGGTCACACAGGTGTGGCACAGCAGAGAATTGAATCTTGTGTCTGTATAGCCCTGGAAGCACGGAATTTACTACAGGCCAGTGATGGGTGGTCAAGAGGAATATGGCGCTTGCAGAAGTCAGACAGTAATGGAAAGCTAGGACACTGGGCAAGATGTAGAACTGGCTGAAAATCAGTTTGGGTTTGCAGAAAATGCAATATTTTTGGAAATGTTATATCAGTTCAGCACAGAAGAAGCAGCCTGGATGCCACATCTGCAGAGTGAAAAGGCCGTTCTTCTTAATTTCCTTAGTAATAGCAACATTACCCAGCTTCAGGGAATTTCCAGAGTCCAGGGCAATGGCCAAAAGCATGCCTGGCTCAGAGCCTGGGTCTTCCATCTTCCAGTGTCCCTACTTGCAGGCACACGCACTAGGAATCCACTTAATGAACCCTATGTTGGAGATAGCAAATGTGCACTGAACCTGAGATGTTGTAAATGAAATATTTGGAGGTCAACGTACCAACATTTTTCAACAAACCTTTTTTTTTGTTAGAAAATTCCCAGTCAGAAGGGACCTGCTGGGTCAACTTGTCCAGTCCCCTGTTACTGCAGGCAAGCATGTCATATTACCTCATTCATAAACTCATTAAGCTGAATCTTAAAAATCAAATTGGGTGGTTTGCCTTGCTATTCCTGTTGGAAGACTGTCCCAGAATCTCACTGTTTGGGCAGTCAGACACCTGATTTCCAGCCTAACTGTAAACCCAGTTTAAACCCATTTGTTGTGTCAATATTGTCCCTTAGTTTAAATGTTGCTTTTCCCTCCAGAGTGTTTAACCCCTGGTATCACATTATACAGTGTAATCAGCCTTCATTTTGCTAAGCTAGACACCGGCTGTCTTTCACTCTCCCTTCATAATATAGGCTCTCCATTCCTCTGCTCATCCTAGCAGCCTTTCTCTGCACCTGCTCCCATTTGAATTCATCTTTCTTGGACACGGCTGACCAGAATTATGTCTCCTTCTCTGTGGTTTCCAATTGATAAGCCTCCAGCTATTAGCAGAACCTCTTGTTCTACGTCCTTAAGTTCATGACCTTGTGCTTTGTACTATGAAAGGGGAAGGGAGGAAGAACTGTACAACAACCCATTAGTCTCTTTTGGCTGTTGGAGCCAAGTAAAACACAAAGTGATTTCAGCAAATAAATGGTGAGAAGTATAGAGCAGGTCAGTTCAATAAAGCTATGCTGCTTTACATCAGCTGGCGGTCTGGCCCAGCAACTTCAACATTTTTTCGTCTTCAGTAATCAGTGGCCAATGAATAACACAGACGGAGACATGTTGTTATTTTAAATAAGATTCATTTGTAAACGGTGTCCTCTTAATCCCTTGGTGATGTCCTCTGCTTTTTTTTTTACCTGAAGTAGTATAACTCTAAATAAACAAAGGAAAACCTGCCTTATGCTTCACTTCTTGTAACTTCCTCCGTATATATCAAGAGACATGTCAGCTGCTGCCACAAAGTTGAACTGCAAGTAGTCTAACAAAAAAGGAAAGAAAGAAATCCAACTCCATTAAGTTGCAATGTTCATTCTATTAGTGCAGTCCCCAAAATGTTTTCTCCTGGGTTAAGAATCCTACCCAATAAACATGAAGGAACAAAGCTGACCCAGCATACAGCATAACTGAACTTCATTTGCTTAGTGTCCATATTTTTATTGTATACTTTGTTCCTATTCTGTGGTATAGGTGAGCAGAGCATGGCCACGCAGATTACAACCACAGCAAAGACGCAAAGAGAAATAATAGGTTCTGAGGAGTACAGTCTGTACAGTAGCATGAGCGAAGACGATCTTATTCAACTGGCCATACAACGGAGCTTGGAAGAGGATCCCTCAGGTCAGTCAGCTGCCCAAAGTCATCAGAAATCAGTCATGACAGCCCCGGGAGAGCCAACCATAGCCAATCGGCCCTGCCCTCATAATCCACCACAACAGCTTTACCCTTGGCACAGGTGAGTGAATGACATGGGGTCTTCACAGAGACCACACTGAAGGCAAAAAAAACAGATGAAAAAGGAAAACATTCTTCTCAAATAGTTGTATAAAACAGGCTTGAAACATATAGATTCTAATCTTAGTTTTATTGGTTTAAATCTGAGATGGCTCCACTGAAGTCATTGACATTACTTTGGAATTATACAAGTGTTAATTAAATAGGAATCTAGGCCAGACTGTCTGCTAAAAGTTGCATATGTGTGAAAAAATGGGCCAGTCCAGCACTGAAACAACTCTTACTCAATGAAGCATGTCCCAGAGCCCCCCAAGGAATGTGGCACTTTCCTGAATTAGAGCCACAATATTTCTTCAAATGTAAGATACTCTGGAACTTAAAATACACCTAAATATTCTGATCATCAACTTAAGAAAAAAATGAACCCTCAAATAAAGATGCGTTTACAAGGATACCATCACTACGGCGCATAAAAAACCTTTTACCTTTTTTTAAACCCAGACTTATCACACAGGCCATTTTTAGAGGAAATTTTGTTTTAAAAGTGTATCTTAAGTTCCACAGACTATGGTATTCAGGTGAGGCATGCAAAATTTTAAAGAAAAAAGTCCATGTGGAAAGCAGAATATTTTTTATGTTTTCCCTATGCAAAAGAAATCACAGACCAGACAAAATACATATCTAAAACACTGCCATAGACAAGTTCTAGGTCATGGCTTTAGGGTGCAAGACAGCACCAGCAGACACCTGAGCTAGCATTTGCACACACAAGCATTAGATCTGAAGCAGCATAACCACATAAGTGCAATACCTCAATCAGTCAGGTCAATTAACTATGATGATAAATTAAGCTAATTAGCCGTGGCACTATTAAACTCAGATTTATAATGCTTCCTGTGCTGGAGTTAGTGTGCTCAGAGCCAACTTAAGGTATCTTTACCTTGCAACCAAGGCACATGACCTTAGGTACTGCAAAATTTGTTTCATATGATTGCTTAAATTCAAACTCTGACCTGTACATGAAGATAACTTCCACAGGCCTGTATGCCACCTTTGGTTGGCACATACCCTCCACATACAATGTTGTGTGTGGAACCAGTGCCCAAGCTTTGGTGTACAAGTCCTTGTAATTTTTTAAGCATTTTTATTTTTTTTTGGAAAATATAAAAAATGGGGAAAATTATTTTTTAACATTACCAGAAACCCCCCAAACAGTCCATTTCAAATCCTCTAAAGCAAGTTTTATGCGGGTAATTAACTTTAATTTTAGGAAGTCCCGCTTATTATTGTTTGATTTGCATTGGCTGTTCAAGTCCCGGATAGCTTGTTGGCACTGAGGCAGAGTGAAATTCTGATCCTCCTAAAGTCAATGGCAAATATCCTCTTGACTCTGATGGTGCCAGGTTCTTACCTGCTATCATTAGATCATGTAAATATACAAACAAATTACTGCAGGGTAAAAGGGTTGAGACTGTACTGTCAACTGCTGTTTGGCAGCTGCCCATGAGCATGCTCTGAACCCATGGTGAATGCAAGCTAAACCTTAGTACCTCACTTGCATTAACAATTAAGCTGCTGCAGCAGAGTTTCCACTTACCATGGGTACACACATGGGTAGTTACCATGAAGCAGCTGGTGCATGATAAAATTCCCCTTTTAAATCCATAGTAAATTGTTCATAACCAATAACACCTGTGGTGGTGCCTGGATGCGGGGAAGTGTTCTTCTGTGGAGCCTCACATAAGATCTGGTGTGAGGCCTTGGCACACTGCTTGGCATAGTCTGTGAGCAGGGACTGATATGTTGCAGAATATGGTCACGTTTGCCAGCTTTGACTTTATATTTCAGAAAGGTCCCTTGCCACTTGCTGGTTTAGCAAAGTGCAGCACTTGCTGCTTTACCTATGGACTGGCTCTCTGCTGCCCCTGCCCAGAGGGTTTGGACTCCCACAAGGGGAAACCTAAGGGTAGGTCATGGTTGGTCTATGACCCTCTTGTGTCTTTGGTACTTTGGAGGCCAGCATGAGGACTGTTCTTGAATGCACAGTGCTCAGGGCACTATTTTAACCCCTGTTCTTGTGACTGTACTCTCAAATCCTCTTTTTTCTCAAGGTGAAGAATGTCATCTAGCCTCATATCTGCTTCCTGTGTGGTAGGGGAGCAACCTCCTTGTTGTCTTATATGGTCATTTGAATCCCCTGACGTATCTTAGGAGGGCCAAAAATAATCTCGAGCTGAGAGAGCAGCTGAGTCCAGCACAGAGCAAGCCGTGGCCATCTGCTTTCATTCAAAGCCCAGCAGCAGGCTCTGTCTTTCTTTCTCCTTCTGTGTCTCAGCCTCTGCCTTGAAGGGGCCTGAACATGACCTGCTTCTCCTATTCAGAGTATTTCTCTTTGTTTCATTCATGCTATCATTACACCAGGTTGGCAGCACAGTCCGGAGGCCGTGGTCACCCTTCCAGCTTGGGCGCATCGTGGGGAGTTAGACGGAGATACGACGGCAGCCTGTTCACCTCATCCCAGCCTGTGTAAGTGTCTCCCTCCCTCTCTCTCTTGCTCAAAGTAAGTCTTGTTTTTTACTTGCCCTCCCTATCCAGCTGGAGACTTCTGGGTGGGTGTGATAGTGAAGGGGGAGTCACCACATTATGTATGACATAGCATCTTGTTGATAGCCTACCTGCCTGTCCTTCCCCTGATTCTCGCTAACCCCCACACACTCATGGGAGAGCTGCCTCTTAAGCCCCCATCACTCCCCCAGTACACATGTCCATGGTCTCTTGTGAACTTTGACAGCACTGATATGACAAGGGGTAGAGGAAAAGGGATGTTTAGGTTGTGATTTATTTATATGCATGCTGGCTTTCATGTCAGAATAGTAAATGAATCAGGCTGGTGTTATTTTTAAACTGCATTTGTGTTAAGTTCATAGTTCAAGTCAGGAAACCAGGAAAATAAACATGTCAAGGGCCATCAGATCCAAGTTAAAAACTCTGATCCTTGTGAGCGTCTTTGGTAAATGCCTTCAAGATACTGCCAGACTCCTTGGCTCTCTGCCTTAAGGATACACCTCCCATTCCAGGATTTTAAAAGGGGCTGTTGTGTTTCTCTTTGGAGTCTGGTCTCCCGTGTCTCTCTCACCCGCCCAAAGGTAGCAGCTGTCATTTCTGGCTTTGTCCCTGCTGGCTAGATTTCTTCCTTGTAAATATTTACAAGACTGTAAATATGCTTGACTGAATATAGCTGTTACCAGGAACAACTGATTGATACAGAAGATCCGACAGGTAAAAGGAAAGAGAGAATCTGGCCCAAACGATGCCCATTCTCCTGTGAAAGTGATGTGTGCGCAAACACCTGCTTGCTCCTTGCAAGTCACTGTAATGCCCACACAGTGGTGGTCCAAGGCACTCTGCCTGGGTAGAGCCCCAATGTCTCCAGGCAGGAGGTGGGCAGAGAGTACAGGCCAGCATTTCTGCCTCTGATGTAGAAAAGAGCAACCTAAATTTTCTTCCAGCTCTTCTCACAATGCAAACAGGCTTTTTGCCAGCTGAGACAACCCAACCCTCATCTCCTCTTGCTTTTGTCTGTAGCTTATTGGACTGTCTTGGCGTTCCTCTCCTTCCATTCCACCCTAGACTCTCTCCAGTCTGCCTGCTGTTACACTCAACTAAAAGTGCTTTCACCCAGGTGTCTAACAACTTCTTTTTATTGAAGTGCTCAGAATTAGCACTTGCTCACCACCCCTTGACCTGTGAGCCATATGCTAGTAACACCAATGACCCTTTGAAATCTTTTCCTCTCAATATGGTCTTCTTGTGCTCCTTCATCCATCTGTATCCATCAGTAAGTGCCTTATGCTCAAATTTTAATCCATTGGGGTGCTATTTCTGTTTCATGTTTCTACAGCACTTAGCATAGTGGGGTCCCCATTCAGGATGAGGATTCCAGAGTGCTGTGATGATGATGATGATGATAGACAACTACCTTTTTCTGTCTCTGTTAGTAGTAATGTGACTTGAATACTTGTGTATTTGGAAGGACCTGGACATGCACTTACAACAGTTTCTATAAGGTACATCAGGATGAGGAATAGACTGGTAGTCTATCTATCCCAGGGTAGCTGCATCTATTACTGTGTCTTGCTCCTGGAAAAGATCTCACATGACTGTGGGGGAATCTCTTGTGACTCTACTGCTGTGTGCAACCATCATTTCTCATCATATTCATAGTATCATGTTCATGAAGTGGTGGCAGGTCCCAGGACCTCAACTCACATAACGTTTTTTATTTTGTCTTATCTGTATCTTACAATGTCAGCAAATCCCCAGTGGCTCTGACATCTGCTTCTAATAGTTCAGGCATTTTTGTTTTCATTTTTGTGTCAAACAAAATGTCAATAGGTGACAGCCCCTGCTTCATGATGCTATTCTGCAACTTGACAGCATACAGTGTGGCTGAGGGCCCGTTTCCACACCTTTTTTTAAAAGACATTTCATTATTTTTATACCATTTTCCTTCAACTCTTTTTATAGGATAATGGGATCTTGTGTTATTTCACTGTAAAATTCATGCCCTCTAAACTGTGATCCTTAAACATTATTGTGTCCAGTATAGCATATCTAACAAAAATAGATCTGATATGCACAATCACTTGTTTAGTTCTAATATGTTTTAATAAGGCTATCTCAAAGTCCTGAGAATAGTAATCTAAGACAAGAACTTTTTTCCAACTATGTAAACAATAAGATGTCTATTTTGATCCAGTGATCTAATTTTTCCTTTGCCACTAGTATGGGCTTTGTCACTGGATTTGGCCTATATTTTATACTGAGGATCGTATAAAATTCCTCTGGCCCTTCTTTAAGATTTCTTCATTCCTAAATGAGCTTCATGTTTAAAATCTTTTTACTGTTCCCACTGATTTTCAACAAAATCCTGGCTGGTCCTGAGAACCCCTCCTTAAATTGAAAATAGGGGCTAGAAATAGGCTGGTCTTGTTAATCTGTGTTTAGTAATTTTTATTACCTTCTTCAGGATCTGATTCTCAGTAGTGTTTCTGGCATCACTGTCATCATTCATCTGGGTCTGGATAAGCATTATCAAACTGACGTGCCTGTAATTTAGCCCTGCACTTCTTTCACTGCATTTTTGTTAAATGCTCTAAAAAGAATACCTGCAGCCCTCAAATCTTTCCTGCATTTGTATTCAGTTTGAAGGAGATAAAGGGAACAGAGGCCAAGACAGTTGGGCTTTTTCAGCTACACTTTCTCTGCTGAGAGCTTTCCTACCCCTTGGAAAACTTCAAATGCTTTTTTAATTTTCTGAACTCAGGCCCTGCCAATGATGTTTCTTTTTACTGAGACCAAAGCCTTGACATGTTTGCTATCCAGTAATGGGAACTTATTTCTGTGGTATCTTGTTTCTTTTAGAATGTTTTGTTTATTCCTCTAACTCATGTTCCTCTTAAGCATGTAATAAAATAATCACAAGCTGTAAGTGTGTGTATTCAGTATGTGTCTAAGGTCATCATTGTAAGCCCTAAACTGGCCAAAGCCTTTTCCTTCAGGATTGATAACACTTGTTTCTGGCACCAAATTGGCTTGTGCCCTGCATCCAGTTTAAAATTAATAAATGTCCTTTTGGAACTGATGCAGCATGGTCCATTGATCCTATGAAGAATTTCTCTGGCTCACTGGTGTTATGTCATCCTCTTTGACCATGCTGTGCATACTCTCCCAGTGTTAGCAAACGGTGTAACTATGAGAAATGATGTAGTCCATTGCAGCTCTTGTAGCTTTTTTCCAAACTCCAGGCATTGTTTTGGTTTGTGTTGATTGCCACAGTCTGTTCAGCTTCATGTACCACACTTGGTGGACTCCACCCTTGAGCTCTACATATTTTTCTGCCTCAAATCTCTTCTCTTATAGAACATTGGATTCATTATAATGTCTTCAGAGACGTAGGCGGTCTTCATGAGCTTCAGTCTGGACTGAATGATTTTATTTGTTTGAAAAATTTTAGTTGCTTTTCAAGGCTCAAGGATTCCAGCAGACTCCCTCTGAGTCTTTTGCCTTGGATCCTAATCTCAGTCTGGTCCCCCATCAGGGACCCAGATGAGCAAAAGAGCTAGATCGGCTCCTCAGCCTTACGTCATTTACAACTTCCATGTTTTCTTGGTTTCTTTTTTGTCCACTGGAATAAAACACTTCTTTCTCTTATGTTTCCTTTTTCATGGAGCACACCACCCGAACTTCTGTTTCATAGGCTGCTTCCTTAGCTATTACAAATATCAAAGGCTATAGGACCAGTAATAGCTAAAAATATGGCTACCTTCTGTCTGCCTACCTTTGGGTAAGAACCCCTTGCTTGCAGATAAAGTGTGAAGTGCTGTTTGGAGCTTTTCCAGTTACCCTTTACATTTCTAGAGATTTTCAATTCTTGAGAGGCTTTTCCACCTCTGTCCCTTCACTTACAGCATTTTCCTGAGTTTTTACTCCTGGTAACAGTCATTGTTCCTAAATTACTCAGAATAAAGGAGTCTTGCAGAGGTTTGTGTCATTCAGTGTTTGAGCATTATATAACATGAGCCGCTGCATAATGTAACAGCTAATTCCATCTAGCTCACACTACAACCACTGAAAGTTGCAGTTCCTCATATCCTCTAATTATGCAACTAATTCTTACTCAAAGGACTGAGAGACTGTTGGAAGGGACCTGAGCAGATCATCAAGTCCAACCCCCTGCTCTGGACAGGAAAGGATGCTGGGGTCAAACGACCCTGGCAAGGTGTTTATCCAGCCTCCTTTTGAAGACCCCCAGGGTAGGAGCGAGCACCACTTCCCTTGGAAGTTGGTTCCAGATCCTAGCCACCCTGACTGTGAAGTAGTGTCTGCTGATGTCTAGCCTGAATCTACTCTCAGTCAACTTATGGCCATTATTCCTTGTTACTCCCGGTAGTGCTTGGGGGAACAGGGACTCTCCCATTGCCTGCTGGTCCCCCTTGGCCAGTTTATAGACAGCCACCAGATCCCTTCTCAGCTTTCTCTTGTGGAGGCTGAATGGGTTCAGGTCCCGTAGCCTCTCCTCATAGGGCCTACCCTGCTGCCCCCTGATCATGCGAGTGGCCCTCCTCTGGACCCTCTCCATGCTGTCGACATCCCTCTTGAAGTGTGGCACCCAGAACTGGACACAGTACTCCAGCTGCGGCCTCACCAGTACCGCATAGAGGGGGAGGATCACCTCCTTGGATCTGCTCATGATGCATCTATGGATGCATGACAAGCTGCGGTTAGCCTTCCTGACCATGTCCTCACACTGCTGGCCCATGTTCATTTTGGAATCAATGGTGACTCCAAGATCCCCAGTCGTGCATTGGATCCCACCAAGTTGCAGCGGGCCCCACCATGTCTGGGTTTGTGTTAGCTAGCAGGAGGGCAAGTTCCTCCTGCTTGTTCCCCATACTATGAGCATTAGTGTAGAGGCATTTAAGTCCTCCTGAAGGTATATGCACTGTCTTCTCAATCCCAGGACTATCCAGGCCCCTGTCTCTTACCTGGGTATGTCTTGTGCTCATCGCCTGTCTTGGCTGGGCTGTTCTTGTGGGTGTCTCTCTTGGTTCGGTGTTCTGTGGCTCCCTCAGTCCTCTTCCTCCCCCTCCCCCTATGACCCTAATTTAAAGCCCGCCGGAGGAGAGCAGATAACCTGAAAGAGAACACACGCTTACCTTTGAGGGAGAGGTGAAGCCCATCCCACCCAAGCATGTCTGTTGTTCTGAACTATGGGTTGTGGTACAGAAAGCCGAAGCTCACCTTGAGACACCATTCCCGAAGCTGCAAGTTGACATCCCAGATGCAGGTCTCATGGTGTATTCCACATCCACTCACTGGGAGGACTGATGAGAAGACCACCTGTACCCCTGTGTCCCTCAGCTTGACCACTGAGAACAGTCTATCTCCATCCTCTTGGGAACCCCCCTTCAGGTTGTTGAAGGCTGAGAGTTAAAACCCCCTCTCAGCCCAGTTCCCTCAGCCTCTCCTCAGAAGTCATGTGCTCCAGCCCCCTAACCATTTTTGTTATCCTCCATTGGACTCTCTCTAATTTGTCTACATCTTTTCTGTAGTTGGGGCCCCAAAACTGGACATAGTACTCCTGATGTGATCTCACCAGTTCTAAATAGAGGGGAAGAATCACTTCCCTTGATCTCCTGGCAGCGCTCCTACTAATGCAGCCCAGTATGCCATTAGCCTTCTTTGCAGCAAGGGCACACTGTTGGCTCATATTCAGCTTATTGTCCCCTGTAACTCCCAAGTCCTCTTATGCAGAGCTGCTGCTTAGCCAGTCAGCCCTCAGCCTGTAGCAGTGCATAGGGTTGTCCAGTCCGAAGTGCAAGACTTTGCATTTGTCTTTATTGAACCTCATGAGATTTCTTTTGGCCCAATCCTCCAATTTGTTAAGATCTTTGAATCTTAGGTGTACCCTCCAGCATGTCTACTACTCCCCCCAGGTTGGTATTATCTGCAAATTTGCTGAGGGTGCACTCCATCCCATCTTTCAGGTCTTAATGAAGATATTGAATAAAACCAGCCTCAGAATCAACCCCTAGGGCACTCTACTTGACACCAGCTGCCAACCAGACATCCAGCCACTGATTACTACCCTCTGAGCCTGACAGTTCAGTCTGTTTTCTGTCCACCTTAAAGTCCATTCATCCAACCCATACTTCGTCAGCTTCTTTGCAAGAATGTTGTGGGACACTGGATCAAAAGCCCTGCTAAAGTCAAGGTATAATATTGTCTAGAGCAGTGGTTCTCAACCTTTTTTGTACCAGGATCCATTTGTAAATATCAATGACCAGTCCTGACCCAGTGGCCCTCACTCCTGACCCAGTGCCCCCTGCCCCCACTCCCAGCCCCCTAGTGGGTAGGGGGTGGATGTGTAGCATGGGGGCCAGGGAATATGGGGACCTAAGCATCCCCTTGCAGAATGAAACTCCACATTTTTCTTCTTTAAAGGAGAACCCATTTTTAAAGTCTGCTGATACATTTTTAAAGTTTATTTATGACCCTTTCATATATTCTTGTGGCCCACTTTTGGGTCACGATCCACAGGTTGAGAAACACTGTTCTACAGTAGTCTAGAGCTAATTTCTATTGCTATCATTTTGCCCCATGTCAGAACAAATCTTGACAGTTTTAGGTAGTATAGTTAGGTTGCGGGGTTTCCCCAGTTTTTATTGGATTGGTATTGCTAATACTACTACAATGAGCTTTGTATGAGGTAAAAAAAATTTCAACATTGTTTTAAAGAGAGCCAGATCCAGTAGCAGTAGCAATCAAGGATGGAGATGAAAATGCTGTGCTTAACATGATGAAATCAGGAAAAAACCTTTCTGAACCTAACAAAGATGGATGGTTACCCCTGCATGAAGCAGCCTACTATGGTGAAGTAGGATGCCTGAAACTGTTGCAAAAAGGTTAGTAAGCTTTTTTAATGATTAAAAATGGGAGATGAACAAAAAAGATTGGCCAAAAAGCAGGAAATATAACCTCTCCAGTCCTCATCCAAAGACATGCCTTTATTCAAGCTTTGTACAGATGCATTCATTTCAGCCTATATGAATAAGTGCTGCTGTGCAGTGGCAGATTAGTTAAGATGTCTCTTCAGGGTTTGGGAGGGTTCGAACGGTTATAAACTCCTGCAAGACCGTTTCAGGCTGGACATAAGGAAGAATTTCTTTACTGTCCAGGCCCCCAAGGTCTGGAACAGTCTACCAGCGGAGGTGGTTCAAGCTGAACACCTTCAAGAGTAAATTGGATGCTTATCTTGCTGGGATCCTATGTCCCCAGCTGACTTCCTGCCCTTTGGGCAGGGGACTGGACTCGATGATCTCCCGAGGTCCCTTCCAGCCCTGATGTCTATGAAATCTATGAAATCTATGAATTCAAGACCTTCTCTAGGCTGCCCTCAGTTGGTGCAGCTGTAAATGGGTATCTGGTCATTTGGGCAGTGGAGTTAAAGGTGTCCAGATGTGATGCTGACCACATCACTCCCTTATGTGTCATTGGGTATAGGAACTAGTTTGTCTTCACCATACTAGCCCAATGGGCTGTTTGACTTTGGAGAAGTCTTGAGTTGAATAAGTAGGTTAAAACCTATGAAAAATAATATAAAACTCTTAGGAGTTGAATGACATCTTGCTTTTCTGGGTTGATATTGGCTTGCCCCATATAGCTGTGTTTTTTAGGGTAAAATATAAGAGACTAGATCTTGGCTGGTATAAATCAGCATAATTCCACAGAAGTCAATGGAGCTACACCAATGAATACCAATGGACAATTTGGCATTGATTAGTTAAAGCCTGATGGTGGTCTATTTACAGAGTGCTGATTCCAAATTCCCACTGAACTGCTGCTGCTTAGTAGCTTTTTAAATTACCAGTGACTAGAGACAAATGACTTTTTAAACATTTTAATCTAATTTACTGGTCACCTTCTTCTATTTTAACCTGTTTTAAAGTAAATTCACAGCATGTTCTTAGCCTACTTTATTTATGAAAAACCCCAAATTGTCTGGGCTTTTGAAGGCTTATGGGGTCCTCACAAACAAAATGTACAGGTTTGGGCATTGCCATTAGACCTGGTCAGGAATATTCCAAAAGACTCTTTTTTTCCATCAGTCCATTGGAAGAGTTTCTGAAGCTCAGGATGGAATATTTGGAGAGAGAGTGAAGTCCAATCACTAGCAGTCTTATAGTTAGGATGCTCCTCTGAGGTGAGGTATATTGAAGTTCAAGTCCTTTCTGTGCCAGCATCAGAGCAGGGACTTGAATCTGAGTCTCCCACATTCTGGGAAGCTGCCACGCTCGTTGGGCTCTTGGCTATTCTGGGGGCCTGATCTAATTTATTTGTCACAAAAATGAATTTCAAAATCAACATATTCTGAGAAACAGAGTTCTTGTTTCCCAGCCAAGCTGAATTACAACATCCAAATGGAAACACTGGGTGCATCTACATGTGTCATTCATGTACAGCAATAAACTCTAGAACTTATTGCTCTGGAATGCATTGCTCCTGGGAAACTCCTGGGCACACCATTTATACGTGTGCCTGGGCTGGAGTACAATAAGCCAGGGCGGAGCAGCCTCTGTTGGCAACAGATCTGGGGAGTCAGCCTGCCAGCCTGGGGCTGCTCCTACCAGGCTCAGTGTGCTGTGGAGGGGCTGGCTGGGGCACAAGGGTGCTTCAGTGGGGGGCTAGCTGGTAGGCAACCCCCCCAACTGAAGCACCCTCGTGCCCTAGCCAGCTGGGTCAGCATCTACATGTGCACTGCTGTGCATGAAAAAACTCCACAGCAGGGTAGTACTTGTAGTTTTTTAGTTTCCTGCACCCTAACAGGGGCACATGTGTAGATGCTGAAATGTTTACTGAAAAGCTAATCAGTCAACTCTGCAGTAAACAGCTCGTGTAGACATATCCACTGTGTGCTAAGATACAAAAGCAGGAGGCATACTACTTACTGTCCATAAATGAAAGGCTCTAGCACTGCCTGACCTGTACCCTGACCTCTGTCAGTTTTATTTCTAATTTATCCAACAAGGCACTGCCAGCGCTGGCAAATACAATTTTCACCCTCCTGATCCCTGTGTGAGTGCCTTCTCAACCCCCTGCTGCCAACTGAGGTGCTGTTTGCATAATATGCCTTCTCCTAGTTGTAATGTGAGACTGGAGAGCTTAACCTTGTTACTAGAACTACACTATGAGCCTCAGTTTTTAAAAAATGATTCTTATCAGAGAGGTTCTGAGTGTCTAAATGAACCTTGGTAATTTTTTTCACTTTGAAATCCAGGTGCTGAGTAATTTCCTACCATTGAATGTTTTACATTTATAATAATACCTGTCCCACAATGATTAGAAACAGTCGCTTTCAGTGGCAGATGCATGTGTGCTTCATGCTTTACTAACTGTGGACCAATGACTCCTGAACAGCATACCCTGGAACCATTGATCAGCGTACTCTTCAGGAAGAGACAGCAGTCTATATAGCAACATACAGAGGACATCTGGACTGTCTGCTTACTTTGCTACAAGCTGGAGCTGAACCTGATATTGCAAACAAATCCAGAGAGACTCCACTCTATAAAGGTAAAAAGCCTGGTATTCAGAGAGGCTGAGTTCCCACTGACTTTAAGTGGAGTTTGGATGTTAGCCCTTCTGAAAAACAGGCCCTTGTTGTTTCGGTGTGGATACATTTTTTTTTTTATTATTATTATTACTTGAAGCCACAATTCTAAGTATTCATTGTATATCACAGCAAAAATGTCTGAAGCTATTGATCATTCACCAATGGTGTGAGCATAGAGTTAAATGTGCCATAAAAGGCTATAACAATATATATAAGCGGTACATTTCCTTATCATGTATCTGCTGCATTGCTGTTATGTGAACAGTATGCTATATTCAACAAAATTAAATAAACTCAAGGGCGTCATAGAGTTTGGTGAAGGAAAAAAATCTCTGATCTCTTAAATATTGTGGTGCATCTCTACTTCAGTGAGTAGAGAGAGGTAGCTAGCTGTGTTAATCTGAAGTCAGGCAGAGGGCAGGACAGGGTAGCACCTGAGAAACTATCTGGTTCAAAGAGGCATAAGCTTTCATAGGCAACAACCTCCTTTATCTTATGCTACTTGATCAGATAGTATCTGACATAGTAGGCTGTTACCTTTGAAAGCATATGCTTCTCTGAACCAGTTAGTCTGTAAGGTTCTACTCTGCACTGCCTTCTAGGTCAATAGATGCTTCCTAGTGGTCTAATTTCAATTTTTTTAAGCAAAATGTGTAGATCCAAACATGGATGTGGCCATTAATTTTGGATGCCATCCATCTTAGGATGGGTGATTCTAAAAATCTGGCTCTTAAAGAATCTGCTTGATTTGAGAGTTTTTTCACTTTTCAATAAACAGGGAATAACAAACACGAAATATAATATAGAAGCACTGCCCCAGAACTTGATGAATTTTACCAGTCTTGATGCAGAATCTGTTTGCCCACCTTCTACTATGATGATGAAAAATTAATGAAAATGTAACAATGAAAAAAATGTCTCACGTTAGCTGTATGCCTGAACTGAAACATGCAAAACTGCTACGCATAGGTGACGCACAGGTGACTGCTGCAATGTTGAGTCTCATACTCTCTATTCAGTGCCTATGACTCTCACCAGTGTGAGTGGGAGCTGTATCCATGGAGAAAATCAACACAAATAGGTGATTCCTTCATGGAAATTTATACGCTTACTTAGAAAAATATTGCCATGGGTAGTCCTGGCCTTTGTCAATTTACAATGTACAGTATGTTATGGCCAGGGTTTGTGAAAGTGGCCTGTCATTCTAGGAACATTGGCCTCTAGAATGTCTTAGATGTGGCATCCTAGATCTGAGAAGCCCAGAATTAGTGACCTCTTGAAAAGTTTGTCATAAATGATTTCCCTTTTGTTGAGACAGCCTGTGAACGCAGGAATGTAGAAGCTGTGAGGCTGCTGGTGCAGTACAATGCCGACACAAACCACCGGTGCAATCGGGGTTGGACAGCTCTCCATGAGGCCGTCTCTCGGAATGACCTGGAAATCACTGATATCTTGATCAAAGGGGGAGCCAAGATTGAATCCACAAATGCTTATGGGATCACCCCTTTATTTGTGGCAGCAGAGAGTGGGCAGTTAGATGCATTGCGATACCTTGCTAAGTGTGGTGAGTACAGCAATTACGATTCATTTGATCTACTCAGTATAGCCTAAATATTCAACAAGAGGCCCACAAATGTGCATGAGTCATCTTTTCAGTCCTCAGATGGACACCGGATCAAGTTGATAAAGGTTCTGAGCCCTGGTTTTTACAGGACAGGCATGCCCAGGGCAGGGGATCAGATTCAATGATCTACTGAGGTCCCTTCTGACCCTAAAGATCTATGAAATCTATAAAAATAGAAAACACCCCAGATTGCTCTGGGGAGCTACTAGCAAGAGTAGTCTGCCTGGTTAAGGGGGGACTTTGCTGGAGTGTGCTGCTGGTTAGAATGCTAGCATACTATGATTGTGTATTCAGCAGTCCTGGGCACCTGATTTGGATGCAATCTTTGCACTACATAAATAGCCTGTACATGTAACAAAAAAACATAAACAGGGAATCAAAACCAAGAGTTAGAGCCAACACTAACCTGTTAATGAACATCTGCAAGGCATGAAGTGGGAAAAGAAATTTCCCCACTGCTGTGTTGCTGCAGTCTACTTCTGAAAACTTTTCCATGATGTGCCGCAAGGGATGAATGTCATGGTCAAAGCATACACAAAGCTTTTGGGTCAGAGGTGATATTGTTTATTAGACCAACTAAACAGTAGTGAAAAAAGGTCTTTCTTTTCAAGCTTTTGGGTATGTACAACCTTCTTCAGGCTGAGGAGAAATCAAAGATTGTGAAAGGTCTCCTAGGTAGAAAAGAAACTGCATTTTGCACAGAGGAGGTAGAGAGTGGAAGTTTATTCTCCTGCGTAACTCAGAGTCCTTTTGTGAGAGTGTTGCACTGTGATGTGCAGATTAGGCTGGCTGCTTCCCTGGAGGTGTCCGATGTTTGTAGGCAAGGATATTTTGGTGATATCTTTTATCAGGCCAACTGTGTAGTTAGGAAAGATATTAGATAAGCTTTCAGGTACAAAATGTTCTATCTCAGGTCCGCTTAGTGCCCCAAAGCTTCACTAAAATGTCTCCCTAGCACAATAAAAGACCACCAAAAATATCCTTGTCTCTTTATATATTTCTTGGACCAACATGGCTACTCCACTTCCAAGAGTTCATAGAGATATTTTATTCTAGAAGTATTTTTTTCATGGTTGAGAGGCTCCATCTTGTGGCTTTTAGCCACAGCCCTGAATAGGACAGCAGGGAGTTCTGGCCCTCTAGCAGTGCGGAAGATACTGTGCTTGTGGAAGGTAAAAAAATTCCTAAACCCCTTCAGAACATAGAGGAAAAGCATTGCTCCCCATTCTGTAGGAGGGTATCCCACACATTTCTATGTGGAGGTTGGCCTTAGTCTGGTTCTTCCTCTTCTCACCTCTTTTTGAGTAGCTGGTGCCTCAATGGGGAGGGATCTGTCCTTGAAATCTTTGTGGTTCTGATGCAGCTTTTTAGTAAAGGGCACAGAGGAGGGAAGATTCAACACAGCTGGTCACCTCTTTCTCATTGTCCCCATTTGCAGATAGCGACACTAGTACTTACCATTCCTATGTCAAAGGGACATCCGCAGAGTTAGTGAATGAATGCCTGTGCATCACTTTGAAGACAGAACGCACCAGCTGCTAGGGTTGGTGAGGGTTTTAGAGTCCTCAGGTGAGGCCCAGTCCTGCTCTCTGTATTCAGGGAAGGAGTCAGTCTGTAAAGAACTCTAGTGCGCAGGATCTGACCTAGAGTGAATATGTTTTATCATCCTCAAGAGAGGAAGAAGAAACTTTTTGTTCTCAGAAAAGGTCAATAATTAATATCTTGTAGTACCTCTCCCCACCCCAGAGAGGTCTTTTACAGAAGTCACGTCTTTCCTGCAGTCTCCCAACTCCTTGTGTTCTGTTCTTAAGTGGGTTCCTAATTCCTCTTTCAGGTGCCTGTTTCCATAGACACCTTTGCAGATTCCTGACATTTTAGGAGGCTTGTAAAATTAAACCCCTTTGCTTTAGCAGTCCCATGTTAAGCAATGGTAATTTTGGCCCATTTATTCTGTGAATAAGTACTGTGCATTTGTGCTTATACTGAGAGATGCAATGGGCCTAACTTACACTTTATCCTAGTCATGTGAATGGACCTTAAAGAAGTGCAGCTATAACAGTTGCACTTTAAGGTCCACTGATAACTGCCAAAATACTGCAGAATACTGCACAACACTGTTAGGGGTGCAAATACCTACATGTAATTCACAAGATAAACTCAGAGATTTCAAATAGGAATCCACAGTGTTGAAAACCCTGTTGTGGGTTTTCTGAGTTCTTTGCAACAGAAGAATTGCTTTATTATTTCTCTGCAATAAAAAGAAACCAAGCAAAAGCATAGAGCTGGCATTTTTCAAGGGGTATCTTGAGTCTAACAAGGGGTACCTTGACTCTAAAAAGCTGAGAACCACTGTCTTAGAGTAAATGAGAATTGGGGGCAGCATCTGTAATTATATTGATGAATTAGCACTCAGAACAGTTAAAATGAAAAATATCTTGTCACCAATATATACTTGAAAATGATATAGATTGCACACTATGAGTGTTAGGGAACAAAAATGCTTCTATTGCTTAGTCTGTTTTATATAACACTGAATCAGTACTCCCTCTGTGACTTTAAATACTATACTTGAATGAGATTTGTGTTCAGCTCAATTACAGATTCATACTTCCTTAAAAGTTCAATTTGGAGAAAAATGCACAAGAGAAAATACAATAAAATAAACCAGCTGTTCCAAGCCATAAAAGCTCTTCTGAGAATCTTGGGTAATAATATTGTTGCATTGTTTATGATGAGCAATGCTTGCTATAAATAAAAGATTTTATTTAATTTATTTTAAAGAAAATAGCTCTGTCTTGTGTTTGAAATTCTCCTTGTGTTTGTAGTTACGGTATCTGCAAATAAACAAACACAACACAGATAGAATCATAGGAAGTTAGGTTGGGAGCAACATCAGGAGATCATCTGGTCCAACCCCCTGCTCAAAGCAGGACCATCCCCAACTAGATTATCCCAGCCAAGGCTTTGTCTAGCTGGGTCTTAAAAATCTCCAAGGATGGAGAGTCTGCCACCTCTCTGGGTAACCTGTTCCAGTGCTTTACTACCCTCCTAATGAGAAAATTCTTCCTAATATCTAACCTAAACTTCCTTGCCGCAACTTGAGACCATTGCTCCTTGTTCTGTCATCTGTCACCACTGAGAACAGTCTAGCTCCATCCTCTTTTGAATCCCCCTTCACTCAGGTAGTTGAAGGCTGCTATTAAATCCCCTCTCCGTCTCCTCTTCTCTAAATTAGTTAAGCCCAGTTCCCTCAGCCTTCCCTCATAAATCATGTCCCTAAGCCCTCTTAACATTTTTATTGCCCTCAGCTGGACTCTCTCCAATTTGCCCACATCCTTTCTGTAGTGGGAGGCCCAAAACTGAACACAGTACTCCAGATTTAGGCTCACCAGTGCTGCATAGAAAGGAATAATCACTTCCCTGGACATTCTGGTAACACACCTGCTAATGAAGCCCAGTATGCCATTAGCTTTCTTGGTAACAAAGGCACATTACTGACCCATATTCAGCTTATTGTCCACTGTAACCCCCAAGTCCTTTTCTGTAGAGGTGCTACCCAGCCAGTCAGTAGGGCTGTGCAAAGCTTCGGTCCCTGATTTGATTTGGTGGAGATTCGACCCAATTTGGTGGCAGAATCTCCAAATCTGATTTGAATCAGGAGGCTCTTTAATCTCTCCAAATCAAATGAGAACCCTCTGAATCAATTCAGAGAGATTTGGAAAGATTCAATGATTCGGACGTAGACACAGCTTTAAATGTTTTTTCTACATACCTCAAGGTACTAGGTGGCTTGTCAGTGCTGCGATGGTGGGGCAGTTGGAGCATCCCACAGGAGCGCAGGGGGCTCCCCAGCATGCTTGGCAGCAGACCCAGAAGTGGACCAGAAGTATTTTTGGTCCTCTTCTGGGTCCTCCAGGGAGTTCTCAGGGCCCCCCACCCCAGCCTCTTTGGCTGGGCGACTGGTGCCTCCTCTGTCTGTGGGGGGCACCCAGGGTCCCCCTGCAGCCGATTGCTGAGCTGGTGGGGGGTGCAGGGGGGCCCCCTTGCATGCTCTCTGGCAGACCTGGAAGTGGACTGGAAGTACTTCTGGTCCACTTCTGGGTTTGCTGCCAAGCATTTAGGGGCCCCCTCTGCACTCTTGTGGGATGCTCCATCTGCCCCAGCGTCACAGTGTTCACAAGCCACACCTGGTACCTTGATATACGTAGAAAAAAACATTTAAAGCTTTGTTTATGGCTGAATCGCTGATTCTCCGAATCCACATTGAATCTTCAGATTTGGATTTAGCTGAATTGAATTGGGGTAAGTGATCCGAATCAACAAATCAAATCACTGTCCCCGATTTGGACCGAATCTGAATCAAATACAGCCCACTTTGCACACCCTACCAGTCAACCCCCAGCCTGTACTGGTACATGGGATTGTTCTGTCCTAAGTTCAGGACTTTGCACTTGTCCTTGTTGAACTTCATGAGATTCCTTTTGGCCCAATCCTCCAATTTGTCTAGGTCACTGAATCCTAGCCCTACCCTCCAGAGTATCTACTACTTCCCCTCAGCTTGGTGCCATCTGAAACTTGCTGAGCGTGTACTCTGTGCCATCTTCCAGGTCATTGATGAAGCCATTAAACAAAACCAGCCCCAGGACCAACCCCTGGGGCACTCCACTTGATACTGGCTGCCAGCTAGACATCAAGCCGGTGATTACTATGGTACCCTCTGAGTCCAATGCTCCAGCCAGTTTTCTGTCCACCTTGGAGTCCATTCATCCAGCCCATACTTCCTTAGCTTGCCTGCAATAATGCTGTGGGAGACCGTATCAAAAGCTTTGCTGAATGTTTCAACTGAGGGAAATATTATCCTTGACAAGAGGAGAATATTTTCTTCAGAAAAGAAACTGATTGGCATTTTCCTTATCAGAATTTAGATGCAGAAAGCCAGTGAGTTGCAGTTCTTATTTAGCATACACGTAGACCAGTAGGTCTGAAAGCAGGATGATGCAATATATTACAGTGGAAACCCAAGTTTGGAAATTGACTTGGACTTTCAGGTCCTAAATTTATACTTCAGAAGTAGGTACATTTAAACCTGGTTGTGATCCAACAATGTAATAGCATGGCTTGGTCTGGCTGGTTTGCCCGTTTAACCATGCTATAACTGAGCTGGTTAAGTATACCAAAACAACTTGACTAATTAATTTGCTGAATATTTACCAGTAATTGGAAAAAAATTATTAACACCATAGGCAAAGAATTGAAGAAGGCAGAAAAATTCTTTAGGACTGATGGAATACCACATTTTCCCGCATGTAGCATGCTCTAGAATATAATGCACCCCCTGCTTTGACAAACATCTTAAAGAAAAAAAAACTTACCGTGCAATATGGGTAAATATCTAATCTGACAGACTGGGCCTGGGCCAGACCCCAAGCACCAATCTGATCCAGCGCACTGGGTCTGGAGCTACATGTTGGATCCAGCCATGGCCAGATCCCATGCACTGACCCAACCTAGCATGTGTGGCCATGTCATCTGACTAGGGTCTCCTCAGGGGTCTGGAGATTTAGCAGCAGGGAACCATGGTAATTAACACTGCCACTGCTCCCCGCTGCCAATTTTCCAGACCCCTGGGGATTCCTATTTCTTGCATATACTACGCACCCCAATTTCCTTGGGCTTGTCTGGAGGGAAAATATGCATGTTTTACATGAGATAATATGGTATTGAAATAAACTTGGAATAAGGTATGCCAAAATAACAACAACTTCTCAGAATAAGTTATTTTCTCAAAAGTATCTAACTGCCATGTTACAGGGACATGTTTTAGGCTGATATGTCTTTCTCCAATATGTTTTTTTTCCTGTTCACATAGGCAAGAAAATGTCATAAGATAAAATCATTCATCCTCAACCACATTCAAATATGATTGTTCTTGTGATGTAGATGAAAGGCCTTAGGCTCACGATCAGAATCTAACTGCAGGCACCTATTGTAGGTATAGTCCTGTGGGTCATATGGTTATTGTTTTTATACAGGGTGAGGTTTTTTTAACTGGCCAGTTCAGAAAAATATCCCATCACATTCATTCCCTTAGCACCGGGGAGAATATTTACTGGTTAGCAAAATAAATGTGGAAAATATAAACTATTCTTTTATCTTCTCTCCATCTTCCTTCTTATCATACCTAGCAAATGTTCTAAAGGAAATATATGAGCAGTCACTTTACCTTCCTGTTGGTTTTGTGACTGAAATCTAAATAAAATAACAGAAACTTGTTCTGTTCACTCAAATGATGCATTTGATTCCAGTCATTAGTTCTATAAAAGTTTACTTTGTTTCTAGGTGCTGATATCAATACCCAAGCCAGTGATAAGGCCTCTGCTCTTTATGAAGCTTGTAAAAATGGTCATGAAAAGATCGTGCAGTTCCTCTTGTCACAAGGTGCAGATGCTAACAGAGTTAATAAGGATGGGCTGTTACCTCTTCACATAGCAGCCAAGAAAGGCAATTATGAGTAAGTTCTAGTGTTGTATTTTTTTTGTAATTATTATTTAGATCATTTACAGTTTCACCCTTTAGATGGGAATCCAAAACCTTGAAGAAATAAAATAATGGTCCATATCTGAACTTCTGTACAGCTCCAGTAAAGTCAATGGAACTACCATGGTTTATACCAGCTGGAATCTGTCCTATATTTATAGAGTTTGTGTTTCTAGTACTGAACTCATAGGTATGCCTGCAAAGATAGGATGAACGGGGTCTCTGGATATTCCCACTGGTCCAAGAAGGATCTTGCTAACTTAGATGAGATATCATTTATTAGGCTCCATCTACTGGGATAAAGTCCAGAGTAGCTCTGGAAGTGAATTAGGTGAACAGCAGTAGGCACTCTGTATGGAATAAGAGTGTCTCCATAGGGAAACAGTGTAGAATATCTACTAAGCTTTCAAATCATACCCTGGCTTATTCTGCAGTAACTTCCCTATCCTGATAAGTCCATAATAGTTCTTTGCCAGGAGCAGAACATGGTACATGTTATGCAAAAGAAATGTTCTACAAAATAACTACACTGCAGCTTCAGTACATTCAGGTTTTGTCAGCATGAATTAAGAGACTGACAGACAGGATGTGACTAAATGAATATCTGAGGCAGACCCAGCCTTAGGGGTGGGCAACATGAGCGACTGCCCAGGGTGCTGTGGTCAGAGGGGCACCGCACATGCATACATACATGCGTACACATGTGCACACACACATGTGAGCAGCCCATGCTCACAGAAACAATCATCCCCTGCCCTGCCTCATCCTGGCTGATCCCCACCCCAGGCAGGAGTAGTGGTGCCCAGCCCAGCCCAGCCCACCTCCTGCCTCCAGCTGCTGCTCAGGAGGAGCCAGCCCAGGTAATGTGGGCAGCAGTAGCGGTGCCACTGCTGCCCACCCACCTGCCTGGCACACCATGCTGTTCCACCTCCCCACTGGACTGCGTCCTGGGTTGCCTGTCTCTGCCACTGACTTGGGGATGGTGCTGAGAAGGGGATGTTGGGAGTGTGGGCCAAAATATAAGTTTGCCCAGGGGGACATTTTCCCTAAGGCTGGCTCTGATATGAAGCATAAGAAGACCATTGCTGAAATGCTGCCTCCAGGTTAAGTGTCCATGTTCAGAACTGTTGGTTACAAATCAGAAAGGGTTCACAAAAAAGGCAAAAGAGTGATTCAAGGTCTTTAAAATATGCCTTGTCATGAGAGATTGAAAAAAGTTCAGTCCAATTCATTTGTGCAAGAGAAGATTAAATCGCAGTCTGTAAGAGGGCAAAAGGAATCTGAAAGTTGTTGGTTCTTTTATCTTGTATAACAAAATCCAATGGATAGAATCTAAAGCCAAAGAAATTCAGGCTAGAGATAAGACACACATTTTTAACAGTGAGGGTAATAACAATCGGCAAAACTAATCAGGGCAGATTCTCTATCACTTGAAATGATTAAATGGAGATTGGATGCCATTATAAAAAAGAGTTGGTTGATGCAGCAACCAGCTGGTGAAATTCCATGGTCTCTTGTGTAGGAGGTCAGACTAGAGGTTGTCTGTCTACATGGCAATCTGGAGGTATGTCTACCGCTTGTGTGGATACTATCTTTAAATTAGATAGGTCAGGTGCTGCGAATGGTATGGCCAGAGCAGGCTGAAGGTCAGCCTGGAGTTAGTCACCTGAAGATTTAACAAGGCTCCCGGGCAGGTTTTACAGCCTACAGTGAACCCCATGTGGCCAGTGGCTAAATTTTCAAGTTGAATGCTTTCTCAGATGTGTCTGTACAAGGTGTAGTCACAGACCTAGATACAGTACAGACATATGTGATCACCTTAATAGTCTATCTGTCCCTACAGTCCATGACTATTCATTTTTTTCATCAAAACCCCAATAAAAAGGGTAGTGTCAAGGCTGTTGAAGCTGTAATGTTTGCCTCTGGATAACATGACATCTTTTGCATACAAGCACTACACCAATATGGAATTTTCACACTTAATGATGTATAAAAAGCACCTTTCCATAATACCTGTTATCCTAGGATCTCAATGCACTTCACAGATATAACCTCAGCTTTTCAGTACTGCGGTGATGTATGCAAGAATTCTTATTTTCTGCAACTGGATCAGAACTGCTGCCTTGGTGGAGGCCGTGTGTGCTAGAGGGCAGCCCCGAGAGTGATTTTATGTAACTGCAACATCCTACTACAATGTGGGTGGGTACAACTTCTGCTGGCACAACTCAGAATTCTCCCTGGAATTTAAATTATGTTGAGAGTTTTCTTCCAAATAAGTATGTTTCACACTAGAAATGGGTCAAAGGCAGCAATCCAGTTCCTGTTTCTTGCCCCCCAAGCCTGGGGGAAAACAGATCTGCACCTAAATGTCTATATTGAGCTTGATTCAGTCCTGTGAAACTGCATGCAACTGAGACCTGACAAAGTCTAGTTTTAGCCCCTAGCTCACATAAGCCTTTTCAGTGTAAGCCCATCATCACTTTAGAAATAACCTAACCCTAACCCTGCTTTGGACCTCACACCTGTTATTCCCTATTCCCACCACTCTTAAGTGAGATTAGAATTTAAACCCAAGGTCTTAATTCCTCCACACTTAAAAGGCCAAGTGCATTTTTTTTGGTTTATAAGGGCTGTGAACGAAACTAGAAGACATGTATTCTCTATTTAGCAGCTCAAACCAAATATTTATCCAAATGACAAAGCTTTATTCCCAATGGCCAACTGGTCTTAATTCCTTTGGTATTCAGTATAACAACAGCCTTCAGAGTGACCTCTTTTTTTATTCCTGTGGATTTAATACGTAATTCTGCAGGAATTCCACCCTTGGATTTAGTGCCAGAGCAGAAAGGTTCCACAACATCCAAAAGCCAAGAATGTGATCCCACGGCTCAACAGTCAACTCCTCTTGCTTGGGGTTTGTTTGCTTTAAATGGTGCCCTGTCAATATTGACACAAAATGCATTTTGTTGATATGGAGCTCATAACAGTGCACTGTCAATCCCAGAATCAGAGCAAGAGGCCCCCTGACCCCTTCCTTCTTGGAATTCAGGAATGGCAGTAGCACAAAGCAGAATTTGTTTTCAGCTGTATGAAATACATGCCAACCAATAATATCTTGGCACATTTACCTTATCATCATTTATTAAAAGTCCATCTCCCTTCATGTTACTTTATCTGGGAGGCAGAGTAGCAGGTGGCAGCAGACTGGTAGCTGAGATACTGGGGAAACCAGCATCACTTCCAAGTGTGTGTGATGCTCAGATGGCTCTATGAAAGAGGTGGGTGTGGGTGGCTATGTAAAACAGGAACTGGTTTTGCTTAGGAAGAACCCTCTCTCCAAACAAGAGGTAATGTCCACAGCTGTGAAGGCATCAATATGCTGAACAGAGCCTTTGGTATCAGAGACAAAAAGAGGTTTAAGCTGCAAAATCTTATTCAAATGCCCATATTCCTTCTTCCCATCTCAGCACTCTTGATTCCAGGCTTGGTTCCAGGGTTTGGTAATATCATAGTGCTTAGGATCGGAAGGGACTTAAGCAGATCATCAGGTCCAACCCCCTGCTCCGCACAGGAATGAGTGCCAGGGTCATAACATCCCAGCCAAATATCTGTCCAGCCTCCTCTTGAAGACCCCCAAGGTAGGAGAGAGCACCACCTCCACTGGGAGCCCATACCAGAGCCTGGCAGCCCGAACTGTAAAGTAATGTCTCCTGATGTCCAGCCTGAACCTTCTCTCTAACAATTTGTGGCCGTTATTCCTAGTAACCCCTCGTGGTGCCTGGGGGAACAGAGCCTCCCCCAGTTCCTGCTGGTCCCCCCGGTGAGTTTGTAAATGGCCATCAGATCCCCTCTTAGCCTTCTCTTGTGGAGGCTGAATAGGTTCAGGCCCTTTAGCCTCTCTTCGTAGGGCCTGCCCCACTGCCTCTTGACCATGCGAGTGGCTCTGGACTCTCTCAATGATGGCCACATCCCTCCTGAAGTGCGGCACCCAGAACTGGACGCAGTACTCCAGCTGTGGCCTGAGCAGTGCCGCATAGAGGTGGGGATCACCTCCCTGGATCTGCTTGTGATGCATCTGTAGATGCACAACAAGGTTCAGTTAGCTTTACTAACCACTTCCTCTCATTGGCAGTTCATGTTCATCCTGGAATCAACAACGACTCCAAGATCCCTTTCTGCCACTGTTTTGACAAGAGGGGTGTTTCCCAGCCTATAGGTGTGTTGCTGGTTCTTTCTCCCTAGATGTAGCATCTTGCACTTGTCTGCATTGTATTCCAGTCCTATTCTCATCTGCCCACCTCTGTAACCTGTTTAGATCTAGCTGGATTCTGTCCCTCCCCTCCAGCATGCCCACCTGGCCCCACAACTTGGTGTTGTCAGCAAAATTGGACAGATAAAGATGTTGAACAGTACAGGCCCCAGGCCCAAGCCCTGGGGGACTCTACTGCCCACATCCCTCCAGGTCGAAAACGACCTGTCCACCACCACTCTCTGAGTGTGACCATCTAGCCAATTTGCCACCCCTTTGACTGTGTAGGGTTAGATCCTTTTAAAAACTAGGGGATATTTTCTAAATTCTGATCAAGACTAAAGCATGTATTTCAAACAACTTCAAAGTTCAGAATTTTTTGGTTCCTTTCCTAAGAAGAAATGAATGTTGAAGTGGTCCTGTAGCTCAAGAGCAGAACTGAGCAAATTCCCTTCTGGAACAAGAGCACAAACCCAACCCTTTCATTCTTAGTAAAACACTATAAAACTCATGGGGTGACTAATAATGGAACTTGGCATGGGAGCTTTGCAATCCTGTGTGTGCCTTTTTTGTTATGATGGCTATATGAATCATTTGTTCATAGTGGAAGGAAGCCAACTAAGCACTACCCAAATATCATGCATTCTGGTGAGCATCTTTGTTATGTGAGGTCAATGTCTCTGCTTTGGGAAAGGCTGGTGAGTGCCTTTCTCTTATAAGCATTGGATGTTCTCCTTAAACAAGAGAAACACCCCTAGAAATTTAAGACTGAATGTTTGGATATAAATTGGAAACATCATTGTCCATCAAGTCAGTAGGAACATTAGCCCCACCTTGTAAAGTGTTGAACATCTTCAACTCTGACTGCAGTACACGAGAGTAGTAGAGGCTCAGCACCTCACAAGAGCAGCTCAGTATGCTGCAGTGACAGATACCCAGAAGCAATAACATCAGTGCTACTATTTCAGTGGATTTATCATGTAAATATGTACTTAACAGCCTGATCTGGGGAGCACAGAGCACCTGCCTCTGCCATCAAGTTGGAGATGGCTAGCAACTTGTGGGAGGCACCCAGCATCTTGCCAGATTGGCCTTCAGTGGATTTAAATAGGTGTTATAAAAATCCTTACATCACAGATTGCAACCTCCAACCTGTAATGACTCAGAAGGAGACCTGACAAGACTGCAGGGAAGCAGGAGGAAATGAGCTCAGCTTGCTGTCATCTGTGAATCCCATTCTTCGATGCCTCCCTCTCCCCATCCATTGTACAGGGTACCTGAGCATGTGGGGGTGAGGAATCCATTGGGTACTAGGTTGTCTAAAATTAGACCTTGCATGCTGAGTGTGTTGTAATGCCCCAGTCTCTTTGTTGATTTCCCCAGGCAACTTCCCCATATTTCTTGATTCTCAGCTTAGGATCTTTACCAAAGAGGCTGTTTGCAAAAAATGTGTGATCTGGGAAGAAAGCTTATCTCACAGATCTTCCAAACTTCATCTCACAGATCTTCCAATATTTTCATTGGAAGTCATTTATCCACCTCTGGTGACTGTAAAGATCAGAAGTAGGTTTGTTTACAATACATTTATTATTAGTCCTATATTATCATTAAATCCATATAATAATAGAAATTCAATATGTGCTTTTGTATTTAAGGAGGCACCGCTATTTCCAATAGAAATCGCTATGTATTGGGGTTTATAACTCTGTTGCACATTTTTCCACTTTGCAATCAGCTTTTTTTCTTTCTGGCTAGCCACAGTCTGGGATAGACTTGAAAGTCTCATGAAGTGGCCACTGCCACAACTGAGCTGGCACAGTTTCCAGAGGGGTGCCCAGGCCAAGGAGTTAGTTTTGGCAGCAGAATTGTAAAGATGGCTTTGGGTCTTAGAAACTGAATGTAACCTTCCTCATTTCTGGCTTGGTTTCCTCCTTGTTTGAAGCACTTTGCTATTCCTGTGAAAAATGAAGCATCTAAGGTGGTACCACACATTCAAGGTAACACTTACTGGGTGCACCTACACATGCACTTTAATGAACAATAACTGTCTATTTTACTGTACCTTATAGAATCACATAAAAAAAGTGTGATTATTCTAATACTCAGTAAAATAGGCTATTGAGCATTAAGCAGCACTTATAAACCATGCACATTTGTTATTGTGCATTAAGGTAACCTAAAGCGCATTTCTTTAGTACCTCACACTGGAGGTACAAAATTTAATATGCAGGAAAGCACCTTAATGCACATGTAGATGTGCCCACTAACTGCAGTTAAACTCAAGCAGACTCATGTTCAAGCAGTTTAGCATGTGTTCAGTGTCCTTATGGCATTGAAAATTTTTTCGTCTCAGGTGAAGGTTATTTCCTAACACATACTAATTTTAATAGGTCACTACATTCCAATGATTTGCAACTGTTGTGAGTGTATATGTAACAAGATCCTAAATCCTTTTCAGTCTAAGTCAACCTCTAAGTATTAGAAATCAGGATGAGCTTTAATGTGAGAGCCAGATTGCCCTAGCAGGGTTCTTACACCCCTCTTTGAAGCACCAGATGTAGTATGATGCGTAGACTGTACTATACACACCTGATTATGGGTCTGATCCAATATGGCCATTCCTGTGCTCCCAACCACAGATCATTAGACCAGTGGGGGTAACCTGTGCAGCAGAGGCCTGTGCTATTATTCATGAGCATCAGAACCACTCTTGCACTGACAGCTGGACAGCTCTCACTGGCTGTAAATTTCTTAAAGCTAACAGCTCTCTTCTGAATTCCCCTGGCAGGATAGTCACAATGTTGATCCCCGTGACTAGTCGCACTCGAGTCAAGCGCAGCGGTATCAGTCCCTTGCATTTGGCGGCTGAGCGCAATAATGACTACATCTTGGAAGAGCTGGTTGAGGCCGGCTATGACGTGAACTTCACCCTTTCTCCTGAGAGATCCAGGCTCTATGAGGACCGGCGAAGCAGTGTCCTCTACTTCGCTGTCATGAACAATAATATCTTTGCCACAGAGCTGCTGCTGCAAGCTGGGGCCAACCCCAACGTTGACCTTCTCAACCCACTGCTCATCTCCATTCGCCATGGGTGCCTGAAAACTATGAAGCTGCTCCTTGACCATGGAGCAAATATTGATGCATATATTTGTAGCCACCCCACCACCTTCCCTGCTACCATCATGTTTTCAATGAAGTACCTTCCTCTGCTAAAGTTTCTAATGGATCTGGGCTGCGATGCTAATTCCTGTTTTAAGTGTCAGTATGGAAATGCCCCACATCCCGTACTAGAATATAGAAGGGACAGATTTAATGAGCCTCGGGTGAGCAAAGAGCCAAGCGTAATACAGGTAAGTGCTGGCTAACTTATCTGTGATACATACAGGGCACCCATTACCCCTATCCAAACACCCCAATCCAGTGTACTGTTATCCTCCCTTTAATGATGGGGAGGATCTTCCTAGGGTCACACAGGAAGTCTGTGGAGGATTGTGGGACTGATGGCAGGTCTCACTAGTTCTAAGTTAACACTCTAACCACAGAATTACCCTCAGTATCAGCTCTTTTCCCCTTCTTTCTCTCTGCATCTGAATGCTCATGAAAGAAACAAATTAGCTCTTGTAGTAGCTTCCCTTGTGCAGAAGAGAGCCATCTTAAACCCATTCAAGATTAGACTTTTCCAGGTAAAAAACTGAGCACTGAACTTCAGATATCCACTGTGTGTTCCAGTGGACACATCCTATATATATACCTGTGATCTCATGTTCTAATGTTTCATTTTGTAGGACAAAACAGTGAGTTCCTGAAATGGTCTCTGCCAGTGGTTTCAATGCCAACCTACATCAGAATGAACCACATAGATGTTTTTTGGGGATGGAGCATGGTCTTGTGCCAAATCTAAAGTTGCTTGTACATGCCATGGGGGTTTAATTCAGTTTAGTTCTCCCTAAATTGAAATGGTGGGTTTTTAAAAACATTGCTTCAATTTAGGGAGAATTAAACCAAACTAAACCCCTGTGGTGTGTACACAAGGCTGGGGACCCAATCCTTACCTGCCTCTTCAGTGGCAGGGGGAGGGGGCGACTTGCTGGCAGGCTGAGTGGTCTCTGAGCTATGAGGGGGCCCTCCAAGTGGCACCCACTTGCTGGAACCTGGCCTGGGCAGCCCCGGGGTGGTGCCACAAATGCAGAAGGTAGCCCAGTTCCCACCTGCAGCCGGAGAGGGAAGCGCCAGTCCCCTCACAGCTCAGGTGGGCAGGCAGGCAGGCTTCAGGGAGAAAAAAGAAAAAGATCAGGCTTGCCACTTTTTTTTTCTTCAGTGGAACCTGCCTGCTCGGGCTATTGCCGGGTCCCACAGTCCCTGAGCTGCACGGGACCTACCAAGCCCTGAGCACATCAGTTTCCAGCACCCTGTGCACTGTTGCACTTCTTTAGGTAGCAAACCGAAATACCTCGGAGATGTTATATCTTGCTACGTACCAAAGTATTTTAAGTGGAATACACTGCCAAGCGTGCAAACAGCAACTCCGTTAAAGCGGTACCAAAAGGCGTTTAAGCCACTTTACAGGCCAGTTTTGGGGATGTACAAAGGCCCTAAGTTTTCAATTAAAATAATATTATGTTTCTAACCTTTCTAGAAGCTAAGGTAATCTAGGAGAAGTGCCTAAATGAAACATCATGGTTTACTAAGCATTCTGGAAGGTGCAAGTCAGTCCTAGTGACATAATTAGGGGTTTTAAATAAGACTAGGAGATTTAAACACGGGCTGATATTTTCAGACATTAGATATCTAATTTTTCTTTATTTTAATGGGAATTGTGTGGCATCCAAATGCCATAAGAAACAAAACAATCTCAGATATATTTTCTATTATAATGAAATATGTATCTAAATTTTCTAGACTGCTTTGAAAAATCTCAGGCTGTATATTTGAATATACTTTTAATGATTAATTCCCAAAATGTTCACTAAATGGAAAGTGATTTTTTGGGCGTGGATAGAATAATAAATGTTATTCCATCTATGTGGTAACTATTATGTATTGGGGAATTGGAAAATATTTTATTGGCTAGCTTGGCTAGTAGTGACTTATATTGCTTCATAAAACCAAATCCTTGCCCTATTCTCACCTTGTATACAATATAAACTAACAGGACACAGCTATGAAAGTAAAATAAAATCTGATCTGTGCTGAAAGCAAAAGAAAAATAATGGAGGACCCGAGTCAACCTGAGCATAGAAAATATTTCCCTGCTCCTAGGATCTAGGACATATTGTTTTAAATTTGCCTCTCAGCATTAGGGCACTTTCTAATAAAATATATTTTTTGTGGTTTAGCTTGATAATGTGGAATATTTTGAAATAAAACATAAGAGATTAGTTGATCTTTTAATCTCTTAATTTGACACCACAAAATCAGGGCACTGGTTATTTTCAGGAGATCAGATGTCCTGGAATGATTTATTCAAGACTTTTCGTAAATGTTCACAAACAAAAAGTGGTGTTATGTCTGAATCATTAGACTTTACATATAAAAATAATTAGGTATGGGAAACAGAATTAAAGAAGCACACCACTGAAGGCTATTATGGCTGATGCTAAAGCCAACTGTTTCATTTGAAAGTGCTTCATGCTTCCACAAAAGTAGAGAGGCAGATGAGATCAGTCTACACATATTTCATTTTATGTTTCCATTAAATCGTCCAGTTTCCTATAGAAAGGGGAGACAGACAAATTAACACTTTTTCAGCTAATTTTTCAAGAATTAAGTTAGTAATGAGAACATGAAGAGTAATTCATCCTGATGCCTGTAGAGGGCATTTATCATTTTGCTGACACTGAAGGCAAAGAACTCCTCATCCTTGGACTGTAGTTTCAGTCCCATAGCAGTTAAATGTCCTGAAGTGCAACGTTTTGTGGTTTTCTTCTTCCTGAAAGACATTTTAGTTTAGTTTTATTCTGGAGCATGCAGGGTATGACTGCTGAGTTTTTAATGACATATTTGTGTGCAAATATGGTGCTGACAAAGAGCAAAAGAATAAAAACATGAGAGGGGATCTGGTTGTTTATGGCCTTATGTCTAGTGTCTCATTTATCCCTCGGTGTGAGATGAAGCTTTGATAGTGCTGTATATATACCCTGCATTTTCTTTAGGCAGTTGTGAATAGTGACACCTGGAGCAAGGCAGTGAAGAATCAGGCCCAAGTATCCCAAACAGCACTGCCTGTAACCAGACAAGGCAGAAGAACAGTAGGGCTATTTATAACACAGCTCCCATTTATTTGGGAACCTCCCAGGGCTTGTTCATATGGGGCTGCCCAGGAAAGTTAGATGATTCAGCTACAGCAGTGAAGTTGACACACATAGGTTAAAGTACATGAAACCCCTGTGTGGACACTCATTCATGGGTGAAGTGACCATAACTTGCTCCTCAAACTAATTCTCCTCAGATTAACTTAAGTCACTTTACTTCTGACTGAGACAGTCTGAACGGGGGGCTTATGTGCTTTAACTGGTGCAAAAGTATTCAATAAGCCTGGATGTGAATTTACCATACCCTAGCCAATCTCCATGTATCTCTATGTGAATGCTCTTAGTGCACACTGAAAGTGCTCATGTGGGAAGTTCGTTTGGAGTAGCTTGTGGGCATGTCTACACAAGACGCTACAGCACTGTAGCTATGTGTTATGGCACCGTAGCGTCTGTTGGCAAAAACTGATGCTGCCGCTACGTCACTGTAGCAAGACGCTTCCTCATTATAGCGCATTGCTACGGCAACATAGAGGCCAAAAATAACTGCATGACAGCACGGCACAGTATGGGCTGTTACTGCACTGTCTTTTAGTACTTTGAAAAGTAAATGACAGTGCAGTAAAAAGGGCACTGTACGGCCATATGTAGACGTGCCCAGTGAGCTGGAAATTCACACCCTTCCTTGCCGAGCACTATTGTTACCATCAAGACAAGGCCTTAATTAATTCTCCGTAACTTGCCTGTGTTTCTCCATCATCTAAGATAGCTTTGTCACTGCACAGCACAGTAGAAGAGATAGATGGAGCCCTACAATATTATGCACAGGATTAGATTTAGGTAGCTATACAAGTCAAGTCTTTTTAAATAGATACTTAAAATCAGGATTATGAGATGGTATTTCAGTAAAGCTGTGCGAAATTTCACAAACTGTTTCATTTCAACACTGTTTTGACTCATTTTGAGGTTGAAACAGCAAAATCAAAATGAAGTAAAAGGCTTCAAAACAGCTTCAAAACAAAACGAGGCTAGTTAAAACATTTTGAAAGTCAAAACATTTCAACCATAGTACTGGGGATGGGAAGTCAGTCCAGCTGGCTGACTTTCCATCCCCAGCACTAGATCCGGCAGGGGATGGGAAGTCAGCCCAGCTGGGTGGACTCCCCATCCCCAGTGCTAGGATTGGGCTTGGGAAAGGAAGTCAGCCCAGCTGGACTGACTTCCCATCCCTGGTGCTAGCTCTGGCAGGCCCCTAGATGGGCTGACTTCCCATCCCTTGTGCTAGGATCAGGCTCAGGAAAGGAAGTCAGCCCAGATGGGCTGAGTTCCCAACCCCAGCCCCACAATCAGGCTGGGGAAACTTTCCAGCTGGGCTGAGTTTCCCTAGCCCACTTGTGGAGCTGGGGTTGGGAACTCAGCCCAGTGGTGCTGAGTTCCTTTCCCCAGCCCGATGGGCGAAATGTTGAAATAGTATCAAAACAGTCTCACTGTTTCGACAAAGCAGTGAGGCTGTTTTGACTTGGAATGAAATTCAATACAAAACACTGTTCCATCCAGACCTTGAAACTGAAGTTGGAATGGAACAGTGCTGTTTTGCACAGCCCTATATTTTAGCATCTAAATAAACAGTCCGATGCTCAAAGATTCCATTTTTGGCAACAGTTGCCCCACACATTCTCTGAACAGGTAGTCTACAACAGGCTAGGAGCAACACAACCTTAGGTTCTATTGACTTCAAAGCAATTCTCAGGAGACCCTAGGGACAGCTATAGTCGTTCTTCTTATCTCTCTTAGCACCCAGCTTCTCATGGCCTCTTGATAACAAAGAAGAACCTATGAGGCAGAGCAGGAAGGAATATTATGCGTTGTGTAATACTCAGCACTCCTTCCATGTTTCATTTAGGAATCCACTATGATTTTGTCTCTTCCTTCTGCAGTGGTAGAGGGGGTGTTTTTGACCTCAGTAGTAATAAGGGAAATTTGGCAGAAATTTCTTCAAGGAAAATTGAGAATCATGCTTATGCCTGGCACAAAGGTACAATCAGAAAGGTGGCCTTGGTTGTCTTATGTCTAGCCAGAATACAAAGATGTAGCTGACACAGTTCTGGACCCCATATTCCATGGTTGAAATGAGTGGCAGATTTCAAAAGAAGCTCTTCTCTCTGACTGCATTTGCTTTGGCTTTTGTTTCAGTTTTGTGACATGGTGTCTGCTCCAGAGATGAATCGCTGGGCTGGGCCTATTATTGATGTTCTTCTAGATTATGTGGGCAATGTGCAGCTCTGTTCCAGGCTCAAGGAGCACATAGACAGCTACGAAGAGTGGGCTGTCATTAAAGAAAAAGCAGGTATGATGCTGGTGTGAATTATGTCACCCAGAACAGAATCTAGGCCAGGTAATCGCACCACTAGCTGAGTGAATGACATAGAAAGCCTCAGCCTGTCAAAAGCCATCTCCGTTCATAGGCAGAATACTTTATAATGTGTAACCTTGAGGAAAATCCTGTGAGGTTTTAGTGTAGTTTATAAAGAACCCTTTTTGTTTCATCCCTTTCATATATGATGGGATTTTTCCATTAGGTTTAAATAATGCTTTGGGTCAGATATTCAGACTGTGTAAAATCCCATGACACTGTTGATACAGCTAAACTGATATACATCAGCCAGGAATCTGATCCATTGAGGCTAATTATTCTGGTCATCAGTGGAGAAATACTGGATATTGGACCCATACCCTGAGTTAGTCAGCATGCAGCAGTGAATAATCCTAGCTTTCCAGGCTGCCCTGTGGGCACAGAAGCCCTCCAATGCAGCAGTAAATGACTAATACTTTATCTGCCTAGAGCGTCTTTCATCTCAGGGACCCAAGGGGCTTCACAGCTGTCAGGGCAATAAACCCCACAGCACCCTCCTGAGTAGGATAAATGCAGAGGCCTAACTACCAGGGTCTACACCCTGGTGGTAACAGCAGCAAGGGCAGTGGCAGGGGCCAGGCTAGCTGGCAGCAGCAGTGCCTCTTGTTCCTGTGCCCCCTCCAAGTGGATGCCTGGGACTAGTGCAATGGTCACCCCCTACCCTTGTGATGCTTCTGGGTAAATCTCTTCCCTACGTGCAAAAGGGGAAATGGATTACACTTAGGTACTCCCAGCAAGTCCTGGACAGATTCTGGGATAGGATGGAGGAGCCTTGACTGCTAACTTCCTGGCTCGTGAACTAGATCATGCCCCCACAGTGCATGGATCAGACCAGTTTCTGTTGCTCTCTCTCTTCAAGAAAAGAAACAGCCCCCTCAGCTTTCCTCTTGTTTATATTTTCATCCCCTCTTTTCTGTTCAGCGGTGTTCCCAGTAGAGCCAGCTCCAGTGTCTGTGGAGCTGGCAGATCGTTGTGGCTGGTATTTTACAATGCAGGGGATTATCTGGTGCTTTGCCACTGGTTCACTAGCACACGGGTTCACCCTAGACTCTCTCCTTTTCTGCCAACATACTGACAAATCTCCCTCTTTCTTCTCTTCTTTCAAGGGGATTCTTTCAGCCCGTTTCAGCATCCCGGGGATCCCTGCCCCATTTCCCCACCCACCTTTGAGGCCTCATATTGTGCCGACTGTTAGTCTAGCCAAGGAGGCTTGGACATGGCTCCCAGTCCAGCCAGAGGGGTTGCCACAGAGCTATCTGAAGTATTTCCTCTCTTTCTCCTCATGCTGCCTCTCAGTTCCTGCCAGCTCGAGAACAAGGGACACGACTGAGTCCTGAGCTCTGACCCCTGGCTGGCAGCATGATGCTTTAGCACACAAGAGGCAGCTGTGGCCACCTTTGCCCAGCAGGGCTGAAATGTCCGACTGGCTGGGAGTAGAACTGATCTCACATCTCAAATTGAAGTGGCACATCCAGTAATGTGCAAGAGCCCCAGCCTCAGCACCACACCCAAGTACCCGATCCAGATACTGAGCTGACATGCTGGGCCGAGGGAAAAGAGAGTTGCAATCCCACCCTCCTTTCAGGTAACAGAGCAAATCCACGCCTACATCTCCATCCGCAAGACTGTAGTAGTCCCCACGGCCCTGGAGTATCCTTTGTTTCACCCCCAATAGCGGCTGGCAGGGACCTGCCCTGGAGCTAAGTGGTGTGACTGGTTTGTCTCTGCTGCTGAGGTAACTTCCACGGGCCATCATAATGGCTCAACATGCTGAGCACTGCCCTGCCTTAATAACGTAGCTGATTTGCTACTATACAGTTTGAAAGTGCTTGCGCTCACACTGAAGTCCTGTCTCTTTTCCAGAGCCACCAAGGCCTCTCACACACCTTTGCCGGATCCGAGTTCGAAGCTTGATTGGAAGAAACCGTATTAAACTTATTGACACTTTGCCTCTCCCAGACAGGCTGATTCGATACTTACAGTACGATTATTCTCAATGACCTCGGGCAAACCCGGCAATCAGCAGCCTTCTGGCCTGACACCCGGAGTCATGACAGAGGACAGTAGTATTCACGTAATGATGGTGAACAAAGTGCATGAGGGGATGAGAAGGAATCCCTGTCACTTGACATACAGCATCGCCCAATAGCTAACCTAAGAGCAGTGACAATCTGGAGAAAGGGGAAAGTGAGAGAGCATGCAAAAGTGGATCTGTCTTCAGATTTTCCAAAAGAACGCATACTCTGCAATGCCACACACCTCAGTGTGGGCTGTGAAGAAGGGGGCTGAAAGCCAACACTGGGAAATGAGGAAAGCCAAATGCAAGTAACACTGGGAGATTTGAAAAGAGCATTGAGGTCTTGCAGAGGTTAGAGTCCTTTGGTCACTGTCAAAAATCAGCGTATCTGGGAAACTAAGCACTGATTGGGGGCTTTTTTTGTATTTTTTTGTTTTGTTTTGCTTTTTGTTGCATTATATTGGACAGTTTGCTGGTTGCTGATCACCTGATACCGCATTTTCATTTTGAGGGGTTTTTTGGGGGTAGGCTTTTTTTCTGAATAGCTGACTTGATTTCTGAGCACTTGAAACTCAGAACCTTTTTTTCCTCAACAAAATATTTTGTAAATATTGGGGTAAATCCCTAAGTCGTGCCTCAGGCTAAACTCCCATTAAATTCAGTGGAAGTTGACTTTAAGTAAGATTTAAGGACAGAAAGATTTAACCCTGAGCAAATACTTTGTTTGTAATATAGTAAACATGCACGTGAAGTGTACAGTGGTCAAGATAAATGGGTTTCCTGGACTGGGGATCCTGAAGCAATCTTAAACTCACATAAGCTGGTGTAAATCAGAAGTAGCTGTTTTAACATCAGTGGATTTACTTTAGCATGAGAGCAGAATCAGGCCTTGAATTTTTTCTAACAAATGCCAGTGGAGCAAAAGCCCTAAACTGCTGTTATTGAGAGAAGAGAATAATTATTTCAGTGTTACTAAACACAAAAACAAAGACTCAAAAACAGGCACCCAACTTGATACTTCTAAATCCTTATTAATGATAAGGATGACAGATCCGTATTAATGATAAAATGCCTATATGTAGTGCGGGGTTGTGACACAGTGGGCATGTTCATACATGCATTTATACTAGCTTAAATTTACTGTGCAGTAAGTGGGAGTAAGCCAGAGTCTACATGTGTCTGCATTAAAGTGCATTAACGCTATGTGTTGTCTGACTTGGGACTAAAGTTAGTCCTAAATCAGTCCACACACAGTATTACTGTACCTTAAGGCATCCACGTGTGCGTTACTGAACAGGAAATAATCAGATATAAACTTGATACCTGCATGATGCAAATTTACACTGAAGTCAGTGTAAATTGCCATATTTATTGCACAGTATGGGCATGCACGTGTAGACACTCCCAGTGAGTCATTGCTTATGGCATAAGTCATTCCACTCAAGTCAGTGAGGCCACTTCTTGGAGTAAGATGCTACTCAAGTGGAACAAATGTATCTTTGATACTTTGGCCTAAATTACAAGAGAGCTAAATATCTCACAGCTCCTCCCAGTGACATCAATAGAAGTTGCTATTTCAGCCCCTTTGAAAATCAGATCATGTATTTTGGCACCTACATAAGGATATAAGAGCCTAACTGTCTCTGCAGATCTTGGCCTAGAAACACATTGGTCTTTTCCCTCTGACTAAAAATACAACAGGAGATTTGGGTTACAGTCTGACTTTGGGACAAACCAGAGACTTTTCTGCAAGCACATATGATAGTTATGCTTCTATCTGTTGAGTTGGGTACCATAGCCTGAACTGAGCAGGGTAAAATCTAAATAGGGTAAATGCTTCTTCCTCTCAAACAGATCTCCACTGCAGCAAGTCCTCTTTGTGCAGTGTTTTAAATCCCAACACAGAAGTTGGACACTTATGGTCCAGAAGCTGGGTCCAACCCATGGAGCATTTGATCGAGCTCACAGACATGTGGAGCTTTGGCAGCAGTAGTGATGGGTGCATTTCCTGGGCTGCCCTGGGGAAAAACAGCAGTGTCAGGCACCTTCCCTGTGCTGCTGTGGGGAAAAGAGGCAGTGGCATCTGAGTCCTAGTGGCTTCCCCTCTGCCTCTGACCCAAACTGGGTCATTTTGGTCCGCAGCCTAAAAAGGTTGCCGATGACTGCCCTAACATAAGGCTAAAAGTATCTTCCCCCACTACATCTGCCTTTCCACAAGATTTTAGAACCTGATTTCACCTCCAAAAAATTAGAGATTAAATCTCTTCTAGTACTTGTGGCATGGGCTGTAAACAAAAGCAGCAGTCATTTTAGCTAAGTACATATTCGTGTGTGACTGTCCCCATCCAAAATAGACAGTTGAGAAACCAGTGTGGTTCCAGTTCAGACTGAGCTGAGATCTTGCTAAGATTTGCCAAGACTGGTGAAGCCCTGGCCCAGGGTGAGATCCCTCAGCTGGTAAACACAGGTGTAAATCCATCCATTGACTTCAGTGACACTAGCTTACCCTCCTGAGAGCCTCTCCCATCTTGTCGAATGACAAAGAGGATGTTGTATCAGGATTGAAAGTACTGAAGAAGTTTTCGCATGAAAGACCCTACATATTATCCCCACCTCTAGCCATGCTTGACCCTCTTGCAGCCTCAAGACTGCATAGTGTGCATAGGCCTGATTCTGTGGGATGCTGAGTAGTTTAGTCAAGCTCAGAGGGCAGACTTCCAGAACAAGGTTCCAGGACACAGATCCTCACCTGTGTAACCAGACACCATCCAGTTACTACAGAGGCTGGCAGGCATTCGCCACAGCTAGGAACTGTCCCCTGGGGAATGCAGGATTGAAAGTAGTTTGCTGAATTGAAAGGCCTGACTAAGCAGCTCAGCAGTCTTCATGGTTAAGATACACTGATTTCTGCTACCAAGAGCACAAAGGAGTGATGTGGCAGCACCTCTGGCTACCTCTGCCTCCCCAGTCCAAATGACCAGTCATGCATTCACTTCTGGGTTACAGCCTTCATCATGACTCTGGAAGGAGTCTGATGTTTGCACCTCAGGGTTCAAAATAAGCAGTTGTTACTACTCTGCCACCAAACTCCAGTCAGGTAAATAGGCCACTAAAAATCTCTCATCATCTTTAGGCACTAATCACAAGAGCTCAAATCTGCAGAGATTTTTTTTCAATATTCTTACACCAATTAAAAGATACCCCATTGTTGCTATTAACAGTGAGCCAGCATTTGCCAAGAAACAAACAAAGAAGAGATTCAGATGTACACCCACCTCCCCCTACCAAATGAGGAGCCCAGCATGTGTACCATAGACACCAGTACTTTCCTGAAAGACATCCCAGTTCTGGTCAAACATAGATTTATTTTGGAATATTTAAAATGAATATAAATGAACAAACATAGGGCTTGTTTGTGCTGCCTTTATTATACTGGTGAGCGCTTATTTCACTGCAGAACTTGTCCCCATAAAGAGGTGCTCGGCTATTTGTAACAGGATTGAACAGTCCAGTTCTTGCAGTCCTAACAGTACTGTGTGAACTAAATAGTTTTTTGATATATTGAAAATTGCCTGTCTAACTGCTGTAACCTCCCCTTGAAATGGGTTGGGCAGCTATAACCTGGTTCTTGCTCCTGCTATAAATCAGGATTAATTACCCAGTGTAACAGAGTAGAATCAGTCTAGGATGTACATAGATACTAATATTTTATTGGTAGAAACAGTTGACCTAAACCTCTGTTGGACATAAAATCAGATAATTTCAGACCACCTGGCTGATGGAATCATTTGAAGTCACAAACGATGTGCATATACTGTAAGTGTGGGGTTTCATAAGTAATTCATGGTGAGAAACCTTTACATAGGCAAAATAATCATGGGTGTCACTTTTTTTTTTAGTTCAAAAATTTGAAACTATATATGGATTGACCAAAAATCAAGTTTTGTTTCTTTTTTCTTAGCCAAAAGGCATCAGTCCTTCATTGGATTCCTATGGAACTGATTCTTCTTTCACATTTGTATAAGTCAGGAATAACTAAGTTGAAATCAATAGTGCTACAAGGTGTAAATATAACGTAACCACAAAAAGCATCAAGTCCATACTATGCACATAGTCTGAGTAGAAATCAAGCCATTTGAAGATTTGACCTGGAAATTGCATTATTACTTTATCCTTTTTGTCTGATCATTTCTTCCAGCCTTTACACTGTTGATTTATTACGGTATTATTTGCACTAAAACAGGGCGGGCTACCTCTTATACACTGAGATTAGACACAGTGAGTTCATCAGTGAAATGGAATTGGTACAAATTCTGTTCTCACCTATAAAAGTTAATACAGCTGTACAGAAGTTACTGTGAAACTGAACAAAACTACCATGTTGTTGTAACAAGTAGAGCTGTTCCAATATACAGTAACATGGTAAATTTTAGTGATCCAGTAATGATGGCTGTTTGTCAGCTGTTCTAGGAATAATACATGACCAGATTACTGTACTTACTGAAACATGTGCAATTCATTTTATATTCTTGTGCACTTTTTTTTTTTTGGATTTTTTTGTATGAAAGGTTTTCATTTTTTCATTATTTATAAAAGGTATTGTGGTTTTGACATTTAAAATTTACATTACACTTTAGTAAATAGTAGCTTTTAGATGTTGTTTTTCATCATTTAAACAAAATAGAACAACTAACAGATTACCAACTTCTTGCAAACTAGTATTTGAGAAACTCGACAAAAGTAAGATGAAGCCAAGTTTCAGCCAATCCACTCAGTAACAACTAATCTGAAGTGGAAAGAGAAGAGGAGAGGAGCACAGATGCTGCTCTTCTTCAAATTTTTTGGAAGAGCTTATGTAAATCTTGTCATTCATTTCACTCTCAGAAGGCATCAGAACTCCATGAAGGGTCAAAATCCTGAAAATAGACCTGAGCAGAGGATGGACAATTCATTGTACTAAGGATTTCAAGATTTCAAAATATGGCTTCCTTCAGAATCCAGGAAGGAAACACTGAAAGGCAGATGAGAAGGGGGAGGGGGGACAATGATTGAAATGTTTTGTTTCGATCTCTCATTTTGATTTTTTCTTTAAATATCATTATATTATTTCTATGATACTTTATTATATCATTATACAACAATGTAACATTTTCAAAAGTCAAAATGGGAAGTTGTTGGAAAAGGAAAAACAGAAAAAAATTCTGAAAATGTTTAAATGGCTTATTTCAGCATGGTTAGGACCCATTCCTGATTTTCTTCAGAAATAAATTACTTCAAAATTGAGCCAATTTCATGGAGTGTTTTGATTTTGACAGAATCACATATTTTATCAGAATATAGGGTTCCATCAAATTTTCTGACCAACTTGTCTGACCAAATTATTCTTATTTTCACGAATAATCTATCTAACTGGAAGCATTTTCAACAAACCACATTCTGATCAGTCATCCAGAAGAAAGCCAGAGTATCTCTAATAAAACTACTCTGGATTCATACAACAGTGACTGAATTCACCCTGTAGCACATTAGCTTCATTTGGACTGTAAGGATGAATAAATCTTACTCATGTGGAGAACTGTTTTAGGAAGCCCCTTTCTTACAGTTCTGCAGATTGATGCTCTTGGGCCCATTTCTCCTCCCACTGAAATAAGCAGGAACTTTGCTTTTACCTATAGTGGGTGCAGAATCAGAAATACTCTCTCTTCATGACCTCCTTTCAGAAGGACAAGGAGGTGATACTGAAAGTAGAGGAGTGAATGCCAGCCTCCTGGACCCTTGGGCATGACCCCACAGTGCTGCACATTGTGTCATCACAGCTCCACAAAGGTGGCACGAAATTCTTCCAAATCAGAGTTCCTAGCTCACTTCTGTGACATGTTATGCCTGGTTTGGACAGGTGCTGGCTGAGTCACAGGACAAGAGGGAAGACAATGAGGAATCTACCCTGGTGTACCTTTTGTTTCGGACTACAAGAATAACCCACCATAGCCTTCTACATGAGCTGCTATTTGTGGGATTGCTGAGGTGCCTGAGGAAAAAAAATCAACTGAAATTTTTTGCAGATATATTTCCAAATGAAAAGTTGCAGTCTGCCTTTAAGGGCAGATCTTCAGCTGATATGAATGGGCCTCCAAGTCCAATGACACAAGTCAAGAAAATTAGGTTATTCCAAAGGTTGTTTAGCTGATAGTTTTCTTTCAGCATGGGTGTAAGTCAGAAGTAAGTTCACAGAAGTCATTGAAGTTACATAAACATGAAGTAGAGACCCAGGAAAGAACCTGAGCTATCTATCATTGAACTCATAGAAAGGTTTCAATTCAGTCATCTTGGTCTCATTTGATTCAGTAAAAGGAAGCCCCAAAGAATCCAGTAGTGTAATTCTATTGACCTCAGTGATAAAGACCACTGTAAGAGAACAGAGACTTAACCCATAATATTTAACTTTTCAGATCTCACATCTTATTTGCTTAGCACCATTTAGAAGCTTTAGAGAAGTTTAACAAAACCCTTTGTTAGCCTTTCTGAACTGACTTCATTACAAATGATCAACTTCTCTGGTGCATAACTTGCACATCATTTGCAAATACTTGCAGGTTTTCATTTCACAGCCAGAGTAGAAAATTCTCCCTGCAAAGCTCATGTGCCGTTAATACCACTCTCTTATCTGCCTTCTCTTACATGACGTGTTTACACCTACACATTCAAATCTATATGATTTTCAGTGTATTTCCTTAGAACTTAGAGAGTTATTCTGCTTTTATTCAGACAAGCTTTACCCGTGTTAATTCTATAGTTCTTCATAGAGGTACTGCTTGCTAATTTAACCAAACTGCCAGTGAGAAGAGAATTTTGCTTTCATTTCTAGCTACTGACATATTAAACCTGAATCTACACAACAGAATCAAAACAATCAATCATCAGCCTGAACATATTGGAGATGTGGAGACTGAAATAAAATTACCTGCTTTATTTTTTTTAATTCTCTTAATATTTACAGGTGAGAACAGCTGAAATCAATTTACAAACTTGTCTTCTGTGTTAAATATTGTCCTTTCAGTCTTTCACATGCAAAATGAAGTTACCTGAATATTTTGATTTCCCTAGAATGACTTTAAAATACAAGAGTTTCTTTTATGATTTTAAACATTTCATCTCAGTGTTGCTAATATGAAGGGCATCCCTGGAAAGACATTCCCACATGTAGGATCTCTCTGAAGCATTTCAAGTGAAGATTCCCAATGGTTCTTAGCCCAAGGCTCAAGCAATTATCTTAAATATAAGAGGTCTAATTCTCCCCACATCTAGCTCCACAGGATTCAGTAAGGGCTATTTCTGATTCACCCCCAATGTAGTAAGAGGAGAATCAGGCCAAATGCATTAACAATTGGTATTTATGTTATCCAGTCTGTGCATTTCAGGCAAAAGAAGCAGCAGCGTGTTAGCTGCTTGTTTTATAGATAGAAAACATCCTTTGCTCCACAGTGGGACTAGCTGATAGGCCACAGTTTGAAGTTACATTTCCATTTCACCTTAAAGAGCTACTGTACACAGTACAACCCTCCTCCCTTCCCTTAGGCTAAATGTATCCAAAGACATTGAAAATAGGTGGTGGTACTGCTGGCTTGGTAGGGATGGGTTTCAAAACCACTGGTCTGTATAGTTTCTGCCCTGTGGCATCTGCCTCTTTGCAGAAGTGTTGGATTTCCCCTTGGGGTGCTGTGTTTTTCCTCCACAGCCCCAAGCCTGGGAAGGGCGACTGAGGTAGGGCTCCTGGGGTTTGGTAAACAGGTTGTCCATGGTACTGAAATGGACAGCAGCTCCAGGCATTCATCCTGCCAGACAGGGATGTCCCAGGCACTTTGATGGGCTCTTTTTCCCTGCTAGGTTGGACAGGCACTGGGGGGCTCTCTGGCCCTATGGCATCTGGGCTCTTTTTGCTTTTCTTCCCCTCATAAGAAGGAAGGTCCCTGGACTTTGGGAGCCCATCCAGTCCTGCCGAAAAGCTCCCAACCAGCAGACTCTGAGTGGGTCTGGGCTCTTCCCAGAAGGAAGCTGGTAGCTGTCTTTTCCTCATGGGCACCTGATCTGGCCTGGCAGACTCTGGACTTTGCTCCTGCAACCCTTTCTCTCCACTGAGGTTCTCCTCCACCTCTGCTCCCCTCAGTGCCTTTTCACTGGCAGCTCTACAGGGATTAGGATCCAGGGCATCTGGGTGGGAGCTACGATTTCTGTCCTCCACTCCTCTTTTCATGTTGGATTCCATGGATTTGCTGGGGTGACTTCTTGGGATCCTGGAATATTTTTGAGAAAACCGCTTGAGCTGCTTCTGCAAATATTTTCTGTGGTCAACGGAGCGGCGGCAGGGAGCTGACTTATCCAGAGCTGCTTTGATGTCACTGGAGGCCAGGTTCACAAAATTCAGTAACATCTTCACTTCACTGTCTGATGCCATTTCACAGAGTGATCCTCATGGAGGTGTCCATTAAAATGTTATACTTCCTCTCCTGAAGCCTGGGCAAGCCTGTGAAAGGAGGACAGATGTATTTATGGCTTTGAATCCAAACACCATCCTGAAGCTGTAAAATAAAAAGTATCAAGTGGGTACCGGGGAAGGAGTGGGGAGAAAACCAAATCAAACTCTTCAGCTAAACAACAAGTTGTCAGTTTGCCAGTGAGCCAGATGAATGTGCAACATTTTTAGCCCATTCACAACACAGCTGCAGAATCACTGTACCCGTGTGCGTGCACACACACACCTCCCCCCACAAATGCATGGAGTGGCTTGTTACTGCTGGAGAACCCCATGGTTAATCTTGTTACACAGGTAATGTTTAAATCCTAAGCAGAACCCTCTGCAGCACTGGCATGTCACTGTAACCAAATACACACACACGCACACATGCGCGCACACACACACAGAGTAGATTGTTTCACAAATATTGATTGTTACTGTATCATGGCTGAGAAAAACCTAGTTCCCCTGCTAATCTTGTTATACAGGTTATACACTACCAACCTTTAGAGAAGGAACCGGAGTCTGTGAGTGTTTAGAAGCAGTTTAGCAGCACTTGAGTAAGCTGAATGAATATCAACTCCTTCTAGTTAGAGGGCTTTCTCAGACCAATCAGAAGCCACTTTGCCAAATACAAAGCATCCCAATCAGGCATTAGGCTCCCCGTTCTCACATTCTTTGCCATCACAAATTGTTGCCACGGGGACAGCCACAGAAAGACAGCTAATAATACAATCATTTCCCTGCGATTTTTACCATTCTCCCCTCTCCCCTCCACCCCTAGTAGGGCCTTTTTTTTAAGACACAGTCCAACATGAAATGCTGATGATGAGTTAAGAAAGTTTAGACACCCTTTTCTCTGAACTATCCCAAAGCTGTCTGGAGGCTGGCACTAACCATGCTTCAATGACACAGGACAATGCTAGCTGGGGAGACCAGGCTAGCCTACTTTTAACTGTTCTTGATCAGAACTCTTTTTTTTTAAAGGGAGGATGATGTCAGAAAAAGGTAGGAAAGGAACAAATCTCTAAAGAGATGTGCAGATATCCATGGAAAGGGAGCTTGAGCGCTCAAGAATCTTGTCTTTATGTTTGCCCCCTCAATTGAGCCACACAAAAGCTGAATTACCCATTCAAACCGCCTGGACAAAAGGATGGAGTTGGATAGTACTCTTGCATCTGTAGTCAAACAGTTAGAGACTTAAATCGAGTCGTCATGATGGAGAAAGAGTTAGACAAAGCCCATAGAATTGCCATCAGCAAACATTTTCCTGTGTCATATTAGTGGGTCTCCATGACTCCCCCTGGCCCAGGGACAATAGCACAAGTTTGCACACTCGACTACTGTCACCCTGCCAACGCTGGCAAGGAGCAGAAACAGGACAATCCTTTAAGGGGAAAGCATGCCCACTGCAGGGAAGGTAAGAAGAGAGGGAAGAAAAGTGTGTGAAATGCTAATTGAGCTGCTTCCTTTACTGATCCAGAGTTATGTGAGTCCTCCTCCTTCATACAGGGTTGTCCTAAGGGATGGCAATAACTTAATAGTACAGTAAAACCAGGAGTCTCACAACGCATATTCCCTCCTCTGAGATCTGTGAGAATAAGAGAGCAGAAATCTGTGGCTTGATGAATCTCAAGAATGCCAGCCACTTGGAAATCCAGGCAGCTTGTCCTGCAGTGCAAACGCCTATCACTTCACCTCGGGTTTGGGCAGCCATGGCTGAACTGCAGTTTTCAGTGGTAAGACTAATAAAGATAGCAGGGCCTTTGAGATGCTCTGAGGGCTAAATATTTAGAAAAAGCTCAAATATTAAACATGGATCCAAATACCTCCACACTTTGGGGGCATCTGACATGCAACCCAAATTCAGATCCAAATAAAACCTTCTGTATAAGTTACCAGTCTAAGATTTGGCTTTAATGTCCTGTCGGCATCCACTTTTTACAGCATGAGCTTCTTTTGAATTTGATCATTTCCCTTAGAGGAAGGTGAAACTCCTGACCATGCAATTTAGAGCTTCCTTGTGACACACACTTATGCAACTTCTTGTTTGGGGTCAGATCATGAAATCCTTATTCACTCTTTGCCATAGGGTATGAGGGATCTGAATTTGAACATATATCTTCTATCAAAGATTGGATATAATATGCAATGCACCCTTTCTGGTGGTCTAGTCTGCCCAAATGGGACTACAGACCTGCCAGGAGAGAATTCCTGTAGGTGCCAAAATCACCCTGCTCCTGGCTCCTGGTGAAGGAGGTAAGGCCAAAAGTAAGAGGCATGGCTAACACACTCCTGCCCTCAGCATTTGCCAGCTACCAGAATGGCCTCTGTGGCTGCTCCAAGCTATGCTGAGTCTGGGCTGGCACCACACGTGGGCCCTTTATACCTCATCCCCAGGACTGCATCCTGTAGTTGAGATTCTGGGCTTTTTATTTCCGTGTCCCTGGATTGAAAGAATGTGGCTGTTCATGAAGAGGTAATGCAAGGTTTTGGAGAAAAAGTCCGTGCCTATATGAGATTCTGACTGCACAGTAGCTCATTGCTACTGCACAGTAGTGTCATGTGGCACGAAGTGTGACATGACTTCTTCACAGCAGTAATGAGCTACTCCACAGTCAGCATCTCCAAAAAGCCATTTGGGGATGCTATTGTGCAGTAACACTGGTTATACCAAGCAGTCATTTAGTACTTGTGTATGCAAGTACAGACAACCCCCACTTAGCGCTCTTAATTGGTTCCTGAAAAATGGAGCGTTAACTAAAATAAGCATTAAGAGAAACTGAAAGTTTTTGATGGCCCAAGATGGTGACTTCAAATGTTTTTAATGACACAAGATGGTGACTGTGAGCATTATAACAAAGCTCACTGAGCACTAAGTGGAAACAGGTATCAATTAAAAAAGAGCATTATAGCAAAACAGCACTAAGTGAAACAGCGTTAAGTGGGGATTGCCTGTACTAAATGACTGCACAGTCAGCATCTCATGTAGACGTGGCCAGGGACACTAATCCCTGCCGATGGAAAGTGGTATAAAGAATTAGACAATGATTGATTATTATCATTGGCCAACTGAGGGCTTCTTTTCCATTATCATTACTGGGAATGAAACTCCACATCTGAGAGCTCAGGAGTGGACAATTTTATCTCATCGGCATTTATAAGAAAGCCTTTGGAGTTAGTCCTGTGTTATGCTATGTTGTACCCTTAGATTTGCAGTTCCATTTTTCACATATTTGATAGTCTGCTGCTTGTGTCTGATAAGCAGCCATCTAATGAAACCAGTCCTCTGGTCCCAGTACACACAATGGCAATGTTGCTTGTTTGGAGTTGAGCCATATCCAGGTTAGATTATTTATGCATCAGAGACTACAGAAGGGATGCTTTGTCCATTTATTCTAAGTAGGTGTCCAGCCAAGGGATCCTTTCTTTGTACATTTGCAGGTACAATTTGTACAAATTGCAGCCTGTGTTCTAACATATGGATCAGGCAGGATAAATTGTTTAAACCCTTGTTCAAAGTAATCCTTTCATAAAGAACTTAATAGTTGCCCCACATTTCTGAAAGAGAGTGTAACAAACAGATGTGAGAAGGATTTGGGCTGTTCCAGGGGTAAAGGGCTCTCTCAGTGGTGTCCTCAGAGACTTGGAAAATCTCATAACATGCCATAAGGTCTTAAACAAAGCATCCCCCTGCATGTGGATCACAATCTTGTCACCTCTACCAGGGCAAGTGGGAACCCTTCAAGATGCCACTGTGAAGTGACTGTAGGGGATTGTGGTGGGTCCAATTCATCCTGGTCTAACTCTATAGAATGGCTTATCCATGGTGAGCGGGATGGTGAGATCTCTGAGCAGGGACTAGTGCATATACTGCACTGTTGTGCCAATGCCCCAGGAGATGTTATGGCTCAGAGACACTCTTCTGAATAACAATTCTTTCCTCCCATCTTCCTAACTCATTGCTTCTGTCCACCTCAGCTAATTTGGCCTGCAAATGGGGCAGGTGGAAGAAGTTGGGTCTGTGCATTGCCTGCCTACTCCTCGCTCCTCTTTTCAGTGAGGGGTGTAGCTGGATTTGCTGTCATGAGCCTAGACTCAGAGCCCAGGTAGCCCAAGAGAGCTTCTGAGGGAGGAGGAAGAGGTGGTGGTGGTGGTATTTAGTCCCTGTAATTCCTTTGCACAGGGCTGAAGGCTGAGTCCCACTTTGCCTTGGTTCAAATCCTATTTCACATAAAGGCATCTAAGTGCTACCTATGAACCTGTATTTTCTCTGAGAGAAGTTTTGGGGACTTGCACACAATTCTGCATCTTCTCTGACAAAATGGAAATGCTGCAGAATGTCAGTGGCTATGGCAAATGGCTTCTGAGCATGCTCAGGAGAACAGGTGCAGCCACGCAGTGGAAATAGGATATAAAATCTTCATAAGCAGCACAAGCTGCTTCTTATGCAGCTATATATAGATGCTCAAGTAGCCTTTAGATGCCTTTTGGACAAAACAGGATCTGGCCTTTTTGTCCAGCTCTTTCTGCCTTTGCTGGCCCTCACAGTCAAAGATCCCTGCCTGCTAAAACTTCTCACCGGGCTGGCAAGGCTGTGTTCACTGCTCTGGTCTCCCTGTTCCCCTGCAGCTGGATAATAATAGGGACCCTAAGGGAAATGAACTGCAGAGCAGGATTTAAAAAAAAAAAAAAAAAGAAAAAGAAAACACCCTTTCAAGGTCAGCCTCAGGTTGAGCTGCACAGGGTTTTCTCTAAGAGGCCACCGGAGCCCTTTTGTTCCTCTCTGCTCCAGCCATGTTCATCCCAATGTACATGTGAAAGGAACAATTAACAATAGGGCACTCCTCTCGGAGGTTCCAGTGCACTTTGAAGTGTCCACTGAGCAAAGGCTCAAGAATGATACATCATTTTCCACTGTGAACGTGTCAAACCAGTACAGCAACTGAAAAAATGTCTCCACATGACGTCCCAGCATGCAGACAGGGACCAGCTGGAGAGCCACTTCATATCTGCCATGTCACCCCCTGACAGCTGTCTTCCTGGGAATTTGGGGTATGCAAGGTTTTCTATTATTTTTTCTCCCCTAATGCACAAGAATACACACATTTAATTTACAAACACCGCCAAGCTCTCTCAAACATGCAGCTCTTCCTGCAAGACTGAACAAATGAGAGGATTTTTTTTATATGGAAATCCAAGGGCAGTGCTTTTAAGTGTCATTCACTGTAAATAATGCCTGGCATTCACCAGCACTGCTCCAAAGCCTCTTACTGCTCATTTGCATAGTGAGGCCTGGTTGCAGCAAGGTACTCCAGTACCAGCCTACATTTAAGCACATGAGTGGGCCCATCCAACTAAATATACCTTGTCAGGCTTGGGAGCAGTGCTAGGTTTCAAATGTTTGCATTGGCACCAGTCAAATCAGTTTTTCTTTAATATGCAAGTCACTTTATATATATGCTGTATTTGAGTGTCCTGGAGGGCTCAGGCTGAGAGAAGTGTTTGAAGATAAAGTACACCTGCTCTTTCACATGCAGAAAATATTTGGTTGTAATTCACTGTTCTGAAAGTCAGTCTTTCATTTTGATTCATGTTTATAGGTGAAAAGAACCTGCTTTGAGCCCAGGCACTGTTTTACATGACTGGTGTTAAGGTGTGGAAAAGAAAGTGCTTTATATAGTCTTATGGCTGAAGCATGTGCAGGAGGGTTGGGTGCTAGTCCTGCCCTAGGCTAATTTTGGATGAGTAAGGACCTCCTTGTGCCTCAGTGTAAATATCGGTGAAGTGAATATTGTTAACCATCCCAATGTTATGTAGATATTAAAAAGATTTAGCTATTTAATCTTTATGTGGAGTTTTCAGATTTTTACCCAAAAAGTAATATAACATTTTACTTGTCATGATATAAGAGAATCAAACGATTCCTTCAGGATGCATCTACATGTGCAATTAAGGTGAAGAAATAAGCATTTATACATGCTCACCACCACAGCATGTTGAGCCAAGGTGGAGCAGCCCTAGGCTCTGGGTGGTGGCATGGGGTGGTGGAGGGGCTGGATGGGGTAGGAGGGTGTTACCGTGCAGGGCTAACCAGCAGGCATCCCTGCACTGTAGCACCCTTGTGCCCCAGCCAATCCCATTCACTGTTTACACGTGCGTTGCAGCAGCATAAATTACTCTGCCTTAGGGTAGTGCTGTGCCCTAGCACGGGAGCATGTGTAGATGGCAATGCTTTACTGTGAAGCTAATTAGTCAACTCCTTAGCGAAGTGCCTGTGTATTTGCACCCCTAAAGATTAGTCATACCTAGGCCTTGTTAAAAAGATAGACAAGGGCATATACTTTTACAGAAATTTTCTTGGAAATTTTGTTCTTGGAAATTGAAATCATTTAGAAAAAACATACACATTTCACTTCTGGAACTTTTATTTCCAACCTCTGTGACCTGATGGAAAAGAACAAAGATATCTCTGTAGAAAATGCCAGCCTTTTAATTTTCTTTCAGGTCCAACTTCTATTTTGTTCCTCAGAGCTGAAAGAAAGTGTTAATTTGAACGGGGAAAAAATAAGGATTGTGCTGTTTGAAATCATGGTAACAAATGGGTAGTAAACAGAAAAATCCCATACTGACTGGATGCTTAATATTACCTCAGCTTTTCCATTAAATGTCGCTGAAAAACGAGTATGTTTAAATTACATTGTTGTGTGTATTTTTTTCACAAGGTGCCTTTCATTTAAGAAATAACATTGGCCTAACATTAGCTTAAATTAGTGGGTAGCTCAGCCCAGAAGACTACTTCTTTGGTTCTGTCTTTCCTGCTAGAAATCACACGTGTCACCAGTCACACTGTGCTGGTTAATGTCTTGTGTACTGGCAAAAGAGTTCTTCTGCTTTTATACTTTGTCTCATTTGGAAAAGGGTTAAAACATTTTTCACGGGGTGGGGGAGGAGGTGCCATTGTAGCTATACCCTTCAAGCCCTTGCAGTGTAGACCAGACCTTGGTTTATGGTATTATGTTGTATCCAACAGCTTAAAAAAAATCACTTCTAGCCTGTCACTTCATTAAAGGCTCCATATACATGTGTTTCACTGCCTGCAACATCTATGAGCACATACAATGTTCAGAAGGAAGCATATTTAAGAGGAAAAAAGTCTGCAAAACTACAAGCCTGTTACTCTGACCTCAGTGGTAGGTCGATTTCAGAACAAATGTTGAAAGGAAGAATAATTTAAGACAGAGAGATAAAGAGTGTGTCTACATGTCGCCCTATGGTGACATAGCAATGCACTACGTTGCCAGACAGTGTGCCACAGTAATCACACAGGTCTACATGTGAATGTCAGCTATGTCACCGTCATGGTGCAATCCCAAAATCTAACCATGCACTGTGTGCATGGCACAGTAACCACCTATACTGCGCTGTACTTTTGTACTTCCAAAAGGAAGTACTAAAGCCTGGCACCATAGCCACTTCACCACATGGCAATGTGTAGAACATGGGTTTGGCAAATGCCATACAGGTTTACCAAATGTAGATCATGCCAGATTAATCTAATATCTTTCTTTAACAAGAAAGCTGATTTTTTTTTCTAGCCAACAGAAGTATGGCAGTTTTAATCTATTTAGACTTACCTAAAGCATATAAGGTGCCACATAGGAATTTCTTAAATATGCTGGAAAAGATGGGAATTAATGCATGAATCTTGAGATGTATGAAGAGGTGAGCAAAGGGGAGATGATGACTGGGTGTACTGAAAAGGCAGGGATTATTGTAGAGGGAGAATACTAGTGGAACTCTTCAAGAATTGGTGTTGGGACTCATTTTATTTAATATTTTCACTAATGGCATTGGCAGGAAAAGTAGGAGTATGCTGCTGGACTTTGTTGATTATACAAAAGAGGCATTGTCAAAGCAGAGGAGAATCAGATGCTCGTTCAGGAAAAACCATATGGTCTTGGGGACTGTTGTAATAGAAATAAGGTAAAACTTAATGACACCTAGTGCAAGGTTGTGCACTTAGGAATCAATCACAAAAAATTCTGCTACAAGTCAGAGCCTCATGTGTCAAAAATGACAGAGGAGGAAAAGATCCCAGTATTTGTGCTGATCAGAGTAACTATGAGGCACAGATGTGAAGTAAAAACAAGGAAATGTGATCCTAGAAGGTGTCAAAGGAAGTATTTCCAGGCAATCTAGGGAAGTATTAATGCCACTGTGAAAGCCCCAAGTATGGCTTTACCTAGTCTATTCACCTGTCTGGGGATGGAGTGTCTGTCCTAGGCTTGGAGACAAAAAGAGCATAGCTTGCTTATCCTAGCAAAATTAAGGCTGAGAAAGGATATATGTCCTCAGGGATGCAAATACCAGGGAGAGAAATGAGCTATTTAACATAAAATGCAATACTGGCACAGGAATAAAATGTATAAATTGCCCATGAATAAATTTAGGCTGGAAATTAGAAGGTTTATAACCATCATAGCGCTGAGTTCTGGAACAGCCTCCCAAAAGTAGTTGAGGCAATGGACCCAACCAAAATAAAGAAGGAATCAGCTTATGAAAGTAATTAAATTATGTTGCTGCCTCAGTAACTCAGGAGGTTCCTTCCAGTACAGCGTTCCTGTATTTCTAAGTGACCCGGTAGATACTAATGCCATGAGCTTCTCCAGAGCTTTACTGGGAATGAAGTCTGTTTGTTAGGAAGTACACTGAGATGCAAGTAGAGGCTTTATAGTCAATGCCATACTATTACTGCAAAAAAGGAAGGCACCTGTTAAAGCAGTAATCAGGATGTAGGAACTAATTTACACAACTACCATGGTTTCTAATCTAAACAGTGTTTCGTTACAACCCTGCAGCTGAACCCTGCTCTCTGGCATACCAGTATTAGTGTTTTAACCTCCAGACTCTCTGTGATAGTCCAATATACCAGCAGTCTTACTCTTTATGCCTCATAGAGGATGCCAGGAGCTGACCTGCAGCTCACAGGTCCTGAAGTTGTTACTTTACTTTCTGTAAAGGCAGCCCTTCATGTTTAAAGAAAGGACAGGATAGCATGGTCTGGCATTTTAAACTGCCTATGCAGTAAGTAGCTAAAGCCTCAATTTCATTACTGATACACTCAGTTCTGTTTTGCTCTCATCTAATAGAAGAACTGTCACGTGAATTTAATAAATTCATAAATATTTACTAACTGAAAGCTAATGAGGCCTAACTCTGAGCCTGAGCAGTCTGTTGAGATTCCTCCTCATTCACAGATGCCAGGTTGACTCTTCAGGCCACCCTCCCTTCCTATGGTGGCAATCTCTGGTAGCCCCTAGGGATCCAGTGGCTAGGCTATTGGCCCTGAGTGTCCTCAATGAGCTGCTTTTTCCATGGAGCTGTGGAACACAGCAAAATGTTGCTTTATTTTCTGGATTCATGCTTTTGCAGCTTTTGCTTGGACTGCAACAAGGATTTCTCCTGCAACTATAGGAGCCTGATGTGGGCACACACAGGTTCAGCTCTGAGCCCCATTTATCTGGATCCCCAGTGTTCGGGGCCAGGTCAAGAAAGAGAAAGTTTGCTTACACTTTACAGTACCCGAGTCTCTCATTCACGCTCACAGAGCCCACACCTCTCTGTACAGGAGACCAGCAGCCTGGTTCTAATCCTGGGAGAAGCTTTAAAACGTTTCCCCTTTTCATTGCACAATCTGATTCAACCAGAATGATGTCACCTCTTTGCTTTAAGTCCCTGCTTTGCCACACTTAGTGTCAGACTTTGCATATTCACTACTCACAAGCCTGTAGAGAGGGAAGGCAAAGAGGGAGAGACTGGAAGGAGGGGGGTCGTTGCTACCCAGAAGCCTGCCATTCAGCCAGATGGTGGAATGATTTGATATGAATAGCTCCTGTCAGTCTCATAGAGTGAACTTTACAATTGTGCTACGTGTTGGACTGCACGTGACTAATGGCATTCTTCTGCGGGCTATAGGCAGGACACAGCTGTTTCTTTAAGTAATTTTTTTTCTTAATGGGTAGAAAATCCTGAGCAAGATCATGGTAGGAAATGTCTTACATCCATCCCTCCATTCTGTGAGTAGACAGGATCAAACTTCATCCTTGCTTTCCTCACCTCTGTTCTTGCTGAATGGGATAAGTGTTTTAAAAGATGACTGCTTTCAGTTTTCTTCTGACTTCGAGGCTTAAATCCTCTGGGTCTCTGAACAACGGCAATGGAATGAGCAGTGGCAGTGACAAACTGAGGTTTCTTTGCATAATTCCAGGTTATTTAAATATCTTCAGATCAGAGATCAGTTACTTGTCAAATGCTACAGGTAGTTTCTGTTGATGAGATGACAGCATGGGAGGTTTTGCAAAGAACAGTTGTAGTAGAAGGTGCCAATCTGACATGAAGTGGAGATTGTGAATTTTATAATATAGGATTGAAATGTGATACACTCTGAATTCATCAGTCAGAGAAAGAAACGCACAGTGGGCACTAGAAAGGCAATGAGGTTGGTCCTGCTAGTGCACGGAGAAGGAACAGATTTGTGCACCTTAGCAGATAAGCAAAAAAAAACCAACCCAGAGTAGAAACTGCAGTCTGTTTCTTGCACAGATTTCTACAGGATGCACAGCCCTACTCACCTCAGGCTACATTTCTTCTATCACTCCCCACTGGGTGCAGAAGAGCTCTTTCTGTAATAAACTAGCTGCACTTGAGGGTGGGATCTAGGATTTGGTCCTACTCAGGTGCCATCTATACCACCCCAATTTTATGCCCTACAGAACAAACACCCACCCACTGCCCCTGGCTTGCTCCATGTACAGGAGAAAGATGATGTGCCTTGGGTGGCAACTGCATGTGGCCATGTGTAGAGGCCTTTTCATGCCACATCCTAGTCTAGAATTACAGTTGCAAAGCTATGCTTTTATTGAAGACAATGTTACTTCTGTTTGGAGGACTGACTAGAAGAAATCAGTCTGAAGCCATCAGGGGTGAGCAGCCTAAGAACTGAAGCCACTTCTTGCTCCAGTTTCACTGCAAAGAAAATGAAGATCTCTTTTTTTTCCTATGCAGGACCTGGCCAATACCAGGCCTGGAACACCATTTTTAAAGTAACTAGATGGAAAGAGAATTATTCTAACCCCCTGACCTCAGGGACCCTAATCAGGCAGCAGCCTGGGTTAATTGCCTAGGCAGCCACACATGTATTGAGCTTCTGGCTGACAAGCTCTGTTCCAGCTAATTAACTGGCTAGCTTCCTGATTGGTTTCCAGGGAGCATCACCCACCTATTGAGGCCCAGCTGTGGCAGCAACATCCTGGTTAGCCAGCAGTTTTGATCCTAGTCTGCTTTAGCAAGCCTCCTGGTCCTTGTGTTCTCTGCCTTTCCTTGTTCTTGACCCCATTTTGTTTCTATTCTCAGATTTTGACCTGTGGATTATCCTTTGGATTTGGTAACTTGACATCTGATTCTTGGATCCTGCCCCTGGTCTATGTTTGAGACTGTGCCCCTGAATTTTCTTCCAGACCTAGTAATTTGGCTCCTGCACTCTGACCCAACCACTGGTCCCTACCTTTCCTCAGTGACCTAACCATTTTTAGCCAGGCTGCCTATGACCTGGTCCCTAACATTTAATCTAAATTACTTCAAAACAGTAGCTGTGAGAGAAAGTGAATCATCCTACCAATGAAGAGCATCTCTTCCTCCAGAAAGGCTATTCTGCTCTCAAAATTATCTTTATCTTGGTGTTAACTATGGCTGATACACCAGTGGTTTGCCTCAAGCAGGTAGAAATACAACAGCTGCAGTCATTCTTGTAACTTGACCTTTGCAATGCTTAGGGGTTATTGTGGGTATAGGTTGTAGCTGTGCTGGTCTAAGGACATAGGCAGACAAGGCTCTTTGAGTAAATCATATATCTATTACTAGACTGCCTAACATTGTTGGAAAATTTCTTCTTTGCAAGCTTTTGGGTACAAACACCCTTCATCAGGCTGAGGAAGCATCTGCAGTTGGTATGTGCTTTTCCTGGATGGAACAGAATAGAAGCCATAGGCCAGTAGGCATGCAAGAATGCATTTTCACTGATGGGCAGATTGAGGCAGTCAATGGATGACAGAGGTTGTGGGAGCGAGGCATGGTGTAGATGTAGACATGGTGATAAGAATATAGCTGGTAAATTGTAGAGGGGTTATCTGCGGTATCAGATGTTAGGCAGGCTATATGTGTCATGAATCCAATGTCTATATTTAGTCCATGATTCCTGAAGTTCATAGGTTCATCTATGAAAGGTGTTTTGTAAATCCCCTTTAAGAATTAGAACTCGGAGACTAGAGCGACAGTGGTTTTCTTGTGAGAAATGTGCCCCCACAGGTAACTGGGTATTCTTGTCTTGGATAGATTTTTGGGGTACCTTCATTCTGGTACACAGTTGTTGTTTGATTTCTTCTACATACATTTAATCCAGTGCACAAAATGCCCTGATGGAAAATATTACATTTCTGGAGATGCAGGTATAAAATCCAGGAATGTTGATGGTTCTGTTGTGGGGTGTAGTTATTGGGGGGGAGGGATAGAGATGTGTTGGCAGGTTTTATGCTTCTTGTCCTGGCATGGTCTGGATCCATTTGGTGTGTTTTGAGCCATAGAAAGCTTGCTTCTGGTGATGATGTTAGTAAGGTTTGGTGCTTGTTTGAAGACTAGGATGAGTGGTTCTGGGAAGATCTCTTTAAGAACTGGGTCTTCTAGTATGGGTTGTAATTGGTTTGAGGATTTTCTGTATAAGTTTCAGGCAGGGATGATATGCTACAAGTTGTCCCGGAGCTGGCAGAGCCTCACTTGGAGCAGGCAGTGGCTCCTCCCTGCGGTGAGGCAAGGCAGGGATGGAGGCTGGGGCAGGCAGCTGGGATGGGCTCTGCCAGCTCCGGGGAAGGGCTCCACTCCCCGGCCCTGATGTGAGGGAGCGGAGCCCTTCCCCAGAGCTGGCAGATCCTGTGCCAGGCTCCTGCCTCCTGCCCCTGGCCCCAGACCGCAGCCTCCAACCCTCAGCCCCCTTCGGTAAGTGGTCCCACGCCAGACAGAGGCGGGGTGCTCATGGACTGCTGCTCCTTAGAGGGAACATTGATTACAACTAGTGGTATGTGATTCATGGGGACTTCTTTCTGTACTGCAGCAATTCTTCACGTGGTATCCAGGTGGCTCTTTCAAAAATGTGATCTATCTATCTGGAGGAGTGTCCTTGTTGAGTGAAAGTCCTTTTTGAGATTCATGAAGTGTTGATCACATGTGCTCTCTGCAAATTCAGTGGTGTTGGAGGGCTTAGCTTGGTTTCTTGGTGTGTTCGGTGTTATTGCTGGTTCTCTGCAAACTATGTATGTTGGTCCATTGGTTTCTTTTATATGGTGGTCTGTATTTTACCATTCTGGATAGCAATCATAGTGTCTAAAAAGGAAATGTTGGTGCTGGAGTATTCAAGAGAGAGTCTGATGGAGGGATGATAACTGTTGATTTCCACCAGAAATTCAATCAGAGATTGCAGGCTTTCAGTCCAAATGATATCATTGATATATCTTAAGTATAGCAAGGGTTTGATGATGCAGCGCTTGAGGAATTCTTCTAGATGGGCCATAAAAAGGTTGGCATATTATAGGGCCATTTTGGTGCCCATAACTGTGTCCGTGGTCTGGAGGAAATGTTGGTTATTGAAAGTGAAGTTGTGTGTGAGGATGAAGTATACAAGTTCAGTAATATCTTTAGGTCTGTACTCTGAGTCGCCTTGCATATCTACAAGAGCAAGCAAGTTTGGATGCCATTTTGATGTGGGATGTTCGGCATATAAGCTGGCAATGCCAAGCTGGCTAGGAGGATGGTGCTGGGAAGGTGGTCTATAGTTTTTAAGTTTTCATAGAAAGTCTGTTGTCTCGGACAAAACTTGCTCTTTCATTGACAAGAAGTTTTAGGGTTGATTGGGTGAAACCAGGTATTTCCTCAGTTGGAGTTCCATGGTTGGATATGAGAGGTCTGCCTGGGTTCCCTTGTTTGTGGCTTTTAGGGAGCATGTAAAAAGCCCCTGGGTTACGTAGTAGGGGGATCATGTTCTGTAGTTTTTCTTGTAGTTCTGATGGAAATTATTTGAACAGTTCTGAGTTTTAAGGTAAAAAGGGGAGTAGGCTCTTCCTCTAGTTTGTTTGTTGTTTTTTTTTATAGTAGGGGTTATCATTCTTCATGTAGAAGAAGGTAAGGAATTTGACCTCAGCAAATGACACTGGAGACAACCGAGTCCTTTGTTCTCAGGGCCAGAGTAACACATAGGCAAACTAGGCACATGGTTAGGGCCCTGAGCTGTGGAGAGCTCCAGTCCTTCCTTCTGTGTTGGTGGTATGAATGGCCCATCTGCCTCCATTTCTCCTTCCCTCTGCTAGCTTCGCTGCAGTGGCTCCAAGCCCCACAGCCTGTGAGCAGCAGGGCTGGGGTAGGGAGGGGGGGTCTCAGCTGACCCATGGCCAATGAGTTTATTTGCCTAGGGCCCATGAAAGAATTAACCTGGCCCTGTTTGTTCTCTCTAGCACCTCTGAATATCTTCACTATAGTTGTGCTTTAACTGAGCAAGATTCACACCTGCTGTAAATTAGCTTGATTTCAATGGAGGCATGCCGACTTCCACTGGATACGTGGCCTTCTGAATATAACAGCTCTTTTGTGTGCACACACTGCATACAGCCACATGTTCACCCACCTTCCCCACACATTTGTTTGTTTTATGATGTTATTTACTGATACTTTATCAAACTTTTCCCCAGTCTAATAATGAGATGGCTTGAGGTAAGAGCTAAGAGTCAGACCCAGCTGGCTTTATCCACAACAGGTAAAACATTGACCTAAATGGGTATGCTCCTATGAGTGACAAGCAGGGTTTACCCATCATAGTGAATGGAAGAGCTACAGTGCTTCACTGTTGGGTACAACACTCAGGGGAGTGTAGAACTTGCTGGCCATTCAGGGTTATTTTTGCGAGGTGATAGGATATGCTGAAAGGCTGGCAAAACACGAAGTAGGGGGCATTTGCATTTCCAACCAGTGTAATCCTGACTAGAAATCAGATGCTAAGAACAAAGGAGCCTGCAGCAGGTGCACATTCACATAACTGCATCTACTGCAGACATCCAGTGACATATGCCCCCAAGGAGTGTTAAACAGTGCACAGCCCTCTCATTTGACTGACCAGTGTGTGTCTTCTGCTTAGGAAGACTGACAAATACACCTTGACACAGTTTTATTCTGCAAGGCTAGAATTATAGCTCTAGAGGAGATGTTCACTGTTACAGGTGCATGTTTTTCTACCAGGTGGTTACATTTCTTGCAAGACTTAAAGCTGCTGTGATCACCCTGGGGAGAACTGATTTTTGTCAAGCTGTGTACCAAATTTCTCTTGTTATGAATGCAGTGTAATCTACCTTGGATTTTACTTGGAAATAAAAATCACACCAATGTCTGCATAGGACAAAGGCTGGCTCTCCAGAAATGGCTGGCAACAGTATATGCTATTACAGTGCCTCTCCACAAGGTGGCAGGAGAGCTAGTAATAGCCTGTTTGCAATGAGGAAAAACTTCTGCAGGGTAACATTGATTGGAGTTGCAGACACATGACTGGTACAGCAATGTAATTTACACTGGTGTATATTTAATCCTCACTTTCCAAGTGGTAACTTTGCCCTGGAGTAGATTTACACTGACATGTGACAGTATTTAAACTGCTTCCTCGTGTTCCCATTAGGTGTACTAGTTGAAAGCCTTTATTACACATCAGGTATCAGTAGTTATTTTCCAGAAAGATTATTCAATGTAACACTATCTCATATCTAGCAGTAACAGTGCTAGCAAAAGAATTTATTAAAAGGTCTAAGGTCTAGGATGAGGAGTATCAGAACTAGGTTTTGAAGCAACTGTGAAATACTTACTAGCTAAAGTAGTACCAGTCACATTTGTTTGCAAGTGTTTCTTGTGGTGTGAAAAGCACGGATGTAGTGAGAGACCCAGGAGCAGTCAGTTCAGTTCCCAGCTCTGCTACAGATTCCCTATGTGACCTTGGGGAGGTCACTTAAGCCTACATCCAGGAAGGGACTTTTAACTTTTGGAATGTCTAACTTTTTTAAGAGCCTACAACTATAGTGCTGCTCTCAATACCTGCACAGTCTTGACAAAGATGCTGGGTGACGCTCCCAAAGCTTCCTCACCACCATACATTCAGGCTTGGAATGTGCAAGGTGGTAGCAGGTGGATGTTACTGGCATAACAAAAAAAGCAAGTCTCAAGAATGTCACAGAGCTAGTATAGACATCCCTATTCTAATCCCTATAGCTGCTGCTGGAGGAATCTGGGAAGCTTGATATCATGTAATGGATGTGCTGAAATATTTTAGCACAAGGCTTAGTAAAGTTGTTCCATGGTGACTGTTGTCTTGTCTCTCAATTTTAATATTATTTATAGTGTGAAGATTGTTGTATCTTCCCTTTGGTAGCAGTACTAAGAAAAATAAAACTAAGTGACCCAAGCTATCTATTTCACTATCATACTTTCTGCTTTGCTTCCAGGGATCTCCATTTCAGTTCATGCCATCATGCTTCAAGGAAGCTTTGAATCATGATGACAGCAAGTGCCATTGGATATTCTTGAAGCAGCATGGTACAAGGGACCGAAATGTAAATGGACAAAAGCAGAAAGAACAGTATATAGTAACTGTCAAATGAACTGTGTGGAGAAATGGCTCGGTACATGATGGAACCCCAGCTGGGACTTGAACTCCAGAAGGCTTTTAAGCATGACATAAGCTTGTCCCATATGGGAAGTCTACCACATACTGGTCTAATGCATACGTGACACATCTTCCCTTAGTGCCTGCTGCTGTTGCTATTTTTGTACTGCTAAAAGAGTTGTCTTTTCAATCCAGCCCCAGAGGCTTGTAGTCTTGGTGTTGAAGGTCCTAGGTTTCATATTGGCTGATGACCTAGCAACTGTAGGTGCAGCTGTAATTCATTATAGAAAGGCACATAAGAATGTTTCCATCTCTCTGCAGATACCAGCATGTGGTGCCTGGGAAGCACGGTTTCACTTGGATCCCTTGGCATTCAGGAACAGTCCAATTTCTGCATAGGTCTTCAATGTTTGTTACATAGGAATGGTTCTGATGTTACCTGTATCATGACTCTGGCAGGTGAAATTGACTCATGTACCTGGATGTGCCGTGGAAAATTTGTCATGGTTTAGCTCTGAATGACCTCAGTAAGTACTTTGGATCATAAGTTACAAAAAGCAATAGAGGTTTACATGTGAATATGAAGTTTACTGACTTCAGGTACACTTACATGTGCTCTTTACTGTGGCACCAATTAGTCTACTCCACAGTAAAGCATCACCATCTACCTCTGTGCTGGTATTAAGGTGCAGTAAGCTAATTAACTCCACCGTAAGATAGTACTGTCCCCAAATTAAATCCTATCTTACAGTGGAATCATTTACTGCAATTAGCTGCTTGTGCAGATTGTGACTGCTTGTGGACATTGCACCCAGTCCACCCAGATATCAGGGGCAGACTTCTGCCTGCTGCCTAGCCACATGGCTCCACACATTCAGCATGCCCATAGCGCAGTCAGCCCCTCTGCTATCCAGTGCTGCCACCTGGAGCCCAGGTGCTGACCTCCCAAACCTATTGCCAGCCCAGGCATACTCTGCCTCAGCTCAAAGTGCTGCTGTCCTGGGCACATGGGTAGACACTACACCTGAGAATAGTGTACTCCAGCTTAAAATGCTCTGGAGTTTATTGCTTTGCATTAATTGCATGTTTAGATGCACTCTCAGGGCACATCCTCATGAGTGAGAGTGTGTGTTTCCCTGGGGATGAATAGCAGCAGCACATATTTGTGCTGCTGCTAATTGTCCCTGGGATGCCCCTGTGTACACTCTGGTGCATGGCTGACTGCCCCAGGTCACATATGGGAGGCTGGGGCCAGCACCTGGGGACAGCGATCTGAGTTCCTTGGCCAGCCAGGCTCCAGTTTCAAACCATGCAGGCTGCAGCCATGTGAGGTGCGCTGCCTTTTTTACACCTGAATCTCGTGGCACATGCAGTTTACAGTGCCACAGATGGGTTTGTGTCACTGCAAACCACATGTGAACACTTGTGGGGAAACATTCTCAGGGCACGTCTACACGTTAATTTAAGCACAACTAAATTTAATGGACATTAAGCAATTTTTGGTAGATGTCTACACATGCAGAGACTTGGCACTAAAGTTAACGCATTTGGCACTGAAGTTAGTGTCAGGTCCCTGCACGCCTGCTATGTGCCTATAGTGGCTTGGTAGACCCAGCATTTGCAGGTATCAAACTTAGATGCTGTTAGCTTAATTTCACCATTTTTAATGTGCATTTAGGGCATACACATGTAGATGCATGCCCATCAGGTGCATTAAATTAGACTAATGCACATTAATGTGTCTCATGTAGATGCACCCTCATTGTACCAAATTCATACTTTTCACATCTCTGAGGATTTAATTTGGGTGTCTATATATCAGTGACTATTCTGTTCCATCAGTTTTATAGTGGGGACCTAATACAGTATAGTATGGATGTGGAGTCAGATTTCTAATGCATGATAAAGTGCAATTAATGTTTCAAGCTGTCTCACTTATGTCAGTGATTTTATTATATCACACTTGCTCATATTGAGTAGTGTCTTGCTCCTTAGCTTATTTCACTGGTTTTACAGGGTCTACTAGAGAAATACAGTCCTCCTAAGAACAAATTAAGGCAATGGAGCCTAGACTGCAATGATCAACATGAACTATGAGAGAGGTGGTCCAGTGGCTTATTAAATCGCACCATGCAACCAAAACAAGGTACTTGGGTTGTGCCCCAAGTGCTTGTCTTTCCTTCCTAGCTTGGCAAGGACTGACAGAACTGTGGAACCAGCAAGCTCATCTCCTTGAAGTAGAAGCCAAATGCCTTCTGTCCCTTACATAGAGAGATAGAGATAGATAGATAGATAAAGAGATCTCTCTATCTACATATATCCCTTTACAGCATATTATTGAAGCTGTAAAGGGAGTCTGCTCCTGCCTGTTCTTCTGGAGCTAGGTGGACAGTGGGTACAATATGGGTCTGTAAGTAAGGTTAGCAGGTTAAAAGCAGAGAAAATAGAGAGAAGTTTCCCTCTGTGTTGCAGAGATCTCCCTAGTCCACCCCTGCTGGAGGCAACAAATGAATGGGAAGAGTTTTTCCTGAGGTTTCTTTTTCCTTCATAAGTCACTAAAAATACAATTTCATGAAAGGACAATTGCTATTGCTGAGAACATGTATGTTCCATTCAGCCCTGAGTCAAATGTCAGGCCTAAGTTGTGAACCCACACAGGAAAGAAAATAAAACTGGTGATACAATCTTGACCAGAGCAGCGCAAATGTCAGAGCTATGATATGAAAAGGAGCCTGTCACTCTGGCCACTTGAATTTCAGTGCTGCTGTGCCCAGTGGCACGAATGGATACCCAGAGACTGACATGCTGTCAGAAGGCTTGGCTCAAGCTGTTTATATAAATTGCACTTATTCACCGCAGCCACTTCAGTGTGACAGTCCCATCTTAGTTTCATAGTAGCTAGGGTCAGGAGGGTCCTGAACAGATCATCTAGCCTGACCCCCTGCCACAGGCAAGAATGAATGCTGGGTTCACAAGACCCCAGACAGGTGATCATCCAACCTCCTCTTGAATTTGCCCAAGGTAGGGGCAAGGACCGCTTCCCTGGGAAGTTGGTTTCAGATTTTGGCCACCCTGACTGTAAGATATTGCCTTCTGATCTCTAACCTAAACCTGTTCTCCATGAGCTTATTATCATTGTTCGTCATCACCCAGGTGGTGCTGGGGAGAAAAGGGCTCTACCTATTTGCTGTTGATCTCCCCTGATGAGTTTGTAGGCAGCCACTAGGTCCCCCCTCAGCCTCCTCTTGCTGAGGCTGAACAGGTTCAGGTTTCTCAGTCTCTCCTCGTAGGGCCTATCCTGCTGCCCTCTCACCAAGGGGGTGGCCCTCCTCTGAACCCTCTTCAGGCTGGCCACATACTTTTTAAAGAGCGGCGCCCAGTACTGGACGCAGTACTCCAACTGCAGCCTGACCAAAGTCGCATAGAGGGGGAGTATCACCTCTCTGGATTGGCTTGAGATGCATCTTTGGATGCATGACAAGGTATGGCTGGCTTTGGCGGCTGCAGTCTGGCATTGGCAGCTTACGTTCATCTTGGAGTCAATAATGACTCCAAGATCCCTTTCCGCCTCTGCTTTCAAGAGGGGAACTCCCCAGCCTGTATGCATGCTGTGGATTTCTTCTCCCAAGTTGCAGCACCCTGCATTTGTCTATGTTGAACCCCACCCTATTCTCATCTGCCCACTTTTGTAGGCTGTCTAAATCTATTTGCAGCCTCCCTCTCCCTTCAAGTGTGTCCACCTTGCCCCACATCTTAGTGTCATCAGCAAACGTGGACAGCACGCTTTCCACCCCCTCATCCAAGTCACTGATGAAGATGTTAAACAGTGCGGCCCCGAGAACCAAGCCCTGCGGTACCCCACTGCTCACATCTCACCAGGCTGAGTATAACCCGTCCACCACTACTCTCTGCATGCGCCCCATCAGCCAATTTTTTACCCATCCAACTGTGCAGGCATCAATACCACAGTCATCTAATTTATTGATAAGGATGGGATGAGAGACAGTGTCAAAGGCCTTCTTAAAGTCTAGAAAGACTATGTCCACGGCAACACCATCATCCAAGGATTTAATCACCTGGTCATAAAGGTAATCAGGTTGGTCAGGCAGGATCTGCCTTTGATGAACCTATACTGATTGCCTCTGAGCATGATCTCCCCTGCTGGCCCCCCACAGATGTGCTCATTGATCATTTTCTTCAAGATCTTCCCGAGCACTGAGGTGAGGCTTACAGGCCTATAGTTACTTGGGTCCTCCTTCCCCCCTTTCTTGAAAATTGGGACCACATTAGCCAGTTTCCAATCCCCCGGCACCTGGCCAAATGACCACAAATGCTCATACAGTTGGGCCAAGGTCTCTGTGATGACCCCTGCCAGCTCCCTCAGCACCCTTGGGTGGAAAGCATCTGGACCTGCAGATTTAAAAATGTCTAGCCCTTCCAGAAGATCGTTAACTACATCTGTGCTGACTGAAGACCTCACAGAGCTATCCCCAAGACTGTCCCTCCCTCTGGTAGGTGGGATGTTCGGGTCCCTGTTCAAGAAAGCAGAGGCAAAGAAACTTAAAAATATCAGTTTTCTTGTTTGGCGTAGCAGGGGCTCTATATTGCCTGGTGCCCTCTTCTTGCTCCCAGTGTACTTGAAAAAGGACTTTGTTGTCTTTAATCCTGGATTACTTAGTTAAGAGGTAGATCATATACCAACTCTGTAGGGTTTAGGGCAGGATGAAGGTCAGGGAAGCCTTTCCTCTCCAGCAGTGTCTTTGGTTCCCCCACTTGTTTCAATGGCATTTTTAGTTTTTACCTTCTGTTGCCCACTTGCTGTCATCCATATTGCACAAAAAGTGCGGGCAACTTAGCCTGAATAGCCTCTTATCTGTAATTCCAATATGCTTTCCCTCCTTGAGGCCTTAAGCTCCCTTTGTGAGTGTGAGCTCATGAAATGTGTGCTCTGACATCTGGAAACTTGGGTCTAGTCTGTACCCCTAGAAACCACCACATGGGACCAACAGTGGTTGCTGCTTCTTTCCTGCTTGGTTTCAACAGACTTCAGCCATGTTGCAGAAAGGACATGTCTTTATGGTGTGGGAAAATATTTCTCTCTGTGTGGTCTCCTTGCAGATGAGGTATCATACCAGTTAAAGACAACAGGAGGGTGCATTACTGATGTGGATGCTTCTCAAGCCAAAACTGGTGAGAATTAATAAATTCATATCAGACAAGCTAACAATGCTTGGATTTGCACCAGAGCGCCAGCTAAAAGGCAATAGATCCCATTATATTTCTGAATGAACAAGGTGCCTGGTTTCAGTTATGAAGTGCCAAATATTTTGATCCACATCTCAGCAAAGCACTTTTGCAGTCACTGCTCCCTGAGCAGGATGATCATTTTGATAGAATTGCCTGCTATTTCCACTGCCCTACAAACTCACTGGAATCTTATTATCTGAGACAAAGCTTCCTGGGTGGCATGGAGTACCATAGATGCCTAGGTACAATAGGGCCTTTATATTTCACCCCCCACTCCAGAAGCACTACAGGTATTATTTAAAGTGTTCTTTCCTTTAAGGTAATTGTTAAAGGTATTAGATTTTATTCATATTTAACATAGAGGGAAATGCATCCACTTTATACACTGGGGCGAAATTGTATTCCACCTACTAGGCATGTAAGGGCACTTGGGTGCCTAAGTGTGATCCTGTTCCATCCTGCCTGAATCCCTGAAAAGCGGTTAATGCAGAAGGTGGGTGGGTCTTTCTCTTCATCACTTTGTTTGTGATTCAGTTTTAAGATGACAAAATGTTACAAAAGCAGATGTCTGACTAGATTTTTAGGGACTTGAACAGGGTGGAATAGAATTGCGCTTACGCACCTTCATCCAATTAGATGCCTAATAGGTGGGCTAGAATCTGGCCAGGGATGCTTTATCTGAATACCGAGGGTGATGTGGACCTGTGATATCATTCTGAAACACGCTTTGGGTGCAGAATGATGTTGCCTCCAAGCTCCAGTGTGGTATCAAGTACATCTGGCTTGCAATTGCTAAGAAGTTGAGGGGGTGGGGGTTGTTTGTTCTGTTATTTTTTCTTTTGAGGGCTGAGTTAGAAGAATCTCTGAGAATGATTCAGTAACAGAGCATCAGAAATAGCAACATCTTGCTAATTCAAGGTAGAAATCATATGGAAGAAAGAATATGTATTTTATAGCATAGGTATAGAACCTGAGCACTGATCACCAGTTGGCCTGATTCTGATTTCACACCATCATAAATTGTAATTCGAGTGACTTTAATGGATTTATTCCTGATTTAATAGCTCCACTCTAACTAAAACAGCAATCAGACACTTTGGGCTTGATTTCTCAGTGATTCACAGTTCCCAACCTGTGGGTGCTCAGCATTTCTGGAAACCAGATTGTCTTTGTGTAATTTCACTAGTACTTGATCTGAGCTTCTGTGTATCAGCTGTTAATCTTGACAATGAATTGCCACTAGAATGCACTGCGGGGGCCAGCTTGGGACTTTAGGGCATTGATGTAGCTAAAGTTTGTACTATTTATTTTCACCTTCGTACAATCTTCCCAGGGCTTCTCTTTTGGTGGACAATGAAACATGGCTGCTCCAGGCAGGAAAGACAGAGTTACATTTTTAATCATTATTTGTAATGATTATCTTGAATCCAGTAGAGATCCCTTCCTCTTGTCTCATCCTGACACATTAACCTTAGGGTGCATTGTAGGCTATTTGCTTGCTGTATTTGTACCTTTTTTTAAGGCTACAAAATACAAGAAGCCAGGGTAGGTAAAACAAATGATTCTGAGAGTCAGGAACCCCTGAGATATATGACAAGTAACAGCAGACTCCTGCAAAAAGCGTGATTCTGACAGAAATAGGGTGTGCACAATTTCTTGTGAGGAGAGACTGAGGGACCTGAATCTCTTCAGCCTCAGCAAAAGAAGGCTGAGAGGTGATCTTGTGGCCACCTACAAATTCATTAGGGGAGTGGGGGGCACCAAGAAATAGGGCACACTCTGTTTACCAGGGCACCCCTTGGGGTTACTAGGAACAACAGCCATAAGCTGATGGAGAGAAGATTTAGATTAGACCCTAGGAAAGATTTCTTTACTGTGAGGGTTGCCAAAATCTGGAATGGGCTTCCAAGGGAGGTGTGCTCTCCCCTACCTTGGGGGTCTTTAAGAGGAGACTGGACAAACACCTAGCTGCGGTTATCTGACCCCACCACTCCTTCCTGCCCAGAGCAGGGGGTCGGACTCTATCTCCTAAGGTCCCTTCCAACCCTAAAAATCTAGGAAATCTTACAGCAGGGAAGTGAAACAGTGTCATCTGGCCTGTGACACTCCCAGAGGGCCCAGGAATGTGGGGAAGAGTGGGATGGGGTCCACTTCCTAGATCTGGGTTATCATAGGGCACTGACAATGCATAGGGGGTGCACCCCCTGAGTGTGGCGGTGCACCCCTTATGAAAAGGCACCGCCAACACTGTCAGTTGCACCTGCGAGCAGTCACTGCTTGCCACGCTCCCTCCCCTTGCCGCTGGCGGTGTCTGCAGGAGCTCCGTGCTCCCGTCACCGCTGTGCCCCCTCCAGCCGCTGGGGGCATGCATTGTTCATGCCATAGGGTATTGTACGGTGGTGGCAGGAAGTCAGCAACAGCTGTATTAAACCCTGGGGCTCCTTGACACCTGTTGTCCCACCGCTGCTTGCCATGCTGCTGCAGGTGGGTCTCAATCCAGCCCCCATGGCGCTCCACAGTGCCCCTGAGAAGCCCTATTGTCTGCATCTGCTGCTCAGCTTGACACTGTTGCCTTACAGCCTTCAGCTCTTTGGACCCAATCTGCCATTTCTAGTGCAAGCAGTGGGAGTTTGGTTTGGAAATCCAGTATCACGGCAGATGAGGTTTGCAATGCACACTTCAGAATCTCAGTAGAATAAAGAGCCAATGTTAAGGCTTTCAGTGAACAAACAGTTAATTATTATTATTCCTTTATGCTGTTATTACTGTACATCCTTGTCTATCAGATAATATCTAATACATAACATATATTACTCTTGTCCTGATATTGTTGTTATTAATAATATGATTGACTTAAAGTTGTCCAATGTATGAAGTGAGAGCTCAGAACTCACATTCGCTGAAGTCACATTAGAGTTTTGCCATTGATTTCAACAAGAACAGGATTGTATCCTCCTCAGCTGAAAATCCCAGTGTGAGGAGGCAGCACCCAGTGTGTCTGGGAACTGCTAAATGCACTCAGCACAGTTTTGACTCCCCCCGAGAATCTGCATGTAGGTGGAGATGAGCTGCAGCAGCAGCATTTGTTATATGCCTCTGCAGAACGTAATGTGTTTAGAGTGGGAGAGCAAGAAGCTGCAATAAATAATATTGTCATGAACATTCATCTGACCAAGCAGAGTCTGCTCCTCCTTTTTTTTGCAGCAATGACAATACTAAAGTAAAACTGAATACTTTATTTGCCCATCAAAAGCTGCAACGTATGCAAGGCAAGTAGTTGAATAGTATTTTGCAAGTCTGACATAGAGGTTTTCTTGGTTTCTTTTAGTCTTCTGTGCCTCTGATAGGAGGCTGTTTTTGCAGCAAAAGTTATATAGCTCTGGATCCTGTGATCAACATACACATAGCCACATTGTGAGGTGGTGGAGGCTGGTGAATAATAGAAGCAGCTCCACACATCAGACTGACCCTTACATTTAAAACTGCGATATACTTACACACACAATTCTCTGTCTTGTTGAAAAGGCAATGCGTCTAGGCATTCTTTATAGTAACTGAAATGGCCATACCTATGAATGGTGATTTGCATCCTTGAAAAAAAAACCTGTTTGAATCTGCACCTTTTATGACTGGAACATTTTAGTCTTCACTTGACACCCCCATATTGTCTCATTGGGGCTTATACAGTATAATCTGCTTTCCAAGATGGTGCCACCAAATAGCAATGCTTCTGCTCTGGCTTGTTTGAAACCAGGGAGACAACAGGGTACCTAGCTGTTCCCGGTGTAAGCCTAGTTCTGTTTAGATGGCTATATCCCTGTCTGAGGAAGAAGGCTTGTCTTCTAAAACCAGAATTAAGGTTTGAGAGATCTGGGATAGAAGCCTGGCTTTGCTACAGATTTCCTACATGCCCTGACTGCTCTGTGTTTTAACTCACCCTTCATACAAGGGGGATATTTGTACTCTTGTCTGTCTTAGCTGTTTATGTTGAGATCATAAGGGGCTTTCAAGGCCCTTACTGTATTATATGTTTACATGGTGCCTAGTACAATGGTCTCAGATAAAGCTTTTTAAGGTTACTGTAATACAGAATAAAGGGAAAAGATGCTCATATTTTGAACATTTTAACCAAACTGTCCCACCGTCTCCTCAATGGGGCCAAGATGATAAGACCTATATGCTGAATCTTGTACCTACATCTTTTTTCCTAGCAAATGCAATTAAAAACTTTCATGAAATACACTCTGGTTCATATTAATAACCAGTAGAGGGTGTTTCTGCTTTTACTTTTCAATATGATTTGAGAGAGAGAGGCTATAAAATGTAAAGGGCTTCTGATATATTCAGATAATCTGGAGAGCTATGAAGAAAATGATTCATATCCCCCCACTCACGTACCCCAGCAAGAGGATTTCAATCAGTTATCCGCAGAGTTCCAGTAGGAGCAACCCCAGAGATGCCAAGCTCTCCAAGAGCAGCAATCCACTTCCTCTGCCAACCCGACCTGTGCAGGGACCAGCACCTGATGTTTCAGAGGAAAGTATGTAATTCATTTCACCTAGACAGTCAAAGTTCATTTTCCTTCCCACCTAGACAAAATAAAGGGGAAAAGGCAATTGTACATGGATATTTTCCCTTACATTTGTGCTAATGTAGAGTCTAGCTCAGAAAAGCATTTAAGCGGCATATGAATACCAGAAAAAGTTCAGGTTGTTGGTTATAGCCGTGCTGGTCTAAGGACATAAGCAAGCAAGGTTCTTTGGGTAGATGTAATATCTTTTGTTAGACTAGCTAAAAAGTTGGGAAAATGTTCTTGGCAAGCTCTCGGGCACAAACACCCTTTGTCGGGCATAGGGAGACTGCTGATGTTATGTGTTCTCCAAGGTGGAAAAGCAGTTCAGTGAACTTACTAGGTCTAATTTAGAGAAAAGACCATGAAAGAGGGTCATGATGGCAGTTTTCCTATGTTTGAAAAGCTGCCACAAAGTAGAGGGAGAACAACTGATTTCCATTGCTACAGAGATCATGGCATGGGACTGGGTTCAAACTACAACAAAGTGAATTTAATCTCAGGAAAAACTTCCTGCTTAGTGCTGGGACAATGGAACAAGCTGCCTCAGGGCATTGTGGAATCGCCTTTGCTGGAGGATTTCAAGATGAAGCTGGTTGGGCTGGTTTAGAAATAGTGCATCCTACATCTGCTTTGGAATTGGATTAGCTGACCCTATAGTCTCTTCCAAAACTATGGTTCTGGGTGCACCTGTATTCAGAACAGCACTAAAACATGTACTTAATCCTAAACATGTGCATAAATTCTAATGAAGTTAATAGACTGTGGTATCACCTTCAATGGGATTTCAATTTACAGGCTTAAATAAAGCACATGCTTCAGCATTTTCTTCACGATGCTTTCTTCAATTAGGGCCATACTGTGTAAACGATAGAGCTGTACAAAGCTTTGGGTGCTGATTCGATTCAGAAGAGATTCGGCTGAATCTCCAAATGCAAATTGAATCAGGAGACCAATAAAAAGTTCCAAATTGATTTGAAGCCTCCAAATTGATTCAGAGAAATTTGGGGATTTGGGCAGTCTGCACTCGCTGCTGCAGGGAGCTGGACCCAGACTCTATGTCAGTAAGTAGGGGATGGGTGGGGGATGCTGCAGGAGGGGAGAGGGGACCATGAGAGGACCCCTGCCACGTCCCATCCCCTGCCTGCTTTCCAGCCTGAGCGACCCCAATCCTCTCTCCCAGCCCTGTCAATGGCTGCCCCACCTGGCCCCAGGTCCTGGTTCATTAAAAAAATAAAAAAGCCCCACACTCACTGGCTGCTGCCAGGTCCAGGGGCAATCCCCACTGTCCCCCACTACCCTGTGCTGTGTGGGGGTGCTCTGCCACAAGCCCCAATCCCCTGCCTGCTCTCCCTGCTCCATTGATAGCTGCTCTGCCTGGACCCAGCTCCTGGTTCTTAAGAAAAAAAAAAAAAAAGCCCTGCACTTATCAGATCTTGCAGCAGCCATTGTGGCTTCTGGGGGTGCTTGGCAGAGCCCCTCATGCAGCACAGGGCAGTGGGGGGCAGCAGGGATTTCGCCCCCTCACCTTGCAGCAGCCCATGAGTGTGGGCCTTTTCTTTTCTTTTCTGAGCCAGGAGGCTGGGTCCAGGCAGGGCAGCCATTGAGGGGGCTGGGAGAGCAGGTGGGGGATGGGGCCTGTTTTGATTCAGAGATTCGGTGGCTTTGGTGGTGGCCAAATTTCTGAATCAGATTTGGCCAATCGATTCGGGACAGTGATTGGAATAACTGAATCGAATCACTGTCCCCTGAATCAGCCGAATCCAAATCCAAAGTGAATACTAGCTGCTTCACACAGGCCTAGTAAACAAATCTCCACATTGGTTCATCTGTTATAGGATAAGACATGTTGGGACAGATAAAAGTGATACTCTGTAGTGACACTGGGACACACACTCAACAAAATGTTTGTCTTGGATATCTAGGCTCGAAGTCCTGTATATTGGACAAGTTCAACTATTAATTCTGTAGCAATCATTGATATTGCCCTAACGTTGTATGAGAAGGACCTAGCCTAGTAGTTTTACATTTGAGCTCTGGGTGGCTCATCATCCTGGTGCAGAGAACTTGCCTGATGTTTGTTGGGCCTTTGTGTTGAATGCTGCTCTGCCTGTTATGCACATATAAGTACTCAGAATAACAAGGAAGGTAATAAAACAACATTCTAATTCTCCAGCTGGAGGAAGGATGCTCAGTGCCTTACAGGTTGGAAACACCTTCGTTCATCCATTTTTCCTTGCACAGGGGAGAGGCATGCAGGCACTCTATATGGCATCACATCTGTCCATCCTGAAAAGGAAGATGATTACCACTGGGCACGTCTACATGTTCGTTAATGTGCCATAATTATGGCACGTTAAGTTTAGTACCTGTGGGGGTGTATACATGAGCAGAGAGGCTGCTCCGATGTGCTGTAATTCTAGCGCGCTGGAGCAGGCTCAATTTAATTGAGTCTGCTGGAGTGTGGCAATTACCGCACTGCAGCAGCCTCCCGCTTCTTATGTATCAGCATTCCTGCATTTCAAAATGGTGGCAGGGTCACTTTACCTAAAACTCATTTGCTGAGCTTTAGATAAACTGCCCCTACTGCCATTTTGAAGTGTGGGGACACTAATAGATGAGATGCTCCAAGTGATTTAATTAGAGTGGCTCTCGGGGCTGCTCTAATTCAAGCACACCCCCCTCCTCCCCACTCTTGCAGTATATGTATAAATGCCCTGTAATAACAGGTACTAACTTAATGCACTGTAATTGGTGCTACTGCATGTTAGTGCAAATGAACACTTTTGTGTGACACTTAATGATCATTGGACTAATCCACTGCACACTAGCATGCTTTTTGCATGACTTGCTAATGCTCAGTAGAATTAGTCAAATGGACATAAACATGTTGTGTAGACGTGCCCAACTGTCTGCAAGACAGTGTTGGGATCAGATACTGGGGCCAAGTGAAAATTGTTCCAGAATTCTTTTCTAAAAACCTTCCATACGTGTTTGGGTGCATTCTGCATTCATTCAATTTTGCTGCTTTTGGGGGGCAGGTGAAATGTAAGTAAATTGAGTTTTCAATTTCAAAATTGCAGTTTTTGCAAGATTTTGATCAAAGATGGGCCTGCTACAAATGTGTTTGTAGGTACTCAAAGTGCCAGCCATTCTGGAACACAATTCTATTGTATAAGTCTCCGAATGGGGATATATTAGTTTTGCAAAATAACACTTGTATTCTGGTAGAAGATAGCCACTGCCCCAAAGCACTAACAATCTGAGATGCAGTTTTACATATGCTTAAACACATGAGTAATCTTACTGACATCAGCATGACTGCTCATGTGCATAATATTAACATGTATGTGCTGACAGGTTTGGAGAATAAGGAAAAAAGTAAAGAAAAGAAGGACTGGGAAAGTTTTTCTCTAAATCTTAGTCTGAGTCACAGGTTCAAATTCACTAGCACTGGTTACACTAGTCTGAGTTACAAATACCAGAGGACTCTTTCCATTGGAATTAAAAACAATGATTTAGTCCATTTTTATTGGCCCCACATTTTGTTCACTTTTCTTATGAGACCAAATTAAAAACCACATTGAACTATGGCACTGCAAAGCCAGGAGGATTTTGAAACTAACCAGGGAGAAAAATAAGTTTCGGAGACTCATCAAACTGCTTGTTCATATTTCCTCTCTCATTTTTCTTTCTTGCTACTTTTCAGATGCTTCAGTGAAGTGTTTGGTAGAGAAACTTTGTTTGCTCACTGATCCAAATGGATCTGCTTTGAAACGTGGTGCAGGATTGATCTGTGCTGCTTGTCCTCTAACTGAATTAAGATACATAATCCTCTGTGGAACAGAACATTTACATTCAACTGACCTAGTTAAAAAAAATGCATTAATTTTAATTTATGTAAAATTATCCCAATAGAGTGAAAGGAGAGAGAGATGATGCGTATTTGCAGTTCCTGCCTGCTCAGAACTAAAAGTGAAGTCCAACTTTTAATAAGGATTTTCAAAATGGAAAATAATTTTAATGGAGAGTTTGTTCATGTAAATCCACGTACAGATTTCTGTTTCTCTTTAGCTGCTTGTGGTCATGAATAAAAATGCTGCTTTAACTTGTCTCTTTTCTACTTATGGATGCCCAATCTATCTGTAAGGTTCTTATGGCAGTCTGATGCCCAGGGATAGAAGGAGAAGCCCAAAAGCTTAACTGAAGTACTCCATTTCAGTGAGAGAGAGACACACTTCCTTCATGTTTTACAAATCTTATGAGATTAATCCTATAAATTGGGATGTGTGTATTTACAAAAAGGACCAGATAGGTGGGAACTTTGTTGCTGAAACAATTAGAATAACAACATAAGGAATTTTACATTTTCATAAAGCCTCTGATCCTGATGCATCTTGAAGAACATAAAAAACTTAGGCCCAGGCTGGAGCCAGTGCTGCAGCTTCTGAACATGACCGGTTCTCAATACAAGCTGTGAGAGTTGCTTACAGGCAGAGTCAGGCTTTGAGATCATTTAATTCACTTCTGAGATTTAAGGACCCCAGCAAGCCAACTTAAGAAAGCAACGTAAAAAATATGGGCAGGCAGAAATGCACACATGGGCACACAGTATTAGGCCTCCTCCAAGAGACACTGAACATGTGAATTATTTAGAAACAAGCCAGAATCCCAGAGAGTACCCCTTCTTCAGCTGCAAACTTCTTGAGTTCGCTCATTGATGTTACTGTCTCATCAATACAAAGGAACCAGAGAGATGCTTTAAAGCACCATCTGATATCTATGGACAGATCAAGGAATTTGTGAAGGAATGTGTGCACCCCTGCCCCCAGATGCACCCCCTCTACCCACCAGGACAGGCAGAAAGCACTGTGGGAGCAGCAGCAGCTCCCCTCCCATTCTGCCCCCTCCCCTGCCTGCTACTGCCACTGTCACTGTCCCTGGTTGCTCAGGGAGGGAAAGGTAGAGCTTGAGAGCGCTCCAGCTGGGAACAGTGGTAGCAGTGGATAGGTTCCTCCTTCCCTCCCCCATTTCCCCCTAAGTTTTGGTTTGGGAGGGTTGTGAAAGAAGGGTTGGGCTCAGCAGGGGACAACAGCAGTGGTGGAGGATGGTTCCCTCTACACCAGGGTGGTAAGGAACACTCCAGGGACTGGGGCATGAGCTACTCCAGAGCTCTTCCTCCTCCCCCCCAAATCCCTGATCATCAGCCAAGGATAGCAGCAGCAGTGGTTGGATGGGGAATGGGATTGGAGGGGGCACGTGCTGCTGAGGATAGGGGAAGGGAAGGGGCACATCTGCATCCTTGCACCCCATCTGAATCTGCCTCTGCCTCTGCCAATGTCCATCTGGCCCAGTCTTCACTTAAGATATTGATAGGGGAGAGTGCTGGCTAGACACCAGAAGGGATGGAGAAAATCATGTAGTAAAATAGTCCTTACTGGTTTGCTCCAGCTAGCATAATTGAGAATGTTCTTGGGTTGGTTTGGTGCCCAGGGAGCATGAGATAAGGGGATTACAAAAGTACCTGAAAAGCACATTTTCCCTCTCTTCCCCTCAGCCTCACCAGGAGTAAACTTGGTGCAACTGAAGTGAACTGCTCATCTCAAAACCATTTCTGTTACAATCCCAGGACCATGTGAGACTTCATTTTTAACTGCAAAAGGGCATCCATGACTAATCAAGATCCACCAAGGATAAATGTGATCCTTAATGTGCATGGACAGTAGCTATTTTACTTTCAGGGTTGCTGCTACCTATTATAAATAGATAAACACATACTGCTTTCTCTGCCTTTTTTAGAGGCTTTATATGCTTTCTGGTTGTTGTAGACTGAAGAAAACAAAATCAATTTTAGACCCAAAGTAGCTGTTTTCCTTATTGTGAATGGAAACATGAGAAGAGAATATCCCCTAGTCAGGCTCTATTTCAGCAGCTGTTGAATCATTACATAGTTCTATTCATGTAGCAGGAAGAGGACAATACATATACTGTACTGCAGATGTATGAGGCTGTATGATACCATAAAATATAGAAGGTGATTTGTCTCCAGCCAGAAAGCTATCATTCCTGACTCTGCATAATATAAATGACTTTCACAAAACATGAAAAAGCTATTATAGAAAGTAACCTTTCTCTGTTTCCTAATAAATGTATTCCAGCAACTGAAGAGACACAGTATAAGGCAGATATAAATAATGCAAAGCAAGGAAAGCAGGAGAAATATTGTCCACAGAAGGAAGTTCCCCTTCAGCTCCCTGAAACATTTCCTCTGATTTATGTGGTGATGAAACTGTGGCCATATTCATTTCAAATATTAAAAACCAATTGTCAGCTTTTCATGCCCTGATAATTCATGAGCTGTCATCTCATTCCAAATGCACACGCATCGGCACTCAGAAACTTGTCTGCTTCTGTGGCTGGACCTTGACAGGGCCTAGAAGCAAGTGTTTCTTGCTGACTAATTATGCAGTGATACAGCTTTTGCTAAATGAAAGGAAGAAGGAAGAAGCAAGTAATACTAATAAGCCATATGTATGTAACTATATTATGTAAGACTTGGGAGACCCATTCATAACAGAGCAGAATTCTGTAGCAAGCAGTTACCCCACATCTGGGTAACTCTGGAATTAGTGGCAGCGATTCCCTGTAGAACTAGTCTTTTGAGGTAAGATTATTTTTAAGCAGCTTCTTCACTTCTCATAAAACTTTTTGCAGTTCTCACTGGGTCAGTTTATGGGCAAGGAACTCTTATGACTGAGGGCATTTTTGTATTTTGATCATTCTTGATGCACCATACAGTGTAGTTTTTAAAGCACCATTAAAGGCCTTGGTTCTGCAGTGCTATATGTAAGAGAAGATTAAAACCAAAATGTTTCTGGTGGGACTGAAAGAAAGAAATTCTAGGACTTGCAATATTTCGATCATGCCAGTTTGAGCAATCTAGAGTCCTGTTACATCCAGCAACAAGATAGGAAAAGCCAGAAGGGCATCCATGCCCTTTCCTCTAAAATTACCTACATTATGATTCAAAGTTATCACAGGTTTCTAAACTGGTAGCTCTTGTAGCTTGATACAAGTATATTATCTTCTCATATTTTTGTAGCTGTCATTCACATGTGTAAACATACAACCTCAGTATAGGTGATCATATATTTGCCAAGAATAATATTTACTGTGAACTTAGACCATTTTTCATCTGAGAATCAAATAGTTGTGTCCATGAACCAGTTCTTCATAACTCTCTACCGGATAGTTTGGGTAAACAGTTTTTCAGCCACTGGGTTGATTCCGTTTTGTTAATTCATCTGTCACACTGGGTTGTTTGTCCTTCTTGACTGGACAGTTAAAACGTTTTTAACAGGAAAACAGTGAAAAATGAATACCCTCATTTATACACTAATTCTCCTTTCTTAATGAGAATAGGGCTATGCAACCTAAATTAAATTCAGCCTAATGCAGACAGCCAGAGCAAGTCTTATGTATCACCTCAATTTCCAAAATAAGGCCTGAATAGAATGGAAAAGAAGGAAAGGAGAGCTGGAGAAAAGATTTGGAGTAAAAAGTTTTTCATTGAAAAATAGCCTTTTCAAGCTCAAAACTGATCCAATTATTTTTTACTTCTTTTTAAAAAGAAAAGAATAATATTTTAAATCAACCCTTTAATCACCATTTAATCAAAAACATTATTGCAACAGTTATTTGTTACCTAACCTGTAAAGGGGTTGGACTAGATGACCTCCTAAGGTCCCTTCCAACCCTAATTTTCTATGATTCTATAATTTTTGGTAAATTAAAGTATATACAGACCTTTTGATTATTTTTGAAAGAATAAAGCTGTTGAACAACAAATTTAAATCTCACAGATTTATTTTGAAATCTTTAAAAAAAAAACAACCATCACATTTGGAAAATTTTGCAAAATTACTTTGATTGTCAAACAGTTTTAATTCATGAAAATTATTCTTATTGCTGCTGTTGTTACCACTGTAGCACTTATAAAACCCTGTACCCTATTGTGCTTTGTGCTAGCTCTCTGGACGGGGGGGATTTCATGCATGAAAAGTCATTTCTCAAACAACCATGAGACAGAGAAAGGGTTCATACAAATGCTTGAAATAGCAACTAGCAAGGGGTCATGAACATGGCTGAACTAAGTAGGGACTGGGAATTTGCACAAATATTTACAAATGCTGCTTGCAGTGTTCATCCAGATCTAATTGCCAGTATAAAAGCTATATCAGCCTGCTGTTTAGAAAGCACAGTAAGTGCTAAGAATTTAAATGTATGTTAGCTCAGGCATGATTCTCTTATAACTGGAATATTGATTTGTCTGCAAAAGATTTAGACAATTCATTTTCAGACACATTTGCAAGGAAAACATCTTACGATTAGTGGAGATCTTCTGTAAAAGAACGCTGTGCTTTGTTTCATTGCATGTGGATTTTATAGGTCAAAAACGAAATAGCTTTACCTGAAGAACTCCCATTGATCACACAACTGGGCATGTCTACACATGCCTTTGATCTGGGATCACTTTACTTGCTAGCAAACTACTTGTGAGTAAACACTCTTGGGCAGGCGTCTACATATTCAGGGAAGAGGGAGCAGATTTACTGCTAATGGCAGCAAACAGTTCCTGCTTCCTGGGGCCCTGCAATGGGCCCCTGCTGCCATTAGGGGGGAGCTCTAGGCTGCCCTGGGTGCTAGGCCAGGGGCTGGCTGGGAACACTGGGCCAAGAGACAGCTGTCTCCTAGCTTGGGCTGGGACATTGCTCCCTGCCCCTGGTGGGCAGCCAGCTGCTGGAGCAGAAACCATATCCCCCTGCCCAGGCAGCAGGGAGCTCCTGGCCCCAGCTCCCTGATTGGGGGCAAAGGACTTTAAAAGCGCTGCAGGGGAGGGGCAGGTCCCAGTTCCCTGCCCTATCCGTCAGTGGGCAGCTAGCAGCTAGCTTACTGGTACCTGCTCCACGGGTAGATTGGGGAAGGGAGTTGGGACCTACCCCACCCCTGCAGCTCTTTTCAAGCTCTGTGCTTTCTTCACCCAATTGAGGCATGGAGCTGGGACCTACCCCTGACTGTGACAGTTCCCAGCCCCCGCTCCACAATTGTGGGATGGGGACTGGAGAGCCTGTTGCCTACTCAGCTCCATGAATGCAGAACTGGGCAGGGAACAGGCAGGTGAGCTTGTTTTTTTGCTCAGCTCCACAAGCTGAATAAAAACAAGCTCTCTAGCCTGTTCCACACCCAGCTCTGTAATCACGGACCTGGGTGGGGAATAGGCTCCCCAGCCCCCGCCAGCAGGGAGATTAAGGTTTCCCAGCCAGAGCCCTACTACTGTGGAGCTTGGGCTGGAAGATAAGGATCTCCCAGTGCTGGCCCCATGGTCACGGAGCTGGTGCTGGGCAATAACGGTCTCCTAGCTCCCTGCTCACCATGGTGGAGCAGGAGGCTTGAAGCTCCCTGCTTCCGGGAAAGGGGACATCGTCCCCTCCTGGTCTCTGATGGAGAAGCGTATCCCAGCAGCAGGCAGCTTCCAGAGTCAGGGAGCAATCTGCTGCCCCCTGTTAGCCAGCAGACCGGGAGCATATTTGCATCTACACAAGTGCTACTGCACCATTACTAATTGCAAGTAAATTTTCTACTTTCATTTGCAGATAGCATATTTACTTGCAATTAGAAAGGTTTGCTGCACAGTAAGCATGTGCACGTGCAGACGCACATGCTTACTGCACAGTAAACTATGCTGCTTCACAGTAAAGTGTCTCGTGTAGATGTGCTCACAGAGTTACATGTCTAAGACATATGTAAAGATTATTATGTAGGAAGACTATGGGGTCAAATAAAAAATGAGAAGGAAGCGAAGGTAATAATATCGATGTCGTTAGGATCTGACTATGATATACAGGTACAGCATTGCCTCAGTGGACAGAATAAGCAGCACTTATCTTAGTATCATGGATCTATGGCACGATAACCAATGCGAGTTCTCCGTCAGATCCAGCATATGGAGCATGTGCTGTTGGCACAGGAGAATAGCCTGCTCTTGCTGTCAAATTCTGAATGATAACCATGAAGTACGCTTGGCTATGGATATCTCGCAGTAACAGCTTTCATTCAAGAAGTTCCAGGAACTCTGTGGACATGCCTAAATGGTGATAACTTGTCTCCATGAACAGTAGGCAACTGTTGTTATTCTCCATCATACAAGTGAGGACACTGAGTCATAGGCAGTCTTGATTCACCCTAAGAGGGTATTTATGTCTTAAGGCATGACAGGTATTCTTCTGGAGATCTCCTTGAGGACAGCTGTGTGTCAATCTCCGCTGGGTGTTAGCCAACTATTTTATGACCCTGACAGCAATAACTGTTAATCCGGAACAAACCCCATGTAGCAGCCAGTAGCAGGTGCTTTAAATGTTTGTTTGTTTGCTCTTAAAGAGCATATTAGTCAGGTTCTGTAACCCTGAAAGTTCAACCTGCTGTTTTCTCAGTGGGTCCTTCATGTTTCTGCATTTGCTTCTGTTGCAACTTAATGCTATTTCCATCATTATCTTGCTAACAGATCTTAGTTAGAGGGAGAGAAAAGTAAGATCTTTCACCCATATGTTTATCTTACTAATGGGAATTAGCCAAATGGAAAATGAGCAAAAGCAACATTCATTTACCATGAAAAAGCAGGCTGGAAAGTGTCAGGGAGATGCAATGAATGAACGTCTCTTGCTAATGGCTGACTGGTCTTGTTATTAATACAGATATAATGATGTTAAGCTTCTCTATTAAGTCAGCAGGTCTAAGCTATTGGTTACACTTCATTTATTAGAAATAGACTTATTTTTCAATTATATCTTAATTTGCAGTGTCTTTTAAATGCCTGGAGAATATAAAAAGCTGAAGAACATACCAATGAGGATGCTACAGTGTTTCATCAACATAAACATTCAGTAAGAGAAGGAAAGACCTGCGTTTCACATTTGTTCATTGTTTTCAAGGAAATTGTGATGATTCTTCTCCTTTTTCTGAAAAAGAAATAACTATATCCATAGAGATTATAAATAAATCAAATCTAAACTGAGATCATGTCTGAAACTGAAAAATTCCCACTAAGTCAGGATGTTCAGATTTACAAACGGAGGGATCTCCAACTCAGAACCCAGCTCGAGTCAGGCAGTGTTGAACAATGCAGGCCTGGGTGGCAGCTGACTGAGCAGGTGTGCCAGGAGGGGCAGGGGGAGAGGGATGCAGCCTTCACTCTTTCCTTGCGTCTCCTCTTGCTCACTGCAACATTTGGTATGCTTTCTGACCTGGCACACTTCTCTAGCTCTCTGGGATACAGTAATGCCAGAGATCCATTTAAGTGGCCTGGTCATGAATGGTATTATATGCTGCACCTGCTGAAGGGATGCAGAAGCTGTCTCATGCCCATTGAGTGACTAGGCAGTCTATGTGGTACAGCGTCTCCTCAGACACCATGATCCCAGTAGAGTGGGAGCCAGTTTCTCCTTAGCTCTCAGCGTCCTTATTTTCAAACATTCAAGTTAAGGATATGCCTAGATGATGAGACATAGGGGCTAATTAATGTTTTATTACCATATTTGGAAATCTAGTGTAATGGAGACAGTTAATGGTTGCAGAGCAAGGAGGAGGAAGCACAGAGAGTTCAAGCTGAAACCAGGGAAGACTAACGTAATGGGGGTTTGCAGAAGGATTTCACTCAACTTGCCAGCACGCTAATCTTCCCACCGATTGGGGCACCAGACCATACACAAAGCCTCTTGGACATACAGATTATTAGAGCATCAAGGAAAGCTTTCCTCTGTCTGGCTAGTCTGGAAACTGGCCACAGTAAAAAAAATGAATACCCTCCCTTTTTACACCAATTCATGTTTCTTCATGAAAATAGGGCTATGCAAACTAAATTAAATTCAGCCTAATGCAGACAGCTAGAGCAAGTCTTATGTATCACCTCAACTTCCAAAATAAGGCCTAAATAGGGTGGAAATTTAGTTTAAACTGGAATTAGGCATCTTAATTCCACAGAGAATCTGGGCTCTCCCTTTCCTTTTCGGTAAGGATACAAGCACCACAGGCTAGGTATTTATTACCTCCCTCTTCGGCTGCCACCCATTCCCTCCATTTGAAGTTTAATGTAACACTCAGAAACTGAGCAGAAAGAATGGAGCAAACAATAGCATAGCATAGCATAGCATAGCATAGCATAGCATACTGACAAAGGCAGATCCTCCACAAATTCTGTTATCTCCCCATTTCTTCCAGACTGAATTCAAGATCTTAGGCCTAGAATTTAAGGCCCTTGGCAATCAGGATCTTGGTGACAGCTGCACTCTACATGATGATGCAGCTGATGAGTCAGCAGGAAATTATTTTCAGGAGCAGGAGGTGAAGTGCTTTCAGCTGTGGGACACTTAAGCTGCTTGCCATAAGAAACCAGGTTGGTCTTTTTTTTTTTTTTTTTTTTTTTTTTTTAAATAAAGGCTTCCATCCCAAATAGATTCCTTCCGTAAAAGAGGAATGTGGTCAGTACTTGCATATGAAATTATTGGCCCCTTAGAAGTCATTCTGACAACGCTGTTGCTGGTGAGTAACTTCACAGTGTAAGCAAGTACATCCAAGTAAAATAGACACAGGAAAGTAGGTTAGCATAAGAAATATGGAATTCTGTAAGCTAAGCTAAGACATGCTAATGGTGTGACAGTTGTAATAGAATAGGACAGGGTAATGTACAACCATTTTCCAGTCCTTTCTAGAGCAGTGTTACTACTTGGCTTCAGTCACGAGTAATGTCAATTTGTGATATCTAACCCGTCTGCTCCCCAGAGCCAAGAACAAACTTAACACATGTTAGGAGGCTGTTGAGACTGCAACACCAATGGGTGTTCCAGGTCACCAGGTTGTTGTTATGATTACTACAATTCAGCTTTACTGCTATGTTAATGCATCTTTTGTATATTTTCTTCTTTTCTTACTGTCAGTATGTCTTAAACATGACACTTCCCCATCTTCTTTGAAGAGAGGTAGCAGCAACAACATCGCTAGAACTGGAGCAGTAGCATCTTCCTGCATAGACCCTGCCACGACTACCCCAAATTCCCACTCGCTTTGCTTCTGGCTAGGAGCTGCACTTGTGAAAGGAACAAGTTAGAAAGCATGTATCAAACTGAAGGAAAGAGAACCTGCTGGTGACTTACGTGTGGGCTGAAGCTCTGCAGTGCAGGCCATCCATGCAAAATTTTGATCCCTGTAATGCTGACTAGTGCAGAGAGACCTGTGGGTCTGTTGTACAGAGTAAGTGATAGTCAGGCAAGTGAGAGCTGCCTTGGGCCCTTCTAATTTGTACACCCAGGGTTTAATGTAACCTACAAAGGAGGACGTGTTTAGCCTGCTCTTTTGAAGCTCAGCTTTCATATTTTTCTGGTCTTCTGGACTCCTTCCATGCATAGGAGCACACATTACAAGTTCCTCCAACCTCTAAGAGGAAAACTACTGACATTGCATCTTTGCAATGCTTTCTCGTTATGCACATCACAGTGACTCTTTCAAATGCCAAGTGTGAGGGGCCAGGCTGTCTTTGGGGAGCTCTGGAGGAAGACTCAGGGACAGCAGAAGCAGAGTTGCTGGGCCTGACATTGATGCCCAGGGACTCTCTAGCAAAGCAGGGGTAAGGACACAGATTTACCTGGTCCTAGTCTAGTCCCAGCCTTGACCAAAATCTCAGACTGGTAATCTGGTTTTTGTTTTGCATTTACCCCCTTCCTTTGACCCTTGTGTCTTAGTGTTGTACAAAATATAATTATATAAAGAGGAAAGTGTTTACATTTGAGGCATGACTTGGAGATACTGTTGGATGAGCCACTAGTTTAAACATGAAGGAGTTCAATTTGCACATGCTTGATAGTTTGCGTGACAAGGGGTTATTCTGTGTATATGTTCATTCTCAATAGGAATGAATTGGTAGCATTAACAATTCCGGGGAACATAACCACAAGTTTTAGTTAGGTGTTTGCTAGACCAGACTAATGCAGAATAGGTTATTTTACTAGTTCTTTATGTCTCTGTCTCTGTTGCTGCAATAAAGTGACTCAGCAGTACACAGCATGGCAGCATAAGACTGAGTGCCCTTGTCATGCTTGGAGATCAGTCCTTTAATGCGTGTCCATATTTCCTCATTTCTTCATCTTGATATATATGACTTGCACATTACTGTGGAGATGAATGATGCTCTTCCTTGCATGCATCTCTGTGGGAGTTCTTCTGGCAACAAACCTGGCCAGAGTCAGTACTGTATAGATCAGCAAACTAATCTTTCAGTGTATTAGTTGGGGGGGGAAAGGCAGCCCACTCCAACTCTGTCATTCTCAAGGTAAAATGCTGCTAAGAACAGTCAGTGGCATTTAACCTCTCTGATTTGTTCTGAATGTAAAAAATACCTATATTCATAACCTTTCCTTCTTAGAACTAAGATTGTCTTTAAAATGCACTTGATTTGCATGTGCTCAATCCACAGAGCTGAGCATCCCTCGCAAGTAGGACTTGAAAGAGTTAAAGTTCATGTATGGAGACTTGATCTGGGACCAGGAACTTACCCTGCAAAAACTGAAAATCTGGGATCGATGTATTCAGTGTCAAAAAGAATAGGTGAGCCTAAATGGGTGGCCAGGATTGTTTTGTGGCTGTGGCTATGATTACAGCTATGGCCTTGGCCTGTGACTCCTGGAAGTCCTGTTGGGGGTGGGGACTGAGACATGGATCCATCCTGAGACATGGATTAGAAAGAAATGCAAGAGTCAAGAGGCTGGGGAGCAAGCAAGCAGGTAGTGGTATTGTGCTGTAGCATAATGAGGAGGTGGGAGGGAGGGCTGGCTTCTGATCACTATAGCCAAGCTCTCTCTTTTTAATCAATGCTTGTCTAATACAAGGCTGTCAGAGTTGCAGCCTGTGGGCCAAATCCAGCCTACAGTACCATATCATCCAGCCCACAGGGCTCCTCAAGGGACAGGGCAAGTAGGGGTGGGACCTGCTGCTGAATTCCAGCATACAAAGCTTTGCAAGAGAAGTATACTGGCAATGGAGGGCCCAGCAGTGGCTGCATTAATCGCCTTGGCTCCGGACCTACAGTGAGTAACGTTACTACCACGCATCATACTACCAGAGGTGGGTCCGGATCCAGCACATGAGGAGCCCTGTGGTCTGGATCCAGCCCAGGGGTGGAGAGAATTTGACACCTGTGCTGGCCTAATGTAAAATGTCTCAACCGTCCAGGCAGCAAGCCTGAGTGTGAGTCTCTGTCCCCATGGTTTGAGCTCTCATGTGGGATTGGGGAGTTCTGGGCTCCAGGCCCTGCTACCAGTATTTTATCCATGTGGATTAAATAGTCATTGAACAGAATACACAAAAAACATTGGGATCAGGCCTCCCTCCCAGATACTGCCCACCTTGCTGTACCCCCAAACCTAGCTTCCACTTGTCTGTTCTTCTTTTGCCCCTATGACTTGTTTTCCTTGCCAGCAAATGGCCTAGCTTTAACAGGGAAGATGAAGGGCATATGCAGGCTGCCTATCCCATGCTGAGGAGGTTTAGGCACTGGGAGATGTGAGTTCAACTCTTCCTGAATCTGAGGTGTGCCAAGAGCGCATGTATCTTATGTTGTGGGCAAAAGCCTTAACCACAAAGCTATTGGACCAAACATGAGTGACACTACCACAACAGGTCTCCCCCATCCCCTTCCTTTACAGAGAAGTCAGTGCTGCTTTCTGTCCATCTGGTGCACTGGTAGATGCCTACTATGAATGAATGGGACTCCAGCATGGTGTTTCCCCTCTTAACAAGTCAGATCAAGCTGGATTTCAATGTGACACAAGCATGTTAGCCTGCCGGATATCTATCCACTGAGAGAATGGTAAAGACGTGCATTTCCCCGGATGGAATACCATCAGCCTCAGGAGGTGTATAATGCTGCCCATTGCCAAAATAGAAAAGCTGAGTGTCCTCCTGGGCACCGCAGGATTGGTCTCTAATGTCCATTAGGCTACCTATAGCAAGAATGGGAGACCTAGGCATCTTAGAGGTGGCATAGGATCAGTCTTCTGATACGCACATCAATTTGAGGTGGTCAGCAACTGAGTCTTAGTTGCTGTACAGGTTAAATTGGACCTGAGTCTGTACAACCTTTAAAGCATGCCTTACCCTTGCTCTCTGCCCAGGGGTGAGTTTCAGCCACTGTAAGCATTTGAAATCTGAATACTGCAACTGGCCTAATGGTCTGAAATAGTGCAACCTAATAGTGCAACCTCACCTAATGGTCTGAAACCAGCCCTGCCTAACTTTTCCTCTGGAGTTTTGAAACCTATATCTAGATTGTGAAACTTAAGCAAGCTAGGCAGTCAGCAAGTTTCACCCTGACTGAGACAAAGGATCAAAAATGACTGTTCAGGCAGGGTAATTAATGGCAAGCATTAGTAGAGTTTTAAAATAAGATAAGGTGAAATTCAACTCCATGTAGGAGTTTATGCAGGCAATATGATGTGTGTGGGGGGGCACCTTTACATGTGCTCTGGGGTTGGGGGGCTAGTGCCTTAATTAGAATAGCCCCAAAAACAACTGCTCTAATTAAAGTGCCACAGCGTCTCATGTATCAGTGTCTTTGTGCTTCAAAATGGCAGCAGGGCACTTGAAGTAAAGCTCATTCAACAAACTTTAGTTCAAGCATCCCTACTGCCATTTTGAAGTGTGGGGACACTGATACATGAGACATGGGAGGCTGCTGGAGTGCAGTAATTACCATGCTCCAGCAGACTCAATTGAGTCTGCTCCAACGCGCTGCAATTACAGCGTATCAGAGCAGCCTTCCAGCATGGCTACAGGCACCTAATGATTTTGTTTTAATCACAGTGACAATTCCCCTTTTTAAAATGTGTATATCATATGGTAAAGAGCTCAAGATGAGCACGGTTTTGACCTTGCAGTGAAGATGTGAATGTACAAAAGCTAAACTATACTTTTCTATATATCTAGTAATAACAGGAAAAGATTTAAATTCCTATATGAAATCTCAAAACATTTGGATTCCCTTTCCTCATTATCTTCTGTACAGCTCATGACTGGTACTCTTCTTGGTAGTTTCATTAAACTAGCAGCAGGAACAAATTTTGCTATTAAATTCGATTAAAAAAAAACTAAAGGTCAGACTAGATGTTATTAGTAGTCCCTTTCGGAGTTAAAATATATGAAACCAGAGAAATGATCCTTTTTTGTTTGGTATAAAAGCCTATGCCATGCAATCATGATTTATTATTGTTCTTGTTGTTATTGATGATGCTGAAAGGAAAGAGTATGGGGCTGCAACAGGATAATTTTCTGATATGTGCAGTAAGTTGAGAATCCCAAGGGAAATTATAGTTCTACAGATGAGTTAAAGCAAGGCCTTGCAGATCTAACTGGGCACTGTGAAAACTTCAGCAAAGAAAGTTTCTTATATACAAGGCTGTTTCAGAAACTAGTAGTAAAATGCCTGACAAAATGGGAAACTACAGAGCAGTGGGGAGCACTGATTGTTGAACGCACCCACCATTTACGACTACGCTGAGAAGTGATATGGTCCAGTAAGTGATCATTGCACACAAAATTGTTTCATCTAGAAATTGCTGTTACTTTCTGAAATACCCTTCTACATACATATGAAACTGTCCCACATCATTTAAATACATTAATCCTCTTTTTTTTCCATGTGTGGTCTAATGTTATCATATTCTATAGAACAATAAGTAAATACATTATACTCTGGTTTCATTTACATTACTGTAAATACAAAATAAGCCACTGGCTTCAATGAAGATGCTCTAGATTTAATATGTGGTAAGACCAGAATTTGATCGTTGATGAACCAAAAAGCCTGCATAAGAATACCTGAGGCACATGCAAGAGAAAATGACCCTTTGAAGGGCCATATCTTCATGTAATGTGTGCAAGAACACTGTCTGTGCACAGTAATAACTTTAAGCCATCTTTATTCTCCTCTCCTCTCAGGGCTATTCCATTCTGCTAATGTCCTAAGAGGCGGGGGCAGCTGCACATCTTTCAATCCATCCCTCCGTTGTTCCCAGCAGAAGAGAAGAACAGAGTGATATGTTGTTCTGATAGGTCTTTTCTTTTGTGCACTGAAACATATTTTACATAGCTTTAAGAAATAAGCTTCAATTGCTACTGCTAGTTGGAAATAATGGACCTGATTTTCAATGGGGCAACGCTCTTGATGGGTGTATGCAGTTTTTTGAGCGCCATCACTTGCATGTCCAAGGAGTGGAATCTATCACATGCATAGATGTGTTTGAGATGGTTTTCGTGTATATACATTCTATTGCCAAAATACATAAGAACTGTTTGTGTGCACTAGTGCAGGACTTTAGGGAAAGTCAGGCCCAGCACATGCCTCGTTATTATTTTAGACACATCAGGGTATCTCTCCCAGGCTCTGAGTGCCCTAACAATGACTCAAGACATAATTCAGTTGAAAACAGCAGATCAGCACCGAGTCCCCTTTCCCCTCGCCCACCCTTACAGCCAGTCCAGTTTCCCCAATTCTTAACCTTAATTTTCTGTACCTGTTTAAACTTAAGATCTATGACTGCTCTTACTTAATACCGATGGCATTTCCAAGCAGGGTAGGAGCAAGGTTCCGTGCCAGTTGCACATAGTCTTCTAGCTGGCTACCCCTGCTATTACTTAAGGGGTCAGTCAAGCTCTCCAGAGCCCTATAGTACATACTCAGCTCTGTGGTCTGATGACCTTCCATGTTCTAGTTACCAATGAACAAGTAATAGGGCCAAGATTATCTGGGATGTTTGCTGAGATGTTGGCAAAGTACATAATCACAGCTAACTAATATTTCTGTGACTGACAAAGTTCTCAGTTGGCAGTTTGCTAATAAAGTAAAGCACCTAGGGGAGCATGGGATTAGCTGCCCCTCATAATTAACAGAGTCCTCAGTCCACAGTTGTCTCAAATAAGGCTGACCTACTGAAACACAAGAAGTATCTGTTATGCAATAGGGTTGTCACTTACCAAGGGATGAGGTCTAGCTCTCAGGCTCAAGTCAGCTGAAGTCCCACTGGAGACATCATCTTGTTCTGCTGAACATGCTTCTTGACACACCCACAGTCCCACTGCCCATCACCTGTTTGGAGTTATCATAAGAGAAAACTAGTGTGGGAGGGGAATCAGGCTATGCCTCTTGCCTGATTCTCCCTTATAAGTCAAGACCAAGTAGAAGAAGCTTGAGCAATTGATATGGCTCCAGTTCCATGCTTTGGTGACGACCAGTAGCAGTGAATCAGAGTATGATGGCCTGAGTCATCCTTTTTACAGGAGTTCACATGACGGCAGACTCGTTCCATTGTTGGAGGACTCAGTTTGGTGGGAACCGCTTCTGGCATGAACAGCGAAACCCCCTTCACTAACACCAAATTAATAATTTTAATTACCATCCAGCTGATTGACCAGGCCTAAGCAACATTGGGAATGTTTTCCATTTGTGCATCTACAAATGCCAGTGCATAGCACAGAGGGGCCCTGGGTTCATTTAGATTAAGGAACATCACAGGCCTCATTCTGATCTCATTCACAACAGTGTAGCTTCCCTAACTTCCACGCAGTTACTCCTTGCTTACCACATGGTAAATTAGAGGGAATCTGGCCAAGAGTTTTGCTTTAACTAAATCCTTGTATAAATACAAGAGATTTCAGGTTTACAAATTGTTTAGTGAGACATTTAAATTGCAACACCGAAAGTCACCCAGAAGTTGAAAAAAGTGAAAGCTTCATGTGCAGTACTGTTTCCTTGAGATTCCCCTCCAAGTATGGAATTTGTCATTAGCTGGAACTGGGAATGATTTTTTCCTTACATGGCTTGATACTGCTTATTTGGCATAGGAACTTGGGTTATTTGGCCAAATGTGTTATACACATCTTTCATTTCTTTGTAGCTTGCAGCAAGCTATAGGAAGAACCAAACTATCAGTCTCTTCCACTTGTGTAATTATATCTTGAGAAGGGCCAGCCTATGAAGCACGGCTAATACAAGCTTCTGCAATTAATCTCTTCAGCCCTGCCACTTTGTGCCTGGAATTTTAGCTTTTGCAGAGTTTGCATTTTAAGGAAAGACTGGTAACAAAAGTGCATCTGATGGAGGGACTACCCGTGGTAATTTAAGTCCTCTCAGTCAATAAGCAACCAGTGTCTTAGCACGGTACTAGATGGCATTGTACTACTGTTAACAAGAATTTTTGTGGGTGATTTGTTCTGTTGGACCAACTGTGTAGTTGGGATAGACATAGAGAAGCGTTCAGGTATCCCAATGTCTTTCCTCAAGCTTCTGGGAGAACAGCAGACCACTGAAAGGGGGGATGCTTCTGCACACAGGCAAGTGAAGGCCCAGCAGGGTATAAAAGGAGACTCCCTAGGTGACCAGAGAGACCGTGAACAGGGGCTGCAAACAGGGTAAGCAGTTTGCAGGCAGTTGCTGGGGCAAGAGGAGGAAGGGGGAGAGAAGCCAGGCACCAGACACCCAGGGAAAATAAATGATCCAGCTACCTGTGCCTTAGTTTGCTGATTGTTTGTTGGGTGGGCAGTGTGTGCTTGGGGGGTGTGCCGTAAGAAGCTAGGAGTGATTGATGACTGCTGAGTGATTGCCTCCTGGGCCTGACAGAAGCCCTAACAAGGGGGTAGAGTCAGTCTAGGCCCAGCAGGATATAAACGGAGACCCCAGGTGACTAAGGAGCCAGTGACCAGGGGCTGCAAACAGGGTAAACTGTTTGAAGACAGTTCCTAGGCTAGTTTATGGCCCCCTCCCCCTACTCCTGCTTTCTGAGGGGCAGCTTGACCTGAGGAAGCAGGAATAAAAGGAACCCTCTGGGGCCAATGAGCAATAAACAGGCTCGCTTGCAAGCCAGTTTGCTAGGGAAGGTCTGCTTAGAAGAAGAGCAATAAGAGAGAGAAAGCAAATTAAGAGACCCAGGGAAATGGCTGGAGGATGTCACAATGCCAGAGTCACTGCCACTGCCTCTGCTTGTACCTGTGAGACATCTGTCTAGGCAGGACTGGTCAGCATTGACAAGTCCACCCAGGTCCAGGTTTGGCACTGTGGGCACCGCGGCTCGCAGATTCCTTCCAGTAACGGCCAGGTTGGGGATCACCTGTGGTGTGAGCAGTGCCTCCTGGTGGTGTCTTTCAAGGAGCAGGCAAGAGAACTATAGGAGGAGGTGGCAAGGCTCTGAAGCATCCTCCACCATGAGGAGTTCATCAGTTCGATGCTGGAAGAGACCTTGGGGACTGTGGAGGAAGAAATGCCATACGTAGCACTAGAGAAGAGAGAGGACATGGACACCCAAGAGAGCGGAAGCTGGAGGCTTGTGACTTTTGGCAGCAAGCAGAGATCTTCACCTCCATTTTCAGTCATTCATCTGGAGAACAGATGTGCAGCCCTAGCAACAGAGAGGGAGGAGCATGTTCCCTTGTTGGAGGAGAACAGGTTAGGCCTTGCCAAGGTGGGAAGGATCAAGATGACCACCACCAAGAAGAAGTGACAGTTGGTGGTGGTTAGAGACTCCCTTCTGTGGGGGGTGGAGGGAGCCATCTGTCAACCTGACCTGTTGTCTTAGGAGGTCTGCTGCTTGCCTACAGATCCAAGATGTCATGAAGGGACTAATGAGGCTTATCTGGCCCTCTGACTACTAACCCATGCTGCTCATCCATGTGGGCACCAGTGATACTGCCAGGGGAGACACTGAGTGTATCAAAAGTGACTATGGGGTCTGGGTGCAAGGGTGAGGGGGTGAGGGGCTCAGGCTGTGTTCACACGGAGCCTTCCAGTCAAGGGAAAGGGCCAAGGCAAGAGCAGGTGCATCCTGCAGATCAACATCTGGCTGCGCAAGTGGTGTCACCAGCAGGGCTTTGGCTTCCTCGACCATCAGATGTTCTTCCAAGAAGAAGGATTCCTGGGAAGAGATGGGATCCATCTGATGAAGAAAGGGAAGAGTATCTTTGCAAACATGCTTGCTAACCTAGTGAGGAGGGCAATCAACTGGTTACCTCAGGTGCCTGTACATAAATGCATGTAGCCTGGGAAACGAGCAGGTAGAACTGGAAGGACTTGCACAGTCACAGAGCTATGACATGACTGGAATAACAGACTTGGTGGGAGCTTGCATGACTGTACCACTCTCATGGATGGGTACAAACTGTCCAGGAAGGACAGGGGAGAAGAGGAGGAAGAGTTGAACTTTATGTAAAAGAGCCATATGATTGCTTAGAGCTCCAGTATGAAGCTGGAGATAGGCTTGTTGAGAGTCTCTGGGTTAGGGTGAGAGGGGAAAGCAATGGTGATGTCGTGGCAGATGAGGCTTTCTTCAAACTATTAGTGGAAGTTTCCTGATCACAGGTCCTGGTTCTCATGGGGGACTTCAATCACCCTGATACCTGCTGGGAAGTCAATACAGCAGTGCACAGGCAATCCAGGGAGTTTTTGGAGAGTACTGGGGACAGCTTCCTGGTGCAAGTGTTGGAGCGACCAACTAGTGGCCATGCTCTTCTTGACCTGCTGTTCACAAACAGGAAAGAATTGGTGGGGAATGTACTAGTAGATGGCAACATGGGCAGCAGTGACCATGAGATGATTGAGTTAAGGATCCTGAGGAAAGGAAGGATGGAGAGCAGAAGAGTAAGGACCCTGGACTTCAGAAAAGCTGACTTTGACTGACTCGGAGAACTCATGGGCAGGATCCCCTGGGAAGCCAGACTGAGGTGGAGAGGAGTTCAGGAGAGCTGGCTGTACTTTAAAGAAGCCTTACTGAGACTGCAGGAGCAAACCATCCTGATGCACAGGAAGACTAGCAAGTATGGTAGCTTCCTTAGAAGGGAATTCTTTGGTAAAGTAAATCACAAAAAGAAAGCTTATAAGAAGTGGAAACTTGGACAAATAACTAGGGAAGAATATAAGAGCATTGCTCAGGCATGCAGGGATGAATTCAGGAAGACCAAAGTACAACTGGATTTGCAGCTAACAAGGGATGTGAAGGGTAACAAGAAGGGTTTCTGCAAGTATGCCAATAGCAAGAGGAGGATCGGGGAAGGTGTGGGTCCCTTAATGAATGGGAGAGGCAAACTTTTGACAGAGGATGCAGAAAAGGCTGAAGTGCTAAATGCCTTTTTCACTCCAGTCTTCACAGGCAAGGTCAGCTCCCAGACTACTGCACTGGGTAGCACATTTTGGGGAGGAGGCGAGAAATAGGGTTGTGTGAAGTGGGCCCTATTTAATTCAGATTTGGCCAAGTCAAATCAGGGACAGTGATTCAATTCATTGATTCAGATCACAGTTCCTGATTCAATTCGGCAGAATCCTTATCTGAAGATTTGATGCTGCTTTGGAAAATCAGCAATTCAGACATAGACTCTGCTTTAAAAGTTTTTTCTACATACCTTGAGGTAGCAGGCATGGCTCGTGAATGCTGCAATGCTGGGGCGCATGGAGCATCCCCCCCAGACCCAGGGGGTACTAGTCACCAAGCTGGGTGGCGCAAAGGGGCCCCCCAAACTTGTTCTCTAGCAGTGCCGGAAGTGGACTGGAAGTGCTTCTGGTCCACTTGCGGGTCTGCTGCCAAGTGTGCTGAGGAGCCCCCCATGCTTCTGTGGGACACTCCATGCACCCCAGCATTGCAGCACTCACAAGCCACCTGCTACTTAGAGGTATGTAGAAAAAACATTTAAAGCTGTGTCTATGTCCAAATCACTGAATCTCTCCGAATCAATTTGGAAGGTTCTGATTCAATTCGGAGAGATTAAAGGGCCTCCTGATTCGATTCAGATTTGGAAATTCGGCCACCAAATCCGGCTGAATCTCTGTCGAATCGAATCAGGAGCAAAGCTTCACACAGCCCTAGTGAGCAGCCCTCAGCTGTGAAAGAACAGGTTAGGGCCTACTTAGAAAAGGTGGACATGTACAAGGAAGGCCATGAGGCCAGATGGGATGCACCCAAGGGTGCTGAGGGAGTTGGCTGATGTCATTGCAGAGCCACTGGCCATCATCTTTGAAAACTAATGGCAATCAGGAGAGGTCCCAGGTGATTAGAAAAGGCCAAACTTAGTACCCATATTTAAGAAAGGGAAAAAGGAGGACCCAGGGAACTACAGACTAGTCAGCCTCACCTCAGTCCCTGGAAACATCATGGAGCAGATCCTCATGGAATCCATTTCCAAGCACTGGGAGGAAAATAAGGTGATGAGGAACAGTCAGCATGGATTCACCAGGGACAAGTCCAAGTCATGCCTGACCAACCTGATTGCCTTCTATGATGAGATGACTGGCTCTGTGGATGCAGGCAGACCAGTGGATGTGGTGTACCTTGATTTTATCAAGGCTTTTGATACTGTCTCCCATGGCAGACTTTAATTTTGCATTTGCCCAGCCAGAGCTTCAGCAGCAGTAACTGCTATTACTCTATTTCCTTGCATGTAATGCACACTCTAATTTCCAGCAGCTGGGTTTTTTTGTTTGTTTATTTTTTTAAGTGTGTGTTGTATGTGAGAAAATATGGTAATAGCAAACCTGTCCTCCCTACTGGGATTTGCAAGGGCTGTGGCCTTGGATGTCCACGAGTGCTGGGTATAGTGCATATTGCTGTTCCCAACACAAGGCTTTTCAGGCACCTGTCCTGGTGGGGGAGAACCAAAGGACAACGATGAACTTTGATAACAATGGATTTCTTTGGTCAAGTCACCAGGGATGCAAGCTGCCTAGATCCCCTTGCTTTAGTTTCCATCCCAGCTGTTTAGGCACTGTCTAGTGCAGCAGAAGCAGAGTAGAGCAGAGGTCCAGAGGCTACAAACTGTAGACTCCTGCCTCGCTTCTGCAATTGCTGTTGCCTCCTGGCTCAGCCCAGCTCTCAGGACCTACAGGCTCGCCTCCCAAGCTACCTGTTACCCAGCTGCTACTCCACTGCAGTTGGCTCAAGCTGCCATTTCTAACCTCCTGCTCCTTCTCATGCTTAAGCCCAGCCTCAGGTTCTCTCCTGAGCCAGGTTTCTCTTCTACCCCAGGTAGTACTTCCCAGAAGGGAGTATGGAGCCCTCTGCTGACTGGATGCTGAATTGGGTTGTGGTGAGTTAGCAGTCCCATTAACAAGATACTTTTCAGAGACATTTCTAATTATGTAAATCCCTCAAGTATTTTAGCAGCTGTCAATTATGAGCCATGTGCATAAGTACTAGCTGTGTAGCTCTTAATGTTACAACTAAACCAAGAAACAGATCCCCAGATCTGGCAGATCCCAACCTCTGAGATGTGCAGAACCCAGATCCAAACTCTATGGGAAAAAGGGGATCTCAAATGCAAGGCATCTTGATCCAACCTCATCCTGGAGTTGATGCTGTCTGTGCTTTGAAATGACAGCATCCAATTTGTTCTCTCTGTCTTCCTGTCAACTCTTTGCATTGCTTTTGTACATTACAAACACCTAACAGGAGTGCAGTGACTGGTATCATAAAGATTAGAGGAAGACAGAGATAGCAGCTCTAAATCACTCTCCAGTGTTTCCTGTTCAAAAGCTGAATGTGGAATCCAAGCTAGCAGCTACCAGCATTACAAAGGAAGCATTGCTTGGCAGAAAATCAGTATCATTGCCTAGTCCTAATAAACACTGTCCTAAAAGCTTTAAATTTCACCAACTTTGTCAGCAAAAATGTTTAACCTCAAAACTTTGTCAACCTACCACAGAGCTGGATTACCACCTTATGAGAAACTGGAAAGCAGCAGGCACTTTAAAATGGAGCATATTGCAGTCACTGTGCTCATCAGTGCAGAAACTGAGACCCAACTTACGATGCCCCAGCCTTAAGACTGTGATACTGAAGCATCTGCAGTAAAGGAAGCTGCAAGTTTCACTATAGAATTCAGTGGCCTGGACCTGACATTTGGGCTGAGCTCTCACTATCCTTCCTTTAAAGCTGGGTTTTTAGATTCAGGTTGTCCCTCGATAACTTTTTAAAATTTGGCACATCCTGGTTGATAATCGCTGTTGTGCTGCCTCATCGTTTGTGCTGCCTCATCTTATGTCAGTGGTTCTCATAAGAAATCGCATGTGGTTCAATAAAGAGAAGAGCAAAGTCCTGCACATAGGATGGAATAATCCCATGCACCACTACAAGCTGGGGGCTGACTGGCTGGGCAGCAGCTCTGCAGAAAAGGACCTGGGGGAACCTGGGGGACAATAAGCTGAATATGAACCAGCAGTGTGCCCTTGTAGTGAAGAAGGCCAGCAGCATACTGGGCTGCATTGGCAGGTGTGTTGCTAGCACATCAAGGGAAGTGATTCTTCCTCTCTACTCAGCACTGGTGAGGCCACATCTCGAGTAGTTTTGGTGCCCCCACTACAGAAATGATGGAGACAAATTAGAGAGAGTCCTGTGGAGAGCAATGAAAATGGTTAGCAAGCTGGGGGACATGACTTCTGAGGAGAGGCTGAGGGAACTACCGCAGCAGCCAGGTAGGACTTCCCTGCATGTCCTTCTTCTTGGCAGGATCGTGGCAGGTCAGACCAAGAAGGGCTGTGGCAGGACTGGGTGCTGCTGCCTGTTTTCGGCTTATCTGGCTACGCCTGAGGCACGTGGACAGTTCCATGGGGCTGCCACAGTGGTGGTGCCTGTGCCAGGGCAGCGCTGAAAGGCTCTTGTGGCACCCAGATGGCACAGCGACCAAGTTAGACCACTGCTCTGGATTCCAAAGTGCTTTGCTCTACCCATCTCCGGAGAGCCGTCTCATTGTCTGATGAAGCAAGCTGTTGCTTACAAAAGCTTATGGATCTCTGCTTTGGTAAGTCTGTAGGGTGAAAATCTACTCTGCCTTCGACCCCTCTCCCCAATCCTCTGCAGTATAATTCAGTAATAATGAACTAATGCATCACAGCATGACGCTGAAAAGATTTATTTCTATACACTCATTGAAAACATTTTAATATCAACTGGCAGTTTCCAGCCATTGTGGTAATTTATTTAAGTGATTTATGTGGAAAAATAAGGCCTTCCACAGTAACTTGAGAATGTGTCCCAGCGAGTAGCTACTGGTGAATAACATCTCCCCCCAGGAGTATGAGACCTTCTTCTACACCTTGTACTCCATATCGCCACAGGAGGCTGATTATTTCTTGATAGCAACATCCCTTGCTATGATTCTTAAGCATTTCTACTCAGGGAAAAAATGAATTTACATGGGAGAATTTCAGTGCAAAAGTGTACGTGAACTACTGGGGAAAGAATTGTTTCAAGGATACTAGACAGTAGAAAGTGAAATAACAAAAAAATCAAAGAAAACAGAAAATTGCATTTAGAGGCTCCCATGCGTATATTTTTGGGGTCTGGCCAATAATTAGGGCCAATTCATTTATCAGGCATTAGTCCTGGTGAACCATTAAGACTTTCTGAAAGAAAGGAAACAAGCATGAACTGAAAGCAATTAAAAACCTGTGCTTTGTTTCATTTTTGTAACAACAATCTTGACCAGTTCAAAATGTTTTAAATGTCTATAAAACTCTTTGGCATGTCCATTTGCAGTTAAATATCATCAGTTAGTTTAAATAAGATCACAGTGAATCGAAGACTGGCTCAAAACGGAGTCTAGGTCTATGATGACATTTTTTTTAGATGTTAAGTGACAAATGTGACATTTTTCTCTGTTGAAATCTTCATTAGGTAGCCTGGCAAATTTCCAGCAATTTTGATTTGCAGTCTTTGGACACTTTCACACCTATTTTGTTGGGGTTAGAGGTGGCCCCAAAGATTCAAATGCTGAACTTGGGAACAACTTGGATCCAGATTGAATATCTGGACTCTGGTCTGATAACTCAGACCCCACAAATGCAGTGTGTTTACTTTAGCCATCTGACTACACTGTGGTCTGTTGTGAAGATTTTAACAGATTCTTTGCTTCCATTTTTCTGAGCAGGGACTGGGACATCCCCCTCCACTGGGATTCCAGATGGACCCAGGGGAAGCGCAGCCAGGCCCAGGGTCAGTGAGGACCTAGTCAGGCAACTTCTGGAGGGACTAGACATGTTCAAATCAGCAGGTCCTGATGATCTCTACCCCAGAGTACCGAGGGAATTGGCAGAGGTCACTGCGGGACCCCTGGCACAGCTTTAGGAGCACTCGTGCTCTGGTGAGATGCCAGAGGACTGGAAAAGGGCCAATGTGGTCTGGTCCCCATTTTCAAAAAAGGGAGGAAAGTGGACAAGGAAACTATAGGCCAGTTAGTCTTACCTCAGTCCTGGGAAGCTCTTTGAGAAAATTATCCAGGAGCACATCTGCAAGGGGCCAGCAGGGGAGATTATGCTTAGAGGCAACCAACATGGGTTCATGAGAGGCAGGTCCTGTCAGACCAACCTGGTGGCCTTCTATGACCAGGTCACAAAAGCCTTGGA
>NW_017728947.1:90701586-90717334 GCF_001723895.1 Crocodylus porosus | reverse complement strand
TTTTGACCTGGAGGGATGTGGGCAGTGAGGTTCCCCAGGGCTTGGTCCTAGGGCCCACACTGTTCAACATCTTCATTGGTGATTTGGATGAGGCAGTGAAAAGCACCTTGTTCAACTTTACAGATGACACTAAGATATAGGGAGAAGTGAGCACGCTAGAAGAGAGGGACAGGCTACAACTAAATCTGTACGGGTTACAGAGGTGGGCAGATGAGAATAAGATGGGTTTCAATATGGACAAGTGCAAGGTGTTGCACCTGGGGAGGAAGAAATAGCAGCATACCTACAGGCTGGGGAACTCCCTTCTTGTCAGCACAGAGGCAGAAAAGGATCTTGGAGTCACTATTGATTCCAAGATGGGCATGGGCCACCAATGTGGGGATGTGATCAGGAAGGCTAACCATACCTTGTAATGCATCCATAGATGCATCACAAGCAGGTCCAAGGAATCTGCTCTGAAGTGGTAGATCTCCAGCACATTGTGTGGCAAAAAAGTATGTGTATAAATGCCTTTCAGCACTAGATAATCCTTTCTCCTCCCAGCAGGGGTGGATTAACCCGTAGGCCCAGAGTGCCTAGGCCCAGGGGCACCTGCCAATCAGGGGACCCCTGGAGATCAGGGGTTGGCATAGGGGCCCAGTGCACTCCCCAGCCTGCAGGGGATAGTCCTGTTAAGCACTGAAGCTCGATTACATGTTAAATGTCTGAGAACTGATGGGAGGTGGCAGCTGGGAACTTGTATGACCACTCCATGGAGACAAGATGAGGGGACAGCAAGAATACCTGCTGCTCTCTGCCCAGCTGGTCTCTCTCTTTCTCTCTCTCCTGTCTGTGTGCCTCATAGGAGCCCAATCCTTTCCTCCCTCCCTCCTAAGTGTCAGATTGCAGGGCAGGCAGGTAGCTCGGACCCAGAGCAGTGGGGAAGGGGGCGAGGAGTGGGACTGGATCAGAGTGGCAGTGGGAGTGGGGGGCATGGGGCTTGACCCGGAGTGTCGGGGGAGCTGGGGAGAGTGGGGTTCAACCTGCAGCGGAAGGGGGGAGTGGGGTGGAGTGGGGCCGGACCCAGAATGGCGCGGGGAGCAGGGCTGCACCTGGAGCGGTGGGGGGAGTGGAGTTGGAGTGGGGCTGGACCCAGAGTGGCAGGAGCAGGGCTGGACCTGAACCAGTGGGGTGGGAGGCTCAGGGCCAGATGTGGGTCTTTGTCCCCACGCCACCCCCACCCCCTGTCATTCTTGATGGGCAATTTGCTAGTATATATATAGAAAGAGAGAGATTATATTTCATAGATTTCATAGACATTAGGGCTGGAAGGGACCTCAGAAGATCATCGAGTCCACCTCCCTGCCCCAGGGGCAAGAAGTCAGCAGGGGTCATAGGATCCCAGCAAGATAAACATCCAAATTTCTCTTGAAGGTGTTCAAAGTAGGTGCTTGAACCACCTCCGGTGACAGAGGCACCTCCAGACCTTGGGGGCTTGGACAGTAAAGAAGTTCTTTCTTATGTTCAGCCTCAAATGGTCTTGGAGGAGGAGGAGTTCATGACCATTTGACCTCATCATCCCTTGGGACGCTCTGGTGAACAGACATTCCCCCAGATCCTGGTGAGCACCCTTTATAAACTTATAGGCAGCCATCAGATCACCCCTGAGCCTGTGCTTTTCCAGGCTGAAGAGTCCCATATGTGTGTGTATGCATGTTTATATCAATATATTTGTACTTTTGGATTACATAATTATGTGATGGTAGCATTAAAACACAGGTGTATTTTCCTAAGGCAGTTGTTTTATTCAGTTTTGTGTGTGGGAAAATTGAGTAGTTAATTTTGACAACACGTGTTGTGTTTTATTTATTAATGCACCCTGTAAACATTTAATGGGTATATTTATTAATGATTTTTAATGCATTCATGTTTGTAACGGGGTTGTGGGGGTCTCCAATTTTCTGGTTGCCTAGGCCCCAATAAATCTTAATCTGCTACTGCTTCCCAGTCATATGTATGCATGTGCTTCAGTGCAGTTTGTAATAAGGAATCATACTGTTATCTACTGAGCCTGCTGGAAACACACACATACATCAATATTTATACAGGTGTGCCTGTTTCTTTGTTTATCCTTGTTTTTAAAATAATTGTGGGCCAAATCAAGCTCTAATGTAGTGGGCACAACTTTACAGTGGCCTTAATTTTGTCTCCTTTTGATGATGGTAAGACCATGAATTCGCTTTGCCCTGTTCTGTTTGGGATAGCTTATTTTGATTGCCTCCTACTCTTGGCATTGATTGACCTACTGCCAATGGATCTGATTTATAGAAAATATAGGAAGGGCAGGATGCAATGTCATTCTGCAGTTGCTAGCAGAAGGAAATGGCCAAGGGAGCAAGTATATTAGAAGATTTTTCTGAGAATAGTATGATTAAATAAAAGATCACTTTCCCCAGAGACTGTAAACCCCTCAGGGTATAAACATATGAACAAGGTAAAAGGAGGCAGGGTTTTATTATTTGTTAACTGTCCCTTTGTAACTACTGTTATGTATGCTGTTAACCCAGATGGAGTGGAAACCATGGTAGCTTAGTCCAACATGAATAAAATTATTGTGGACTAGCTTCTACCTACCACCACTCTGTGGTGACAAAGGAGGCAAGATTGTTTACCATGGAAATTGTTCCACAATAACTGGCCATTGTTCAGTTGTTTGTGTGTCTCCATCTTCAGTGATCTAAAAACTGGCCTACTTTCTCTGTTCCATACTGTAGGAAACATGAACACATTTCCTAGACCTTCAGACTGGTTTCTTTCGGGTCACAATTGTGCGCGCTATGAAAGCAATGTATTTCTGCTTTCCCTTTCTCCACTGACTATATGAAGGGGATTGCCAAAAATTTATCTCCAAAATGTGGAGGTAAGTTAATCTCTAAATGTGACCTATTGAATTCTTGTTCTTGTATTTCATGGTAAATGTGCTTTATATTTTAACAGGAAATGGCTCTGCACCCATTTGGCCTTATGGAGGCACTCTTTTGCCACTCTGGAGCATGCACCCAGTGCCGGCTGCAGGGTGTGTTCTGGTGGCCTTGGCGCTGGGTCCCATTCACCCCGAAGGAAGCCCCAGTACTTTCCTGCCACAACTTGATCTTTTCCTTCAGTGTTGGGGTTCCTTCTCGTTGCTCCTTGTGGGTCAGGTGCTGCCCTTAATGGGTGTTCTTGGGGCTTCACCTCCCCTACACCCCAGCCAGGTGCCAACCCTCAGGATGACCTGATGTTGGATTGCCAACTCGCTCTTCAGATGTCTCCATCTGCCTCTTCTTCTTGCTCATCACCCAGCCTCTTCCCGTGCAAGATGCCCCCTGGGACATCAGACCAACCCTGTTCAAAGCGCCAGGTATTCCTTCCCTAAACTTTTGTCTGTTGTGCTGCTCAGGCTCCTCTTGGCCTGAGGAAGCTGCCCTTGACCCCTTTTCCTGCTCTGGGGCTCTGCAAACATAAAACAATTTAAGAAAAAGAAAAAGGAACAGTTTGGGTGTGGGGTCTTGACCCACCCCACTCACAGGCCCAGCATCTGTGGCTCCCAAAGTCCCTCAATGCCATCCTCCTTGCCCTGCTGCCCTGCTGGGCCGGCGTGCTGCCTCCTTCAATGGATCTGGGACTCCTCCATTGGGTCTCTCCTTGTCCCCTCCCCAGGCTGCTGACATGGCCTGTGTACAGCCTGGGAAGCAGCCTCTGCTCCTGTCCCCGGTGGGGCTGCTCATTTCATTTCACCACCACCAGCTTTTAAATCAGCCAGGCGGTGATTTTTGCTGATGTCATCAGTCAGTGACATTCCCAGCTGGTAATAAAAGTGGCTGATGAACCACATGGGCAGTTCATCTTGGTGTGGCTTGTCCAGCTCCATTTTTCCTAAAAAAGGTACATATGCCTTGCCTTCAGGACTTTTTTCTCTTTCTTTTCTGGGCGGGTTGGCCCTGCCTCAGGTCCTGCCATGGGAGGGTGCTCCAGGGCCTCTGCTCGTCTTTCCCTGGGACAGAACTTTATGTCTTCAAATCCATTTTTCAGTCACTGAGAAATTTCAGCACAAAAAAGCTCCAGCCACTACAATCACTTTCAGACACCAGTTCCAGAAACAGTGACTAGCCAGCAAAAGGCATCTCAATTACATAACCTCCTTTAGTATCAGTGGGGTCTTACCTCTGGAGTTTGTTCCCTTCAGAAAGGTATTAAAATCTAAGCTTGGTTATCTCTGAGGTGTTTGGCTGGCTTAAGGCTCTGAAGCCTAAGTTCTGTTAGTCTCTGTCTGAATTTGTTTTCTATGCTTGGAATTGCAACAATTCTTAATCTGATTTAAATAAAGTATTTAAGATGCTATACTGTTGGGTATTTTACAAAATCTATTGCTGATAATAGTGCTTAGTTATTTCTGGACTGGATTACACTAAGTGCAAGAATGTCCAGTCAATTAGAATATATATGCTTATCAAGGCTAAAGTGCTTGTATACACTAGTGGTTATGATATAAACAGTTAGTAGGCAGATACCAGCATGTGCTCTTAAAAAAAAAGGACAGAAAGAGACGGGGAGGATTTTTTTTTTTTTTTTTTTACTATAGCACTAAGCATGGGTGTACACGTTGCTTTATTGGCAAACTGGCAAGTAAGGGCATATTGTCCATTTACCCTAACAGTAATGTACACATCAGCTCTGGGGAGAGAATCTCAACTGAAACGTTCTTTTCCCTTCTAATTTTAAGTGTGTGTTACAACAGAGAGTACATGGGGAAAAAATAAAAGTGATAAAAGTGCTTCCTTGTATCCACTTACAAAGACCTCAGATGCTATCAAGCTCCCCATTGTGTATATTAAGCTATGAAATATTGGCTCACTTCTGTTCACTTTTTATTCCGTTCCTCTTAAAATTCAGCTCTTGCTAGCCAGCACTGCATGCAGTCATGAACTACTTATTCAAAACCTAGGAACAGGCTCTCTGCTCCTGTTTGCTGGCATAATTCATTGGCTTCTACTCAGCAGAATTTACTCCAGTGGAGGATCTGACCCAGTTTTTCAAACCATTGGCATGAAACAGGGTAAATTTCATGCTGATGTGTACTAAGTGATCATCACAGAACATACCTCAGTTCTAGTGACCTTCCACTGACCCAGTTCATTCTGCCCAATCCACAAGCATCATACTCTTCTTTTTCTGTATGTCTGCCCCCTGCAGTTCCTAATGCCTGGCTCTGCACCCCTGACTCAGTCTGGCTACCAACCCTGGACAATCTCCTTCAAGCCTCTCCTTAAAACAATTCTGTCTCCCTGTGGTCATCTAAGTAGCAGATTTTTAGTTCTCTAAATGGCATGTTGGCTCTAACATACAGGTAGGAATTCTACTTCCCATTTCTGTAATCTTGCCCATGTAGGCAATTATGTGTATGCATTTCTAAGTGCAAGTCCCAGAAATGTCATGATGGTGGTGGAAAGAGTGAAGACATGATGGTGGTGGAGAGAGTGAGTTCAAATCCCTACAGTGCTTCAGTCAAAGCAGAGATATGAAACTGAGCCTCCTATGCTCCAGGAGAACAGTCTAATGACCAGGTTATCAGCTTCTAGAACAGAGCTGAGCTAAATCACCCTCACTTTGACCCTGGATGAAGCAAGGTTAAATCTGGAATGGTTTTTTTAAACTTGTATCACTGCAGGGGTTTAGTGTAGACTACCTCTTTATGGTGCACCCTGGATAATACTAAATAGTCAATGACACCAAACAGTCCTTTGGGCCACATGGACAATGATCATGAAAAGAAATTAACATCAATAGTTTTTGGCAGACCTTTCAATCAGGACATCACTGTGCATCAACCAACTCAATATAGAGAGGATAAGCAGACCCCAAAATGAATATTTGTCCAAAATTTTGGCAAAAAATTAAATTGACGTCTTTGCCCTTCAAGAACCTCATACTGCCAATGATCATCAGCTACAAAATAGGGGAGAATTTCTGGATCCACGCTGGCTTCATCTATTAATCATTCCACCTATGGTGTGGTAACTGACATTACAAATAACATTGGCAGCTATAAAGTTATATCAACAAGCTGAACTAATGACATTTACATAGTTTCAGTCCACATTTCTGACATGACAACAATTAATGTACACAAACCACCTGCTGTTGTATGGCCAACCCCTGCCTAACCTCCTTTACATCACCCAAACATCATCCTAGGTGACTTTAATAGTCAACAGTCTATGGGGATATCACAATGATGACTGAAATGGGTTTAAACTTCTAGATTGGATAGAGGGAGAGGACCTTGTATTAGCCTATGATGCAAAAGATAGAGCTACATTCCATTCATCCCACTGGCAATAATACTATACACTGATCTGTATTTCACGACTGTCATGGAATCCAAGCCAAAAGCTGCACCAGGGTGAGCCCTGGGTGGTACGCTCTTAACAGGTGTCACCCTGTTTTCTCTATGTCCCATCTGCCATGATTTGATGTTAATAAAAAGGATATTAGAAGGTGGTCACTGACTGTATGGGGTATGTTGAGGTGGATGCAGGTCTCAGTAACTGGATGTCTTCTCAGCATCTGGATGTAAGGGGCTCCACCTCCCCTACATCCCACCCCATTCCACTTGGCTCTTCCAGTGATGATCAAGAATGCCAGGTGCCTGTATTCATGTGACTGGAGAAAAGATCCAATATGACAAGAAAAACAAAACCGTCTGCACTGTCTGCTGCAAGGTCAACAAACCAACCAACAGGACTGAAGTCCTTGCACTTCAAAAATGCTCACTTTGAGGGGCTCAGAGCATTAGTAGGGAAGGCAATATGGGACCAGGAAGGGAAGGCAAATGGGGTGCATGAAAGGTGGCCATTGCTCAAGGATATGATCCTCAAAGCACAAAAGAAAACCATTCCTGCCAAGAGGAAAGGTGGCAGAAGGGCTGGCAAGTCCTCCTGGCTTAATAGGGATATTGAGGTCCTCTTAAAAAAGAAAAAAAGAGGTTTATACACAGTGGAAGCTAGGGATGGTCCTCAAGGAGGACTATACAACAATGGCCAGTACTTGCAGGGAAATGATCAGGAAAGCCAAGGTGGCGATGGAGTTTAGGTTAGGGAGTCAAGGATTATAAGAAGTCTTTCTTTAGGTACGTAGGCAGTAGAAGGAAAACAACTGAAAGTGTGGGACCCCTGCTTAACACTTCAGGACAGCTGGTAACCAACATTCAGGTAAAAGCTGAACTCCTGAATACCAACTTTCCTTCAGTATTTCACTGGACCATGGAGAATGTCAACCAAGACAAGGCTCATAGGGGACATGCCAGGACGGACAGCCTCCCCACTGTGGATGCTGAGTGGGTGAAATACCAATTAGAAAAGCTAGTCATTTATAAGTCAGCAGGACCCGACGGATTTCACGCGAGAGTGCTGAAGGAGCTGGCTGAAGTCATTGTGGAACCCCTGGCAAAGCTCTTTCAGAATTCATGGTGCACTGGGGAAATCCCTGATGACTGGAACAGGGCCAACATTGTGCCCACCTTTAAGAAGGGGAAGAGGGAGGATGCAGGCAACTGTAGGCCAAGCAGCCTCACCTCCATCCCAAGGAAAATCCTGGAAAAGTTCATTAAAGAATTTATATGCAATACACTCGCAGAAGGTAAGATTCTGAATGACAGCCAGCATGGCTTCATCGTGAGTAGGTCTTGTCTTACTAATCTCATCTCCTTCTATGATCAAGTCTCTCACCACCTGGACACAGGAGCTGTAGTAGACATTATATACCTAGACTTCCAAAAGGCTTTTGATCTGGTATCCCACGTTATCTTTGTGGGAAAACTGGAGGATTGCAGGCTTAACTGCTCAACAGTTCAGTGGGTGGGAAACTGGCTACAGGATAGGACCCAGAGAGTTCTCATGAATGGGTCTGTGTCACTCTGGTGGAAAGTGGCCAGTGGTGTTCCTCAGGAGTCTGTGCATGGACCTGTGCTTTTCAACATCTTTATTAATGATTTGGATGGTGGAGTGAAAAGCTTACTTGCCAAGTCTGCAGACAACACTAAGTTATGGGACCAGGACAGGCTCAAGAGTTGGGCAGACTGGAACCAGATAAAGTTTAATGCTTTCAAGTATAAGGTGCTTCATCGGGGGGCAAACAACACTCAGCATACATATAGGCATGGTGGCGACAGCTTGCACCATGGCTGAAAGGGACGTAGGGGTAATGATCAACCATCATATGAATATGAGTGGTCAGTGTGAGGCGGTGGTTGTTGGCTTAGAAATTATATTTAAAGGCTTTTTTGTGGGGGAATAGGTATAGATATTAGCGTCCCGGTTCCGGTGCGAGACGCGCAGGTGAGCCCAGGGACCCCAGCAGCGATCCCAGGACCCCTGACAAGCCCCAGCCTGCTCAACCTCGTACTGGCAACTGGGGATGACCTAATTGGCAACCTAACAGTCGAAGGGAAGCTGGGTGACAGTGATCATGAACTGATCGCCTTCACCATCTGCCGTAAAGCTGGCAAGTCAGTCAGTTGTACAGAAGTCCTTGACTTCAGGAAAGCTGACTTTGACAAGTTAAGGAGGCTTCAACACTGAAAAATGCAAGGTTCTTCACCTTGGGAGGAAAAACCTGCACCATGCTTATAGGTTCGGCAGTACTACGCTAGCTAGAACTACAGAAGAAAGAGACTTGGGGATCATCATTAACCATAAGATGAACACGAGCCTTCAGTGTGATGCTGCAGCTAGTAAAGTGAGCAAAACGCTGGGTTGCATCCATAGATGCTTCTCAAGCAGCTCCCGGGACGTCATTCTCCTGCTGTACTCTGCCTTGGTGAGGCCACAGCTGGAGTACTGCATCCAGTTTTGGACCCTCAATTCAAAAAGGATGTGGAGAAGCTTGAGAGGGTACAGAGGAGAGCCACATGCATGATCAGAGGTCAGGAAAACAGACCTTATGATGACAGGCTGAGAGCAATGGGGCTATTCAGCCTGGAAAAGCACAGGCTCAGGGGTGATCTGGTGGCCACCTATAAGCGTATCGGGGTGATCATCAGGATCTGGGGGAACGACTGTTCACCAGAGCCCCCCAAGGGATGACAAGATCGAACGGTCACAAACTCCACTGTGACCGGTTCAGGCTGGACATAAGAAAGAACTTCTTCACTGTCCAAGCCCCCAAGGTTTGGAACAGACTTCCACCTGAGGCAGTTCAAACGCCCACTTTGAACACCTTCAAAACACATTTGGATGCTTATCTTGCTGGGATTCTATGATCCCTGCTGACTTCCTCCCCCTGGGGCAAGGGGTTGGACTTGATGATCCTCCGGGGTCCCTTCCAGCCCAACTGTCTATGAAATCTATGTATTATAAGGGCTCAAGATAGGCAGCAGGGGTTAACTGAATTTCTAAAGAGCTTGGGAAATACACACACAGCTTCTCATGGCCCTGGAAGTAGATGGGGTGTCTAGCACAACAAGACCAAAGGATGCACACAGCCTGAAAATGAAGGGGAGCATGACACAAGATCACAGCCTTCAAGGCAGATGCGTTGTCTAACAGAACAAGGACACACAGCCTGGGAAGCAAAGAAAGTATGTACCATACTATCCCATAACACAAGATAAGTAACACCAGCAACAAGGCCTCGGAGAAAAGGGCGACCTGAGTCCCAGTTTTGGGGAACAGACCAAATTAGGACAAGTTCCAGAAGGTCTATGCGGATGTGTGACCACAAAGAAACAGCCAACCAGAGACAGCCACAGATGAAGAGTCATCAGAAGTCATCAAGGGAAGGAGAATACAAAAGCACAGACCTGAGAGTAACAGAGGGGTCTTCCCTTTGCTTTGTCCATCCCTCCCTTTGTCCCGTCCCTCCCTCTTCCTCTCTGTTTTGCTCCCTGAGATGGGTCCCCATCCCTGTCCCCTGGGAAGGGACCCCGAGGCCACCATGGACCAAGGGCATACCAGCAGCCCATCTTGCGCACCCCACTGAAGGGGACCTGTGGGCCTTGGCCTCCCAGCTCCAGACTGGTGACACCTAAGAGAAAGAGCCTCAGAGTGCATCCTATCCAGATGTACTTTAACTCTGATGACAGCCCTAGGATTGGTAGATATAGAATTGTTTGATTGTTTGTATTGTAGCTTTTTTTGTTCTTATTCTGTATCAATAAATTTGCCTATTATTGACTGGCAGGTGTTGTGGTCAGTTTGAGAGTTGTGCTCACCCAGAACAAAAGGTATAGGTGCTAGGTCCAAATCCAGTGTCAACAGTGGTCAGCAGGGCAAACAGCACACTGGTATGCATCAACTGATGCATCTCGTGTAAAACTAAGGAAGTGATACTCCCACTGTACTCAGCACTGGTAAGACCACAGTTGGAGTACTGCATCCAGTTCTGAGCACTGCACTTCAATAAGGAAGTGGAAAAACTTGAGAGGGTCCAGAAAAGAGCCACCCATATAATCAGAGACTTGCAAGGCAAGCCATATGAGGAGAGGCTGAGGGACTTGGGCCTCTTTAGCCTAAAGAAGAGAAAGGACTTGATAGTGGCTTATGGCTATATTCAAGGCGTGCATCAGGAGCTTGGTTAAGAGCTGTTCACTAGGGCAGCCCCGGGGAAGACCAGAACCAATGGATATAAACTCCTGGAAGGCCACTTTAGGCTTAACATCAGGAAAAACTGAGTCAGGGTGTCCAGACTGGAAAAAATTCCCTCCAGAGGTGGTGCAGTCACCTAACCTGGAGGTTTTCAAGAGGATACTAGAAAGTCACCTCACTTGGGTCACTTAACCCCAGTTGTCTTCCTGCCTAGAGCAGGGTGTTGGACCCAATGATCTGCAAGGTTCCTTCCAGCCCCTAACAATCTATGACATGAGCTGGCCGAGCCCTGTGACTCTGCTAAGAGTCTGTCACCAACAACGTCCATCTCACATAGAAATTAATAAAGAAATATAACATAAGTAATTGTCTCTGTTGTCTACTTACGGACCTAACTTTGGCATTGTAGTGTGCACCTGCCTTTTCCTCAAGCAAGTGAGGCTCTTTGGGGTTCACCCATGTTCGGGGCGCGAGCCAGCTTGTGACTATTGCCCCAGTGGGTTCTAGCCCCTGATGTTAGTTTGTGAGAGGGAGAGGTAGACTCGTAAATGTTCCAGAAGATTTTATTTGATCTCTTACTTATGCACCACCGGTGTGGATGTGGCTGTGCAGGCGGTTACACTTGGATCTGTCCCGGTTTGGGTGAGGGACGAACGAACAGAAAATAAAACGATGAATCCGAGACCGAAAACGATGAGGAACGAATGGTTGATATATGAGATACGAGATGCCCGAGTGCACAAACGATTGCCTATGGGTTCCGGAGGCAGGAGAAGCCGTGGGAGGCTGGCCAGGCCTGCCCACTGAGCAGTGAATGCTCTGGTTCTTCTGCTTCTCTTCGGGCGGAAACTCAACCCTAGCTTTTATAGGCCAGATGACAAGCACAATTTCAAGCCCCGATTGGTCACATATTCGCGCCAAAATGTTCGCGGGGTTTTTCCACAGGGGACAGGGTTTCCCCAGCACGTGGCCACGGCCATGCAGCAAGCTAAATAGGGGCTTTCCAGATTGTGAGGAGAGTGCTGATGGTATCTGTTGCTGGGTAAAGCTGGCAGAGTCCAGCTGGACCGTGACAACCCGCAGTCATGAACCTAATTCACAGGGTGGGCCTGTAGCAGGCTGACTCCTATTGGTAGTTTGGGGCCACAGGTACTGTGAACCCCAATGAGGCCTTTGCAGGTACCTGGCATCCAGCAGCCACAGAATGGTCTGGTTCTTGTCATGGGAGCCAGGGTCAGGCTGGTCTCCAGTGAGATGTTCTTGGCTCTGGTGGAGAAAAGCAATGCGGTCCAACGCCTATGCTATGCTGGTGCCTCCCCCTCTCTGGGGCTGGCCCTGCCCTATAAGGGAAGTTCCAGGTTGGCCACAGGCATGGAAGAGTTATTTCCAGAACTCTTAAAATTCTGTGGCCAGAAAACTATATTTCTCCCCAAAACTATTCAATGGCTAGTGAAGTTTTTTACCAATATTTTCTAAACGGGAAAGTTACTAGCTTTGTTTAAGATAACAAAAATAATAGCAAGAGTGAAACCTGGTAATGATCCCAAAAAACTGAGAACTATCGCCCAATAGCTTTATTAAGTGTAAATTGCAAAGACTTAGATATAATAGAATTTTTCAGACCATAAATGAACATATTCCCAGGGTTCAAGCATGGTTTAAACCAGCCAGAGGATCTTGTGATCAAACCATGGCTCTGAATACAGCAAATGACTTTGAAAAGTCTGTAGCTGTTTTCTTTGATGTCTCAGATGCACGTGATACAGCCTGCAGACAGGGACCCATCTTACAGTTTTTGGATATCATGCCTCATCTTAAAATTGCTAATTTATAAGACAACATGCTTAGCAATAGAGAGATTTCTCTAGATTTTCTTTATAGATTAGCAATAGAATATATTTTTTTCTGATAACTTTAAAAATAGACCACATCAGCTAAATAGTGGACTCCTATAGGAATCAGTCCTTGCACCTCTGTTATTTGATCTTTACGTTCATGACCTCTCAGGCACCTCCTCAAAAATACTCATAAACACTGATGGCATAGTCCTCATTACACAATTATTTTGTTTCTCCAGAGCAGAAATAATCTCACATCTGATCTGAATAATATAGATACCTACTTTAAACAATATTGGCTTCTGCACCCAAACCCTGGGAAAACAGAAGTGTCAACATTTCACTTGAACAATAAAGTTAATTATCAACCCATTATTGTTTTCAGAAACCAGTTCCTACATTATAATGGTACACCTAAATATTAGGGCTGTGTGAAGCTTTGGTTGCTGATTCAATCTGGTGGAGATTTGGCCCAATTCGATGGCTGAATCTCTGAATCCGAATTGAATCAGGATACCCTTTAATCTCTCCAAATCAAATCAGAACTCTCCAAATCTATTCGGAAAGATTTGGCAATTCAGGCATAGACACAGCTTTTAAAAGTTTTTTCTCCATACCTCAAGGTAGCAGGTGGCTTCTTAATGCTGAGATGGTGGGGTGGATGGAGTGTGCCACACGAGTGTGGGGGCCTCCCTAGTGCGCTCAGCAGCAGACGGTGAAGTGGACCAGAAGCACTTCCAGTCCACTTCTGGGTCTGCTGGGGAGCATGCGGGGGGCCCCCCACCTGGGTTGCCCCACCTTGGTGATTGGTGCCTCCTGGGCCTGGGGGGGGGTCACCTGGGGTCCCCTCATGACTGATCTGGGTTCACCACCGAGCACACAGAGGAACTTCCTCCACTCCTGTGGGACACTCTATCTGCCCCAGCATTGCAATGTTCACAAGCCATGCCTGGTACCTCGAGGTATGTAGAAAAAACATTTAAAGCTGTGTCTATGGCCTCACTGCTGATTATCTGAATCAGCATCAATCTTCAGATTTGGATTCAGCTGAATTGAAATGGGACAGTGATCTGAATCAACTAATCAAATCACTGTCCCTGATTCAGGCTAAATCCAAATCTAGATAGAACAGGGCCCATCATGAACACTGCTACTAAATATCTAGGCATCATCCCTGATAGAACACTATACTATAAAAATCACTTAACTATGACAGCAGCTAAGTTAAAACACCATAATAATTTGCTCCAGAAACTCACTGGGACTTCCTGGGGAGCTGATGCAGATGCACTGAGAACAACAGCTTTAGGTCTGCTCTGGTCTACTCTTCAGTGAAATATAGTTCTTCAATCTGGCTAAATAATGCTCATACTGATAAGGGTGACATACTGCTCAACCAAGCAATGAGAATCATTACAGGAACAGTCCAATCCATCCCTCTTCAATGGCTTCCTATTCTTAGTAACATACATCCTCCCCCACTGAGAAGAAAAAATGCTGTAGCTAAATTATAGACTAAAATAAAAAATAACCTGCAGCTGCCTATACACAAAGATCTCTTAAACTTACTGTGCCTGAGATTAAAATCTAGACATTCCAGTTGAAGAACAGTAATTCAATTTTAGCAAGACTCATTTAACATCTAAGATGCCTTGATGCAAGAGTGGCTCAATTCATCTCTTAATATAGAAATTATTGTTACATATCCCACCATTAGACCATCTGGCTTTGATCTCCTGAGACATCTTTGGTCTTCTCTAAACTGAATCAGGACAGGACACGGCAGATGTGGATTTCTGTTACATCGATGGTGCTGGACTAATTCACCAAACTGCAATGGTGGTGCCCCTTTCCAAGCTTTGAACCACATTACCTCTGAATGCCCTCTCTGTGCATTTAATGGAACTCTATTGGATTCGCACAATACTGCACTTGAGGCAATTAGCAGGCTTCAAAATATGAACATAAAATTGTGAATATGTTTTTCATTGCTTTGTGATCACTGTATCATCATATGCTAAAAAACTAAACCCAAACTATGGGTCCATGCAGATATAACAGTTGCTGCCCGGCTGGGAGAAACAGCTCTCCCTCCTCTTTAAAAGGGATTAGAAATGTGCATTTGTCAATACCCTCAGGAGTAAATCTATTTAAATCAGTGGAGTTATGCCATAAACACTGAGGTCAGAATCAAGCCACTTCTTTGTTATTATAAATACTTTAGTGACTGAATATATGATGGATTTCATCCCAAAATAAAATATCATTAGGACATCATTTAAAAGCTTGTGAAGGTTGCAATGGGCTGTTGTTCTAGTTACAGATAAGAGTCAACTCATCCTTAGATGAAGAACACTAAATGCCATTCTGGCCAAGTGGGGGATGGAGTGAATGAATTCTGTTGTGTGATCATTTCCGCAGGTGCCAACCAAGTAAATTCACTTGGCTAATTATTACCTGAGCTTGATTATTCATTTTGGTCAGAAGCAATAATATCATGGCACTGTTTATAGGCAAGATAACAGCTACTTATTTTTCAGTAGGTCTTTAGGAAAGATTATGGCAAAGAGAACTGCTTGGGGAGGAGAATAGATGGGTATTATCAAAGTTTTTAAGTGTATTATATTTACTTAAATATAAGTAAATATAAGTGGGGAAGAGGGCAGTGGAGTCCCCCAGGGCTCGGTCCTCAGGCCTGCACTGTTCAATTTCTTCATCAGCGATTTGGACGATGGGGTGAAAAGCAACCTGTTTAAATTCGCTGATGATACCGAAATTGGGATAAGGTGAGCACGCTAGTAGGGAGGGAAAGACTACAGCTAGACCTGGATAGGTTACAGGGGTGGGCTAACAAAAACAGGATGCATTTCAATACTGACAAGTGCAGGGTGCTGCACTTAGGCAGTAGAAACCAGCAGCACACTTACAGAATGGGAAACTCCCTTCTTGAGGGCACGAGGCAGAAAGGGATCTTGGAGTCATTATTGACTCCAAGATGAACTTGGGCCGACAATGTGAGGTCACGGGTGGCAGGGCTAACCGGACCTTGTCGTGCATCCACAGGTGCATCTCAAGTAGAGCCAGGGAGGTGATCCTCTCCCTCTATGTGAAGCTGGTCAGGCCACAGCTGGAGTACGGTGTCCAGTTCTGTGCGCCCCACTTCAGGAGGGTTGTGGACAGCATGGAGAGGGTCCAGACGAGGGCCACCTGCATGATCCAGGGACTACAGGGCAGACCCTACAATGAAAGACTGCGGGACCTAAACCTGTTCAGCCTTCACAAGAGAAGGCTGAGGGGGGACCTGGTGAC
>NW_017728947.1:90699224-90701486 GCF_001723895.1 Crocodylus porosus | reverse complement strand
GAAGGGTTTAGGGGAGACACTGTTTCCCCAAGCGCCCCCTGGCATAACAAGGCCACAAGTTGTTGGAGAGTAGGTTTAGATTAGACATCCGCAAGAACTACTTCACAGTTAGGGCGGCTAGGAGCTGGAACCAACTTCCAAGGGAAGTGGCTCCTACCCTGGGGATCTTTAAGAAGAGGCTTGATGCCTACTTGGCTGGACTTGAGTCCAGTTTTCCTCCTGCCCAGGCGGGGGGTCGGCCTTGAAGATCTACAAGGTCCCTTCCGACCCGACTTCTATGATTCTATGATACTTGTAAAAATCCATCACTTCTAGAGAGGCAGAGAATTTTTTACCATTATTTTTAAACAAACACAAAAACTCTCTGAGCTATTTAAACACAATTAATCCCCATCCAGTAAAGACAGCTATATTTGCCTGTCAGATTATGGATGGGTGTGGAAAGGAGGAAGGGGATGACATCACAAATGCAGTTTGTGGAGAAGGAAGTGTTGAGTAGTATTCATCACCTTTTTTTTTCTCTAGCAACTAGTTTTATCCTGCATCAGCATATTTCAGCCTATACACAAAACAAAGCCATTTCCATCTCAAGCAGCTCCATCCTGCTCTGCCATCTCTTTTCAGTGCACACAAGATCCATGGGCACTAGAGAAATACTGACTAAATGCAGAACACTGTGGCATGTTGTGCTTCCTTCTAGCAAAGCTAAAGGAAGATCAAGAACAAAGCTACTAGGTATCTTCAAATGTGCAAGTTCTGCTAATGACTTCAAACTGACATGACCACAATGGAAAGCAGGACTTGAAGATACCTAAATATCTGCATGTGCACAAAATAACACTTAACATATGATCACTGCTAATCTTCATAAGAATATTTCATGCAGCAAGAGCCCAGCAGGCACCATACATCCACAGGTCCTGTCAAGTACTGGTTCTCATTGCCTATTGGCAGCATACCCATGTTTTACGAAAAAGAATTTATTATAGATGAAAAGGCAATTTGCCAAAAAGATAATTCAACCACTTACTACTACTTTGTGTTTGAGAACAAATTAAGTAAGAACAGCTATTCCCTCCTGCTTTCTCTGTATGGGACTAAGAAGGGTATTTTGTTGGTGGGATGATTTTGACAGTAATTTCTTTATAGGGAGGGACAGCTATTCTCCTAGCTGCTAGATTGCACTGCACAACTTACTCAGTGTTAATTCACAAAGACATCTTTGGCTTGGTCAAGCTATATTGTCAAGGGGCCAAGAATAAGGATTTCAAAGGAATCTGAGTGATTGCACTGGCTTCACAACTTTATCAAAAGAGACTTCTTACATTTCCTTTGGGTGCTCTAAAATATTAGGAACTGGATATTAGGAACTGGATGTGTTTTGATATTACAGGGCTAAATTATGACAGTTAAGCCATATGAGAGGCCATTTATGTTGTTTGCTGATGCCTATTATGCCACTTTTCGCTGTTCAGTACTTAACCAGAACTTGAAAATACAGTAGGACACCAGTTAGAAGCAACTGAATTCCAGTGGTATGTGAATTATCCCTTCCTTCTCAGATACTAGAATTATCATAGTTATATCTGCAATAGATCTTTAATAGGGCTGTGCAAAACTGTAGGTGCTGATTTGATTCAGAGGAGATTCGGGCCAATTCAGTGGCCAAATCTCCAAATCTGAACTGAATCAGGGGACCAATAAAAAGGTTCAAATTGATTTGAAGCTCTCTGAATCTTTGGAAAACATTCAGAGAGCTTCGATGATTTGGGCAGTCTTTGCCATCTGCAGCAGGGAGCTGGAGCCGGACTCAGAGCTAGTAAGTAGAGGGCGGTGGGGGGGAGGATGGAAGAGCGGGGAGGGGACCCTGGGGGACCCGTCCAGCCCCCAGCCCCGCCATGGTGACCTCACCTGCCCCAGCTCCTGGTGCTTTAAAAAAAAGCCCCGCTCACTGGGTGCTGCCGGGCGGGAGGGCGATCCCCGCTGCCCCCCACTGGCCCACGGTGTATGGGTGGTTCTGCTGTTGCAGAAATCGCAGTTCGTTTCTCGGGAGGCAAAGAACTCTCAGACACACTATTAGCAACACAAAAGGTATATTTGCAAATAGAGTCAGAGCGAACACAAAAGACCACACTCTGCCCTCAGAGAAAACTCTCAGCTGGGTTTTATCCCTTCCCTCCTGGGCACGTGTGCAGAAGCAGGAACTCTTACAACTCATTTCCGGTTCATACAAACATATATGAAAACATGTCGCTTCATACG
>NW_017728947.1:90666725-90699044 GCF_001723895.1 Crocodylus porosus | reverse complement strand
GATAGTAAATTAGCGAGATATCCTTGGTGGTGTTTCTGCTTATCAGGTACGAGATACAAACTGTGTAGCTTTAACAACACTCTATTCATTATGCATTTCTAATAATATTTCTATTTTAATAATTTTAATAATATTTCTAACACTGCCATGAACCCCCCAACCCCTGCCTCCTCTCCCAGCACCCCCATGGCTGCCCCACCTGCCCCAGCTCTGGCCCTTTAAGAAAAAAAAAATGAAAAAAACCCTGAGCCTCACCAGTTTCTGCAGTGGCCTCAGGGGTTCAGGGGGCTTGTGCAAAGCCCCCCACATGGCACAGGGCAGTGGGAGGCAGTGGGGATTGCCCACCACTGGGCAGGAATGGTGAGTCTGGGGTTTTTTTTGGGGGGGGGGGTTCCTTAAAGGGCCGGAGCTGAGGCAGGCCAGGCAGCCTTGTGGGGGCAATGGGGGGGGATCAGGGGGCTTGCACAGAGGCCCCCATGCAGCGTGGGACAGTGGGGGAGGGGAACGGGTCTCACCCTCCTGCCTGGCAGCACCTGGTAAGTCAGGGCTTTTTATTTCCAAAATGCTGGGAGCTGGGGCTGGTCAGGGTCGCCATTGCTGGTGCTGGAAGAGCACTCAGGGGAATGGCCTGGCTGATTCAGAGATTCAGCAGCAGCCAAATCTCTGAATCAGATCTGGCCGAATCGATTTGGGATGGTGATTCAAATCACTGAATAGAATCACCGTCCCCTGAATCGCCCAAATCCAAAGCAAATACTAGCCACTTCGTACAGGCCTAGTCTTTAAGACAAAACGTCTACCTTTCTTTATGAACAGGCAAATATAAAGCATGATCCAAAATGCACTAAAATCTGTGGGATTCTTTCCATGGACTTCAGTAACACTGAATCAGGCCCAGAGATTTCAGGTAAAAGATACATTACCGGCAGTTAGGGTCTGAGATGAATGCTGTTCCTCTTTATCTGTTGAAGTACACAATAACATATGCACGAGTAGTGTCTTTGCCCCCAGACAGAGCTTATTGCAGAATCAGGATCTACGTGCATTAGTAGAATCCTTTTCTTCCTAAATAGAAAAATGAAGAATAGCAACTCATTTGCATTTGAGAGCCACTAAAGGTGCAGTAGAAGATACCCCAGTGTGAAATGTGCCCTCATGTATCTTTTCCGAACACTGAGTTAGTTGTACTTGATTGCAGTACTACACCAGTGATTCTGAGGTTAATGAATTAAAGATTTATAATGCAGGATGCCGTAATAAGTCAAATAAAGAGTGGTTGATTTACAATGTGACATTTAATAATAATGAATATTAAATAGTCTCTCCTGAACCTACTAGTGGCTGGGACCCTGTGGTGCTGAATATACAATTGATTTAAAATAGAAATGAAATGCAGATTTGACATCCATCGTATTTTAAACAGAAGAGGAATGGCTATATGAGGGGGTCATCCCATTCAGACTGGAAGTGTATTCCTTTTGTGCACTCACGAATAAGTCGGTAGCCACACTTTATACTAGTTGAAGATTCCTAAAGGCCTTCTACTATAGCCTGAGTAGAGCTTGCCACCACAGAACCTGGATCATTCATATCCAGGTGGTTTGCCACCTGTTTCCTTCACAGTGGGTTGCCAGAGTAAGAAAGAACCATTCAGCTGTTTGCTGAGGCTTGTGCTTCAAGGGGTACTGCCCTCCACTCAGCCAGAGCACTTCTGTGATCCAACATAGCTGTGTTTGACTGTATGTAATGACAGATACTTTGACAACCCTCATCTGTGAAGTATCCAGGTTCTACTGTGTTGTAGTCTGAAGGTAACTAAGGCATGGATGACTGCCTCTATGTCCCCATCACAGAGAAAAAGATGTAGTCCCCTAACCCAAGTGAAAGTGGAGTCAATACTTGGCTATTGTGGTGTTTGGGCACTAAGATTGTGTCCTGAGTTGGTGATTAGACAATCTACACTAGTTGCTTTATCATATCTAGTCTAAGCCAGTTAGCTTTTCCGCAAGTTATGATCTAAGTGTAACAGTGAGAAAACAGGCCAAACACAAGGCCTGGAGCTGCTGTAAAGCTAAGTGCTATCAGTATGCTCCATCCCCCATGATATCTCACTGTCTTTTCAAACCATGTCACAGATGCATTGAGGAGTGACAGAAGAACTCTGCAGTCCCCGACTGCGAACACTTCTTAATAATCATGCCACATGACGGAGTATTGCAGGCAGAAAAGCAAATGCCCAAAGCTGTCACTCTGGGTGTTTACATAGAGAAATGAATGGAGCCGTTTCAGACGTCTCCATTGCTCCTGAAAAGGGACTAAGGGCTCTGTTAACCCCTTTTCAAAGAAGAAAGTACTATAAGCTGTGGCATGGGGTGGACCACTTGAGCCATGGCCCAACCAACTTTTAGCACATTAATTTATATAACCCACAAATGCGCAATTGTCATTTCAGTTAAAACTGTATAACTATTTTTTTAACTGCATAACTAGCTAAATTAATGTGCTAAAAATTGGCTGCGCCATGGCCTGGGGGGGCCCACCCCATTCTGCAGCCTATGAAAAGTACTAAATGATACATGTAGAAGAATCAGGAGAGTCCTTTTCTGTTGTCAGAGATAACTTTAATCACACCATGCCTTGGTTAAAACCAGAGTGACAGGGTTGTTGGATACCAAGAACTTTGATTAGCCCCAGCACGGCTTCAGCTCGTTGTTCTGATCCCGCTTAAAAAAAGATGATCACAGACAAATGATGAGCAAGTCAAGAGGTGGTTTTCCTTGTTTGTTCATGAAACTCAGGAAATATGCTAAGAGTAGCCGGAGTCTGATTGTATTCATTGTTTCACTTTCTTTTCTCATCCTCTTGTAGACATGTACTAATGCTTGTGCATCAGTGGAACGGGAAAGAGAAGATGCATACGGTCATACTGAGGGGAGCTCAGTGATAGGAACTTCCTACCTTCTAAGACAGGGGCGGGCAAAGTATGGCCCATGAGCCAGAACTGACCTGCCCAGGGATTTTGTCCAGCCCACAATCGGCGGGTCCCTTGGCCCTGCCCAACCCAGGTGCGGGCGGTAGCCCAGGCTGTTGCATGCGTGGCTGGTTCTGCCACCCCATGGACATGTGGTGGGTCTGGGCCAGAGTGGCAGCCAGACTTGCATCCCAGCAGCCCCCGGAGTGGTAGCTCCTTCTGGCTATTGCTGCCAGTCTCCTCCACTGCTGCCAGACCCACCCCCACTGCCCAGGCACCCGAGCCTGTCTGTCACACACCCACTGCTGGGGGTGCCAGATACAGCAAGCAGGCAGGGTCTCCGTGGGGACCAGTCTGAGACCCATGCCGGCAGGGCGTGCTTGGCTAGGCGGATAAGATGGTGCTGCAGCTAGGCAGGAAGTGGCAGCTAGGCAGTCGTGGTCAGAGCAGGGGCTGGGGCTGGGACTGGGATCAGGATTGCGAGGCAGTGATGGTGTGGGGCCAGGGCCTAGGGCAGAGTCACTATTCCCTGCTTTCACATCCCTGCAATGGGCACTGGTTCCAGGGGCATGCCAGGAGCAGACTGCAGCTCTGCCCAGGGCCCATGTCCTGGCCCTTCACTGTCACAGCCTCCAGATCCCCAGCCCAGCCCCAGCCCTGGTCCCAGCTGCCTGTCCTGCTCCTAGATGCCCACACAGGTCCCAGCTGGTCTCCACGTGTGAATCTTATTATCCTTGTCTTCCCCATTTTGGCCCTAAAGGTCTAAAGCCCACTGATGTCAGTGGAAGAACTTGCATTGATTTCTGTGTGCTTTGAGTCATACTTTTGGCCTATCTTTACAACAGTGTGCAGATTTACACAGCTCTTGTGGAGATAGCTTGCCTGTTGCAGTTGGGCCCTTCTTTCCCTCAGGTCAGCAATAACAATGAGAGAATGAGACCTGCTGGGTTCTTAATGATGCCAACACACATTTTTCTTTTAAAATTAAAATAACTTGGTCCTTCCACTTGACTTCACCTTTTTAATTAGATTCTCTCTGCCATGATCTCAGATTTCAGTTACCCCATAAATGACATGATGCATTGGAAACTAAAGAAGGTACAACAGCAAGCTGAAATGCAAGTGCCTAACTAGACACTTAGCACCTTATTATGGCTCCTGTGGACTGTAGGGAAGGAGAAGGGATGGAGGTGTGGAGAGAAATTATAATGAAAGAGGAACTACTTAGCTCATGATTGGTTTTCTGTGTCTGCTTCTCAGCAGGTCACTTTTCACCAAACACACCTGGAATTTATGGTGAACGACATCTTAGCTTGAATCTTCTTAAGTTCTTACATATTTAAGAAGAAACATTTGTTTCTGTCTTCAGTGTTGTTTGGAGGAGTTCAGGGAATTTGAAGTCTTTCTTTCCAATCTTCTCCTGGACCGTAAAGACACCATCTTGGACCCAGGCACACAAGTGGCAAACAATTCATCTCTCCTGGATTCTGACAGTGCATTGAAATGAGAACAAGCTTTAAGCTCAGAGACTACAAAGCATGATTGATGGGTTCTATTGCAACTGTGAAGAAGGCCCCTAGAGACGCACTGTATTCTGGTGAGAGAATTCTGTCACATAGGTATTTCTATGAAAGATTATCCTGAAATACATCCCTAGAATGTGCTGACAGATATCTCTCAAGAAGGAGCCAATTATAAAAGAAGAACCATTTATTATTATAGGAGGGCATTTAATTTTCCCTGCTTTTCTGTACACACCATGCAAACCACATTAATGCATAGGCCCACACCGTGGATTCTACTGGCACTGTAACCCAGCAAGAAAAAGGGATATTGAGCCACTATTTTCCAGCACCAAAACCCATGGGCCAGTAAATTAAAAAGAACTGTTAAAAAGTATTTGAGACTCACTTTGCTGAATACCAGATTTGGGCTAAAAAGGTCACAGTTTTACATTCAATCATAAGAGGTCTCTAATAGCAGGTAATAAATACAGAAACAAGAAAGTTGACAGAGTAATGCCATAAGCACCCATGCTTTTTGAAGTGTTGGTTGACTGCTGGAAAAAAAATACATGCAAAGCACATAAAGCTACAGTTTGACTTTGACTATGCAGCCATCTATGGGAGTGAAGACTGAGACTTTCCCTTAGGCTAGCCACACCTTGGGTCCAGCTGCATAGCAATAAGCAAGCAGCACATGCACTATAATTCTCCCTGCTCCCACCCCAGGAGCAAGGAGGCAGAGAGGGTAGGAGAATGGGTAGAGCCTTTGCTGCATCTTCCCACTCACTGACCAATTTACTGCAGTCAGTGAGGTCTGCTGCTAGAGACAACCCACAAAATTTTAATTGTGCTTACGTCTTATCTGAAATGAGAATGAAGCAGGGAAAGGATTAGGACTCAGGATTACAAAGGTACATGAAGCTATGCCTAGGAAGATGCAGTTTAACCATGATCTGCTCATGGATGTTCCTAAAACCATATTCTAAACCCAGATTTTAGGGAGATTGCAGCCAGTTTCCGTGGAGATCCCAGCAGCAACAGGGCCCTGCCAGCGTGAGGCCAGGGTTTCTATGAAGACTGGCCCCAGCCGTGCGGGCAGGGCACATGGCTGAGCAGGGACCTGCTCTGGGGCTGGAATCTTGTGGCAGTGACAGCCTGGTCCAGAGCTGGGTAGACTGTGATCCGCTGCATGCATGTCCTGGGCAGGGGCATGCAGGCAGCAGATCATGGCTCTGCCCCAGCTCCGGACCATGCTGTTACCACCGCAGGATCCCAGTCCCAGCCCTGGAACAGCTCCCTGCCCAGCCATGTGCCCTGCCAGCGCTGCTGGGCCCAATCTCCATGAAAACCCAGGCCCTGCACTGTCACAGCCCCACTGCTGCTGGGGTCTCTGTAGAAACCACCTGCAGCATGGAGGCTGCTGGGAAATGGAGTGTGGCTGCTGGCCGGATCTGACATCTTGCCCGCCCTTGTTCTAAGCAGGACTGCTCTATGAGCTGAAAAGGATGAAGTAGTTGGCACAAATACATTTGAAAATACTGCTGTGATTGCAAAAATCAGTTGTCCTAAGGCACTTGTAAGACACTGGGTATGTCTACATGTGCATTAAGACACTTTTTCTAATGCACATTTAGTACCTCCAATGTGAGGTACTACAGAAATGTGTGTTAGGCTGCCTTCATGTACAGTAACAAATGTGCATGCTTTTAAGTGATGCATAATGCATAGTATCCTATTTTACTGTACATTAGCCTAATTACATGATTTTTTACATGACCCTTTAATGCACAGTAAAATAGGCTACTACACATTAAAGTGCATGTGCAGATGCACCCACTGACTTCACTCCATTTACATCAATAGAGCTACTCTGGCTTTGCACCTGCTGCATGAGAGCAGACTAAAGCCCCAGAAACTATTATGATTTAGAAAAACTTCCCTTTAATGACCTCAGAGACTTGCAAATGCAGTCCTAATTCTCCTCCTTTGAGTAGCCAGTTAAAGTCTATTGGCCTGATCCTCTGCTTTAGTCGAGTTTCATCCGAACATTACTTCACTGAAATCAGTGTAGTTACACTGGTAGAAACATAGAATAACAAGTGATGAATCGGACTTTAGAAGTTGTTCAAAAACTTACTGCTAGATATAGTACCTTTTACTGTATGTAAGCCTATTACAAGCAGTGAGAGTCAGTGAAGCTACACATGGTAATAAACATAAGATCTAGTAGCATGTGTTTTCAGACTGGGGCTGTGAGCCTCATATTCAGATACATGGAAATATAAAGCAATTTTAATTTTTATAAATGAAATTAAATATTATACTTTCCAGTATCAGGAGATAACATGTACAGCAAATTGGTTTCAGAGAGAATATTTAAGATGGAAATTCTGCTGAGCATGAAGGCAAGATAAAAAATTACAGCTGATGCCTGAAAACCTGGGAAGGGTGGCATATTAAGGATGTATAAATAAGTCTCAGGGCTGTCAGCATAAACACGAATCAAGTCAACTATTAAAGTAGCGAGCAGTAAAGTAGTTAAATGCCAGTTGCTAGTGTAAAGTCTTAAGAAACAGCCAAAAAAATGAACCAGTTGAGGCTTTTATAATGCAATAGGAATGAGCCAAATTCCTGAACAAAGTGTGGGTTAAAACACTCAGTATCATGGAGCTAAATTTATACAAGGAAGGCAAAATTTTAGTATTCCCACAATAGTTTCAAGCTCAGTTCCCTCTAGTATCTCTGTCTCTTGAAATGTAAATTAAAAAGCAAGCTGAGTTTGTTGATGCAGACCTGACTGCAGCAGGTATAAATAGAAGAAAATATAAAAGCTGTACAGAAAACAGGGATTTCCATTAGCTGTCCTGTTAGGCCAGATTTATAGTCCTTTGCACCATGCTGGCAATTTAATAAAACAAAATCAGGGTTTAGAATATGGCCCTTTGCTTTAAAAAAGCACACATAACACTAGTAACCTAATGACAATTCTACTTTTCATACACTTTTTCATCTGTGATTCTCTGAGTGCTTTCAAACATTAATAAATTCAACCCCCATGAGAGCTCTGGTAGGTACTCCATTTCACAAATGGAGAAAAACAGACTTCCTCAGGGTCAGAGCAAACCAGGCTCAAGACTCAGGAGGAACCGTTGGTCCTAATCACCACCTTTAAGCTACAGGCTACACAGAAGTGTCTTCACAATATCATGAAATGGTCTCTTGATAATAAATGTAATTTGTAAACTATACAGCCTGTGTGTGCTTGGGCGCTTCTGAAGCAAGTCATTAAATAATATGTGTTTTCAGTGAGAAATTTAAATGAGTTCATCATTTATAACATTACATCATTGTGAGACTTTTTAAAAGTTAAATTTAATGAAATTACTGTCAATTTCAAGCAAGAGGTTGAGCCTGTGATTCATCAAAGGGCATATCTCTGTCAGATTTACAGTTCTATGTATTAAAAATTGATCTACTTACATGTATTTTGCTGTAGTCGAAGTTATCAAGGTTATAAATTCTGTAACCCAGCCAGGCATGTGACATAGTCATACCTATTTAAGAATGTCAGTACTTTGGCTGACTCTTCTTTTTAAGTGGTCATGAATGTATTTGTTCCTGGGATATTTCAGCTTTAACCTATGAGCTTTTCTCTTCACAAAACATGAGCTCTTGTATTTAATAGATCATGAAGAGATTGTTGAACAAGCTATTCTTTTTTTTTAAAATGAATGAACGTCTTTGAAATCACTTTAGCTGCCTGGTATGAAATGCCTCTGGGCACTGGTGGTGTTTCCTAATGAATTTAGTCTTAAGGAAATAGCAGAAATTCTAGTGCAAGATTTTTGAGTTGTCTTGAAGAGATCTAATTCAGATGACAAGTGCTCAACAAGCTACACATACCTATACACAGACAGATACAAACACGTGAGTTACGGTCAGAACTGAAGTAAAATCCCAGGATCAAACGCATCAAAATTTTGTGTGGTTTCATAGATTTCATAGACATTAGGGCTGGAAGGGACCTCAGATCATCGAGTCCAGCCACGTACCCAAAGGGCTGCAAGCCAGCTGGGGTCATAGGATCCCAGCAAGACAAGCATCCAATTTACTCTTGAAGGTGTTCAATGTAGGTGCTTGAACCACCACTGGTGGCAGGCTGTTCCAGACCTTGGGGGCTCGGACAGTAAATAAATTCTTCCTTATGTCCAGCCTGAAACGGTCTTGCAGGAGTTTGTGACCGTTCGACCTTGTCATCCCTTGGGGAGCTCTGGTGAACAAATGTTCCCCCAGATCCTGGTGGCCACCAGATCGCCCCAACTTATAGGTGGCCATCAGATCACCCCTGAACCTGCGTTTTTCCAAGCTAAAGAGCCCCGTGGCTCTCAGCCTGTCGTCATAAGGTCTGTTTTCCTGACCTCTGATCATGCATGCGGCTCTTCTCTGGACTCTCTTAAGCTTCTCCACATCCTTTTTGAATTGTGGAGCCCAAAACTGGACACACTACTCCAGCTGCAGCCTCACCAAGGCTGAGTACAAGGGGAGAGTGATGTCTCGGGATTTGTTTGAGAAGCATCTATGGATGCAAGCCAGCATTTTTGTCGCTTTACTTGTCGTAGCATCACATTTAAGGCTTATGTTCATCTTGTGGTTAATGACGACCCCCAAGTCTCTTTCTTCCATAGTGTTAGCTAGTGTAGCACTGTCAAGCCTAAAAGGATGCTGCAGGTTTTTCCTCCCAAGGTGGAGAACCTTGCATTTTTTAGTGTTAAACACCATCAGGCTCTCATCCGCTCATTTGCTGAGCCTGTCCAGGTCAGCCTGGATCACCCACCTGTCTTCTGGTGTGGATGCTTTGCCCTAAAGTTTGGTGTCATTGGCCAACTTGGCCAGTCTGTTTCTGACTCCAATGTCCACATCATTAATGAAGATGTTGAGCACTATGGGTTCAAGAACAGAGCCTTGGGAGACCCCACTGGTCACAGGACACCATGATGAGTGACTTCCATCAATTACTACCCTCTGGGTCCGACCACGGAGCCAATTTCCAAGCCAGGGGATCGTGATGGACCCAAGGCCACAATTGGCCAGTTTCACCAAGAGGTGATCGTGGCATACCAGATCGAAGGCTTTTTTGAAGTCAAGATATACGACATCAATGTCTTCTCCCTTGTCCAGGTGTTAGGTCACCCGGTTGTAGGAGGAAATGAGATTGGTCACGCGAGACCTACCTGCAACAAACCCATGTTGGCTATCCCTCAGGATGTTGGCGTCCACCGGTCCATTATGGATGGCCTCTTTAATAAACTTTTCTAAGATCTTTCCCAGGATAGAAGTCAGGCTGATGGGCCTACAGTTTGCAGGATCCACTTTCCTTCCTTTCTTGAAGATCGGCACCACATTGGCCTTTTTCCAGTCTGCGGGCACTACACCAGAGTGCCAGGAGTTCTCAAAGATCCATGCCAGAGGCTGGGCTATGATGTTCATCAGCTCCTTGAGTACCCTCAGGTGTAGATTGTCAGGGCCAGCTGACTTGAAGGTATCCAGCCTCTCAAGATGTTCCTTCACGAGGTCAGCATTGATGGAGGGCAGGGGATCTCCCTCACCCAGACCCCTCTGTCCCATAGCAGGCATGGGTGTCCCATGGGACTGATGAAAGACCAACGCAAAGTACTCATTTAATAGGTTGGCTTTTTCCTGGGCATCATTTGTCAGTTGTCCCATCTGGTTCAGCAGGGGTGCAATGTTGCCCTTGTTTTTCCTCCAGCTCCCCACATATCTAAAAAAGGACTTTTTATTGTCCTTGATGCTCGAAGCTAGTTGGGGTTCAGTTGCAGCCTTGGTTTTCCTGGTTTGCTCCCTGAAGGACTGGACCAGTGCAGAATATTTCTCCTTGGTCCCAGAATATGAATCTGGATCCTGAGTCAACTACTACATCTGTTCTCATTTTTAAATTGAACTGAGCAAAAACATCCTTAAACTTTGGCAAGGACTGAAATATGGATCTGCATTTCCATCTTTTCCAATAATTATTATCTCCAATAACCTTAGTGGTTTCCTAGGAAATTATTTCACTTCTGACACAGAAACCTTCTGCATTGCCCTGACTTTTCCATACAGTACTGTCATGCAGTACTTATCAAGCCTTGCTTACTCTGTCAAGTATATCAGGATCTTATCACAGAAGAAAGCAATATTGCTGCAAATTGTGTATGTGTTGGTTGTATAATTCTGAGGTCATGTGTTACCAGACTGGTGTGTTCTTTTAAAATTAAGTTGATTCCATATTTCTGGTGACACACTGGAAAGTGGTGTAGGGACAGAAATTAGGTTGTTAGTATGCAGTTGAAAACAGTTCTCTGGTCCATCCAAGCTATGCTGAGTAAGAACTGGTGGGCCAAGGGACATCAGACTTGATTTTATACCACTTCTATATTTTTCCCATTCTATGCTTGCCCTCTAGCAAAGGCCACATCAAGGCTGCTGTATCTTATGCTTAAATAACTACAGTTTCAAGGGACAATTCCAGACCTATACCTTCCTCCAAAACTAACTTCCTATGCCAGGCATTTTAAAGAGGATAGCATCCTAGAGTCATGATTTTACTTCTATGTTACTATTTATGTCAGAAACATTTGGGGGTTGGTGGAGTGGGTGCAGATCTCTTGGATATCAGATAATTGAGCCCTTTAAGTAGAATCTCTAAACCTTGAATGTGCAGGAAACAGTTTGATTTTTGAAGGAAGCTACAGGTTTCTTTTAAGTGTTTTTCATAGAGTGATAGGTTTTTTCATCCATAGGTCCACTTTAACTAAGTTTCTTCCCTATGGTGTATAATCAGTGCCCTTTTGATAAGAGTACACTCCAGAATTATAAGAAAGCTGCTTTAAGGCCACATGATGATAAATTCTCCATAATCTTGACTATATACTAGGTATAGAACACAGCCCTCAAGAAGTGTTATGGACAGCATTAGTGTCAACAGTTTGAAGAGAACTAGAAAGAAAAAATGAAGTCCCATCAGTGAATAACATTCCAAATTGTGCATAAGACTGAAAGAAACATTTCTAGGGTGGGAGGGGTGCATGTGAAATATGGCAAAAAAAAGACTGATAAACATAGAACCTGTTCAATGTTAAAGGCTTTAAACGGGTAATATTGATTAAAGAATAGTCTTTAAAAATGTCTGCATCCAAAGATAAGCTCAAGCGAAATCCAGTAATGAAATTAAAACAGGACGGGAGGAAGGAAGGAAGGACTTGTTGACTTTTTAACTACTTTATTCAGGGGTTCCGGGTACAAAAAGTTGGCCCCTCCAGGCTCCAGGTCCAAAATACAAAGCAGAGACAAACAAATTACCATCAAACCAAGAGCACCATGGCATTACATTCATAACGTTCATAACGCTGTGACAGACACCTTCATTGTATTGCATGTTGTGCCTAACCTGCCATTATGCGGTCAGGACACTGGCCACACGGTCGTATAGACCACAGCTCTCTATAAACAAACTATTCCTACCCTGCTGTATCCAATCATGCACGTGACAACACCTTCAACTTCCCACACAAAGAAAAAAGAAAAAAACAGCCTGGTGAGGACCCAGGGTCCCGCATGAGCTGGGAGTTGCAGTCTAATCTGTATGGTCACCCAGACCGGTTATGACATCAGAGCACGTATTGAAGACGGCTGTCCTCCATGTGGCACAGTGCTCCCTCAAAGGCCTAGCGTGCCTCAAAGGCAGGCAGTGCCCGCCACAGCACAGCGTGCTCAAACTCCAGCAAAAGGCATGCTTGTACCAGAAGGCTGAAAAGCCACAGGGTATTGTCTGAGCTGGTCCCGGCAAGCCGTTTGCAGTGGCTCTGGAGAACAGCCATCTTGGCCTGACCCAATAGAAAGTTGGCAAGGTAGATAATGCACCACTTGGCCACCCAGTACAGATAGGAGTACACATAGGTGGTTTCTGAGAGGCTTCTGCCCAAAGCCCGCATCAGTGGCTCGTGGGCAACAAAGAGTGGCCGCAGGCGAGGACAGTCAAGGATAGCATGAAAGAAATTCTCCTCATGCCCCCAGGGCAGAAGGGGCAGGCTGTCAAGGCAGTGGGTCAAAGTGGGATACAAACATGCCAATGGCTAGGATGCCCTGCAGCAACAGCCACTGCAGGGTGCCAGTCTTCTTGGTGGTCAGTGACTTATACAATGTATGCCAAGCCGGGTGGGATGGTGGGGAATCTGATGGCCCCAGGTGCCGTCGTCATGCTGTATCGGGGCGGCCCACCAGCACCTGGGCATGGTGGATGTGAGCCACTCAGGCATATAGGTTTCTATGTGACAGAAAAGCAAATGGGTGACCCATGTCACTGTCAGGAGACACAGGGAGCATCAGCAGGGTGCCAGGCCCACTGGCCAGCTCACCGGCCATGGCCGGGGTGACTGGCAGCATGGGAAAAGCCTCACTCAGGGCATCCATGGTGCAGGGGACGTGGCATGCCCAGAGATGGTCATCCAGGATGGCTGCTGCCTCCAGTGGGAGGGCAGCCTGGATGTCATACAGGAGATGGCCCACACTGCAGATGGAGCACATGTCTAGCCAGGAGGTCAGGGCCTTGGGTGAGAGCCAGGCCACCTGATCGGGGTCAAGGAGATAGCTCTGGTGGAGGACACATGCCTGGATGAGAGCTGCCATGAGGCTGGTGGAGGCCAGGCTTAGCATGGGGCACCTCAGGGCTGGGTGGTGCACCAGGGGCTCCTTGAGCAGCTGTGGGGACTGCACGTGCTGGGCCTGGGGATGGAGATGGAAGGTAGCCTACCAGGCTCATACCACACCACAGCAGAAAGCCAGAAGCCCCATCCAGAGGTCCAGCAGGAAGAGGTTCCGGTTGAAGCTTAGGGCTCCCACCCTCTACAGGGACCTGCACACCAGTTGTTGCCAGGGTAGGTGCTCCTCATCATATAGGAGTCACTGAAGGGCTTGCAGGCATAAGGTGGCCACCTTGCTCACCATGTTGACCAGGCGCTGGCTCCCCTCAGTGACAGGTAGGTACAGGACAGCTCTTGCGAGCCAGTGGCACTCATCCCAGAAAAAACCTACCAAGAGGCGCTAGAGCCTCTCGAGTAGGTCCTGTGGTGGGTTGAGTACGGTGCACCAATGCCATAGGTTCACTGCCACCAGGTTGTTTGCGATGACGACACATCCACAGTAGAAGAATCTGGGTAAGTGCCAGCACCACCATTGTAGGCAGGCCTCCACCCCTTCCTCAAGGCCATTCCAGTTATGCACCATGACGGTCGGTGGCCCCAGGAACAAGCCCAGGACCTTGAGGCCTTCATGGCACCAGGTGAGGCCCCCTGGCAAATCCAGGGGGGTCGTGCTGATCCACACGCCAAACAGCAGGGTATCACTCTTGGCCCAGTTGATATGAGGCAAGGAGGTGCATTCATAGGCTTGCTGGCAGTCTGTCAGGGCCCACACGTCTTCCTGGGTATTAAGGAAGATGGACACATCATCTGCATACGCTGACAGCTAGAGCGGAGGGCCAATGGATGGGCTTGTGGCCGATGGCAAGGCCACACCACTCAGGCAGTGCCACAGCACATGCAGCAGCAGTTTGATGGCCAGGGCATAGAGCATGCCCAACACGGCGCAGCCCTGACAGATGTCCCTGTGCATGGGGAATGGGGCGCAGCACACGCTGTTCACCTTGAGCAAGTTAGAGGTGTCTTGATACAAGACTCAGAAGGCCCTGGTGAAGAGGGACCCAAAGCCAAAGGTCTCCAGGGTGTAGAAGAGGTTGGCACAGCCCACCCAATCAAAGACCTTCTCCTGGTACAGAGAAATGAAGCCAATGTCTAGGCAGAAGAGTTCACTGGCTGTGAGTAGGTCACACAGTAGGAACAGGTTGTCTTAAATGGTCCTGCCCAGCCCACAGTAGCTCTGCTCAGGCCTAATGACAGAGGCCATGACAGTGTGGAAGCAGGTCGCCAGCACTTTGGCCAGAATCTTGTAGGCTGCACACAGCAGAGAGACTGGCCACCAGTTAATGCAGCCAAGGTCTCCCTCCTTGGGCTGCAGCATAAGCACCGCTCAGTAGCAGCTGATTGGCCTTACCTTGTCAGCAAGGCTCTCCTGGAAAACACACAGGAGGCAGGGGCTGAGGAGAGGCCAGAAGGTCTTGTAAAACTCAGCAGATAACCTGTCGAGGCCTGGGGCTTTCCGGAGGCGAGGCCAGCTGTGGCAGCTGCCAGCTCCTCCAGAGACAATTCCTGCTCAACCTCACTGGCCTCCAGGGCACAGAGATGTAGCAGGCCCTCGTGGAGTTCCTGCATGGCTTCAGGGCAGGACAGCTCATCTGCAAACAGGTCATGATAGAAGGCGATGGCATGCTCATATACTTCACGCAGGACTGTGATTACCCAGCCCTCAGGGGTCTTGATGTGATCTAAGACTTTGTTTGCTGCCTGCTGCTGCTCCAGGTTGAAGAAGAAGCAGGTTGGGGTGTTGGTTTCTGCCAGTTTTTGGCAGTGGGCGGGGAGTCTCACTCCACGGGCCACGCTCTCTGCCAAGCCGTGCAGACATTTTCTGCAGAATCAGAGGCTCTTGTGCAGCACTGCATTACTGCTGGCAGCCAGCAGGGTAGTCTCAAGCTCTGCCACATCTTCTTCCAGTTCTCAGATATGGTGGCACGGTTTATTTGTGGCCAGCTGGGTGTACTGCTGGCAAAAGGCCTTGATCTGTACCTTGCCCACATACCACCATAGCTTCCAGGAGGAGTAGCTCAGTCTCATGGCCACCCAGCGCTGCCAAAAGTTGGTAAAGCAGTCCAGGAAGTAGGAGTCTTGAAGCATGCTGACTCTGAAGCACCAATAGTACGCCCACGCACAGGTTCTCCCCAGCAGGCTCAGTTCACAGCAGGCTAGGCCATGATCTGACAGGCGCAAGGGAATGATGTGGCAGATGGTGCCTGGTAACAAAGGTGGTCAAGGTGAGCTATGGTGAGACCACTGGCACTCATCCTGGCCCAGGTGTACTGGCATGCATCAGGATGCAGGGCTCACCAGACATCAACAAGACCTGCTGTCTCCAAGGCAGACTGCAGCTTGTGGGCTGAGGGCAGGTGAGGCTCAGGCCCCATGGAATCGAGCAAGGCTTCAATGGTGCAATTAAAGTCCCTGCCTACGAGGAGCAGGTCATCATCTCATTAGTGTTGTGCAGGAGGGCGGCCAAGGTCTCAAAGAAAGTGACCCTCTCCTGGCCATCGGTGGTTGTGTAGATGTCGACGAGTAGCAGGTGGTGTTGTGCTAGGGTAATGTGGACAGTCAGCAGGTGGCTGGGGATGTCCTCCCATGCCACCACATCATACTGTAGTTGTGGTGATAGAGTCATGACCCTGGCACTAAGGTTGGTGCCATGGCTCAGGAACAAGTGGCCTTGCCAGGCAGCGTGCCAAGCCACCTGGTTGAACCCATCAGAATGTGTCTCCTGGAGGAAGGCAATGGCCAGCCGCTTGTGGCGCAGGAGCTCCAGGACAGCCTCCCATTTTACTGGCTCTCGAAAGCCGTTGATGTTAAAAGTGCCAATGGTAATGGCTGCCATGGGTGTGGGTGTGGGAGAGGAAGAGCGAGGTAAGGTGTAGGTGAAAGAGTGAACACCCAGGAGTAGAGCAAAATAGCAGAGACAGGTCAGGGAAGGCCTATCATGCCTTATTCTACTCCAGAGACCTCCCCCCCGCCTCAGGCCCCACTCATCTCTCACCCACTGTGCGAGCTTCTCCAGACAGTAAGCCATCTGCCAAGCACCTAGATCTTGTTGCATAAGTTTGGATGCAGCTCTGGCAGCCTTGACAAAGAGTTTAGGATCTGTGCACCACTGGGTGATGCACCCTGCTACATTCTTCTGTCCTTTGGTCTGCTTCAAAAAGGCCAGGAGACCCCCCATAGTCAGGCCTGACCCAGGGCGGGGTCTGTCAACATGGGCTGGACATTTCTGACAGAAGTACAGTGAGGCTGCACCCCAGGTGGGAGCTTCTACACAAATGCTGTGTCTACACCCTCGGTGTCTAGACACATCAGCCTCCTCTCATCGTCCAGGTTGAGGACTGACTCCAAGAGATCGATCCCCGACTTCTTGTGGGGAGAGAGGCCATCCTGCTCTTGAGGTCACTTGCGACAGTCAGAAAAATGGATCTCTGTCTCACTAGCCTCCTCATCCAATTTGGTAGGCAGGGATGTGAGGTTAGAGACTCCTCTGCAGCCCCCTGGGTCGAGCCTCCAGAAGAGAGGCATTCTGTGTTCCTTTTACTGTCAACCAACTCCAGTGTCACAGGCCAGCTGGGCAGTGTGAGTATATCAATTTTATCACAGGCCAGCTTAGCTGTTGGATTCAATTTCAGATCGAGGAGGCAACGTTGGGAGTGAAGTAAAGGCAAAGTTATTATAGCTTACACACACACAACAGTTAACAGAAAGATAAATGCAATAGGCAGATAATGCAGTATTAAAGAGCTAATAGTAAATAACAAATAATAACAACAGATAGATCAATTCTGTCACAGGTCAACTGCGCACTGAGAGGGTATTAGCCACTAGGCTGTTCAAAACTACAGATAGACAGACATGGGCTGGCAACTTATCGATAGTCTCTCAATGCCAGGTATGTGTCAAGTGATTCCAGCGAAGTCAGACATCCCCGATCAACGCTGTCAGAGGGATTACCAGGGAAGATCCCTTGATCAGGATCCGATCCTCATTCACACCGGGAGTCCGGGGTTCAGGCGTGGAGCAGAAATGACTGCTCTGTTTCCTCCTTCCTGCTGGTTACCTGATGCACGTGCTTTTTATACCTAGTCTTATGCTAATCTGTTGGCGTTAGAGCCACTCACAATGTTGCCCTATAGCTGTTACCCTATGGGATTGAAAGGTGTTAAAAATTATCATAAAAGGTTACTACCCAGACTCGGGTTTATCCAATAAGCAAATTATAATGCAACACCTTTAGGTTTGAAATTGAAATTGTCTGCCTAAGCCCCAACCCCTTTTAGGTTTTATTTGAATATGCTTTCCTGGGATGTGCTTTCCTGGAATGTGTTGGGTGTGCTAGGCAGTTGGATCCAGTTTTTTTATTGTCAAAGCTGAACCCTGAGCAGAAACTGTTAGGTCAGCTAATCTCACAGCTACAGCTTTGCCTATGGGGCCCAGTCAGTTCAACGAACAGTTAATTTTATCATTTTAGTTAAACTTATGACAGACAACTTACATTTGCAGTTTACAAACTTTATATTAACTAATATTACCTGTTTAGGCAAAATACCAAATGTCTCTAAGAAGCACATATTTATTGCTTATTAATCCCTCTGGTTCTGACCGTCACACTCCAGGAGCTAGGAGACAGGCAAGGGGTTGGTGACCCCCACCGTCACCTCTCCTGCCTCCAAGTCATCCCTATCTGCAGTCAAATGCAACAGGGTCACTGGCATAACAGCCGGAGCAGGGTTAGACTCCCTAGCAGCAACCAACTGAGGAGGGTCCCCATGGGGATGGGGTGTTCTGAGAGGCCCCCTTCACCTTCCTCTCTTTGTTCATCTTCTTCCTAGTGGCAGGCAGCCCACCCTTCATGGGGATGGGCAGAACTGCTCCTGGCCCACCCCACTAGGGCCAGCCAGCTCAGACAAGGCCGTGGGGGAAGGCAGCCAGGAGAAGGCCCGAGCTCCATTGTTCAACAGGGCCTTGGTGCTACAGTCACCTGCCACCCCAGCCGCCTCCGCCAGGGTGGTAGGGGCAGGCAGGGGGCAAGTGGAGACATCAGCCCCTCCACCTGGTGGGGTCTCTGCACTGTGGGGGGAGGCACCATAGGTGGAATGGGTGGGGGAGAGGGCTGAGCTTCTCTGCTGGATGATGCTCTCACACCAGAGACTCCAGCCCCCTCAGATAGAAGAGGGGTGAAAGGAGTTCAGGACTAGTTCCCAGACTCACTCAGTGGAGCCTATGTCTCATCAGTCACCGATGTTCCAGCTGCTTTCCCCCACGGGCACTGGGCTGCCAGGTGGGAAGAACTACCACACTGGAAATACGTGTTCTCCCCTAAGGAAAAATAAATCACAAATCTCCTCCCATCATGCATGAGGTTTAAGGAGTGAGGCAGAGACCGAGGGCCCTCCCTGAGGAGGATGAAAACCTGCCTTTGAAAAGACAGGACATGCTTCAGCTTTGGGTCCTTGCTTCTCATTGTCAGCTGGAGAAAGGGACTCATAGGAACCCCATAGGGCTCGAGTCCCTTGGCCAGCTCCTGGTTGGTCACTTGTAGGGGCACGCTGGAAATCACCACCCTCACTGCCTGGGTGTCTAGGGGCGTGCCAAGATAGTGTACACCCGCGATGTCTAGGCCCTCCGCACACACCCTGTTGACCAGGGTGGAAGCATTCCGGTAAATCACTGGGACCGTGTTAACATGACCCGTGGAACATACGTTACGCTGTCCCAGGAGACCAGCTAGGGCACCTACGCAGACCTCAACCCCGACATAGGAAGGGGTGGGAACCCTCAAGCCATGGTTAAAAGGGAGGTCTTGAGAGGCATCCCCATGCCAACTGCTGGGTGTAGGAGCAGCCATTCCTGCTAGGACAGGGTTAATTTCAAAACTAAAGCTAAGGGAACGAAAAATGAAGATGTGTGTATTAGCTACAAAGATAAGTGTCTGGGAATGCAGCCATAAAAAACCGGGTGGGAAAATGTAAAGTGCCTGGAGGGGGGTGGGGAAGGGAAGGGGCAGAGTGAAAAGAGTTGTGGGGGGAGCTTATGGGGTTTAGGAATAAACCAGAAACAGAAAAATAAGGAAAAAAAAGAAAAGGGGGGGTTAAGAGCACCCCTTGAAGGGCAAGATATAGAAAAAGATAACTCTTCGCAACAAACAAGCAAACAAGAAACAGTAAGGAAAACAAACTCTGAAAGTAGCAACTTGCAGACAAAGAAACCAGAAGTAAAGGGAGAGGGGACAGAGAACAGCGAAAAAGAAGGAAAAACTGCAAAAATGCAAGAAAAAATCAGAAAGGGAGATAAACAGAAACAAGAGACTTTTAGACAATTGGGAGTCAGAAAAGTAAAGAGATAGGAAGTCGGGGAGTCTTACACTCAGGATAACCCCATGCAGCTCCAAGCGAGCCTAGACTGAAGCATCCAAAGTGGAAGGAAGGAAGGGAAATCTATCTTTCCTTCTGCAACAATTATTTGTAACATGAATCTACAGAGGTAGCTAGCTAGCTAGCTAGATAGAACAGAATGTTAGGCCAAGCCTATGCATGAGCATTGTTATATGGAAGCAGTCAGCTCACAAATTTTCACAACTATGATAATATATATATATTATTGTAGTTGTATAATACATATATTACACAACTACAATAATACATATTATCATAGTTGTGAAAATTTGTGAGCTGACTTTGGTTCCATATAACAATGCTCTTGCACAGACTTTGCCTAACATTCTGCCTTGTAAGCAGCTTATTAACCAACAATTTTGCACAGATTCTCTTGTGCCATTTTCAAAAGGATTTGATTAACCACAAGGCCCTTGTAGATTGCTTCCTGTATTCTTGCCGATGAGCAGAGTGTTAATAAGCTGCCAGGTGACATTGCTAAACCTCCTGTTGAGCAACTGAATGGAAACTGAGCATGCTAAAAATATTTGGAGAGATTGGTTTGATTTCTCCCCACGACATCCTCTATAATTTATCGTTTCAGCTCATGCTTATTCTGTTTTCCTCATTTTATTGTGGAAGAAGCCTTTTTCTCTTGCCTTTTACTCTAACCACATCATGGAGGTGGATCCAACCTGATTCCCTTGATGTTTGTCAAAGTTTATTAGGCCATATGTTTAGCAGTCTCTTTTTGCCGTCTGATGATCCAGGAGATGTTGCTGAATATTCTGCTGAACACCATACATTGGTATTCAATACATCACAAATTGCTGGGTTAATGAACAAGTAACCTTACAATTTTTGTTTTGAGAGTTTGTGTGTAATTTGCATATGCAACCACACCTCTGGCAAATGGAAGGTTTCTGTCTTTATGAGTGCAGAAGAAGACTTTTCTGCTTTGCTAAACTGCAGTGAAGCAAACCCTACATTGAATGGCTAATTAACTTAACTTCGGCAGATTATCTGGACCAGACAATTTTCTATGTGAAGACGCTGAAAATAAAATCTAACATGACACTTTGAAGTATTCATCAAGAGTAGAGATAGAGACCAACATTTCAATATTCAAGAAGGGAGACAGGACATATTTAGGAAATTATAAATCTGTCAAGTTTTACGTTGTAACTTGATGACAAATGGAAGGGATAAGAATATGTACAAAGTGCTGCACCTCGGGAGAAAAAATCACCAATACACCTATAGACTGGGAAGTACCATTCTATTTACCACATCAGTGGAAAGGGATCTCAGAGTCGTAGTCGACACAAAAATGAACATGAGTCACCAATGTGATAAGGTAATAAATAAGGCTAACTGCACTCTGTCTTGCATTAGCAGGTGCATCATGAGCAGGTCTAGGGAGGTGATACTTCCCCTCTATGCGGCATTGGTGAGGCCGCAACTGGAGTACTGCATCCAGTTTTGGGCGTCGAACTTCAAGAGGGATGTGGATAACCTGGAAAGGGTTCAGAGAAGGGCTACTCACATGGTTGAGGGCCTATAGTAAGATCCTATGAAGACAGACTGAGGGACCTGAATCTTTTCAGCCTCAGCAAGAGAAGGCTGAGAGGTGATCTTGTGGCTGTCTACAAACCCATCAGGAGGGGTCATCAGGGAATAGGGGATACTCTGTTTACCAGGGCACCCCTTGGGGTTGCTAGAAACAATGGCCATAAACTGAAGGAGAATAGATTTAGATTGGACATCAGGAAAAAATTCTTTATGGTGAGGGTTGTCAACGTATGGAATGGACTTCCAAGGGAGGTGGCGCTTTCTCCTAGCTTGGAGGTGTTCAAGAGGAGATTAGACAAGCACCTGGCTGGGGTCACTTGACCCCAGCGCTCTTTGCTGCCCAGAGCAGGGGTCAGACTCAATGATCTAACTGGTCCTTTCTGATCCTTGAAATCTATGAAATTTATAAAAGAATATTTGAAATTTAGTTTCTACAAAACAGTCTAGAGAAAGCAGCAACAGTTAGAAGTTGCTGATAACTTTAAGCTCTTCAGCTTTTGTACACAGATTTGTAGATTAGATATACCACGGCCACTGCAGTTAGCAGCTCTCGGATATAATAAAAGCAACCATTTTGGACACAAAAGTGCGTCACTGGCCACAAATTGCAAAGAAATGCAATGGTAAAATACATGACTGAATGTACCATTAGAGGACAAAGCTCTGATGATGATGAAGAAGCAGAACTTTTTGTTGAGTCTCTTACTAAATCTGCAAAGCAAGGTTTACAATAGATTTCCTTGTGCCACACAGTGATTTTCAAAACAGAAACATTGAAACATGAAGATTCATCTAGGACTATATTGCAGAACAAGCAGCAAATGCAAATGATCAAGCAGCTATGTAACTTGTCTACTGAACAGAGTATAAAAGATATCCTTAAAGAATTTTTATGCATGATTTAATGGACTAATATGCATTAAGGATACATCATATTATAGAGCTCATCAACTTCAGTGAAACCACTTGTAGAGAAATAATAAAACACATGTATAATAATAAAAAGCAGGGAGGAGAATATTATCTTGTGGCAGTGCACTTGCAGTGTCTGCCACTTCAAGGGCTGAGTCAAGCAGTCAGCAGGTGCTTGAGTGCAGCAGTCATTTTAAAACACTGGCTGCCTATATAAATACAGCAGTTTGTTGCTGGCTGCCCAGGTAGAAACATTGCCTGGCTGAAAGGCTGTATGAAACATCTTGTAGGTAAGAGCAGGAGGCTCTTGGTCCTGGGCATGACCTAAAACTGTACCCTGCTGAGGATGGGCGGCCTGGTGAGGTTCTTGGTGGTGTGGGCGCCCCCAGGAAATGCCAGGCCACTTACCACTCCAGGGACAGGTGGGTCAGGGCACCTTAACCCCTAGCCCCCACAACACTGTGGGTACAAGGAGGCCAGGCATGGCTATGGCGACCTGAGACCAAAGAGGTTGTAAGACCCAGGTGGGGTCAGGCATGGCTGTGGCCACTTGAGCCTCCACAGGGGGGGGAACCCCAGAGTCCCAAAGGAGGGGATAGATGTGTAACCCCAGAGAGGGGGTGGTAGTGAGGGCCCAGACGAGGGTTGAGTAGGGCTGAGGGTCAGCCTGAAGCGCAGCACATGGGCCAGCCCCCTGGAGAGCAAGTTGAGGGAAGCATGGAGCCCCAGTGATGGGGAACAGAGGCCTGGGGGCCAAGTACATGGGGCCAGGGGCCCAGTGTGTATTTGTGTATGTTTATGTAAAGCTGCCCCAGGAGGGGCCAGGGCAAGCTTGGGCCAGGTCAGGAACTTGGCTGGCCACTACCCAGGTGAGGGTCGTGGGAGAGGCCCAAGAGACTGTACATCTGCCACCCAATGCATGATCCAGAGAAAGCCTATGACCACTCCAAGAGGGAGCAGGGCTGAACAAGTTGTCGATGTGAGAAAGAGACCCTGTGAGAGGGGGTGGAGTGGAAGAGGCCCTAGTGAGAGGAGGGTGGAATGAATATGTGTGTGTGAAAGAGGCCTGAGAGTGAGGGCTAAGCTTGGCCTGGCTCTAGGCCAGGAACATAATGTCACCATGGATGCCATCTGCGAGGCATGGGCTGTGGTGTAGGGAAGGTTCAGAGCCGCAGATAATGTCCCCTGGCATCAGGGCATGTAATGGGCAGTCTCCTGCATTTTCCACCAGGTTATGGGAACAGCAAAGTCATGGCAGGAGAGACTGGGCAGACTGCCCCATAGAGACAGGTGGGTGTGCTGGTGTGAGCCCTGGCCCTGAGAGCAGCCCCCTGTCACATAGCTATATATCAATTTATTCATAGTACATAGGTGCCTAAGCACTTTTATACTAGATGGTTGAAGTGACTCATCCATTAAGTTTAAAATGTGTTTGTATTAAAATCTAGAGGTACACATCATAAGCTCTTGTGTTTTGTGAGAAGATAATCGTATAAGATTGCAAGAATCAAGGACCAAGCATGTGTGCTACCAATGAGAAATAAAGGTGGCTCTAACTTTGTTTGCAACTGAAGTTGGTCTCACTGTATTATGCAACTAATAATGTATTCAGAGATTATTTCTTTTTATAGGCTCAACTTTGAAGATTGCGCCTGGGACATAAAAAGCTCTGGTAAAATTATGCATAAACTAATATTTTTCATACTGACTAAAGGTTTTGTTGCCTCTGTTTTTGGGTGCTCAGACTGGGCCTGCTTTTCAGAGGATAAGTTCTCAAACCTTTCTGATAATCAGGCACCAATACGTTGTCTCAGTTTAGGCATAAAAAATGGAGACACCCAAAATCGCTAGCTGCTTTTTTACAACTTTGGTGCTTATGGCTGTGTGTAGACAAATTGAGGGGCACGCGGTTGCGTGACACTTTAAAGTGGGTTAAATGCTTTTGCACCACTTCAGTGGTGTTGGTGTTTGCACGTGTTGGCGGCATATTGTGCTCTAATTCCAGCTACTATAGAAAATTCGGCAGCGTAATGCACCTTAAATGACTTGGGGTGCAGCAAATTAAAACTCCTTTGAGGAGTTTTAGTTTGCTTCCCTACAGCCATGGAGTGAAGCACTGGGCTCTGTTCAGCTCAGGGGCTCTGCAGGAAGCCCATGCAGGCAGCCTGGCAGCATTCTGGGAAGGCTGGCTCCACCCAAGAAAAGCAGCAAGACTGATCCTTTTTTATTATTGTTATTCCCTGAAGCCTGCCTGAGCTGTGTGGGGGCCTAGTGCTTCCCTCCATGGCTGTGGTGCCCTCTGGAACCGTCCAAACCAGGTGCCTATAGGCAGGTGCTGCCTGGTGGGGGCTGCTGCTGCTGCAGAGGAAAGCACACCACCCCCCTCCCTCTGCATCCCAGGGACTCTGCCTGCCAGCAGCTTGTCTTCCCCTCCCCACCACAGAGAGGGAGGTAAATTGGGGTGTGTGCATGACATGGGGGTTTAAAGGCCACTAAATTGAAGCGGTATTTTTAAAAAACTACCACTTCAATTTAGGGCCCCCGTTTCGTCTACACGCATCCCATATCTTGGATGGAGGCCTATGGACAGGGGCAGCTCCAGGAGTGGGGGGAGGGTTGGGGTGCACAGCCACACCCTTCTTTGGTTCATGCTCCACTTAGCATTTAAAACAAATTGCCCAGTAGGGACAGCCATGCTTCTATTCAGGTAGAGCTGAGGGAATCAATTCACTTCATGGCTCATTATTATATACTTGATTTCTGCTAACTGCTTCACTACATAGGTCTTAGTAACCCAGATTTTCCTTTAATCAAGCCAGCCTTTCTTCTATAATTATTCTGTCTGTCATCCTCTCCTGGTAAAGTTTCTTTGCTCACTCCTCATGGGAATCTGTACTGGATAGCTTTGTTTCTAGGTGTCCCAGGAAGGGACGTGCAAAAGATAACAAGCACTTACCCACAGCAGAAGGCACAGCACACCAGGGGTGGAAGGAAGAGCCTGTGCGGCTCATCAGCCGCTTATTTATCCAATTAAGGCTGGCCAGTGATGTCAGCCATGAGTGCCAGCCAGCGATGATAAAAATGGCGGCTGATGCCGCGGAGGAGGGAGGAGAGAGGGGCGGGGAAAAAGGACCCCAGCCAGCCTGAGGAAGAGAGGAGACCCCTACTATGGTTCTTGCAGAACCTGGTGAACCGGGAGGAGGCTGGAGCAGGGCAGCCCACCAAGAGCCAGGGATGGGAGTCCGTCAGGCAGCAGGAACCCCGGACCTGAACAGGGGCCTAGGGATGAACCGAAGACTCGGCAGGATCCCAGGTGGGAGTGTCGGAGCGGCCAGGGTGAGAGGGGAACCACACCAGAGGGAAGAACCCAGAGGAAGCCCCAGAGTGGTCACAATTGGGGCGGGTATCGCTGCCATTTTTGGCCAAGTCAGCAGCAGCGCAGGAAGAAATCTCAGGGACAACTGATGACAGGAGGAACATCCCCGAGCTAAAGTAGGGGTGGAGAGAAGTGTAGAAGTGGGGTGTGGTCATGTCAAAGAGTGGCCCTGTGTTTAAGGTTCCATTAATGAGTTGTTTTTCTGTTTCCCTGAGTGAAGGGGTTGAGGAGGGGAGGACCTTTTGAGTTTCCCCCAGTATCAGGGCTGAGGGGAGAGCCTCGGAGATTTTCTTTATGTTTCCCTGGGAGAAGGGGCTAGAGAGAAGGAGGAAGGCAGAGTAGGGTCAGAGCTGATGGACTAGGCCCCGCGTTGGCCAACAGTCAAAGCAGGCGGCCGCAGAAGGGCGCGACTCCACAGAAGGGGCCAAGGCCAATGGGAAACAATGCACACAAGGTGGAGTGAGGCCAGGGTATAGGGGTGACGGAGACCCGTGAATGACCACTGGGCGAACCGTGGGCCACCAAGCGAACCAGACGACCGACCCTGTCCACTGAGGAACCAACGAGTTGTGGCAGATAGAGCAGGGCTGGCGAGTCATGGAGGGGACACCTGCTATGCCATGGCACAGCAGTCAGATGCAGGAGGGAGTTGCCAAGGTGAAGTGAAGAAGTAAGTTACTGCAGGGACCCTTGGCAGTTATTCATTGCAGCAAATGATAGAGGTTATGGGTGGCTGAATCAGCAATGCAACCAGGGCAGCAAACAGATAGTCATGGCTGGATGAGACGGGTTGGTCTCTCTGAGGAAGAGTGTTATCTGCAGCTGAAGTGACTCTCAAATTATTTGTTCCTGTATGTGAAGGGTGGAAGGCAGTAAAGGGCAGCTAAGGGCAGTGGTGAGGTGGTGAGGAGAAGTGAAGGAATCATTTACAGTTGTGTCCCATGTTTGAGGGCTGAGGTGGTGGAACTATTTGGGAGATATTTTGAGGAGGAGTAGGCTAGAAACTTTCACAGATGCTGCCCTTCAAATGCAGTGTTGGTGATACACACACAAGGCCTTGCACACATACAGTTTAGTTTGCTAATAAAAACCCTGGATTCTGAGGTGAAAAGCAGTTGATAAGGGGCCCTCATGATCTGGTTTCTGGCACTATGGGGCATTCATGTACAATGCACAATGCATTTTACTTCCAAGTTATAGGAATTGATGCCAGGAAGAGATTAAATAAGAACTTTTTTGAGTGTTTAGACAAACTTAATGAGCACAAAGCAAGCACTAGGCCATTTTGTTTCAAGAAAGATTTATCACTGCTGTGGAGCTGAGGCAATAAATACCCTGCAAACGAACTTTATACTCACTTATAAAATAAAATCCCCATTAATCTCAACTATAAGGGACAACTGTAAATTCAATGAAAGTGAATCAGAGCAAAGACTTTGAAAACAGAGCACAGGCACCTGGGCAAATGTCAGGACAATGTTGATCATACTCAATAATCAAAACACCCCTGGAAATATTCTCAGATAGGTCACATTTGACCAGCGAGTCATGAAACTTCAGTGTCTGCCCTGAAAACAACTGGGGGGAGAATAGCTATCAACAGCATCCATTCTGAAGAATTCTGTAGTACAGTTCAAGTATTTTGTTACTGGGGGCACGAAAGTCAGTCACTGCAAGAGGAACATGTGGAAAGGAGCAGCAGATTTAAATTTTAATTCAAGCTACTATAGGCCCTCACAGGTCAATAGAACCAAGTAAGTTCATGCAGTGACTGTTTGACGTGTGTGAGTCATGGATGTGGATATTGTAAGCATGAGTTATGTTAGTTCCATCTCTCAGCAGGCAGCCTTTTGGGGGAATTATATTATTTAAGCCTTCTATAAATAACTGGCATTAAATCTCCTTTGTTGGGTAAAAGGTCAATACTGTTCTTGTCAAGCTGACTCTTCAGTTTAGCTTGAAGAACCATCAGCGTAACTAGCTACCTTACGCTACATACAACTTTCTTTAAAACCAATGCAACCCTACTGAAGTCAATAGGAGAGCACTGAGAACTCAATTTCTCTCTAAGATTGTGGAAGGGGGAGAGTGTAATCTTCTGTGCCGTTCACCAGTTTGTATTTTTTTTCAGACTTCGCTGTCGCTTGGGGAATGGACAGCTTGCTGCTGGGCTAGATTTCTTGTAAGGTCCTCAGGGATTCTATCCTCCCATGTCTTGCTGGAATAAGCTTGTTTAATTGGGAGGAAAATGGTACGTCCCACCTTTTCTGGCACCCTCCTTCAATCTTCCCATCTGTCTTCCCATTTTGGGGCTCTGCCTCTCCTACACCCCACCTAGCACCATCCAAGGATCTTATTTCCCAATTCTCTAGGGCTGGTCACAGTATAGCCTTTTTTTATTTTGGCTTTTTGAGTTATAATAGTCATGTTTGGACAGCATCTCATCCAGCTTGTTTTAGGCCGTATTGGAACTGGTCTAGACTCTTTCCTGACCCTGGAGTACCTTGCTTCCCAATGTATTTTTCCCTCTCTCCGGTTTGTCCAAGCGTCCATCTCTCCCTCTCTCCTCAGGTTCCTGGTTGGTCCACTCCTGTCTGCAGAGGTCTGGAATCCATGGCACCATCTCAGGTAAGTAGTTTAGCTCTCTTGAGCTTAGCTTATTTTCAGAGTCCCGTTCCTGGTGCTGCCACCACTTTCTCTCAGTGGGGCTATACTCTGCCCCAAGCTACCCTGGGCCGACCGGGGAACCCATTTCTGGTTCCTCCTGCCCCCAGTCCATCGGGGGGTTTATTCCATTTTCAGGGAGCCAGCTGGAGAATTGATGCCAGCATGCCACCATAAAGCATGTTCAGGCTGGTGTGGGAGCTGGTTCTGGCTCCTCCCAGAACCGTTGCTCTTTTTATTTCTTCTTTCTCTGGCGTGGCAGTTTTTCCTGCTGCGCTTCCAGCTTGGCACAGTGTCCTGCTGGCTCCACTCATCTCTCTTCAGGTGAGCTGTTCTCCATGGCCTCATCCCTGCCACAGAGAGGAAAAAGAGAAGGAATGAAGAACACATATATGTTTTTAACTTTTAGTAACTCTTTCCTATTAGATTAGAAAAAGTGGATAGTTAGAACTGCTGTGGTGGGGGGACATCAGGGGTTATCCAAGCCCCCACACAAATGCAGGATTCACTGTTCCTAAACCATTCCAGATAGATGTTCATCTAGACTTTTCTTGGAAACCACTGTGAAAGATGATTCTACATCTTCCCTACACAGGTTTTTTCAGTGTCCTACTGTTCTACAGTTAGGATATTTTTGCTGAAACTTAATATAAACTTGATTTGCTTTGCTTCACCTCTAAACTAAATATACCCGTGAAAAGGTGAAGAAAAGCCCCTTTTAAACCCACAGCCACAGAGGGAAAAAACTGACCTACCCCACCAGAGCTGGCAATAACAAGGGACTGGAAGTCACTGTGGGAGACCCACTTTACTAGCAGCTTCTTCATCTGGATTGGATCTCTCTGCAGCTGTGCTGGTATTTCTGGCCTGCTGCCAAGACCAGAGAGGGGGCAAGATGGACTCTAGAGGGGAACTCAAATGCTGGAGTGTTGGGACACTAGAGCAGAAACCCTAGAAGATGGGGAGAGGGCTGATTCTCAGCCCAGGATCTCAGAGGAGCTCTGATAACCTGGGACACCAATGCTGAGCCTGAAACAGTGAGAGTGGCAAGGAGAGCCTATAGAAAGCTGACCCAAGAGAATGAGGCTGCCATGAGAGAGCTGGCAGCACTCCTGTTTGCATTTCTATTTACTTTCCTTTCAGACCAGGTGGAGTCTATTAGGCTGAGTCCCCACCAGCTGGAGAAAGGAGAAAGAAAACCCAGCGACAGTCCTGGGCCAGAGAGACACTCGGGTAAGAACTGTATTCCTTACTTGAGCAAAGTAGAGTTAATAAAGGGACAGTAAAAGGGGCTATCCCTCATGGGGAACTGACCTGTGCCGTAGAGGCACTAGGGACCGATGCCAAGGTGTCTAAGGCCAAGATAGAGGCCCAAACATGGAGGCAACTGTGCACATCTAGCATCAAACAACTACTCCCAAGCAGCTCAGGGCTGGGTGACCTTGCTCAGGCTTGGTCTTTCTCTGGCACTTGCTGCCACCATTTGCCGCCCCCAATACTCACGTGCCACATCTTGCTCATAAGTTAAGATATGAGAGGTTCTCATCAGACTTGGACTTGCTTGGAAGTATAGCATATAGGCGCTCTTGAGGCTCCACCTTCCCTACACCCCATCCATGTACCAACCTGATGGTCTTGGCCATACAGATGATGACTCCAGCTTCCTTGGGCACTGATGTGTGTTGTCACCCCAGCTGGCTCTCTAGTGGATTTTGGTATGTACAGCTTCTGTCCACATGCTTGCCACTGGCCATTTAGTCTTCCTGCCATGTTTGTCTATAAAATGCTCAGAAAACATGGGAGAACAATCCTTCTTACAACCATTTTCTCTTGGGTTGGGCAGGCTAGCCTTCCTAGCTAATCCAGTCTTCTGCCCCAGAGTCTCAGAAGGCTCCTGGTCCCTTAGCCTGGGGGGGATATCAATTAAATGTGGCCCCAGTCTGTGGCCCCAGAAGCAATGTAAAAATTACAAAGAAAATCAAAAATCAGAAACCCCCCCCCAGGGATGCAGTGGTCTTTCCTCCAAACTATGGGTATATTTAGTTTAGAGGTGAGACACAGTAGTCATGCGTCTCTGTGCATCACTGTGCCATCCATCCCTTGACATCCTTCTCTTGTCTTGTGCTGGACGTTATTCCTCAGGGAGGCAGGCTTCTCTTTGGGACTGTCCCTGATGTCTCTGGCTTGTAGAACAGCTGGGTATGCCAGCCGGGAGCACCCAGCTGCAGTGTTGCTGTTGCTCCCCAACTACTCCCTGGCAGCCAGCTTTTGTAGCTGACAGCTGGTGCTGATTGATGATGATCTTCTCTCATCAACCCAGTGCCTACACCCAGTATATCTTCCTGTGGTTCCCTGCTCCTTACCACCATGCCTGCATCCAGTAAGTTTTCTTGGCTCATGTGACTTTAAGGGTTGTTTTCCTGCTGCTTCTCTGCCCCCAAGAAAAGACCGTCCACCAAGGTTCCCTCTAATGTGCCTGCGTGTGCAGCCACACACAACTGAAAGTCTGGCCATGCACAGACTTTTCAAGGCCGTGCACTGGGAGAGGAGCTGAAGGTCAGCTCCTAGGCAAGGTAAGGGTGGGAGCCTGGGGCAGGCTCCGCCAGCTCCGGAGAACTGCTCCACTCCCCCACTTCACCTGTGTATGAAGCATGTGGCATGAGGGCTCAGGAGTGGAGCACTTCCCTGGAGCCAGTGGAGCCCACGCTAGCCCCCTGCTCCAGCCTCCATCCCTGCCTTGCCACACCTCGGGAAAGAGCTGCTGCCTGCCCCAAGTGAGGCTCTGCTGGCTCTGGGATACTGCTCCACTCTCCGGCCCTGACACCACATGCCTCCTCCTCACTCCCTGAGGCAATGCAGGGGAGTGGAGCAGTGTCCCAGAGCTGGCGAAGCCTCACTTGGAGCAGGCAGCAGCTCCTCCCTGAGGTGAGGCAAGGCAGGGATGGAGGCTGGAGCTGGGAGCCCCCACTCCCTGGCCCTGATGCGGGGAAGTGGAGCACTTCCCCGGAGCCTGTGGAGTATGCTCCAGCCTCTGGCCCCCAGCCTCTCGGCTCCAGCCTCTGGCCTCCAACCCCAGCTCTAGCTTCTCAGCTCCATCCCCTGGCCCGCAGCCTCCAGCCCCCAGCCTCTCACCTCCGGCCCAGCTGTGGCCCCCAGCCCTAGCCTCCGACCCCGAGCCTCTCAGCTCCAGGCTCCGGCCCAAGCCTCCAGCCCTCAGCCCCCTTCAGTAAGTGTCCCACACCAGACCGAGGCAGCATGCTCACAGACCAAGGTGGCATGCTCATGGACCGCTACTCCTTAGAGGAAGCATTGGTCTTCACCCCCTCAGGACTAACTTGCATTGTTGCAGGAGGTTGCTGCCAGTGGCCATAATGGCCCTATGGGTTGGAAGACTTACCCGAGTTCCAGTTTCCTGCTTTGTGGTGTTCTTCATTTCTCTTCTATCTACCAAGCCTTGATAGAATGACCACTGGGGCCGGCTTAGCTGCCATATCAGGCCTGAGACAACCACAGGTCTAAGGGATTGAAGAATAAAAAGAGAACACCCATTGGGAACCAAGGGCATGACTGATGCTTTAACAGCTGGGTGGTGCTTGGATGGGATGTAAGGGAGGTAGGAGCCCCCAAAAAGATTTGGACCTGGCATATCTGGATCAACAAGCAGCAGATTAGACCACCTCTGACAAACAAACTTTCAACACCAAGGCATGACAAACGAGAATCAGGTGACTTTCTGAGTGTTTGAACTGGGTGAAAATAAACATCTGTGTGTTGTCTTAACCAGACATTTACATCTCATGGCAGGGTCTTCTGCATGCTCACACTTATGACTGGACAGTTTGACTGCAGGTGTTAAATGCTTATGGCGCAAACCCTCTTTTTCTCCTGCCACGCTTGATGTTTATGAACTGAAGAGAAAGACATTTTCCAATTCCTCTGCACCATGATTTGCTCAGTCGAATGATATTCCTTGATATCATTTAGATATATAGAGATATATCATTTGGGGAGTTTTTCATAGAATCATAGAATCAATGAGTGGGAAGGGACCTAGACAGATCATCAAGTCTGACACTCTGCCATGGGCAGGAAGGAGCACTGGGGGTGGCAGGGGTCATAAGACCCCAGCCAGGTGCCTATCCAGTCTCCTCTTGAAAATCTCCAGGGAAGGTGAGAGCACCACCTCTCT
>NW_017728947.1:90641402-90666625 GCF_001723895.1 Crocodylus porosus | reverse complement strand
TGGCACAAACCCATGTTGGTTACCCCTCAACATCACTTCCCCTGCAGGGCTCTCACAAATGTGGCCCTTGATAATTTTTTCAAAGACCTTCCCCAGGATAGAAGTGAGGCTGACTGGCCTGTAGTTGCCAGGCTCTTCCTTCCTCCCCTTCTTGAAAATAGGACCACATTGGCCCTTTTCCATTTCTCAGGGACTTGGCTGGAGCACCAGGAGTCCTCGAACAGCCGTGCCAATGGCTCCACAATGACACCAGCCAATTCCCTCAGCACCCGTGGATGAAGGTAATCCTGCCAATTTTGACACAAATTTTTGTTACTTTTATATCTTACTTAATATTTTATCTGCTCTTAAAAGTTTTTTGTTTTTATGTTGTAAGCTGCTGAGTTTTTTTTTGAGAAGTGTGACATATAAATGAAATAAATACATATGAGCAGCCTTATAGTAGTTAATGGGAATAGTCTACAAGGAAAGTAATGCACCTAGTTAAATGTTTGCAAGATCAGGGACTTAAGTCAGCAGTAAAAAAAAAAAGAAGACAGAATACATTAAAAATTTGAAAGACAGCACAAAAAGAGGTTAAAACATTCACCACATCACAAAATAGAAAAGTAATACAGCAATAAAAGCTGTACATTAAAGCATATTTATAGCTGAATTGGGGAAAAAATAACTTCAAATTTTCCCCTGCCTAGGAACAGATCGCACAAACTCAGATTAGTGATGCATATGCTATTGCAGATGAAAAAAATACAGGGCCCAATTATATCTCATGTCAATGAAAATCTGGAGTGACTTCAGTGAAATCAGATGCATGTAAAACTGGTATAAGTTATGAGATAATCAGACCCCTTTTTATCCCCATGAGTATGTTAGCAAGAGACTAAAGATGAGCCCAAAATGCTAAAATTAATCAATAAGGGCAACGGCAGATGCAGTACTGCAACACTTATCTGCACACACATCTATCAGACATGAGATTTTCACCTGATGAGATGTGCAGTTAACCATAGTGGGATCGTTCCTGTGTAAAACTACTCACATGCATAAGTATTTGCAGACTCAAAGGAGGAAATAATCAGTCTTATTATAACTATCCTATTTCTCCAGCAGGACAGTGGATTCTTTTCGGTATCTGGCAATAGTACTTTTCGTTTCCTAACACATACAGACACATGGGAGGTGGCAACCATTTGAGATATTTGGAGAGAAGATTGCTAATTATATTAGTTTTGAAGAAAGAGGAAGTTCAAATCTTGAATTTATGTGATGGGTAATCATGGTCCAGAACCATAAAAAGAAAGGACAAGATCATTTCCTACAGAGAAAGTCTCTCCACAATTTCTGTAGTTCACAGAGGCAAGTGTAGCTGATACAGCTGACCAGTAATAAGATTGACTCTGAACATTAGCTTCATTTGAGTGTTGTAGGTCAGGTCTAATGCTAATCATGTAACCAGCTCAATTTCATAAAGCATTGGAGAAATCAGTTTTGATTACATAACCTGATTTTTTAAATCTCCTACACCAGATTTACAATGATGGAGTTGAATTTGCATAAATATGATGCAATAAATGCCCTGGGTGCTTTGTATTTCTAATATATCAAATAAAGTTGCTAGAGTCTTGAATACATTGCATTTAGTTGCATCAAAACCTGGAAGACAATGCTGTTACTCATTATCAGTCTATTTACTTAATGAAAGAGAACTGTAAAATAACAGCTAAATAGATTGGTAGGCAAGAAACATAATGCCGCCAAAGCAAATTATGCCATCATTTCCAAGGAAAGTTATTCCAATGGCAAAAAAACTGTTTTAAATGCTATGACTACTAATTATTATTGTTTGCATATTATATCTCTTTCCCCTATCAATGCTTTGTTCATGTACACAGTAAGGTCTTTGGGGCTCAGGCTGCTTACTGCTCTACCTTGGTATGGTACCTGATAGACTGGGACCCTGATTTGGGGCAAATAAAGTTGTCATGTTAACTCTGGATGCTGATAAAGCAACTGGTTGCCAAAGGGGAAGAACTGGTTTGGTTGTGTCTATCTCAGAAAAATACACATTTGGGGTGCGTCCTGATGAGCATGCATGTGAGGTTTGTGGAGCCTCAAAGTAGCTTGAGATGCTGCAACCCACATGTGGTACACATCCACCCATTCACCGTGCTGCAAATTTGCAGCCTGGCACTTTTTTCGACACTGGGAGATCCTGATATAAAAAAAAGCTACCACTAAAAAAAATGGGGCAAGACAGAAAGGGAGCCTGGCCAGTCAGAGCCATGCTCTGGCTGACAGCCAGGATCTGAGCGGCTGGTTCAGTCCAGGAGGCCCCCAGGACTGTAAGTGCTGGCCTCAATCTCCCCTACCTCACCTGGGTCACTTTGTGACACACCAGACTGCATGTGCTGCAGCTTTTTGTCCCATGGGAAATGCAAGTCCCTGCATGTGCATGCTCATTGAGACACAGCACTGTAGGGCAGAATGGAAGAGTGGGTCTCTCTTCTACCCCAGAAGCATAAGGCCAAGCCTTACTCTAGATTTGTGCCAAATGTTGCTTACAGTTGGCTCGGTGGTAAATGAGTTCCTAGTCATTTGACTTGAAGAGTCAGGAGTGGCCAGCTATGATTACAGCCACATCACACCTTTGTGTATTGGCTACAGAAACCAGTGAGTTTTAACCATGTTAGCCTGATGGGCTGTGAGGCTCAGGCGGACCTTTAATGCATGCGTATATATGCATCCACATACATCCCATGGATTACTTGGCAAGGTGGTCCATAATTGCTTCTATAATTTAGCTTTAGAATCCATTTTCATCAGCAAAACTAAAAAAAAAGGATTAAATCAGAGGGATATAAGTTGAATGCAGAAAAGCATTATATGCGAATGGTGGTTATTCATGACTGAGTCACAAAAATATGTATTCAAATTCCAAACCTGAAAAATCTTTTATAATTTAAAGTTCTAACAACATAATGTTTCCTATCTCATATAATGGCAATCATCAAAAAATCTCACAGTGCTTAAAGATACTGAAGTGGATCCAAAATTATGCCAAAAAATTGGAGGCCGAGGATGGGGTGATACAGCGGGAATTAAATTAAAGAATAATTTAAAGAATATAGCAAAAGTAAACCTAGATCTGGTGATCAATAAGATTGGACCTTGAAAGATGGGAACTGATTCAACTCTCTGCAAGTGTAGGGAAACAGTATAAGGATGAGCACTTTGCAAGAGCTGCTGTCAATTGCTGTCTCCTTACTAGCAAGCAGTCCAGTATAACACATCAGATTCTGGGTGTGTTTCAGGTGGTACTAGGCCAGAATGAGATATAACATATCATCATTAGTAAAAGCCTGGTTCTGCTGCCTTCATTGTCTTTGGGCCTCTCTACACGTGCAGGTAAAGGCGCAATAGGATCTAACACATGATCTATACTGTTGTGCCTCCTGCAATGCCACACGTGCATACCAGGAGGTGCAATTGTGGGATTGCACATTAGATACCACCAAGCTTATCACTGGTGCCCCTGATATAAGCATCCTTGGTTGCATTAGCGGTGCGTAGGGGATGTGCACAGGCGCACGTGCACCCTGAGATTGGCCGCGCATTCCCTGGAAGCACCAGTCACGAAACCAGGAGGTGCAATTGTGGGATTGCACATTAGATACCACCAAGCTTATCACTGGTGCCCCTGATATAAGCATCCTTGGTTGCATTAGCCGTGCGTAGGGGATGTGCACAGGCGCACGTGCACCCTGAGATTGGCCGCGCATTCCCTGGAAGCACCAGTCACGAAACCAGAAGTGCCGGTAGAAGTGCTAGGGGACCCCCCCCCCAGTCGGTGATTGGCCACTGGGGACCCCCTCCCCATCAGTGATCTGGGGGCCCCCCAGACTCAGGAGGCACCAGTCGCCCATGCTCAGTTGCAGGGCTTACAGCACGGGCAGTGGGGAGAACGCAGCTGCCACTGCAAAACTCCTGAGATGTGGGGCTTACGGCAGGGGCAGTGTTCTCCCCATTGCAAGTCCTGCAGCTGACAGTGTTGCCACCACTGTGAGCCTCCTCAGCTGTGGGGCTAGCAACAGGTAACCCTGTGTCTGGGAGCCCCTCTGATGATGGGGGTCCCAGCCACAGGGGAGCACTTGTCCACATGTTCAATTAATGGCGTGATTAGAACAAGCTACAAAGTTATTGCACATTTTTGTGGAATACCTTTGTAGCTTATTGTTTGTTTTATTGCTTGTTTCACATCATTAATTAGTTGAACATGTAGCTAGGTCACAACTTAAGGTGTGATTACCTGGTTAATCATGCCTTAAGTGTAATGTGTAGAGGGGACCTTAGTGGCTCCTTACTTCACAAACGGTCTGTCATGGGCATGACTCTAAGACCCAATTCTGACACTTTGACCTTCTTATTCTTTTTATTTATTTGCATTTTTATATATTTGTATTTTTATTTATTTGTAACAGCTAGACATACAAGCTGGACTGAATTATTATGAACCCCTAATGCTGATGACCAGTTACTTAGTCCAGCTACTGGAATTGTTCGTGTGAGTAACTTCTCACCACCACGTGCAAGAGACTTACAGTCTGGACTTCAGGAAAAGGCAGTCCCTCCCCAAAAGAGTTTACAGTTTAGGTATTAGATTGTTCCCCTTTTACTCATTGCCTTTTCTTAGGTTTATCCCCACAGGCTCAAGCTAACTTTAACCCTAACTAGTTACACTTTATACCAAACATGCAAACTTCTTAATATAAATCAGAAAAAGGAACAGAACAAAGAGCTTACGTTAAGAGGAAGAGAGGTCAAGCCTCTTTTAGTAGAAGATGGATCCCATCTCCTGTGACTGGCACAAGGTTCAAGGCCACTGATGTGTTGAAATGATAGGGTGATAAATGACTGTTGACGTAAAGGGTCTTGGTATGGGGAGGGTCTATTATTTATATACATTCTTGCAAACCGGACTGCATGGAAAGTGATTTTGAGCCTCTATTGTGACAATCTGTGAAATAAATAATGTTACAGTCTGGGTAATTTATGTCCTGTTGTATGTGAACATCCAGAGCAGAAACTCAGTGTAAAGCATTTCAGCACCTTTCTTTTTTTATTACATTGATATGTTACCAAACATACTGCTGTCACACTTCATCAGGACCATAATTTGTGATGAAGACACTGTGTAATATGGCCATGCACTAGGGAGTACATTGATCTGGAGAAGAAAAGGTAAACCTAGATTCACTGTAAAACCTTAATAATATATAAGATATGACTCATATATTCAATGCACAGCCTGGGAGTGTCCTCATGAGTGCACGCATTCAGTTTGCAGCAATGCATGTGCATGCATTCACCATGCTACTACTTTCCAGCAGGGTGTGGGGGGTTTTGACACTGGGAGATCCTGGTGTCAATAAATACTGCCAAAAAAAAATGATGTGCTGCATGAGGCAGCAGCATGCTCTGCCAGAAAGTAGACTGGCTGGCCAGAGTCATGCTCTGGCTGCTGGCCAGGCTCTGAATGCCCAGATTGCCACCACTGCTGCCCCAGGAGGCCCACAGGGCCCCAGGTAAAGCTGTTTGTCCCCTGGGAAATGCACATGCATGTTCATGGGGATGCGCCCGCTGAATCCATTTTCTTCAATGGGCTTCAGATCAGAATTACTCTGTACTGATGTATAAGACTGATTTGCAGATTCCTATTGTACAGACGTGTGAAGCAGGGAAAAGGAAACATTCACTTCCCCATCATGAGATAAATATTTAGACTATTTTATGACAACAATATTTTGAACTTCTATAGTAGCTTTCATTGAGGAACCTCAGAGTTCCTTACAAACAGTGAAAGAAGAAGCCATGTCTTAAGAAGGCAAGTATTTAGCCCTCTATCATAGACAAGGAAAAAAGTAGTGAAAGGTTCTGTGATCTGATGTGTATTAGACAGTGTGAGTACGGGTCTGTGTGAGTGGGGGTGTGAGTGCACACGTAAGCATCATCTATCAAATTAGTTCATAAAGAGTTCTGAAATGTTACTGATTGGCTTCAACTAAGTGAAGCAATAGGGATGGAGTTTTGGATAGTAACTGCAATGTAACAAATTAGACAGTGCCCACAATCTTCTATATGCAGAGAGAAGGGGAAGAACAAAAAGGAATGACTAAAACATGACCAAGTACAGCCTTCTACATGCTGAAAAACCTATCTATCTGCTTTGTTATCTTTCTCTTCTGTTTTGAGATAAACCCAGAGTCTGGAGAAATAACCTTGAAATGATGACAGTGGCTAACTGGATCTAAATACATTCTGTTGTGTCAACTTCAGCACCTCCAACCATAGATCACTGAGTGACTAATAGAGAGGTAACCCCTTGTGACAGCTTGAAAACAACAGGAAAACGGATGGGTCTCTGTTCCAGGGTGCAGACAACTGTAATATATTTTCTGAATGGAACAAGAGTGTTTGATATTTCTGGAACAAAACAAAGGAAAAGCAGCACAAAGGATGATATTAAGCTTGGCTGGAATAACTGGGTGCAACTAAAACCAGTGGGAGCTCTGTCTACTTACAGTAGGGCTAAAGTTGGTTTTAGGAAGCTTGTGATGGCTCATCACAGGGCATCAGGGGAAGGCAAGAAAGAGACTAAGTACATTTTGTGTGATTCCAAGTGCATGTATGTCTCTGTGGAAGGGGTCATATGAAGAAACGTATTCGAGCAGTAAAAATGTGGTTCTGGCCTGCTAACCAGGTGGAGACTGAAGTTTCATGGTGTAGTGATGATCACTGGGTTCAGTAAATACAAGCATGTAACACATGAGAAGGACCAAACAGTGAACTGTATTGTGAAGCAGTAGATAACCTCTGCACCCTTGGTCTCGCTAGATAACTAACAGCTACTACCTAACTGAGGGACCATCTCCCAATTTCCAGCTCTTCTAAATTAAGGAGTGTCTCTAAATTATAACTGTTATCACTACATCTTCTCTCTTAACAACAACTACAAAAATCAGTCAACCCCAAAATCCATTAATGTCCATCTACAGAGGAAAGTTTACTAGCACATCACTCTGAAGTGAGTCTTTACCATTCACTTTCTTATCCCCCCTTTTCTGTAGCACTTTTAACAGTTCTGTTAGTTTTTCAGGAGGCTTCATTTTTGTCTCAGATCAATGAAGCATCAGATCCAATTTGTTTTTGGTGGGGTGTTTTTCTTCTAAGTCTTGCTAGACTTAAGTCTTTATACTGTTATACAATTGATTTGCACTTCTGGCACCTGTGCCTCTGCATATGGCACCAGGTTCATTAGCTAAAGAGCACTGAGACTGATTCCTTCTTTCATAGTTTCATAGTTGGTAGGGTCGGAAGGGACCTGAGCAGATCATCAAGTCCAACCCCCTGCCATGGCAGGAAAAAGTACTGGGGTCAAATGACCCCAGCAAGGTGTTCGTCTAGCCTTGTCTTAAAGACCCCCAAGGTAGGAGCCAGCACCACTTCTCTTTGGAAGTTGGTTCCAGGCCCTAGCCAACCTGACCGTGAAGTAGCGCCTCCTGATGTCTGGTCTGAATCTACCCTCTGCCAGCTTGTGACCGTTATTCCTGGTCACTCCTGGTAGTGCTCGGGGGAACAGGGACTCCCCCAGTGCCTTTTGGTCCCCTCTGACTAGTTTGTAACAGGCCACTAGATCCCCCCTCAGCCTTCTCTTCTGGAGGTTGAATAGGTCCCGTAGCCTCTCCTCATAGGGCCTGCCCTGCTGCCCCCTCATCATACGAGTGGCCTCCTCTGGACCCTCTCCATGTTGTCCACATCTCTCTTTAAGTGCGGCCCCCAGAACTGGACGCAGTACTCCAGCTGCAGCCTGACCAGTGCTGCGTAGAGGGGGAAGATCACCTCCTTGGACCTGCTTGAGATGCATCCGTGGATGCATGACAAGGTGAGGTTGGCCTTCCTGACTGCATCCCCACACTGCCAGCCCATGTTCATCTTGGCATCATTGATGACTCCAAGATCCTTTTCTGCCTCTGCACTGATGAGAAGGGAGTTCCCCAGCCTGTAGGTATGGTGCCAGTTCTTCCTCCCCAGGTGTATCACCTTGCACTTGTCGGTGTTGAAACCCATCCTATTCTCAGCTGCCCACCCCTGTAACCTGTCTAGGTCCGATTGCAGCCTATTCCTCCCTTCTAACATACCCACATACCCCCACATCTTGGTGTCATCAGAAAATTTGAGCAGGGTGCTTTTTACCCCCTTGTCCAAGTCACTGATGAAGATGTTGAACAGTGCAGGCCCGAGGACCGAGCCCTGTGGAAGCCCACTGCCCACATCCCTCCGGGTTGAAAATGACCAGTCCACCACCACTCTCTGATCACTCCAGCCAGTTAGTGACCCATTTGACTGTGTAGATGTCGACACCACAGTCCCCCAGTTATTTAATGAGAATGGGGTGAGAGACAGTGTCAAAGGCCTTGCTAAAGTCCAGAAAGACTATGTCCACTGCTACCCCTGCATCTAAGGCTTTTGTGACCTGGTCATAGAAGGCCACCAGGTTGGTCTGACAGGATCTGCCTCTAATGAACCCGTGTTGGTTGCCCCTAAGCATAAGCTCCCTCGCTGGCCCATCATGGACATGTGCAAGGATAATTCTCTCAAAAAGCTTACCCAGGATTAAGGTAAGACTAACTGGCCTATAGTTCCCTAGGTCCTCCTTCCTCCCTTTTTTGAAGATGGGAACCACGTTGGCCCTCTTCCAGTCCTCTGGCACCACACCAGAGCACCACAAGTGCTCATACAGCCATGCCAGGGGTCCTGCAATGACCTCGGCTAATTCCCTCAGCACTCTGGGGTGGAAATCATCCAGACCAGCTGATTTAAATATGTCCAGTCCCTCCAGCAGTTCCCTGACTAGATCCTCACTGACCCTTGCCCTAGGTGCGCCTCCCCTGCAGCCTGAGGGTGTCCCGGTGGTGGGGCTGATCTGGTCCCTGGTCAGGAAAATGGAGGCAAAGAAATTGTTAAATAGGTTAGCTTTGTTGTCTAGCGTGATGACCAGATTTCATAGCGTGTCTTGCAGGGCCCCACGCGTTACCCGGTACCTTCTTTTTTCTCCCTTTGTATTTAAAAAAGGACTTATTGTTGTCCTTGATCCAGGTAGCTAGTCCCAGTTCCATCTCTGCCATGGCCTTCCTGACTGCCCCCTTTCTGCATGATAGTATTTGTATTTGTGTCCATAGGTATAGTTCCTCCTGTATAGACAATTAGTTTCATCCTAAGAAAATTGTCTGCATTTGGGCCATGACAACCAAGAGGACCATCAGGAGGCATCAATTTTGTGCCTTTTTGTATTGAAAGTGCACAAGTTGCCAGACCCAAAACTGGTGTCACTTTCCAAGGTACCACAATGAAAGAGAGTTTGTAGATTCTGTTCTTATATTGGAGGCTAGCAGTGTACCACCCTTTGATTGGTACATTTGTTGCTGAAAAATCCGTTATTCTGAAGTTTGTTGGATTCACTTCTGGTCTCAGTTTTAATTTTCAACAGCCTTGTTCAGTTAAAATATTAACCAGCGCTCCAGTGTCCAATTTAAATGAAACCATTGTCCATAGCATTTCCACTGGAAAAATCTGGTTGTCTCCCTCCACCCCCACCATTGATTCTGGCTTGATTCTACCATATCTATAAAAAAGTCCTCTTCCATAATTTGCTCAACTGTGTGCACTTGAGTTTTATGTGCTTTGGGATCTGCAGCACTTGGCAAAATGGTTCCTCTTGTGACGGTTAAAATAGCTTTCCAAATGCAGAACATTTGAGGCCATGTTGTCTTCCATACTTGGTACACATCTGCTTGTTTGCTTTCTGTCTCTTAGAACAGTGTTTCCCAACCTTTTCTAGCCCAAGGCGCACTTACATTAATAAAAATGTTCTGCAGCACACCTGTTAAGTGTGACCGGGCACTGGTGGTGCCTGCCTGCCACTTTATGGGCTGGAGCAGGCAGCAGCCAGATGCTTGATTGTGGTGGCCATTTTGAGACCAGGCTATATAGAGTGGAGCGGCAGTTTGCTGCTGGCCCCACCATGAGAGAGACATCAGTCGGCTGAGCTGAGGCTCAGGAACATCTTGGAGGTCTATGACATGGGGCTATGGGGATAGACGAGGCTTGAGGTCCTGGACATGCCCCAAAACTGCACCCTGCCAGGGTCAGGAAGCGTGGTGGGACTGCTGGTGGGGCGGCAGCCCTGTGAAATACCAAGACTGTGAACCGCACTAGTGAAAGCTGGGTCGGGGGTGCATAATAATTTTCAGCCCCCACATTGTCCTAGCTGGGGAAAGCCCAGACCTGGAAGAGCTTGGAGAGGCCTGCGGCTCAGTTGTTCCAGCAGAGTTGTAAGGCTGAAGACAGGCATGCAGCTTAGACTTGTCCTGAGTGACCTTGACTTGTCCATGCTGGGCTCAGAGAGGGGTTATAGGGCCAGGGGCCCACCACAAGGGATGCCCAGAGAGCAAGAGGCTCAGGATTCCAACTGGCCTGAGGTGGGGCCAGGGCCTAAGCAGGAGCTGAAGGTCCCAGAGAGGGGACCACAGCTAATGGGGTGAAGGGTACAGCCGAATGTAGCTGCCTGGGATGCCATCTACAAGGCTTGGGCCACAGTGTAGGGGCAGAATGGAGCTGCAGATATTCTCCTTAACATCAGGGTTCAAAATGGACAGCCTCCCACCTGAGTAACATTGTAACCATTAATCATCAAGGCATGGCAGGTGAGGGAGGCGGGTGGTTAGCCAAGAGACAGGTGAGCAGGCCAACATCAAACTGATTCCAAGAAGGCCTCCCCAGCCTCATACCTATTGTAGCTCATTGCCATGGCAAAATTCTGTGGCATACCTGTTCATTTCTGATTGCACACTTGTGCCGCAGCACACTGGTTCAGAAACACTGCTCTGGATCCCATGACGAGATTCACATTCTAAGCCTGTTGCTGAGACATAGATTTTACAGCCTAATCTAATGCTGAAATCTTTCCATTGACTTCTTTAAGAATTAACTCAAGGCCCAGATTCTTAGGATTTGATTCTGTCAGCTGGAATACAACACATCATTGATGAAAAAGGTCCAGGTGATACCCCATCCTCCCCAAGAAGAGACCATCTCGCCCGGTACTCTGTACTCCTATCATATAGGGCACTTGGTTTAACCACATTGTAAACGTACTGCTGCAAAAATGACCTCAGTCTTTGAAAAAGTAGGTGGGGTCAGACTATTCTGACCCCACCTATTCCATCATACTCTTTTCGGCAATGGGGCAATGGGCAAAAAGGGAACAACTTGTTCCTAACACAATTCTGTCTTTTCAGGAGAGGCTGGCTTTTTGTCAGTTTTGCAGTCAATCCATTTAACCTTTCCCTTTTTGTCCAAAACTGTCTCTACAACTTACTTTTATTTTTAATAGAGATGGTATCTAAAGCTGTACAGTTGGGACCCAGATATTTAAAAGCCTTCCACTCTTCAGAGCTCTGAGGCTTCTGCTTTAGTGTCTTATTGTGATTGGACTCTCGGTAATATGTGGATTCATAGCAGGATTCAAAATGTGGACATATTTGCATTTTGTCACTCGTGCAGATGGAAGAAGAAAAAGGCACAAAAATACAGATACAGAGAAAAAGAAAGGGAGGGAGGAACTAGTTTGTATCTAGATACACATACCACACAGTTAGAAAAGCTACTGAAAGACTTGTTCAGATAGGCTTGCTTCACACATGAGTCTACCAGAAAAAATAGCAACAAGCAGATTAGAGGTTCAGATAGGCTCCCTTTCCACCTTTATGGAAACACACCATTTACACAGAGGCAGGAACACAATGTGGCATCTGATTGATTCCACCACTTAAGGGCTTTTGATGATACTATAAACTGCAGGAAAAGCTTGAATAATTTATTAAATTATTCAATAATTAATAAAAGTCATCAGAAACACTCAATTGAAATACAGCTTTGTAAATAATTTCTTACTACATTTTTGTTTTACTTTGTTTCACAACATATGCTTGAAAGCAGATGACAACAATCCTTTCATTTTGTTTCAGCAGCTATCAGTATTTGTATATGTGCATGTGTGTGTCTTGGGGAACAGGTGGGAGGGCTTCCTTTATTGCTGGGAAGTTGTTTTGTCTAACACAAGTGTACAGAAAGCAATTGAAAGTATTGCAAAAAACAGACAACTTGGAGAGAGAGCCATCTGCTATGGGGTAAAAGAAGAAGAGGACTATTGTTTTCACTGGGAATTGCTGAGTGATAACACGTCACAATATGAACCACCTTAAGGTAAAGCTTAAGGAAAAAGGGATAGAATATTGCTTTGTATCTGTCTTGCAATCATCTCTATGCTGTTTTCTGCACTTCGTCTCGTGGGACATTTATGTCAGGGGGAGATTCACTCCACTATGAATATACCGTTCAAAGACTTCTGTCCTGAAAGCCCTAAGAGTTGCCTACTGTGTGGTGAGGATGCAACAAGAAGAGCCAGAGAGCCTTGTGCACTAGGAAGCTTGGACAGTACCCGAGAAAAGGGCAGAAGGGCAACAACAGACATCTGTGATTTGATATGGTCTGTCTGTTAGATGTCAAGTATGAGATATTGGGATCTGAGCTCACAGCAGCCTTAGCCCTTGAATGAGACCTGTGTGCTCTATTACATTACACCAGGTAAATGATAATGATGATGGTAAATATGAGAAAAGTAAAACATCACTCTCCAAGCAGAATTCAGACTTCAGACTAGCAACAGCAGAACCCGGAAGTAAACAATAAGAAGCTTTGTTTGCATAGATCACAGGAGTTATGGATAGAAAAGATCCACCATCCCCTGTTGACATAGCTCTGTCTCTCCAATGCATTCTTGAGTGTTTTGTCTGGGTAATTTAAACATCTCAAGTGAAAGATCTCCCCCAAGTTGTTAGCTATTATAGTCCAGAGGAAAATGATTTTCTTGTCATTAACCCTAAGTTTTACTTTTCTGAGACTTATCCCACAATTTTATTACTAGTGATGCCACAGAACAACAAGTCGCCCTTCTCAGGGCTCACCACTATCAGTCTTCAGTTTGAGCAGTACATCAGTGAAACCTTTTTTTTTCATAGATTTTTTTTTTCACAGACATTAGGGCTGGAAGGGACCTCAAAAGATCATCGAGTCCAGCCCCCTGCCCCAGGGGCAGAAAGTCAAAGGATCCCAGCAAGATAAATGTCCAAATGTCGAACCTGTCCTAGCTCGGCTGGTAGAGGGAATTTTATCAGGCCATTCTCCAGGTGTTAATACTAGCCTAGCACAGGTACCATATCCTCTCTATACTTTCAGATTGCTGTTGTATCCCAAGTACATTCTAGTTTGTCCTTTGTCCAAGATATACATGCTGAGGGCCGTATTCTGTTACCATTACCCATGCTGAACAGCATCTTACTTTGTGAGCACCACCTCACATTTCAGTGGGACAGCTCAGAAAGAGAGGTACAGTATTTTTCAATGTGACTAAATAGGAAGCAGATTCAAGGACTTCACTTGTCTTAGTTTTTCTTCATAACATCCCCAAATATGTGTTATATTTTAGTATAACTATTGGCATCAGCTCCCGTTATGTTACTTTGGCCCAACCAAAACTGTGGTCAGTGGTGATACAATATACTGCAATGCAGCTTGATGTTTGTTAAAAAAAGAAACAAAAATAACAAATTTTGATACAGTGCCTAAATCAGAATGTTGGTGAATATTTTACATTGATCGAGGTTAAGAGCTAAGAGCCAGCTATCCAAACAGCTGTGATTTTAATGGGACCATCTGTCTGACTACAAGCTCCTAAAGAGCTATTGATCCATTACTACAGCATATGTAATAGGATGATATTACAAACCCAGCACTAGGCCACCATTGACAGCGGAGCTCATTATTGTGCCATGCTGCAAGGAGACCTGGGTAGGAGCAATGAGGAGTGAACCAATACAACATTTGGAATTCCCAAGATCCTGGGGTTAGGACTGGCATGTCCCATGTGTAGTGACCAGAGTTATAATTTAGAGGCACTCCCTAATTTGTAAAGAGCTTGGGAGATGGTCCCTCAGTTATGTAGTCGCTGTTAGTTAGAGCAGTGATTCCCAATAGGTGTGCTGTGGCACAAAAACAATGGAAATGCACTATGAGATCCCTTTGTGCAAGAAGAAAAATATTCTCCTCCCCTGCCCCAGCTATTCCAGTGGCATCTGCAGCTACACCTCTGGGAATTGCTGTCTTCTCCCACTTTTTCCTGCCCCCAGGCAGCCCCTGTGCCAGCTCCCTGCAGCACTCCCAGCAGTGCATTCTACTATGAGCAGGTGGGTGGGAAGATGCAGTGATGAAGCCACAGTTTGTACTCCAGCTCATTCATTCCACTCCTCCCACGCTCCTGGAGTGGGCAGGAGGGGCCACAGGGGTGGCTGACAGCATGTCAGATCCTGCTGGAGCAGGCTTAGCAGTGGGAGTGTAAACTGGGAGGCAGGAAGGGACAGACAGTGGAGAGAATAGGACATAGCAGGGTGAGGTCCTGCCCCAACTTCCTTCAAGCGGCACCAGCTAGATCAGTAATTCTCAACTTCTTTGGCCTCAAAGCCCCACCTCCAGGTCTTTGCTGAATTTTGATATAATCTCAGTGATTTTCAACTGGTGTTCTGCGAAATTCAGAAAAGTGTGCTGCCAATTTTAATCCAGAAAAAAGTGTGCCTCAGGTGTAAAAAGTTTGGGAAAAACTGATCCAGAGCAACCACTGATACTAATATGGAGGACACACCTCAAGCACCTCAGTCATGTGTAAGATGGTGACAGGAGTCCCCAGGGTCATTGTTTTAGAGAGTTATGGCCCCTTGGGGTTCAGTGAAGATAGAGCCAGTAAAAGTATTCCACTAAATGGCAAAAATGGAGACTTTTATTTCTTTTTAATGCAGAACCTGTAACACCCTAAATGAAATAAATGTACAGGGAGTTTATGCATGTGGGAACAATGAACAAAGAGGAGCCAATACAGAGACTTTTCTCTGAGGAAGGCGATTTGCTGGTAATGCTGATGTCTGGAAACCAGAAGAACATTTCTACTGACAACCTTACAAGCTTATTTTGATTTGCCTATGACCATTTCTGTAACAAAATAGATACTGACCATCTGTACCAGCACCCCTGCCCCATTCCTGAGTGGGAGAGGGAGCCCAGGGCCAGCTGACTGGCCCTAGAATCTGGAATAGGCTCACTGTGGCAAAGGGACCTTAAATAAAATGGCCACCTGCCCAGGTGCAGGAGGTGATTGGTAGTCTTAGGGCAGAAGTAGAGGGTCAGGTAACCCAGGAAGAGACTCATAAGCCCAGGGTCTGATGCAGAAGGGGGATCTGGCCATAGAAGCTGCAGAAAGCAAGGCTCCAAGGAAGAGCCAGTTCAAGCTGCCTACAGAGGAAAGACTGTATCACAGGAGGGTTACAAGAACCTTGTATCCCAAGCAGCAAGAGATAAGCGCCTCAAGTCTTTGTGGTAATGTTACTCCAGGGTGAGATTAACCCAAGGAGGGGAAACTGCTTTGGAAGCAGATGCTCATGTTTTTGGTTTGCATTTAAACCGGAGGACTGAACGTGCCTGTCTGGGGAGGACTGGAGGCTACAGGGGTGCTTCAGAGGCACCCAGCACAGAGCACTTTAAGAGCCTGAAACCTGGTGGGTGGTGTGGGAAAGAAATATAAATATTTTGGAAGCAGGACTGTGGCGTGTTGGAGGACTGAGTACCTGCCAACAAGGACTGAGGGGCTGGGGGGGCCCAGAGTCCACAGAAAGCAAGACCAGAGGTTGGGGACCCCAGAGCCTAAGGTCCTGATGCAGTGGACCCAGGGCTGAGGGACCCATCTAGAGTGATGTGGGCTAAGGTGCCTCAGCCCAGACAAGAATCTATCACCCTAAACCCTCTTTGCCATCTAGGGGCAGTGTCCCTCTCAAATAACATCAAGGTATGGCAGGTATTAATAGCATGGGACCCTGAGGGGCCAGAGGGAGGTCCAGGCCAGGAAGCGTGACTTTAATGCTCCAGTTCTGGGGCACGCTACAGCATCCTGATTTTATTTTGTTTGAACTTTTCATCTATAACATTGAGTATCACATAAAAGTACAGGTTTTACTTGAGATGCAGAATAAACAAATAGGTATTTTTCCTAGGGCTGAGGCAGGTTTAACTTGCTCACGATTGATAAATTGTTATCAGCTAATTACAGAACTTTCATAGGCTACAGAGGTAACAGTGGGACACAATGTACTGCCACTTTTTAAAGCAGAAATCTGAAGTGTAATTGATTAGTTGTGCATGAAAATAAATGGCATAATATAGCCCTGCATTACTCTATTTTTGGTGTATCTGAGAGGCAACTACAGATGGTGTGTGTGTGTGTGTATGCTTGTGAATACAATGTATGAGGGCATGGGCAGACAAGGTTTGGGTAAATCCAATATATTTTATTAGACCAACTCAAATAGCTGGAAAAAAAACTTTTAGCAAGTTTTTGTACACAAACACCCTTAGCTAGGCTGAGGAAGCATCTGAAGTCTGTGCTTTTCCTGGATGGAATAGTAAAGCAGCCAGAGGTCACTACATATGCAAGAAAGCCAGTCACTTAAAATGTAAGTTGAGGTGGTCAGTAGCTGAAAGACAGGTGGGGGGAGGGAAGCGGGGGCAGGGAGGCGGGATTCCAGGCCAATCAGTTTGACCTCAATCCCTGGAAAAATCCTTCAAAAATTATCAAGAATCCATGAGTGATAGGCTAACTGAAGGTAGCATTCTAAAAGATAGCCAAGATGGCTTTAGGTAGGTCATACACGACCAATGTCATTTCCTTGTATGATCAGGTAACACCCCACCTGGATAAGGGAGATGAGGTTGATGTCATATACTTGGATTTCAAAAAGGCCTTTGACTTGGTCTCCTACGACGTCCTCATGTTAAAATTGGGGAACTGTGGCCTTGACAACTTAATAGTTCAGTGGCTAGGTAAGTGGCTCTGAGGCAGGACCCAGAAAGTATTAATAGATGAAACTGAGTCAACATGGCACATGGTGACCAGTGGCATCCCTCAGGGTTCAGTACTTGGACCAGTGCTTTTCAACTTATTCATTAATGATTTGGATTCAGCTGTGAAAAGTATACTGGCAAAGTTTGCAAATGACACCAAATTATGGGGAGTGCAGTCACCCCGGAGGATATCTTGGGGATACTGGCTGACCTGGTCAGGCTTGCAAGCTGGGTAGATGTAAACCTGATGATATTTAACACTGAGAAATGTAAAGTGCTCCATCTGGGAAGAAACAACTCACAACACACTTACAGGCTTGACAACACTGCACTTGCTAGCACCGCAACTCAAAGGGACCTGGGGGTTGTAATCGACCACAGAATAAACACAAGCCACCAATGAAATTCTGTAGCTAGCAAAATGAATAAGACACTGGCATGCATCTACCAATGCATCTGAAGCAAGACAAAGGATGTCTCTACTTGGCTTTGGTGAGGCTACAACTGGAGTACTGTGTCCAGTTCTGGATGCTGCATTCCAAGAGGGATGTGGAAAAGCTTGAGAGAGTCCAAAGGAGAGCTATACGTATGATCAGAGGTCTAGAGAGCAGGGCATATGTGGAGAGGCTGAAAGACATGGGACTGTTCAGCCTGGAGAAGAGAAGGCTTAGAGGGGACTTGGTGGCAGCCTATAAGTATCTAAGCACATCATGACCTGGGGGAGCAACTGTTCGCCAAGGCCCTCCAGGGGAAGGCAAGAAATAATGGTAATAAACTCCTAGGCTAGGGACAGACATTCAAAAAGCCTAAGCCTAAATTGATTCAATATTTGCAGGTTGGCCTAACCTGGCTGGGCTGAACCGGTTTTTAATTGCACAGACATTCCCTCTACACCAGAGGTTCCCAACTGGGCTGTGAAGGGTTGGCTGCCAGGCTGTGGCACAGGCCCCCTGCTCAGAGCCCTGTCTCTTCACCCAGGTAAGCAGTCTCCACCACCAACAATGACATGCGGGGTTAAAGCTGGGTGGCCCCAAGAGGGAGGCAGCCAGCTGCATGCACCCTGTCCCACTCCTGTGCCAGTCTGCAGTATAAAAAAGGTTGGGAACTCTGGACTGAGGAAATGCAGGCATGTGCCTGCAGTGGCTCAGGCCAGAAGCGGTGGGGACACTAGAGCAGCTCTCCCTTCCCTTCTATAGTGCTGAGCTGCGGTGATTTGTAGCCAGGCCCTGGCAGGACACTCTGATTAGAGAGGGGTTCACCCCCACCCACCAACCCAACAGCAAGTTGATAACACAATGTTTATTACCCCTAACTCAGTGTTCATCAGCCCATTAAGAAAACAAAAGCCTCTCTCCTTAGGTCAAGCTCTTCTTAAACAACTTTTTCCAAGGAAGGAACAGAGAGGCATTACCAGCTGACCTGTTGATTAGCTCCAAGAAGCCCTAAGCAGACACTGTCCTGTCTGCATTTGTCCTGTCTGCCTTACACAGACACATCTCAGCATTAGTTAAAATATTACATGCTGGCTATGGTCCATGCTCTGGGAGAGGGGAGGGAGGAATCCCTGCTTGAGCAGGGAGGGGTGGTGGGGGTGGGGGCAGGAGGAAGCCAGGAAGATGCCACTGCCCCTGCCAGAGCTCCAGCTAGGGAGCAGAGGGGAGGGGCCAGCCCTGCTCTCTGGAGCACACAGTGCCACCCAGGACTGCAAAACATCTGGGATGCTGGAGGACTCTGGTTTAAGTTAAACCAGGAGGAGGTCTGGGACTGACATTGCATAAACCTATTTGACCAAAATCAGTTAAGTCTGATACTACATTGAGCCAAATTTATCTCAAACTGAATTCAGCCATTTTCAAACTGGTTTATGTGCACTGAATATCTGTTTTGTTATAGGTTTAAACCAGTTTCTGATCACTTAAACCTGTTTATGTGTAATGTGTGTCCCTAGATTGCTTTAGATTGGGTTAAGGGAAAACTTCTTTACAGTATGAGTGTCCAGGGTCTGGAACAGACTCCCTCCAGAGGAGGTACAATTACCTACTCTGGAAATCTTCAAAAAGCATCTGAAAGCTCACCTTGCTGGGGTCATCTGATGAAGGGGGAATGAATGTAGCTTTAGTCAAAGGATGAAAGACAGGCAAGTGGGTGGGAAGGGAATGAGAATAGCTGGTAAAAAGTGGAGAGTTTACCTGGGGAGTCAGATGTCAGGCAGGTTATAATGTGTCCTATATCCAATGGTTATACTTAGTCCATGATTTTTTGTATCTAGTAAGTTGATGATGTGAAGCTCATAGGCTCATCAGTGAAAGGTATTTTGGAAATTCCCTTTTGAGGATTAGAACTTAGAGACTGGAGAAAATAGTTTTCTTGTAAGAAATGTGTCCCCACAGGTACTTGGGTAGTCTTGTCTTTGTTAGGTTTTCAGTGTGCATTCATTCTCATGTGCAGCTGTTGTTTGGTCTCTCCTACATATTTTCCATCAGGGCATTTCTGGAGGTGCAGGTGTAAGGTCCTGGCATGTTGATGGTTCTGTTGTCAGGTATAGTAATTGTGGTGGTGGTGAAGATGTGTTGGCAGGCTTTACATTTCTTGTCCCAGCATGGTCTGGATCCATTCAGTGCATTTTGGGCCATAGGAACTTTGCTTCTGGTGATGAAGTTGGTGAGGTTCAGTGTTTGTTTAAAGAATAGGATGGATGAAATAGGAGGAAGATCTCTTTGAGAATTGGGTCTCCTGCTAGTATGGGTTGCAATTGTTTGAGGATTTTCCATATAGGTTCCAGGGAGGGATGATATGTCATAACTAATGGTGTGTGATTTGTGTGGGGGTTTCTTCTGTACTAAAGTAATTCTTCACATGGTATCTAGGTGGTTCTTTTAAAAGTGCAATCTAGCTCTCTGGAGGAGTGTCCTTGTTGAGTAAAGGGCAGTCTTTTACATGTCCAGGTGATGGGTATTAAATCCTTAAAAGTAAAAATATTTGAAAGCTGAGCAGTAACTAATACCCAGCCAAAAGGCAATATAATATTATACGAGACGCCCCTCTCTGAAAGCGAGACCTCTTTTTACGTCTATAAGTAAAGAACAGTGATGCTGTTGAGTTGGTCCATTTCCACTTTGGAAGTCTTATCTCTGTATCTGGAGTCAAGGGAAACTACTGAATGAAAATCAGACATCTTCTTTAGGTGCCTAATATATTTCAGGAACTTAATTTTATGCATCTTTTATACATTTTCAACACAGTCTATAAAATACTTTGGGATGCCCTTAAATGAAAACCCTCAACAATCACAGCATCATGGTGTTTTCAGACCTGCAAACACCTTAACTGAAAGAGGAATAGAACCGTTTCAATTATAATAATAACAGTAATGTATTCCTTGCAATTGAAAAGGTAAAATAACAATGATGATGTATGTATACAGTTCTTCTGAGAGTATTCCTGATGGAAAATAGTTATGAGACTGATGGAGAATATGCTACTGAACAGAACAAAGCTTGGAAATTTCTGCCATAAAACATTTTTGTATTACCTTTAATAAAAAATATTTTTACGTCATTTCCCTGAAATAGACACAACTTATTTCCAACCAATTCTATGTCTAATGCAAGCTCTTGCAGTATGCAGTTCTGCAACATTTTCTATCATCAGTGCACTGTAATCATTTGATCCTAAAGTTAAGAATGTACTCTAGCTGGGGATCTGCTCCCAAGTTACAGAGAAACTTGTCAGACTGGGACTTACAACTCAAGTGTTCTTCATTACTAGGTCTGGGCCACTAAACCATGCTTGTCTCAGTGCACACCTATGAGCAGATTCTTTTCTACCTTTTATGCATCTAAGTGAATTTAGGCACTGAAACGTGATTCTATTTCATTCTGTTTAAGTTCCTTAAGTCATGCATCTACTTTTGCAATGTGCCATCATCTTACCCTTAATATTGAGTTACGAAAAAGCAGTGAGGAGAAGTAGGACCCACCTTCCTTTTAACTGTTTTTCAGGGACTCGAGCAAGGCAAAACAGAATCACATTTAGATGCCTAAGTCTACTTACTTATGTACAGGTTTCCCTTGCTTTATGTGGGTTCTGTATGTGTGAATTCACTCTTATGTGATGACCATTTTTATACCAAACATGTGTTATGTGTGAGGTAAGTTCACTCTCTTACGCGATCTGTGCGGTGGAAGCCCGCATTTAGCTGCTTTGTACGATGCATTGTGGGAATGATGAGCACCCAGAATATAGTCTTTTTTTTTTAGTTTATTGCACCACTCCTGGAAGCACTGCAATACCAGGCCGAGTCTCCTGTATGGATCTGTGCTCCTTGTCTGTGACATGTTTCTATAGGTGCCATCCCCATTATGATAGTGCCCTGTGCCTGCGTATACTGTCTGCTGCTGGTGAGTAACAAATTTGTCTTGTAAAACTGGGAGAACTGGGTCTGGGGGTCAGTACAGTCGAGGTCTTGAAACATATCCCTATTTGTTACATTGTAAAGTGGGTTCCCTTTATGTGAATTTGAGTTATGTGCTGTTTTCTAGGAATGCATGCACAGCATAAAGCAATGGAAACCTGTACCTAAATAGGTGGAATAGATTCTGGCCCAGTGTCTCCAGACTAGAATATCATATCCCCTCATACTAATTTTGGCTGTGATTCAGCGAAGCACTTAAACATATACTTAAAACCAATTTAACTCTGCTTTAGCTCTGAACTTGAGTCCACTTTTGAAGCCACAATTCAGCAAAGCATTTATGTACTTAACTGTAAACCCAGTGCTCAAAGTTAGGAATGTGCCCTTTCTTGGAACTTTAATTCTTTTAAATATGAAATAATATTGTTTATTCTGTCCACAAAGGGGAAATTGAATTCTGTAGAAAACTTTAAAGTTAATGAAGGGCCTGATGTGTTAACTGGAGGAGAACAGGGTACTTATGCAGTACTTACACAATACTATTTACTTTAACAAGAAATGTGCCTCTGCGTGGACTGCAGGATTTGACCCATAGCTGATATTTGATTTACAGTGTCTGAAGTATCATTAAGGGATATGGCAGTTATCATCCCAAAGCAAAGAGGATGCAGATTACTCCCACCAAATTTTGCTCTTATTTACTTACTAATGCAGCCTTATGGACTGCATTTGCTCCTGTATAACAGGATAGAGGTTGGGCCCCTGTGTCCTCAGTTCCCTGGTGTGTCTTTGAACCAAAGGAACAACACTTAGACACGGGTGCCTGGACAGTTGCTAATGGCAGCAAAGTCTACAGTTCTTTTGACATTAAGTCACTGTAAACACTGAAAGAAAAGAAATCTTTGTTGTATTTTTTTTGGCTTACAATGCCTAGAGCCTTATCTCTCATTCTGTCAGGAACCAAGAACTATGTATACAGATGGTGCAATTTGTTATGTTCTGTACTATGACCGAGTGCTGAAATACCTTAAGGAAATCACCAGAAAGCCTGAAAAGCTTGCAGTCTCTTGTGACTCTAGCTCAGTAAAAGTATAATTGAACAAGCACAATATATTAAGCACTGTATGTTACATAGTAGACTTATGGAAATGGAGTTCAGCTTTTTCAGCAAGATCGAAGAATATATATTTTATTGTACGATTACCAGCTGTAACCAAAGTCATAATCTCTGTGTCTGTCTATTCTATTCAAACATGCACACACAATATATAGGAATGTACAAATAAATACTTAGGTGTGCTGTGCCCAATTCAACCCAAACTCCATTAGTCCCACTGCATTGTGAGTCTTAATAAGATATTGTGGGCCCGATTTTCCTCACATTTCCAACACTGTAAATCAGGAGTTACTTCTGCGAAGTCAGTGGAGCCATAGAGGTGTAAAAGCAGTGTAAGAAGAGAGTGCGAGCCAATTATTGGCAGAAGTGTTAACATATTTTCATTCTTGCTTCACAAAGCAGATTTATGAAACAGTTTTGCTTAACTAGGCTGAGTTTGTGCCAGAAATTTGAAGGAAAAATTAATTCAGCATCTTCATAGTCATCTATAGTCTAAAATATAAAGCTAGAGCTGGGCTCAGGACCTCATAAGGGGATTCCAAGAACTGCAAAGTTGGGAATGGGCAGAACCAAGATTTTGCTGTGGCCCTTCACTGAGATAAGAAGCATTTGCAAGATTTGGCTCTGAATCCCGGTTTAGATTTCAAACTCCCTCACAGTTTGGAAGGGAGGTTATGACACCTGATGTGATTCAGTTGTCTCACTATGCTTTATTATAAACAGCACGTGACAGTAAAAATATGACTTGAGCCTTTGGTGTGGCAAAAAATATTTTCTAGCATTTTGACAGAAGATAAGTCTAAATATCAGCAACAGCTGTCATTCACAGAGGGGCTTCCTGCAGTTATACTCATTAACAGGCTCAGTAAAAACTAAACCCATTTTCCTTTTTTCCCTCCACTCTATTTCTGCTTTGTAAAGAAGCAACACTGTGGCACCCTTACAATAAAGGATCCTTTATCCACTTCCCTGTGAGGGCTGCTAAATGTTCCAATGTGCTTCATTATCAGACAGAAACACAATAGATATGAGTGTCACAAAGCCTCCTTCATTATTACATCTCACGAAACATTGAAAAAAAATCATATAGCAAGTAACTTGTTCCCACGGCAGGCTAATCCCACACACCAGGCTGAGGTAAATTTCGCTTCCTAGAAGAAAACACTTGACTTTGCCAGGCTTGTAGCCCTTTAGACCCTCAGGGCCCAAAGTCCTTCTTATCTTATGGTTTGTTTGACTTGGGTATTTCCTCTTCCTCTTTGCGACCATGTTTTAAACTTTTCTGTGGACAGACTGGGTAGGGGGCCCAGTCCTCGGGCCTTTTGCCGTGACGTTTGAGAACATGGGCTCAAGCCCAACAAGTAGAGCTATAAGCCCGCTTCGATGAGGGGGCCAATAAGGGCACATTAGTGATGGCTTGAGACAACAAAAAGACAAAATAGGGATGGGAGTGAAGGTCCTAGGTTCAAAACAAGTGCACCAGGAAGGGACACCAAGCAGAGCACACCAGACCACTCACGAGTCAAACCTATTTGATGTACCATATAATCATCGGCTTAGGCCCATCATGAATTATTGCAAGTCTCCCTTAGTAAGAGAGGCCAGTGAGGACACGTCAACTGATTGCTTGGGACAAATTAAAAAAAAAAAAATAGGAACAGGAGTGAGGGTTACAGGTTTGAAACAAGGGGTCCAGAAGGGGACACTGAGCAGAGCAGTGGCACATGGGGGTGCCCGTGCACCCCTTGAGAGTGCTGGTGCCCACCCCCAACAGCAGCCTTCCCGCGTAGGCGATGGGCAAGGGGGGCAGGTGTGAGCGCCGGCCGGGGAGTGGGGGCACCAGGAGAAGCAATCCCCGCAGTCCCCCCAGTCTTGCTGACTGAGGGGGTGGGGGGGAGGTCAATTGCACCGGTTGCCAGTCCCCCCAAGGCCAGTTGCACCAGTCGCTGACTGGCTGCCGGGGGGGCAAGTGCTCCCCCTGACTCATGAGCCAGCACCCAGGGCCCCCCTGACTAGTCAAGGGAGCCTGCGGGCGCTGAACAGCACAATGGCACAGGTCCAGGAAGACAGCCCCACACTCGCTCGGGTTCCCCACCCTGGCCAGAGCTTCTTTCCCGGTCTTGCAGCCAACTTCCCAGAGCCAGGCAGAGACTGGCCAGGAGGTCCCAGGCCTTGGTGGGGCCACGGACCCGGGGGGCATAACAAACGCGGTGCGGGAAGACGCGCAGCCAGAGCGGCGGCCGTGCGGGAGGCGGCAGAAGAGGGGCTGCCCCCGGCAGGCTCCACGCGGGTGCGCGCCAGCGCCTCCCTCCGCCGGCAGAAGGGGCAGGGGGTGTCCGAGGTGTCCGTAAAGTAAGCCGGACAGTCCCCCAGGCGGGAAACGCGCCCTACAGCCCTCACCTCCTGGCCCTGCCTAGGTGACCTTCAGCCCGCCGCTTGTGGCCTGATCTGCGGGAGCGCTGAGCTCCCTCTGACCAGCCCCGGAGCAGCAGGTGCGGAGCCCTCGCCCCGCTGCTGCCCTCTGCGTCCAACGGGGCGAGGGAGAGGCCTTTCCAGCCCCGCCGCCCGCGGGCAGGCTGCGAGCCGGCGCCGCTGACAGGGCGCAACAGGAGCGGAGCGGAGCGGAGCGGAGCG
>NW_017728947.1:90634045-90641302 GCF_001723895.1 Crocodylus porosus | reverse complement strand
GGCCGGGGCAGCGGCTCGTGCTCCCGCTGCAAACTTTTGCAGCTGCCCCCGGCACGCCAGCCCGGAGCCCGCAGCCTCCGCCCGAGCCGCGGTAAGCGCGGGGCTGCAGCGCCCGCCGTGCCCGGGGCGGGGGGAGGGGTTGTGCGCGGTCCCCGGGGAAGCCCCCTCCCCTGGCGGCGGGACGGAGCTGGGAGGCGCCGCGCTCTGGGCATGGGTGCGAGCGGCGCTGCGCTGGGCGCTCTCTGTTCAGTGTCGCAGGTGCGGAGCGCCGGGCGCCCTCGGCCCGCCGGCGGGATGCTGCTCCGGGAGCTGCTGCTGCTGCTGCTCCCCCACTGCTGCTGGCCTCCCCTGCCGCTGGCGCTCCACCCCCTGCGGGGCTTCGTCCAGGTAAGGCGCCCCCCGCCCAGCCCCTCGCAACTCGGGAGAAGTTGGGCCGGGGACGGGAGCCGGGCTCGGGACCCTCCTGCTGGGACCGGGGCAGTGCCTGGAGCCAGCCGCTCGAGGGGACCGGGAAGGCTCCCCAGGAGCGCCCCACACAGCCCTGCAGCCTCCCTTCCCGGCTGGAGACGCTCCCCAGCCCTGAAGGGGAAGGGGGGGTGGGCGCCGCCGGTGCTGCAGGGTAAAGGAGCAACCCTGAGGTTTTTAAAAGGCTTATTGCTGTTGCTATTTTTTTTAAAACAGTTTGGACACCTCTGAGGGATCCACAGCTTTTTAAAATCATTTCCACCTTTTCACGTGGCTTTGAGTATTTTTTCTGTACCGCAGGGAACTTGGGCAATCTCGGGCAGACAGTTTGATTGTTTTCCACAGCATGCACACACACAGTCCTAGGGCACTATATACAAATGCTAAATGACAGGGCCGTTATTCAGTGCTGGCAGTGACTGTAATCTCATCGGGGGGCACATCTTGTCTCCATCGCCGTCTGCCACAGCGTGGATGCGTTTGCAATAAGTAATCTATATGCGTTTTTAGACAGAGCCCAAGAGCTGAGATGCACGTGGATATATTATATGTGAGGGGTGGAATCACGACCTTACTGAATTCAGTAGAAAAACTCCCATTGATTTCAGTGGGGCTAGGATTTTATCTGGTGAATATGATGTGGGGGGGAGGAGTGCTTGTGGTATTGACATTTACACAGGGAGAAACATTCAGCATTTAATGTTTGCAAATTGGTGACTTTCAAAACCGATAGCCCTCCAAAGAACATTAAAGAATAGCACTGTATCCATAGCTGTTGCTTCCTGACATGTATTTCCACTTATTTCTGATCACTGGATGAAAGCTTCTGTAGAGTGTTTAAAAGATCAGTACCCTGCTGAGTCTTGTGCTCGAGGAATGAGACTTGGTCTTTCTGAGTGAGATGTTGTTGACCTTCTGTAACACATTGACAGTGAGACGATTGGAAGAGTAATTACTGTAGATGGCAATATGAACAGAGCAAGAATCCCGTTAGGAAAAGCTCTGAAAGTCTAATTCTGGTAATGTTTGGGCATGGTGTCTGACGTTGACTATGTAATGAGAATTTGCTGGGTAAAAGCTGATTCAGCGTTGTCCATTCTCCAACTCTGACTGTTATGTGCTGTGACCTTGATTATAATACAGGATGACCAGTAACCCTCATGCAGAAGGACTGAGAGCGAATACCAGGCTAGAAGGGATAGTGGTTGTCCAGCTGAAACAACCAAAACAGCAGGAAAGCTGACCCAAAATGCATCATTTTGATATTTTACACTCTATTTATCATATCTGTCTTCAAAGGAGTGATTGATGGGCTAGTTCTGTTTTGGTACTGAACAATTACAGTTTCTTTCTGGAAGACAACAGAGTGGTATTTCCCTTTATTCTCTGTTCTAAATTTTGTACATTCCAAAAGATTAACCTGGGATTGTTTGTTTGTTTAACATTTTGTCCAGGATTATAAAATTTGGAACTCCCCAACTACAAAACGAAACAGAAGCACACACAAATCAAAACCAAGAAAGCCACCAACTCTCCCGTTCATTCTGTTGACTGCCCTGCTCTAAAATTCAGGTGCTTAAACTAACTTCTGGAATGTGCCAGTTTAAGGAAAAGGTAATCACATCAAGAAAGAGACATTTTGAAAACAGCTCTTTCTTTCATTTAATGATTAAATCTGGTAATCGTTGATTGTGCATAAACATCTCTCCCGAAAACTGCTCAGGTGATTTTTTTTTTTTTCTTGAAAATGAAAGAATTAAATCAAGAATAATTGAAATGAGCTATACAAAGGCAAAACTGGTTTGCTCAGCCTTCCCCTCAGTGGCTTAGAAATTCTCTTGGCTTGATTTAATGCATAATTGCAGGGGCCAGTAACATTTTACAGTGTTGCGGGTCAGAACAACTTGGCTCCAGTCCAACCTGGGCATTTGGTGGTACATCAGCAGCAGGGGGCTTTCCTTGTACCTGTCCTGGAGCAGGGCAGTTGGGAGCTGTGCCTGCACTACTACCCTTCTCCCAGTCCCCCCCCGCTCCTCAGCTTTCCAACTGGTGGGGAGCTGCAAACTGTGTCTGTGCTGCCACCCAGCCCGAGTGTAGCTCCCTATTGGTTGGAAGCTGCGCCCATGCTGCAGCTCTGGGGAGAAGCAGTGGCAGCATGGGCACAGATGCCCGGCCCTGGCTCAGCTCCTCATTAGCTGGAAACTGCACCTGTCCCGCAGCTGGGGAGCAGGAAGCTGGGCAAAGCGTCAATGGCACAGTTGCTGCTCCCCACTGCTTGGTTCTGTGGGCATAAGCAAAGCCCCTTCCCACTGACATGCCACCAAAAGTACCTAGCCTGTATCAGACCAGAGTTGGGAGGGTGAAGAGAAGCAGGAGCAGCTGGAAGCAGCCTGGCCCAAGCACAGCTCTTTTCTGCCTGGTGTCAGTGTGGTCATGGGAGCAAAAACAGGAAAAACCCTCTAGCACCAAGGGCTGGAGACCCAGTGGCTCTGCAGGCTAGATCTGGTCTGCGGGCCATATGTTGCCAACCCTTGCATAGCAGCACCTTTTTTTATGTATTTTCCTTTTTATAAATCTAATCAATAAATCTCCTTAGACTAGAGCTTCTATTAGCCTCCCCCTAGACCACCAGAAGTGTAAGTGCCACGTGCACATATTGAGACAAAGGTCAGGCACAGAATATCCATGAGTGTCTAGGATATAAACCTTGCATATTCCTTGTATTTAATCTTCCATGGATCCTTGCATATCCATACGCAGTTCCAGCACTTGTATCAGTACAAGCTTCTTTGCAGCACAGATTAGGGATTCGTAGGGAAAAATCATCCCAGGTGCAATCTCATCAAAGAAAATGGGCCAAGCTTTTGGGTCAGGTTCAACCTTACTGTAACCTAGTTTATTCTCATATAATAGAATTGAGCTCCAAAGCCATGGTCCAAAATAATCCTGTTTTGCGGTGAGCTGGAGAAACATCTTCAGGGAGACCAAGTTTGGCATGCTCAGAAGGCCTGGGTTCCACAATAGTTTGTTTTAGCTTATCCAAAGCTGAGGGAAGTGACAGTCGTAACCACAAAGATAACAAATCTCAGTAGTCTCAGCACAGAGCATACAGGCCACATTCAAATCCTGCTTTTTTTCCTCAACATCATTTTCAGACCTAATTTTTTCATTTAATCCAGAAAGCTAAAACTCTGATCCATGCCCCCATCCCGTTCCATATTCTTACAGTATCCTCCTCCTTTCTGGCCTTCCAGACACAGTGTAGCTGATCTGCTGTCTTGGGGTTGCCCTTGTCTTTGAATGTCTTCCCTCCTTCTAACATCCCTCTTTCCATAACATGAAGTTCAGGCTCCTTGTCTTCATCTTCAAGGTGCATTCCATAGCTCTACCTCTCCCTGCTTACCCATTGTTGTCTCACAGTGCTGCTCTTTACCCACTTTGCTCCATCAGTGAAAACTGTCTCCTTTCCCACAATTACTTTCACTCTTGCTTCCATCCTGCCCTGTATGCATAGAACACCCTCCCTGACACAGGCAACTGGTAGGAGGAGCCTGGGGGTGGAGGGGGCTATGTGCCCCCCCTGAGATTGGGGATGCATCCTGCCTCAGGATGAGGCAGTTTTTTAATACTTTTTTTAATGATCCACATAGCATAAATCATTACTAGACAACTGTCATGAAGAAAGTTATTGCTATATCACCAGGCAGTCAGAGTTCTCAAATACCCACCAATCAGCAGAAAACTTTTCTTTTTCAATTACCATCCTTCCTCTGGATCCAGACTTTCCCTTGGAGACCAGCAGCTAGAGTTTGTGACGTAATCCTCTATTCCCAGATATGGAGCCCAGTCTCCATGTTGTAATATACCCCTGGACTGCTCTGATTGCATGGATCCCTACTGAAGTCAGTGAGGCTTTGTACAAGTGTAGCCTTGCTTCCTGCATGCTGTGCAGCATAGAAAGGAATCTCAGTTTGTCTTGAAAAACCCTGATTAAAAAGAAATTATCTCCCAAATGGGAGCTTTATATGGCTAGCTTTCCAGTTCTGTTCAGACAAGTTCACAGCACTTTTTGTTTGTTTCTCCATTTATATTTGTGAAAGCAGATTTTCATCTACCAAACTATTAAGAAATGTCTGCCCTTTATGTAAAACATGTTTACATAAATTGTTAGAACCATATATTGTTTGTTGGTAGACTAAAAACAGAGGAACAGTCTTTACTACTAATAGTTTGCCTAGCCTTAAACTCTGACAGGCAGAGTTTGCAAGCTGATATATTGCTAAGAATATTGAGAATTCTAGGTTGAAACAAAAGAACTATATTTTAGATAGGTAAATGAAATAGAAGTGCCTGGGCATGGCGAACAGTAGGAAATGTAACTGAAAGCTGGTTGCTCAGTGGAGCAATGTAGAGAGCAAACCCTACTTGCTTGATATCCAGAGATCCCTAATGACCCCAGTGAAGAGTAAACTGAAGGGAAGCCAAATCAGTAACTGATGCTGCATCATCTGTGAAATGCTTCTGAAGTCTTTATGTAACTAGCATTTAACAAAAAGAACAAATGCCCAAGTTTGAGGCCTGTGTGTTAGTAGTGGAATCTTTCATAGAAAGGCCAGGTTTTTTCAATATGCCGTTTACTTCTACTATCCATTATAAAGGCACCTTATGTTGAATTTTAAACATTAGAAAAGCAATGTTAGGTCATTTATTTCATCATCCTCTGCTAGAGCGGGGTTGTTCCACAGTATGTTTTTTGTGTGATTTGTTCTGTTTACATTTAAAAGACTTAAGTAATGACCTTCCATTCCTTTTACTGGAAGGCTAACAGACATCACCAGTAGAAAGTTTTTCTTGAGAATGAGCCCAAATTGGTTGCATTCCTTTTCTTAATTCTATTTCATTACTCCTACTTAATCCACTCATGGAAATGCTTAAGAGTGCTTCTCCATCTTGGAGAGCTTCATCTTTCATGTAAAAATTCAGTCCTCCTTCATCTAAATGTACATCTTCAGTTCTTTTAAATTTACATGTTAGGAGAACATGGGGAGGGGAATTTGGCAATGGGGATGACCAACAGCAAGCCATGTTACTGAAAGATGCTCTGTAGAGCAATGTAGAGAACATAGAAATCACTTTACATTTCTGAATACTTTTTACTGAGTGACAAAATAGTAAATAAAACAAATAAGAGATTAAGCCCACCCTTTTACATTTCAATCATTTTCCAAGAATAAATCAGCTGGGGCTATTAATCTTAGCTAGTGGGTAGACTAAGCATTCAAAACCCCCCCGAAGTAGTCCCTTTAGATACAGAAATAGGATGCAAGCCTGGGATATGGCTGGAGATATATAAGGTTAATCTTTTGGCAAAATTGAGAAAAATATCCCATGATTTGCTATTACCAGCCCATAGCAAGAGAGTCTCTGGGGATTTAAAAGCTGGTCAATAGTTCTAAAAAAAGGACAGAACAAACCTTTTGGCCTTGGCTGATATTAAAGTAGAACAATAAGTCAGTATAGCTTTCCCATACCATCAGTATCATCACATGTATACACCAAGCTCCTTCTATTCTACAGATAAAAAGTTGACTCCAAAATCTATGTAGTGTTATTCCATCTCATGATCAATCACCTCCATTTTTCTTGGCTCCCATGTAATTTTAGTAACCTGAAGCATATACCAAAGTGGATATCATGTCAAGGGATGTGGACTGACAGTTCCTCCTTGGTTATCTACAAAGCAATAATCTACCATCCTATATCCTCCCTGAAAAGTATAAATGTCACCACTACTGGCCAAAGCCAGGAAAGCTTTAAGATCAATGGGTTGGGTATTGTAGGAAGTAGTGTCTTATCTATTGGGTCCATGAAACTGTCATTAACACACTACTATATATAAACAGTTTAAGAGTAGAAGTTCTTCTTCAGCTTGTGAACTCTAAGAATGTATTTTACAGAAAAAGAAACCTACTTAGCAGACAGATTTATCACCATCTGTGGAAGATTATAAAGCTGCGTCATTAGAGTTCAAAGAGTCCATGTAGTTCTTGGAAACTTTTTGCCATGGTCTATAACTATCTCCTTATTGTTACCTAATTGTAAAGGGAAAAGTTCATAGGTTCACAGGAAAATAGGACCTCATGGGTCATCTAGTCTACCCCTGCTCAAGGCAGGATCATTCCTGACTAAACCATACTAGTCAAGTGTTTTTTTTAACTTCTGTTAAAAAGTTGGAAAGTATATGTGATTAAATTTGATTTTTCCTATATCTGGAATGTGACAAGCAGTTCAAAGTACTGGACCTTCTGATATGTGCTGTTTAGAGCTTTTCTTCCAGCTCAGCTAATCATAGCTTTTGCTTATCCCCTTTTCTTTCTTTTTTTCTTTCTGTTTCGACTACAAAATATTATCTCTAAATAGTCAAAGAAGTATACTATATCTTTCTGTATTTAGGCATACCATGCATATGAACAGTTACATGTGTGCTGGTTTTAGTTGGCACTGTAATATAATATTTGATCATAAATAGGTGAATATAAAGCTGTGTAACATCTGTAAGAGGAGGGGATGCAAGAATCAACATATTTTACAGCAGTTAAAGGGAAGATAGTAAATAATTACTGGATAGACCTTTGCTAATACTATTTTCATTGTGTCTCTTCTGAGGGTCTTGATCAATACAGTACCCTTATTCAAGACAGCACTTCAGCACATAGTTAAGCCCCAGTGACTTCATCTGGGCATAAAGCTATGCTATGATGCCATCCTAAACCATAGCTAAAATACAAGTTT
>NW_017728947.1:90605650-90634034 GCF_001723895.1 Crocodylus porosus | reverse complement strand
ATCTTCAGTTCTTTTAAATTTACATGTTAGGAGAACATGGGGAGGGGAATTTGGCAATGGGGATGACCAACAGCAAGCCATGTTACTGAAAGATGCTCTGTAGAGCAATGTAGAGAACATAGAAATCACTTTACATTTCTGAATACTTTTTACTGAGTGACAAAATAGTAAATAAAACAAATAAGAGATTAAGCCCACCCTTTTACATTTCAATCATTTTCCAAGAATAAATCAGCTGGGGCTATTAATCTTAGCTAGTGGGTAGACTAAGCATTCAAAACCCCCCCGAAGTAGTCCCTTTAGATACAGAAATAGGATGCAAGCCTGGGATATGGCTGGAGATATATAAGGTTAATCTTTTGGCAAAATTGAGAAAAATATCCCATGATTTGCTATTACCAGCCCATAGCAAGAGAGTCTCTGGGGATTTAAAAGCTGGTCAATAGTTCTAAAAAAAGGACAGAACAAACCTTTTGGCCTTGGCTGATATTAAAGTAGAACAATAAGTCAGTATAGCTTTCCCATACCATCAGTATCATCACATGTATACACCAAGCTCCTTCTATTCTACAGATAAAAAGTTGACTCCAAAATCTATGTAGTGTTATTCCATCTCATGATCAATCACCTCCATTTTTCTTGGCTCCCATGTAATTTTAGTAACCTGAAGCATATACCAAAGTGGATATCATGTCAAGGGATGTGGACTGACAGTTCCTCCTTGGTTATCTACAAAGCAATAATCTACCATCCTATATCCTCCCTGAAAAGTATAAATGTCACCACTACTGGCCAAAGCCAGGAAAGCTTTAAGATCAATGGGTTGGGTATTGTAGGAAGTAGTGTCTTATCTATTGGGTCCATGAAACTGTCATTAACACACTACTATATATAAACAGTTTAAGAGTAGAAGTTCTTCTTCAGCTTGTGAACTCTAAGAATGTATTTTACAGAAAAAGAAACCTACTTAGCAGACAGATTTATCACCATCTGTGGAAGATTATAAAGCTGCGTCATTAGAGTTCAAAGAGTCCATGTAGTTCTTGGAAACTTTTTGCCATGGTCTATAACTATCTCCTTATTGTTACCTAATTGTAAAGGGAAAAGTTCATAGGTTCACAGGAAAATAGGACCTCATGGGTCATCTAGTCTACCCCTGCTCAAGGCAGGATCATTCCTGACTAAACCATACTAGTCAAGTGTTTTTTTTAACTTCTGTTAAAAAGTTGGAAAGTATATGTGATTAAATTTGATTTTTCCTATATCTGGAATGTGACAAGCAGTTCAAAGTACTGGACCTTCTGATATGTGCTGTTTAGAGCTTTTCTTCCAGCTCAGCTAATCATAGCTTTTGCTTATCCCCTTTTCTTTCTTTTTTTCTTTCTGTTTCGACTACAAAATATTATCTCTAAATAGTCAAAGAAGTATACTATATCTTTCTGTATTTAGGCATACCATGCATATGAACAGTTACATGTGTGCTGGTTTTAGTTGGCACTGTAATATAATATTTGATCATAAATAGGTGAATATAAAGCTGTGTAACATCTGTAAGAGGAGGGGATGCAAGAATCAACATATTTTACAGCAGTTAAAGGGAAGATAGTAAATAATTACTGGATAGACCTTTGCTAATACTATTTTCATTGTGTCTCTTCTGAGGGTCTTGATCAATACAGTACCCTTATTCAAGACAGCACTTCAGCACATAGTTAAGCCCCAGTGACTTCATCTGGGCATAAAGCTATGCTATGATGCCATCCTAAACCATAGCTAAAATACAAGTTTGGAAATTGTAGTTATTAATTTATAGTATCACTTCTTTAAAATAGGATTTGGCATTTGAAATCTGATTCAGAAGGAGTCTGTTTAGAGACCCATGGACCTGAGTACCCATTAGAAGCTATTGAGACCTTTGTAAAAAATCATTTTTATAAGGTTAACTTTTCTTCTTTAATTTTATTTTGTGTCAGGTTTGTTGTGTTATGATCCTCCAATATTCTCTAGGTTGATCAATATGTTAATATTACAAATATTTTGCTAGAAACATACTGTAAAAGCTACTTGTTGTGACTACTGAGCTGTTAAGTGTTGTATACAAGGGATGACAAAAATATAGTCAAAGTGCCAAATGATGCCTCCAGGGTTCTGTAATTCCCCATAATTACCTTTCTTGTTAACATTATATATATAATCAGAGAGATTAATGGCATAGCATGGAGTATACAGTCTAGACTGGAATGTGTGTATGGTGTATGCAGTCCTCAGATGAGCAAAATTTGGGCCCTCTTCATTCTCTCTTATTAGGGCAAAGAGCAAAGTTTGACAAAAATAGACTGTAAACACATGGAAAAGGTAATTTGGCAGAACAGGACGAAGACCTAATCTGGTCCTCACATCGGTCCTTAAGGAAAGGAATCTAAACAACTTGTAATGTTTATTAGCTCTCTTTAGCTTGAGGCAGGTTACCAGTAAATAACTCATATTTTTTTTATTACAGATCACTCAGGGTGAACCCCAGAAGTCATGTTCCAAAGCTGTAGCAGAGAAAGTTACGGAGAGTTGTCAACAAATTTGCCAGTGTAGACCACCTCCTCCTTTACCACCCCCTCCACCACCTCCACCACCACCAAGGTTGCTTGTAGTCCCAAGTAAGTAGAGACACCTATTATTGTGTATGTTGGATAAAGGAGAGAGTTGTAGGGGACATTTGAACAGATGGGAAGTGAAAGAGTGTGGGAGAGGGCAAAACTGCCTTGCTTGTAGTTTTCCACTTAGAAATGAAATAATGCTGTTAGTGAAATGGAAATACATCTTCTGAGCAATTAATAATGTCTTGTTTTTGTAGAAGAGCCAGAGAAATGCCCACTTCTCATTAAGTTTTTAAGTTCTAAATGACTCAATAGTATCCTAGTCTCAGGATTTCTCACCTTGCCTTCTATAATATTTGTCATTTTCATAAACATCTAAAATATATTTTATTCCCCCCCCCCCACACTCCTGTTTGTCTGGGCAGGCAATTTGGAAATCTTTGGGTAGCTTCCCTTACATACAGAACAAACAATTCAGCCTCTGTGGATAGGCCAGAAGTCAAACAATATGACTGGAGAATACAGATCTTCAGTTTTGATTCCCCTTGATATCAGTAGAGCTATCTTGATTTGTATCAGCTGGGAGTTTGACCCAGTGCTTTAAGTTTTCTTTTATTTAAAGTATAGGAAAAGCGAAAGGCATATCCAAAGGTGAAAGCCCAAGTAAGCAGTGTTCTCAACCATATACTTATGGGGTTGAGATACACATTCAGTATCTCTTAACCTGTATAGCTGCATAACTGTTGTGCAGGTTCTACTGCAAAGTGGTGGGCAGTAGAAGTTGGAGGCCACTGCTCTCACTTATGTCCAGGTTTGTGGACCACTGGATCCTTCACTGAAGGACTCTTGTTATGCTTGAAACACACCCAAACCTAATTCAATGGGCTTTGGTTCTCTCAACTGCTCTCTGGAGCCTCTTTCACAATGCAGTAGGAAACATGCTGTTGGTATGCTTCTGGGTCTCAGATTGTCACACATGGCATGGTTGGGCAGACAGGATGACAGCTCTGTGAGTTACTGGCCATGAGAAGTCCTGCCTCTGCAAAATTATCCCGCTGGATCTCTAGATTCCCTGTGGTTGGCTGAGGGTGTAGGACAGGTGAGGCCAATAGCCAGGAGCACAGTGAACTCCTACCACTTGGAAAGGATTATACTGTAAAATGTCATGGGAACTGAGTCTAATGCTTAACTGAATTAGCTTTTGTATGCATCCTTGCGGTGCTGTAGAAAGTCCCCTCGCTTGCCACATGCAGGAGTTCTAGGGCAGTTGCCAGAAGCCAAATCCACATGTACTGTATAGTTCCCCTGGAAGGTCTAGGTGAGGTTGCTTCACAGAATTGGCATGGGATGTCCTGGCTTACCTGAACAATGTAGAACTACTTTGTGACATCTACAGTCCCCTATGTATATTTTTCCTGCCCATGAACTGTTTCAGGGACTTCGTGACAGTGCTTAGATTCTAGTCAGACATGTCTAGTTCCTGGGAGTTACCTTACCTATACTTTTGCAGATACATTTCTCAAAAAAGGCAACATTCATTTTAAGTCCTGGCCTGCTGAAATAAATTCCCTGTGTGATCAGTATTGCAATGTATCCTTCTAAGTACTATCTCCATGCAGGGAAATGTAAGCATTTTGTTTGATCCCTTCATGCTTTATCACTTGGTAGGCCAATGCTCAAGTGGGTCGAATGCTTGAAGGAAGATGCTGCAAAATGTTCAGAATGGCAGATGTCAAAATCAAAAGTTTGAAGTGTACCTTTTGTCTGACATGTATTTGGTATCTGTGCCACACCACAGGAGTGTAAGACAAGGAACAAAATAATAGTGTTTTGAAGCACTTGGAAAAAATACTGTCTTGACAGTTTGAAAAAACAAAATCAAAGTTTTTTAATATCAGGAAGGTATTATGTCAGCATTTGAGAAGAGACATGCATTCCCCTTCACTTTTCCCCCACAGTGAAAACAAACTCTATCACTTCAGTCAGCCTCACCATCAGTTGTGCCTGGGCCACTAACTTTGCACCTGATACAGCAGTCTAAAATGTAAGTCACTGATGAACTCTGTAGTAAGCATGTGCGAAGCAAGTACTATTTGCTTTGAATTCTGCCGATTTGGGACAGAGATTTGATTTGGTGATTTGAATCACTGTCCTGATTCCATTCGGCCAAATCTGATTTGGAGATTCAGCTGGGCCCATTCCCCGCCCTCTCCCAGCCTATCAATGGCTACCCTGCCTGCCCCAGCTCCCAGCACTTGTTAAAAAAAAAAAGCCCCAGTGGTCACCGGGTGCTGCTGGGTGAGGGGCGATCCCTGCTGCCCCACACTGCATGGGGGGGCTCTACACAAGCCCCCCAACCTCCCCCTTGCTCCCCCAGCCCCACCATAGGTGCCCCACCCAGGCCAGCTCTGACCTTTAAGAAAAAAAAAATGAAAAAAACCCTGCATTCATCGCTCCTGTTGGCAGGGGGTGATCCCCGCTGCCCCATATTGCCCCGTGCCATGTGAGGGGCTCTGCACAAGCCCCTGAAGCCCTGAGGCAACTGCAGGAGCAATGAGTCCCGGGGCTTTTCTTGTTTGTTTTTTTTTCTTAAAGGGCCAGAGCTGGCCTGGGCAGAGTACCTGTGGGGGGGCTAGAGGAGTAGCGGGGGTCAGGGGGCTTGTGGCAGAGCCACTTCATGTAGTGGGGGGCAGTGGGGATCTCCTCCCCGCCTGGCAGCACCTGGTGAATACCAGAGCTTTTTATTTTAAAGTACTGAGCTGGGGAAGCTATTGGAGGGTTGGGGGAGCTGGCAGGGGTCCCCCCATGGTCCCCTCCCCTGCCCCTAGTACTTAGCAGCTCAGAGTCAGCTGTAGCTCCCTGCTGCAGCCACTGAGGACTGCCTGAATCATCAAAGCTCTCTGAATCTTTTCCGAAGGTTCGGAGAGCTTTGAATTGGTCCCCTGATTCGATTCGGATTCAGAGATTTGGCCATCAAATCAGGCCAAATCTCCTCCAAATCGAATCAGCAGCCAAAGCTTCACACAGTCCTACTCTGTAGCATTTACATCAGTAACTTTGACTACCATTAAAATCAAGAGAATTAAAATGCATCAAGAGGTATATGATTCAGGACGTTTACACACAACAGATTATTTATTACACCCAGAACTTTTGTCCCAGAGCATGATGCTGTAAATTGCAAAAGGTCACCTTTACATTAAATTACATCAGTGAGCATCATGAAGGAGAGGTATGAACATGGGGGAGAGTCAGGTGTAATATGGACAGTCAAGCTTTTCTGTATAGTTTTATAACTTGTATCTCAGTCCTGAATTATAGTAAGCCTGGACCAAAAGTGGATTGTTGTGCCCAGCTAGGAGGTTTGGCACTGTCCTCTGCAAAAGAAAATCAGGTGATTCCTCTCCTTGTCAACCATGTTATCACCTGAGCTATGATTTGAACCCTGATCTGATATCTTTGTATACTGAGGCCTTAATCTTGCCTATATGCAGTGGGAAGTAAGGAATATAAAAGATTCCCTCTCCCCCGAGTGTGCCCTCAGTATTGCCAGACTATGTAGCTGCTAATGTGGTGGATAGGGAGTGGGTGAAATAAATATTGGTTCTGTCTGCCAAGAGACTAGCCAAAGCCAGTCCAAGTTGATAAGGAAACTATATCCAGAAAGAAGATAGCACAGATTACAAGGAGGAAGCGGTGTGCAAATTGTGGCTCTTGGACCTGTTGCTGTGACAGTCATACTGAGGCTAGATTTCAAAGGGCTATTTCAGCCCTAAATAATTGAACCTCATATGCCAATTTTTTTAACTAGTTATTGTGTTTTAAATAAATATATTTAAAAATTGAAAATAAATTACGCATCCTATTACCCATCAAGGTTTGGAATGGCAATGCACTGTGTCATATATGACAAGTACTATCCCCCTTTATTAAAAAAAAGACAAAAATTGTAAGCATCATGAATTAATACACATCCCCAGCAATCTCTTTTGCTACAAAATATAAGTTGTCTTGTTAAATATCGATGTTGTGGATGTTTAATTCAGGAGAAGAGGACAGGCAAGGGACAAAAAAAGCTATTATTAAATGGTTGATGCTAGAAATGCACAGTGTGCATCTGAAATCATTAAAGTTGAAGGACTAGAGAGCCTCAGCAAGAAGCATCAGCACAGGGAGTATGCACGATTTTTACCTTTACAGATGAAGTGTCTGAACCCTGAGGCATTTAGAAAAGATTTAGGACCTCACTGTCAAAGCTCATTGTCAATTTTCCTATAGAAAGGCTGCAAACTGCCAAGTACAATTTTTAAAAGCACTTTGTGGTTGAACTATTAGTTGATACAGCTCTAAATCATTCCTAAATCCTTTCATAATTGTTATTGTGGTTTGGGCCTAATTGTGGAAATTCACTAATTACTAGGTGCTTTGCACTCTTGGTTTTGTAGCCCTCATATGTCCTTTATTATGTTTAATGGTGTGAGTGTTTGAGGAGATGATTTGAACATTAGATTGCATTTAGTGTCTGTTCGGACAGTTTTGTATCAACAAGTAGATCAATGTGTCTGAATCTGAGCTCTGCCTATCATTTCTGTATTGAATAATTGTAGTTTCTTACACTGCAGACTGCTTGTACAGAGCCTACTGTTAAATACGGTGATCAAGTCTGAGGCCTAATTACAGCCAAATGCATTTTCTCCAATAGATTGAGTAATAATCAGCTAATTTCCCCTATGAAAAAAGTCAATAGGAGCCCAAACAAATGAGCAGTGAATAAAAAAAGGAAGGAAAAAGCCCTTTGGCGTTCATCTCTCATAGGGAGATACCTAAGTACTGTACTGAAATGGTTATAAAACTAGATTGTACTGTTTTTCAGTGTATCTTGAGGATGCATCCGAATTAATTAAATTAAAACCTGAACTCTTTTTTTGGATCTGTTCCTTCAGCAATGATCTTTAGCTCTTTTTAATTCTCTGATTATTTTTTTTTATACCTCCTTCCAGATGGCATTTTCCAGTTTCTCAGGACCCTTCCTAAATCTTGTGTCTCTCCTTTGTATCACATCTACCTTAAGTTTTTCTAGACAGCCTATTACTTGCCATCATATTTTATTTAATGCCATTTAGGGTTTCATGGCTCAGACCGCAGTGGCCATGTCTACACATGCATTAATGTACTGTTGGTACTGTGCATTAAGTTTAGTACCTCTAATATGATGGACTACATAAATACTCAGTAGCTGGTGCTAATATGCAATAGTAATGGCACACGGTCTTTTCATGTTGTTTAATGCACAGTAGACTAATTTTAATTCTGTTTCATGTGCAGCCATGAAGTGCAGGAGTACTTCATTCCTGGTTCATGTGAGGTTTCTCATGGGCACATAGGAGTGAAGCTGTCCCATTGGTTTCTTCTCCTACTCCTCTGAGGGCCTTGAAGGCCAGGGACTTGAATTGCGCCAGAAATACCTATGGTTTGGGTATATTAGCAGAGAATTGATATAATGCAGTCTCAGTGATTTGTGAGCTTCTGTTTTCTGCAGACTGGATTTGCTTTGCTGTTTTTACCAGATATCTCCAATACAGTAAGTTACAATAATCCAAAGTATTTAGATTTCATAGGACCCAATTAGCAATTGGCCCCATGTATTAAAATGGAAGCCCCCCAAATTTGTGAACACTTCTGAAATTTTAGTCCTACCACTAAATTAGTATGATGGTCTCCCCAATGTGTTATACAAACAGGGCAGAGGTCCACAATCCTGAGCAGGGATGTGAAGATAAGCAATTTTTGGATCGGCAATGAAGCCAATCCAACATTTCAGATTGAAACCAAAATTTTTTTTACGTATTACAGTAAGCCCCTCCCCCCAACACACGTGCGCGCACACCCTCTCTCTCTCTCTCTCTCTCTCTCTCTCTCTCAACTGAAACATTTTTGGGAAAAAAAGGAAAAGGCCTGGAGGAGACCTGCCTTTACTCAGGACTTCTCCCATGCTTAATCCATTCTTTTATCTGTGAGGGTTTGAATTCACGTCTCCCACTTCTGGAAAATTCCACAAGATGCAGACCCTGGGGTGTTTTGGGGAGATCTGTTGACACTGTTCTGCTTTCATAGTTTCATAGTTGGTAGGGTCGGAAGGGACCTGAGCAGATCATCAAGTCCAACCCCCTGCCATGGGCAGGAAAGAGTACTGGGGTCAAATGACCCTGGCAAGGTGTTCATCTAGCCTCCTCTTAAAGACCCCCAGGGTAGGAGCCAGCACCACTTCTCTTGGAAGTTGGTTCCAGATCCTAGCCGCCCTGACTGTGAAGTAGCGCCTCCTGATCTACTAGCCTGAATCTACCCTCTGTCAATTTATGGCGTTGTTCCTTGTTACCCTCAGCAGTGCTCAGGGGAACAGGGACTCTCCCATAGCCTGCTGGTCCTTCTTGGCCAGTTTACAGAGGGCCACCAGATCCCCTCTCAGCCTTCTCTTGTGGAGGCTGAACAGGTTCAGGTCCCATAGCCTCTCCTCATAGGGCCTGCCCTGCTGCCCCCTGATCATGCAGGTGGCCCTCCTCTGGACCCTCTCCATGTTGGCCACATCCCTCTTGAAGTGCGGCACCCAGAACTGGACGCAGTACTCCAGCTGCAGCCTGACCAGTACCGCATAGAGGGGGAGAATCACCTCCTTGAACCTGCTTGAGATGCATCTGTGGATGCATGACGGTGTGGTTAGCCTTCCTGACCGCGTCCTCACATTGGCGGCCCGTGTTCATTTTGGAATCAGTAATGACTCCAAGATCCCTTTGTATGACTTTTCAACTATTGGCAAAGTAGACGGTGGAGAAAGGCTGTGGGAGCTGGGGACTATGGGGAATTGGCATTCGGGGTGTATAGGTGATGGAGTGACAGGAAGGCTGCAGGGGAAAGAAGTGGGTGGGGGGTAGAGGGCAAGGGTGCTGCCTGACCTCCCCACTTCTCAGGCACTGCTTTCCCTGATTTAGCTTTGGGGACTGGGGGAATAATTTTAAGACAACCCTCCAATAATCAGATACAGTGGCCACATCTACACAAGACACTATGGCACTGTAGCAATATACTAGAGCGCCATAGCTCCTGTTGGCAAAAACCATAATGCTGCTGCTACATCACCATAGCAATGCACTCCCTTATTGTAGTGCATTGCTATGGCAGTGAAGCAGCCAAAAATAACCAGGTGTGGCCAGCACAGTGCAGTACAGGCTGTTACTCTGCCATCTTTTAGTATTTCCAAAGGGAAGTACTAAATGATGGTGCAGTAACAAAGGTGCCATATGGCCACAGGTAGACGTGCCCTATATGGGGCAAATTATAACACACTTACACATTTTCCATATGTACATTCTAATAATTTGGAGGCTTGCCTTATATTCAGGGTCATATTAGATTTGAGTAAATATGGTACATCAGTAGGGACTGTAATCAAGTGTGGTAACATGAGAGAGAGGCCTGCTCATCTACCTTTCAGCTGTAATATGTCATCTGGCTCATGCCATGCTCCTGCTAAGCTTTTGCAGCAGCTGGGCAGCAGAGGTGACACCCCTCCCGTGACCACTGTACTTGCAACACGTTTCAACGTGCAGCCATTTCCTTCCTCATTTTCTTTGAACAAATTCTTATTCTGTTTTGTTTCTTTGTGTGTGTTGGACCAATTTAAGCTTCACTGGCCTAAAGGCACACTATGAATGAATATTGCCCAATGCTATTTTGAAAAAAGGAAATCTTGTTTAAAAAAAAGAAGAAGAAACTGTGCCCATTTGGCCCTTCCCAGAATTCTGCAGTAGCAAAACATACGAAGTGCATTTTCCTGTGTGTCAAGGTACATTCAGTTGGGAGGCTTTTCTAATTTTTTGAAATGCCATCACAATGGTCTGAGAAAAATGGGTAGTTTGTACAACATAAATCATGAATTTTGGCAGCAGAATAAATTGTGAATGAGTTGACAAAATTAGAATCTTTCACACATGCATCCCAAATTTTGTATTGTATGCTTGGAAATTTGTCTGCACCAACATTGTCACATTAAAAGATCAGTAATGGTCAGATCATGCCTTGTGTCAATAAAACCGAAAGGTTCAGGAATCTACCTACTGCATGATGGTCATGATGATAAATGGATATGGACCTCCAATAGTTCATCTGTGCCTCCGTGTGAGAGCTGAGGAAAAAGTTGGAGGACAGACTCCACTGTGCCTGAGTGAGCAGAAATGAAGGGGCTGCACAGCCAACAGGCCTTTGGGAAGAGATCTTACTCAACAAGACTTCCTCTGAAAGAGGCTCTGAGCATATTCAGGCATGACATTAACTTCTTTGCTCTTAGATAAGGAGTTGCCTGCTTCTCCTTGCCCAGAAAACTAGGCAGAACCACAACCCTGCCAATTCCTGTCGGATGGCTAATGCTTAACTTTTTATGCAGATGCTAGGAAGCAAGGTATGACCTCCTCATTGAGACTCTAGATAGTCTCTGAACAGAGAAAAATAGGGTCAGTAGTTCTGTAGGTGGCCAAAATCTTCTCCTAAGCTAAGATGTTTTCTATTTTTCCTCTTCTGTGTATCCCTGCATCCCTGGATTCTAGCCAAGCAGACAGGATAAAATAGCTTGATAGAGGCTGTTTATGGTAGTTTTCTAGATTTGAAGGGTTTTATAGATTTCCAGTTTTATAGATTTGAAGGGTTAAGAGAATTCAGATAATGTTCTTCACTGTCAGAAGTGAAAGCATTCCTGAAATATTTTGGGAGTGTAGAAGGGTTCTTGGTGATGCATCTCAGCAAAGACAGCACTTTACTTGAAATACTAGTGAATTAATATAAGATTAAAAATCATGGACCAAGTCCTTTCAGAAGCAAAGTGTTCTCTGAAGTCAGTAGTGGGGCTTTTGCCTGATGGTCAGATCAACATAGACTCCTGCAAGGAAGAGAAATGGGACAGTAAACCCTATTCTCTATATATGCTGTTATTAAATGGCTGTGAATATTGCCTGCCCAAGCTGCCCCTCATGAAGGGGGAGGCCCTGGTATCAACACTACTGCTGTACCAGACAATAGAGCTTGACAGCCAGGCAAGGGACTGGCTCTAATTTAGTTAAATATGCAAGTTTTAATTACAAACCACATTTAACTGAAATTGTTGTTAGAGTGAAATCTGAAACCATGTAGAGCAACATTTGACTAGTTGGACACTTGCATCAGGATCTCAGTGGAAGTTGGCCCCTAGCTCTCAGTTAAGATAGCAATACACTCAAGTCAGTGCAAAGCCAAAGTGAATTACATCATTGTGTAGGACTCCATATCTCCAGGCTATAATTGTACTATTTTGTTTTTCATAGGAAAATCTTTCCCTTTTATCTCTGGAATCCTTCAGCTTGAGTTTCAGTCACAATAAAACACTTAATTTACTAATGATTTGAGCTAGTGAAATGCCAAAAAACCCCAAACAAACTAACAAAAACCCTCATAGTAACTTTTTGGCAACTGTGTCAGCATAAACAAACTGTTCTGTTTCTGAAAGCTTGCAAGATTCATTCAGTGGCTTTTTGGGAAGGCTGAATAGATTTGTCCTTTATAGGACAAATTGCCACAATATGCATTTGCAGCTAAGTTGGGATATGGACTAGAATCCCTTAGAACTTTAGAAAAGTTTTGATTCAGATCTAGAGCTGGATTTTGGACTGCTCAAGCATTTACAGTGTATTCCATTTTACTAGTAATTTTACTGTAAGAACAGCTCTAAAATGGAATCTAAATTACCGCAGGGTTCTTGGAAGTTAAAAATATAGGGAAAAGTTTGTTTTTATTTATATTTTTCTACATCCTAAATCCTAGCAGAGGTTTCTCTGGCCAGTGACAGGGAGGTGGTAGTACCACTGCAAGTCCTTATTGGAGGACCCATTAGGGACCATTGTATCCCATAACAGGAGAAAATGCTTGGGTTAATAGCCATGATGGTCCAGGAATTATGTGAGGCAATAATTTCTTAGGTGGTATCTTTTACTGGACCAGCTACATAGTTGGAATAAAGTTAGACAAGCTTTTGAATGCAAGAGAAACACCTGAGGAAGAATGCCTTCAATAATCTTGTGAGGGAACATCTAAAGAGTCTGGATATCTACAAGTCAGCAGGACCAGATGAACTGCACCTGAGAGTGCTGAAAGAATTGCCCGACATCATTGCACGACCCATGGCAAAACTATTTGACATCTCGTGGCGCTCAGGAGAGGTTCCAGAAGACTGGAAAAGGGCCAATGTGTCTATCTATAAAAAAGGAAGGAAGGAGGATCCAGAGTATTACAGGCCAGTCAGTCTGTCCTCAATCCCTGGAAAAATCCTTGAAAAAATTATCAAAAAATCCATTAGCAATAGGCTAACGGAAGGCAGCATTCTTCTAGATAGCCAACATGGCTTCATTCTGGGCAGGTCACGCCTGACCAACCTAATTTCCTTCTATGATCAGGTTACATGCTGCCTGGATATGGGGAATGAGGTTGCTGTCACTTACTTGGATTTCCAAAAAGCCTTTGACTTGATCTCCCACAACATGCTCATGCTAACATTGGGGAACTGCAGCCTCAATAACCCAATGGTCTGGTGGGTAGGTAATTAATTGGCTCTGAAGCAGGACCCAGAGAGGAATAATATATGGAACTGAGTCAACATAGTGCTTGGTGACCAGTGGCATCCCTCAGGGTTCAGTACTTGGACCAGTGCTTTTTAACATATTCATTAATAATTTGGATTTGGGTGTTAAAGGCAGACCGGCAGAGTTCTCAGATGACATCAGATTATGGGGGACTGTGGTCACATTGGATGGTAGGCTGGGGATACAGGCTGATCTGGACAGGCTTGTAAGTTGGGCAGATCAAAACCTAATGATGTTCAACACTGAGGAGAGTAAGGTGCTCCACCTGGGGAGAAACAACCCACAGCGTGCTTACAGGCTTGGCAGTGCTACACTTACTAGCACCACAGCTGAAAGAAACCTGGGAATCTTGATAGACCATAGAATGAACATGAGCCACCAATGCGATGCCATAGCCAGCAAAGCAAACAAAACACTGGCATGCATCTACCGATGCCTCTCAAACAAGACTAAGCATGTCATCCCCCAGCTTTACTCAGTCTTGATGAGGCTGCAGCTGGACTATTGTGTCTAGTTCTGGGCACCACACTTCAGGAAGGATGTGGAGAGGCTTGAGAGAATCCAAAGGAGGGCTATGCATGTGGTTAGAGATATGGAGAGTAGGCTGTACGATGAGAGGCTGAGAGACTTGGGTCTTATCATTCAGTCTGGAGAAGAGAAGGCTCAGAAGGGACTTAGTGGCAGCTTATAAGTATATAAAGAGCCCACATCAGGGACTGGCAGAACATCTGTTAATGATCTTGAAAGGTCCCTTCCAGCCTATAACATCTATGGAAAGAACAGTTTCAAGTAGTTTTGAGAGACAATCTAAATTGATGTAACAGCATGTCTCAGATTTATATTCTAGACAAGCTTAGTGTGTTAACAGAGGGGAGATGTTACACTCTTGTGCTTTGCGCCTTCCATTGTCGGGAGAAACAACTACTACATAAAAAGACTTCAGAAATTAGACTTACTGGAGCAGAACTGTAGCACTGCAGGAAGGGTGGCTCAGCCTAACTATAAGTTCATGCACACAGATGTTGGTAGTAACAACAATTACAGTGAGAGAATAGACTTCGCCACAAGTCTGGTTTTACAAGATGCCCTTCTAAATATAAGGAGATGGTTGGACTAGAAAAGGTGTTTCAGTTTTCATGACACAGCTGTTGCATCTTTTGTGCAAAAGAACTGTTTGTGTGATGCAATACACAGCAAACATTAACATCTTGTTTTCTCCAGAAAATGTTTCCTTTGTATTGGTGGGTGATGATTCCAAGAACTGGTAATGAGATTGAGAGGTTGTAACATCTAATTAAGATCCAGCCCATAGCTGGTGGCCATGGACTACCATCCTAATCTGGCTTCCACCTTACACTACCCACCAAGATGACAGTAAGAGCTAGTTGCACAAAGGGCTTTAATCACCTACAGGAGAATTTACGTAGTATTTAGTCACCTAATTCTAAAAATACAGTCCTACAAACCTCTGCCTGAGACACCTGAGCTTCAACAGTAAAGTTTTCAAGGATCCTCAAGTTCTGCTACTTTTCATACTCAAAAATGTCTCATTCTATGAGTGTTGAGTGGTTCAGAGACTGTTCAGTGGGTAACCCATGGATCCAGAGATTATACATTCCCCTAGCTGCCTATGTCCTCTGAGCACAAATAACCCAGCACTGGGCCTTTTACAAAACGTAGCCGGGGTTTGCTACAAATCTGCATAAACTGTGGGCAATGTTGATAACTCCTTTTATATGGTTGTTAGGCAAGGTTCTTTGGGTGAATCTGATATCTTTTATTAAACCAACTTAAATAGTTGGAAAGCAATTATTAAGCAAGCTTTTGGGTTCAAAAAACCTTCGTCAGGCTAAGGAAGTTTCAGTAGTTGGTGTGTGCTCTTCCTGGATGGAATGAAAAGTAAAGGAGTCAGAGGCTGGTCTGGTCTGCATACAAGATGGGTAGACAGGTAGTAGTCTGCCTATATCCTTAGACCAGTACGGCTACAACCTACACCCCTGTAATATGGTTATTAGAGCACTTAAGCAGGACAGGAAAGAATGAGATTCAGTTCCCTCCTGTCCCTGAAAGGTTCATACCCACATTCCCATCCCTGCTGGTGTGCCCTGTCCGCCACACTTGAGGGTGAAATGTTCTCAACCCCACCTGTGTAAGCTGTTTTACCAGAGCAAAAGGGAGCATGGCAACATGGATAGGACACTTATCTTGGAGGGGGCTATCTGGGACATAGGATCTTCTCCAAAGAGTGTTTATGTGTTGTAGCCAACACAAAATCTGAAAATTGCCCGTGGAATAGGGACTGAAATTCAGGTCTTTCTTCCAGTAGCCCAGATGTTGTTTCACCATCCTGACTCATTCCACCATCAGAGAAAATACTAATGTTAGCCAATGATTTCTTACAGTAATTTTAGTATTTGGGACTGGAGAGAGTGATTAGTCCTCCTTACCTGACATTGAAGAATAAATGTGCCATATGACAAAGATAAATGTGATTGTGGACAAGGATACAGTCATAGAAGCAGTAGCAGGGCTTCAGGGAGTGGTTAGGTTCCCTTTGGTACATTCTTAATCTGTGTTAAGAAATACAAGCCTGCCAAAACCTCAGCCTCTGATCTTATTGTATGTGTGATATACTATAATAATATCAAGATTTTATTACCATGGGCTGGGTTGGACACTTCACTTATAAAGTCAGAACCAGAGAAGAATTCAAGATGTCACCTAAACTGAAGGGCTATAAAACTTGTCTGCAGATATGTATTCATGCAACAAACAAGTAAAAGAAATGCTCCTCACTCTTTTTAAAAAATGTTTTAGTGAATCCTTTTTATAAACTTATTAGTTCTAAGTTTTGATATCCCTTCAACTCAAAACCAGGCATCCTAACTACATTGAGTCCAATTGGGCAGGTTGACCCCAAAATCACTTTCTTACACAAAAAAAATATACCTTCAAAACCCATTATTTTAGGATCTATCAGGGCCTAAGTTGGGCCTCAGTTGGAAGGTAGGAAGTGTCTCTCTCTCTCTCTCTGCATAAGGATCCAATATCTAGCTTTCCAGGGCCATAAAATACTTGATTTAAAATCACAGCATGTTATGTATAGAATGTCTGTCTCTGGCCTAGGACTGAATGTTGTTAACCCTCCCTCTCGGGCAGGGAGCAGGATGGAACTACAAGATTTCTTAGGCAGGTGGATTAAAAATAAAAGGCATCAGGTACAAACTCTTTAGGCACTCTGGGTGTTACACTGAGTCTAGAGTTAGATTAGTGAGAAGACCGCAGATGAGTCTGTGCAAGATCCACAATAATGCACTTATGCGACTAACTGATGATGTGAGCAGCATCAGATGCAATATCTGTGCATCTCTCTCTATCATTCTGAATGACTTTTTAGGTCATATTGTCTGTTGCCTTCCTATTTCAGTATTGCTCACTACAGTAATTCTGAAATATTTTGTCTAATCTTTACTAGGTTTTAACTGGCACGTCTCCATGTCCCCTTGACTGCAGTTGGTACTGCACAGTCCTGGTAGCACACGGGCCATTTTTGACCATACTCTGCAGTAGTGGCAGCATCAGGGTTAGCACCTGCCAATGCTACATAACCGTAGCGATGAGCTAGGTTGCCGCAGCTCATCACTATGGCGGCATAGTGTCTCACTGAGTCTTCTCCTCTTTGACAGGATTTTCAGGCTTTGATATGTTTGACTAGTTTGTCTGCTGATGAATCTTTATCATCAATACATTTTGTACTTAAAAATTTAGCTTTAATACATTTTAAATAGGGGTGTACCAATAAAGATTTGGGGGGCTGATACTGATAGTCAATATTTAAGGTGGCATATTGACCAATACCAATCTGATATCCAATACAGCGGCCATCAGGAGGTCAGTCCTTTGTGGTGAAAGGGGATGGAGGAGGGAAGGAGTGTGGGGGGGCAGATCAACACCACCTGTGAGGAGGGGGCAGGGGCAGGTGCTGCCCAGCTGGGAGGGGCATGGGGTAGAGGTGAGGTTCGTGGGGTGGGGGCAGCTCCCACTGCTGCTTGCACCATGGGAGGGCGGGCAGGGGGTATGCCCCCAGATCTGCACAGCACAGGGCACGCTGCAGGTACAGGGAGGAGCTGGCGCTGCGTAGGGCTTTTCTTGCTGGGGGGTGGGCTCAGAGCGGGCCCCCCACACCCCCTCGTGCCTCCCAGATGAGCTGCTTACAGCTCCATACTGTAACTGCCCCACCCTAGCTGAGCAGTGCCTACCCCAGCCCTACTCCTTCCCTCACCCCGGGGGCCTCAGTCTACCCCTGCCACACCCCTTCCCTTCCCCCACATCAGACTTACCTGCCAGATACTGGTCTTCAAGTTGTCGGGCTCTGCTCCTGGCCCCTGCATGCTGCAGCTGTGCACGTGCATGGGACATTTATTGGTCACATTATTGGCCGCATCAGGCAAATAAAACCAATTTAAAATACTTTCAATTTTCCCTATATCAGTGCCAATCTGATATGGGACCTATGAGTCCATGCACCTCTAGTGACTGAGGCATGGGTAGGCTTCTAAAGTGCTTTAAACTTGTAAGTATATCTCAGTTGAACCCAATGTTTGATAGCTAGCTAGATAGATAGATAGATAGATAGAGGGGAAGGGGAGGATTCATGGGTCCACAGCCAGACCCTGCGGGGGGCAGCTGCCAGGCTCTGGGCCCACCAGCACCTCCAAGCTGACCTGGCCGGTCCTTTGCTTGGCCATCTGCTGGCCACGTACACCAGACTGGGCTGGGCTGCACTTCTGGACAGGGTTCAGCGTCCCCGTCGCTGAGCCACAGCTGCCACAGGTGGCCCCACCCCCATGGCTTGGCCCCGCCATGCAGCTGCGTCAACCAGGGTTGAGCGAGGCTGGCCCAGGCCCAGCGGTGGAGACACCCCCAGCAGCTGCGGCTCCGTTACAGCTGCTCCCCATGCCCCAGCCAGGCAGTGCTGCGCAGAGCACCACCTCCCCGCCCTGTGGAGGTGGGGGGTGGGGGGGAGTCCCCCTCCCAGCACTGAACAGAGTGGCAGTGGGGAGTGGGGAGGTAGGAGTGGGGGGAAAAGTCCCCCTCTGGGGCCAGTTAGCCTGGCATAGAGCCCCCCTCCCCACCCTGGGGAGGCAGCGGAGGAACAGGGGGAAGAGTCCCCCTCCTGGGCTGGGCAGCCCCTCAGAGCCCCCCTCCCCACCCCATAGTGGCTGGGGGAGGAGGTGGAAGAGTCCCCCACACTGAACCGGGCCTTGCTCCACACCCTGTGGCAGTGGAATAAGGGGAGGAAGGGGAAGAGTTCCCCTGTGAGGCCAGCAGCACTGTGTGTTGGGATGGTTCCCGGCTGTTAGGGAGCAGCTGGGGTGGGCAGAGCTCTCCCCTCCTCCTCCCCAGTTACAGTGCTCTGGCCACGCTCCCTCTTCCCCCACCCTCCAAACCCTGCAAGCCAAGGTCTGGGTTTAAACCATCTTACTCAGGCCTGCCTGGGCCTGGTCATGTTCCCCCCACCCCGCATCTTTTCAGCTCAGCTTCCCTGGAAGGGAAGGGAGGGCTGATCTAGTGCCCCTGGGCTTCTGGTCTGAGCCACCGCTGGCATATGCCTGCATTTCTGGAATGAAAAGGGAATCTCTATCCACTTAAAGACCAGTTCAATTTCTGCAGGTTAGACTACCCTGAAAAGATTGAATCAATTCAGGCTTGGGCTTTTTGAATATCTGTCCCTAGCCTGTAGGTTCAAAAGAAAGAATAAGGGCAGGGACTGCTCTACCTTAACAACCCCAAAGCAGAGTTCCCACCAGTCTTCCAGGGTTGAAAGCTTTCTTGTATTACTTTCACTTGCCACTGAAATCAGCAGGGATTGAATGCACTCAGCATGTCAGGCAGGCATTAGACGCTAGGAGCTGAGCTACAGCGCATGCAAGGCTTGCCAAGATAAATGATGACCTGGACCTTCACTTTGCTCCACTGATATAGTCACTTCTTTGAACACAGGCTATAAAACAAAATTGAATACCACTTGCAAACTGAAGATGAAGTTAGCTTTACAACTCTGGGGATAATAAAGTAGAATCTGCTTTATTGGTTCTGTGGTAAATATCCTGCTTCGTTGAGTTTTTTTCCAAGACAGGTTTAGCATAAAGCATTTCTAACCACTGAACAACTGAAACACCTGATCTATTTAAAAGTCACACTTCAAAGTTGTAAAATACTGTAGTGGATAAAGAGGAAGTGTTCATTTTTATTTGCTTCTATATATTGTTATCATGTGATATCATTTATTAATATAACTACAAAATTACTATCAATAATGATTATTGTTTTTGTCAACCGTATTTGTTATGCTTATAATAGATCCATTTCTAGTGTGTATTTATGTTAATTATTAGTAATTATGTTCACATTTAGTAATGTATATTAATAATTATGTTAAAATTATTAATGACATTTAAAACTCCCTTATATACTATGAAGACACTGAAAACATTTTTATCCTGCTTATTGTAAAAACAAGGCAAGAAAAAATAATGAATCTGTACAAGAATGATGCATTCCTGTGGGCCTCCTATAATCAGGACAATTGCTTAGTTTTCTGTTTCTACAGTGCTTGTGCCAATTAAGAGGTGCTTACTGACTTGACAAAATGAGCGCCACTCTGCTCCTGCCACTGCCAAAAGATTGTTTGGAAAAACAGCAGCCTCTGACTCATCAATAGCTTCACTGAAGGCTTTTAACTTCTTAATCAGTGGAGCATTTACAGGCATTTACAGATAGACGAACATTCACATGAGGAACAAATGTCTCCAGTTTAGCCAAGTCATTTGATAAAGAGAAGCACCTAGACTAAGACTACAGTAGAATATTAAGGCAGAAAGAGGTTCCAGTACAGAATTAGCATAGTATCCAATACATCCTGTATCAAAAGTATATAATCTCTAATACTATAAACTTTAATCTCCAGTGGACCCGGAGCCAGCACTGCGTGGGTTTTTCATGCCGGGGGGTGGGCTCAGCGTGGGCTCAGGCAGCGCTTTTCCCAGAGCATGGATGGAAGCGGGGTGTTCATTCAGCGCTGTGCTGGGTGGTGGCACAGGGCTGGGAGTGGAGCTGCAGGATATGTGCAGCAACCCCACCTTGCAGTGCCACTGCCGCGTGCCCTGAGCACAGCACAGCACAGCCCAGCCCCTGCTGGGAAGAGCTCAGCACAGCATCCAGCCCCAGCCCCCAGCAGCATCCCACCCTGCCCCATGCACAGATCTAGGGCACATGCCCCCCATGCCCTCCCGGGGTGCATGCAGTGGCAGGCGCACATGCACATAGTGCACCTGGCCTGATTGCCCTCCTCCCACTCTCCCCTGCACTTTGCAGACTTGAATTCTGCCAGCCTGCAAAGGGAAACCTGCTGTCTCCCATATTTTTCTCCTTTAAAAGAGAAAATCTGTGCGTCTCTCCTTAAAATGAGAAGAATCTGTGTTTTTCTGTGCTGAATGGAAAATCCAGATTCCTGATAATGACACCTGGGAAGAAGAGGCCATGTGACCTACTTCATAGGGAATAGACTAGAGTTGGTATATTTGGGTCCTGTTCCTGCTTCTGACTGGATGTATGGCCTTTGGCAAGTCACTTAGTCTCTGACTCAGTTCATAGATTTCATAGACATTAGGGGCTGGAAGGGACCTTGTGAGATCATCAAGTCTGGTCCCCCTGCCATAGGCAGGAAGTCTGCTGGGGTCAAGTGATCCCAACAAGATAAACATCCAGACGCCTTTTCAATGAGTTTAGTGTAGGTGCTTGCACCACCTCTGCGGGGAGTCTGTTCCAGACCCTGGGCACACAGAATGTAAAGAAGTTTTTTCTTACGTCCAGTCTAAAGCGGCCTTCCAGGAGTTTGTGGCCATTAGACTTTGTTATCCCTTGGGGAGCCATGGTCCTAATATACCTCCCTTATATACTTGTAGGCTGCCACCAAGTCCCCCCTGAGCCTTTTCTTCTCCAGGCTGAAGAGTCCCAAGCCCCTCAGCCTCTCATCGTAAGACTTGCCTTCTTGGCCTTTGATCATATGGGTGACTTTCCTCTGGACTTTCTCAAACTTATCCACGTCCCTCCTGAAGTGGGGGGCCCAAAACTGGACGCAGTGCTCCAGCTACAGCCTCACTAAGGATGAGTAAAGCGGGAGGATGATGACCCTGGTTTTGCTCGAGATGCATCAATGAATGCATGCCAGAGTTTGGTTTGGTTTGCTAGCTATGGCATCGCATTGATGGCTTATATTCATCTTGTGATCAGTCAAGACCCCCAAATCTTGTTTGATCGCAGTGCTAGTGAGTATAGCACTGCTGAGCCTATAAGTATGCTGCTGGTTCTTCCTCCAAAGTTGGAGGACCCTGCACTTCTCTACATTGAAGGCCACAAAATAGACTTTCATATCCACTCTTGCAAATGTTTGCCTTACTGGCAAGTAGTAAGGATTATTATCAGGAGGCTCAATTCAGCTCTTTTACCAAAAAAAATTGTAATTGCTAGACAGTTCAGAAGCTATCCTGTGGTGTGTTTATCATGGAAGTCCAGCCAAGACAGACATGTAACAAGGAGGAGACATTTCACTTGGTAGGAAGAAAGGCCATCAGTGGCTAGTAATGGCCAGCTCCTGCTTATGCTGCTGAGGGAATCATCGCTTGGCTGTTGTTTGCACAGGAACTCTGCGTATGTAACAGTGGCTTTGGCAACAATCTTAGGCAGTGCCATGTACTTTTATCATGGAAGGTACATCTTCCCACAGCACCTGGCTTACAGAGAAGCATGCATGAGAAGGATTAGAAAATCTGAAGGGATATCACTTAGTGCTGGGTAGATGACATGATTATACTTTTTGATGTTGGTTGTAGCTGTATTGGTCTAAGGACATAGGCAAACAAGGTTCTTTGGATAAACGTGATATTTTTTATTAGACCAACTAAATAGTTGGAAAAATTGTTCTTTGCAAGCTTAGAGGTACAAACACCCTTCTTCAGGCACAGGGAGAGTATGTTGTTCCTTTGGGTGCTCTCCTGAGTGGAGTGGAAGCCAGTATGCAAAATACAGGTCTGGGGTTATCAGATGAGAGGCAGGTTATAATATGCCATAAATCCAATGTCTATAATGATCTTTTCATGCATTCCAAGTGGACAGCCTCATCAGTCGTTGCCACTGAAATGAGCTTCACTTTTAGACCAAGGAAAAGAATGAAGGGTTGAAGTCTATTGGTGTAAATTATGCAAATTTAGGTTTAATTTGTCCACGCCCACCCTCATATGGCCACTTGCTAAAATAAAAAGCAGTTATTGCTCCCCTGGCATCTCTGAGGTTCAGCAATAGCCACTGACTGTGTGCAGCTACCCTACAATAATGGCACATCTGTCTGTTCCTGATCCCAGGAATTTATTCTTGGATACAGAAGTGCTGTAAATTATACCAAGGTATGTGTGTGTACATCTGTCCATGCCCTATGTTTATCTAAGGTACTTTTATGGGTCCCAGTAGGACAGTTTCTTAGTGCCTTACAATCTTGAATGTACTGATCTTCACAACACATTTGTAAGTGGGAAAGTATTATCATCATTTTACAGATTACAAATGGAGATTATTAAAATTAGTTAGGTACCTAACAATGCAAGTAGCTATCAAGAAAGGTTGTCAAAAGTGTTTAGGTGCCTAGCTCCCACTGGAACCTGGATTTCCTGTGTCCCTAGTTAGCAAATGATGGGCCACAATGTTTTTTTCTGGAGGGGGAGGATGTTTTATTGTACTCTTTATTGAACAGTACCTATTACTGCAGCCCAGTGTCTGGAGCAGTCATTCTTGAGTCAAGCCCCCTCTCTGAAAATCTGACTGCAGACAAGGCAGTGAGTCCAAAGGAGGCCTTCTCTGTCCTTTTCTCCCTGCACACCAACACTCAGGTGCTCCTCAGGAGTGAGTACAGCACTTGACTTCATGCATTTGCCAGAGTAAATTGTATATGGCGTGCTACCCCATTCTGCAGTTCCCCTCTGATGTATAATCAGGCTTTGAAGTGGATCCACAGGGTGAATGCTGGTTGCTGGCAGAATCTAGGTTTGGATCTTGTATTCACTGCAAAAAACCCACAGAAATCCTTGCTCTATGCAGGTCTCACTTGACTTCCACTGGTCTTGCAAAAATGGATGCAGCAAGTTTTCAAGGATGCATGAGAAAATGGGAGAGATCTTCAGGATACAGTATCTTCTTTCATCCACCATCTCTGATTTAGAGATGAGCTTCTACCTTTTCCATTATTGCTATTATTTTGTAGTGCTAAGTGCCTAGTGCTGTACACAGCACAAATAAAGGCAGTCCCATCCCTAAGGACCTTAAGAGTCTGAAAATGTCTCTGCACATTTGATTCATATCAGTGAGCCTACTTCTAAGAAGTTACTGCCTGTGTTAAAATTATTCCTATGTATATTGTATTATGTGGAGGTACCAGGCTCTAAATCCCAGTGGGCAGACAGCATGCCCTGGAAACCACCAAACTGTACACCTCTCATGTTTCCCTTATTAGTAGTTACAGCAGAAGAGCTCAGAACTTGAAATAGCAAGAGAGAGAGTTGTTCTTTCCTGATGTAATTCCTCGCAGAAGGGGTTGGGGCATGTTGGCAGGGTACTATATGAGAATCTCCAGTACCTGTTCTGTAAAGGTACAGTCAAGCAGGCCGTCGGTCTGGCACCTTTTGCAAATGTTAAATTTATCTTTTTTAAAATTGTGAGTGCACCTTGCTGTATTGTTCTGGGCTTATTCTTAGATCTGGCCTACAGTTTTTTGCTGACGAAAATAGAACAGGGTAGGGGAAGAGGGGCTTTAAAATAAAACCATTTGCTGAAGAATTACATTATGACATGATATTAACACAATTTTTAGGAAGCAAAGATCTAATATTACAAGAGCATGCTTCACTGGAGTGCTTTGTATTTTAAAGTCTCTTTTTCAGTATTTATCTCTGTGTACTGTGGCATGAATGATACCCATGGTTTGCTGTGCATTGATTTTTATTACTGAGGAGAGACATGTGAGCTTTCTGAGTGTGTGATTTGCCATATGAGTGTGAGGCTGTGTATATGTGCAATGAAGTGGATGGTACTGTATGTGCAGGCTCATACTGTATCTCAGCTATTCAACTATTAGCACTGAGAATTGTTGTCCCTTGGCCAATTCTGCATTGTTGCTGTTCCATATGTACTATGTTTCTCCAATTGCTGTATTTAGTTAGTTGATAGGAAAATAAAAAAATAAAAATTGGGTTTATTAAGTAAAATAACATTTAATCCACATAGAAACATAAAATGTTCTTCCATAACAGGGTGAAAACTTTTTCTTCTTATTTTAGAGATAGAGAAACAAAGAATAACAATAACAGTAATAATAATGAAGTTGAATCACTGTTTATGAAAAATGATACTATGTACTTCTGATTTAGTTTATAAGGTGCAAATATACCTTGCCTTCTGCCTGACTTCAGACTAATATGGCTAACTACCTCTCTTTTATACAATACTTGTCATTTCTAGGTCTTTCAGTGCTTTACAGTGGAAGTCAGTGCCATTAACTCCATTTTACAACTGGAGAGGCTGAGGCACAGAGAGCTGAAGTGACATACCTACAGCCATCTGGCATGTTGATGAGGAGCTGGGACCAGATTCAAATTCTTCTGGTCCCAGACTGGGTTTTAATTCATGAGGCATCACTGTCTAATCATCAAAGAACTATTAAGACCTACATTTTAAAATCTGGAAGCCTCTTCTATTCCTAGCCTGGTACCAAAATAAAAGTGTCCTGAATTTTTCAGTTTGCTGAGTGTGCTAGAGCCTCTGAAAATCAGGCCACTTTTATATAGCTTCTTGAATACTAATTTAAAAGCAAATCTTCAGGCATTTGTGGTCTGCTTTTTAGAAGCCCTAGATACCTGCAGATCTGATTGACTTCTGTGGGAACTGTTGACTTTGGACCACTTCAGGAAATCAGGCCGCCATGCTTGGATATACTGGCTTGACTGACTTAATCACAGAGCAGGTCAGTGACAGGGCAGATGACAGAAGCCAGATCTCTCAGTTACCAAATGCCTGCCTCCTCCCCTGAACCAAACTGTACCCTTTCTGTTACTTTACATCCCAAACATGGGGTCTCATGAACCACTGCATTTCTCTAGTTTTGTACAGATTCAGCTAGTGGAAAATTAAGTAATGCAATGGCATACTGGTCTATTGAGTGGCTGTCAAGGTTTTAGACTGAAGGCAACCCTTAGAAAGTGCCAGCTCTTAGCTTCCACTCACTTTTTTTTACTGTGGAAAAATAGAATGACACCCTGGTTGAGAATCACTGGTCTACTTGTGTTCATGAGGTTTCTAAAGCTATTGTGCTTCTGTAAGGAGGCAACTGAATTTCAGCTGTAAACTTCACTGAAGTCAATTCTAATTTGTTCAGGACAAAAATCAATGGAGTTGGATTTAATCAGAATAAAAGAGAGAATCAGATGGATAAGTAGCATACTTTTCTTAGTGGAAGACTGCTACTTAGCAAAGTGGTGTGACAGAATCGTCTGAGGATGATAGCTGATCATGAGCTGAGCATGTGTGTTACTGTAAATGTCATAGTTGGATGTTAATGCAGAGCTATAGCATTATGTTATCATTCATTTATTAACAATCCCTGGGAGTTGAGGATGATTGTCTTCTATGATTGTCTTATTTGTGGGTCTGAAGGTGGCTGACAAGACCGATCTGGGATCAACAGGGTCTTATTGGAACTCAAGTTCTACTACAATCATGCCTGTGCATGATTTTTCTTATTGTGGAGAAGCTGCTGCACCTCAGTAGAGTGGGGGTAATGACATTTAGCCTTCATTCTTAAAAGGGTTTAGGGATCTACAAATGAAATCGCCATAGAAGAGCTAATGATGTAGTAGAGAAACTTAATTTTGCAACTGAATTTTAACTCAGATGTGCAGATCCCTCAACCTTCAGAATATAGAATCATAGAAAAATAGGGCTGGTAGGAATCAGGGGGTCATCTAGTCCAATCCCCACTAAAGGTAGGATCTACACCATCTTCTCCAAGTGTCCATTTGATTTGTATAGTTTACTTGTACTCCCAATCCACCATCGTTCACTTAATAAATGCAGTCTCCAAATGCATACCAGGAACAAGCCCCCTTCTTCTACTGTGCCATTCACCACCTTCCATTAGCCATGCCAGTTAGAACATTTCTGCAAAATGACTCCCTTCATATGTCTTGCAAGCTCCACTTCCTGTAACTAAGCACGTTTCTCACTTTAAAAAGAAAATATTTTTAGAATGAAAAAAAAAGTCAAGGAGAAAAGGAAAAAGTGACAGTGTAGAAAAACAATGTCTACAGTTTAAAAGCTGTGGGGGAAGGAATTTCTCCAGCATCATCCCACACATGTTTTCATTATAGCATAAGTTTCCTCCGCAGAGGGATTGCAGTATCCCTTTAAAACAGTAGTAGAACATATGGTGCAGAGCAACTGCAGGGTTTAGCAGTACTGGGAGCACTGTGTAACAAACAAAAGCACCAGATGCCATATGAACAACCAATATCTGCCAGTTTTAGTTTAACAAACCTTGCCTGGACATTTATTCATCAAGAAATTAATTATTAACCAGGACAGACTTTACAGTGAATTTGTCCTTCTTCCCTGATTTATAGTTGGGCAGAGTATGTGCCATGAACAAGTCAGCATCGTGGTATTTCTGGTATAGTTGTAGTGCAAATCTGTGGGAAGTGTTGAAGTATGTGTTAACAAAAAAAGAAAGCAAACTGACACAAAGGTTTTTTGGCTTTGGTTTGGTTTAAATGTTGGAGTAAATTTAGGTGGCTTATTATTTCATCAGAACCTGTACATTGCTCAGGTTTCCCAGTGGCATCCCTACACCAGAGATAAGCGTAACCAGTATAGGCTTGTCCCTGGTTTGAAGAACTCCCCTGGGCTGACAGCTCCTCAACTGCTCCGCATGATGGGATTTTACTTTTTTGAGTACAGTAGTGGGTTCAGATGGAGCAAGGTTATGATGTGATACTATTGAGGACTCATGAGTGCCCAAAGCAATCCGGGGATGTTTGGATTAAGTTCATTGGTTATGACCCAGCCTGATGTAAATGTTGTCTTTTATTGAGCTATTTAACTCTAATTTATATTTCTGTACTGGGAGCTTCAAATCAGCTCCTGTGTGTTAATTGAAGTGTGGCTTTTTGTATGTTCTTCACCCCTTGTACCATTCAGTTCAGAAGAGCTGATTCTCTTACAATTCAAGATCTTGCAGAAATTTTTTATGTGCAGAGCTTACTTTTGCTTTGATCCTATTTCTGAAAAAGAAGAGTAGCCTTAGCACAGGACTGAGCAAAGCTGAGAGCTAATCCTGCCTCTTGATATTCCTGAATCCTGGTTGCCACCATTTCTTCTATACCTTTGGACTCATCATCTAAATATTTGTGCCTCAGTTTTCCCACCTGTAAAATGAATATAATGCTACCTGCTTCAGACTGGTGGTGTTATGATTAATTAGTAGGCCTGTGTGAAGCGGCCAGTATTTGCTTCAGATTCACATTTGGCCAATTGGGGGACAGTGATTCAATTTGGTGATTCCAATCACTGTCCTGAATCGATTTGGTCAAATCTGATTTCAGGATTCAGCTGCTGCCGAATCAACCAAATCTCCAAATCACACAGGCCCCATCCCTCACCCGCTCTCCCAGCCCTAGCAATGGCTGCCCTGCTTGCCCCAGCTCCCAGCACTCACTGGCTGCTGCCAGGCAGGGGGCCATCCTTGCTGCCCCCACTGCCCCGCACTACATGGGGGGCTCTGCCACAAACCCACTGACCCCTGCCCACTCTCCCAGCCCCTCCCCCCCCTATGGCTGCCCTGCCTGGTACAGCTCTTGGCCCTTTAAGCAAAAACAAAAACAAAAACAAAAACAAAAAAAGCCCCGACTCACTGGCTGCTGCCCAGTCACGTGGTGGCTGTACACAAGCCCCCAGAAGCCCCGAGGCCGCTGCAGGAGCCAGTGAGTTCAGAGTTTAAAAAAAAAAAAATTCTTAAAGGGCCAGAGCTGGGGCGGG
>NW_017728947.1:90604203-90605595 GCF_001723895.1 Crocodylus porosus | reverse complement strand
AGCATGGAGCAGTGGGGATCGCCCCACTGCTGGACAGCAGCCGGTAGGGCTGGAAGGGACCTCACGAGGTCATCTAGTCCACTCCCCTGCTTAAGGCAGAATTGTTCCAGACTAAACCATCCCGAACAAGTGTCTGTCCAACCTGCTCATGAAAATTTCCAAGTATAGAAATAGTCTTTCTCAACGATACCAATATTTTCAAGGAAATGTTTGAAATCTTTCATTTTTGTTGAAGCAGTAGTATCAGGAGCTTAGGAAGATAAATTCATTACATTATTACTGCCATTTGCAAGTCATTTCCAAGGCTTTCCTGAAAAGGACTAGAGTCTTAGGAACCTGTGTCATTATCAACATCACCTGTGCTGTTCAATTTGATAGCACACTGAATGTCTCTCTTTGCAGGTCAGGCCTGCTACATTTTCTTCTCTGCCCTGCTTTGGTTTGAAAGTGAATGCTTTCTTGATTTTTGATTTAGCCAAGTACAGTACAATCCTTTCTTTGAAGGACTGTTTAGACGCGTGGCTTGCAAAGGAAAACATGGGTCTTGTTCCCACCAACAGAAACAATTGTAAAACGTAACCATGGAAGATCTATATTTGCACTGAAGTCTGAGCAACAAATTTCTTCATAGCGCACTTTGTGAGAAGGTGTGTATGTTTTTTTCCATGTTGGCTAGCTTTGTCTGTCAGAGCAGCCTTGAGTACATACAGCATGTTCTTATGACGTGGATTATCCAAACACATTTGTAAATGTTCCCTTGTAATAAAAGACAATAAACAAGCAGAGAACTCTTGAACTAATGCTGACTCACACATATTACAACACTGCTATTATAACAAAAGACTAGATAGGCCCCAAACAGAAACCTGGACCTGAAGAGCCCAAAACCTCAGGGACGTTTTAAATTTAGATCCCAGTTTGAACTCTTCAGTTTTCCAAGTGATTATCTGCCACCCAGACAAATAGTAAATACTTTGGGTTGGATCCTTAACCATGCTGATTTAGTCCAACTGATGGGGATCAGCCAGGTTATATTAGCCTAGGCTCTGACCCTTGACTATTAAGACATCCAAGGCCTGATTCTCATTTACAGGTAAGCTAACTGATGCACTTCAAGGCTACTTTGTACTGGGAATCAGGCCCTCAGACATGGACCTGAATTCAGCTTCTTTAAAAGAAGAACTTCAATGGCAAACACCTACCCCAAGAAGCTCTGCTTTTCTGTGGTCTCTTAAACATCAATACCTTACAGGAAACCCCTGCTTAACACTCTTAATTGGTTCCCTAAAAACCGGGAGTTGGATGAGGGGGTAAAAAGCACCCTGTTCAAATTTGCTGATGACACTAAGATGTGGGGGGACGTGGGCACACTGGAAGGATGCAACAGGCTAC
>NW_017728947.1:90594828-90604192 GCF_001723895.1 Crocodylus porosus | reverse complement strand
AAGAGAAGGCTGAGGGAGGATCTTGTGGCCTGTTATAAACTAGTCGGGGGGGACCAGCAGGCATTGGGGGAGTCCCGGTTCCCCCAAGCACTACCAGAAGTGACCAGAAATAACAGTCACAAGCTGGCAGAGGGTAGGTTTAGGTTAGCTATCAGGAGGCGCTACTTCACGGTCAGGGCGGCTAGGGTCTGGAACCAGGTGCAGGCTCCTACCCTGGGGGTTTTTAAGAAGAGGTTAGATGCACATCTTGCTGGAGTCATTTGACCCCAGTACTCTTTCCTGCCATGGCAGGGGGTCAGACTAGATGATCTGCTCATGTCCCTTCCGACCCTAGAAAACTATGAAACTATGAAATAGCATTAAGTGAAACCAAATTTTTTTGACGAACTAAGATGGCGGCACAAATGCTCCCTGCTGTCAGCTGTATGATGCTTGTGAGCATTATAAAGAAACTCACTGAGCACTAAGTGGAATTAGGTATAAATGTAAAATGAGTGTTATAGCAAAATACTGGTAAGCAAAACAGCGTTAAGCGGGGGTTGCCTGTGCTTTCATTGGACCAGCTCACAATGCCCACTGAGGTGCATGAGAATGTGATTGACAAAGAGCCTGTAAGGTAAGATTCTTTATTTGCATATGTAGTTAGGACTGACTATCCTACATAGTTTTATTTTAAGCAGCTAAAACTCAGTGGCTGGACTAAGACTTAAGCCCGTTGTTTAACTAGGATCCAGAGCAAGGGGAAATTTGCTAGGGACTTTGCTTGGCAACTCTTTTATATTCTTTTGCTGTAAACTTGGTGAGAGGAAAGTGCAGGGAAAAGGGAATGCTTCAGAATCAAGGAACAGCAGCCAGGCCAGCTACAGAGGAGTTTCCTAGGGAAGGCCTGCTTGGAAACAGAAGTAGAAAATGAGAGGCAGATTAGAAGACCCAGAGAGATGGCTGGAGGACGTCAAAATCCCAGAGTCACTGCCATTTCCAGCTTTTCCTTTGCTTCCATCTGTGAGGTGCCTGTCCAGGCAGGATTGCACACCATCAAAGCTTCCACCCAGGTCCAGGTTTGGTGCTGTGCAGAATGCATCTCGCAGGTTCCTTCCAGTGCCTGTGATGCGAGTGGTGCCTCCTGGTGGTGTTCCTCAGAGAGAAGGCAAGAGAGCCACAGGAGGACATAGCAAGTCTCCAAAGCATCCTTCCCCATGAGGACTTGATCAGTTCCATGCTAGAGGAAACCTCTAGGACTGTAGAGGAAGGACTGCTAGAGGCATTTCTACAAGCTTGGTGGCACCACACTGACTAGAAGCACAAATTTGTGGCACCCCCACAAATGGACCTGGGGGTAAGAATAGACCATAGCATGAATATGAGCCAGCAGTGCGATGCTGTAGCCAGTACGGCAAGTAATACTCTGGCATGCATCAATCGATTCATATCCAGCAAAACCAAGGAGGTGATTCGTCCGCTCTACTCAGCACTCGTGAGACTGCAGCCTGACCGCTGCGTCCAGTTTTGGGCACCACACTTTAACAAGAACGTGGACAAGCTTGAGAGAGTCCAAAGAAGAGCCACAGAGGCTCAGAGTTTTGAAGGGCAAGCTGTACGAGGACAGGCTGAGGGATCTGGGACTCTTCAGCCTGACAAAAAGAAGGCTGAGAGGGGACCTGGTAGCAGCTTACTGCTACACTAAGGGAGTACATCAAGAGCTTGGTGAGCAACTGTTCACCAGGGCACCCAAGGGGCAAACCAAGAGTAATGGCCGCTAACTCCTGTAAGATCAGTTTAGGCTCTACATTAGGAAAAACTTCTTCACAGTCAGCACATCCAGACTGTGGAATAAGCTCCCTCCAGAGCTGGTGCAATCGCCTACCCTGGAAATCTTCTAGACAGTCACCTTGCTGGGGTCACCTGACCCCCAGTTATCTTTCCTGCTTGGTGCAGGGGGCTGGACCCGATGAGCTTCCAATGTCCCTTCTGGCTGCACAGTCTATGAATCTATGAAAAGGAAGAGGGCATGGACTCCTAGGATGGTGGAAGCTTGTGACCTCTGGCAGCAAAAGGAAGTTGTCATTCCCACCTGCTGTGGTTTGCCTGAAGAACAGATATGGAGCACTAGCAACAGAGGAGGAGGGGCTCATTCCATTGGTGGAAAAGGCCGGGCCAGGAATCCCCCAGGTGGGGACGATCGAGACCACTTCCACAAAGAGGAAGTGACCAGTGGTGGTGGTTGGAGACTGCCTTCTGTCAGGGACGGAGGGATTCATCTGCCAGCCAGACCTGTTGTCCCAAGAGGTCTGCTGCTTGCCTGGAGCCTGGATCTTTGTTATCCCGGTAAGATTGCTAAGACTTGTCTGACCCTCATATTACTGTCTCATGATGCTCATTCATGTAGGCACCAATGATACTGCCAGGGGTGACCCTGACCAGATCAAAAGTGACTACAGGGCTCTGGGTGCATGGGTAAAGCGGATGGGGGCACAAGTGGCATTTATGATCTTTCTGGTTAAGGGGGAGGTCCCTGGCAGGAGCAGACACATCCTGCAGATCAATGCATGGCTGTGCAGGTGGTGTCACCAGCAGGAATTCAGCTTCTTTGACCATAGGCTGTTGTTCCAAGAAGAAGAAGTGCTAGGAAAAGATGGAGTCCACCTGACAAAGAGAGGGAAGAGCACTTGTAGATAGGCTTGATAACCTAGAGGAGAAGGCTTTAAACTAGGTTTGCCAGGGGATGGAGGCCAAAGCCCTGAGGTAAGTGGGAAGGAAAAGACCTGGAGGAAGCAAAAGAAGGAGGCTGCAACAGGGGAGGCCTCCTTATTCTTGCTGACAAAGTAGGGCAGTCAGCTAGTTACCTCAGGTGCATGTACATGAATGCATGGAGCCTGGGAAACAAGCAGGCAGAATTGGAAGTCCTCACACGATCAAGGACCTGTGATGTAATTGCAGTAACAGAGACTTGGTGGGATAGCTCGTGTGACTGGAGCACTGTCATGGATAAGTACAAATTTCTGGAATGACAGGCAGGAGAGAAGAGGAGGAGTTGTGCTGTATATAAAAGTGCCGCATGGTTGCTCAGAGCTCCAGTATGAAACTGGAGATAGGCCTTTTGAAAGTTTCTGGGTTAAGGTTAGATGGGAGAGCAACAACGGTGATGTCGCCACCAGACCAGGAGGATGAAGTAGATGAGACAACTAATGGAAATTTCCCAATCACGGGCCCTGATTCACATGGGAACTTTGACATCTACTGGGTGGGCAATACAGCAGGACACAGAAAACCTAGGAAGTTTTGACAAGCTTTGGGGACGACTTCCTGGTGCAAGTGCTGGAGTCTGTGCTCTTCTTGACCTGCTGCTCACAAACAGGGAAGAACTGGTGAGTGGTGTGGTAGTGGATGGCAGCTTGGGCAGCCCAGCTTGGGCAGATTGGGTAATTCAATCACCAATGACGTGATTGAGTTCTAATGAAAGGAAGAAAGGAGCACAGCAGAGTAAGGATCCTGGACTTCAGAAAAGCAGACTTTGAGTTACCCAGGTAATTGATGGACAAGATCCCCTGGGGGGCCCAACTGAAGGGGAAAGGAGTACAGGAGAACTGGTTGTATTAAAAAAAAACCTTACTGAAGGCACAAGAACAAACCATATGCAGGAAAAATAACAAATATGGTAGGCTACCAGCATGGCTTAGCAGAGAACTTTTCAGTGAGCTTAAACACAAAAAGAAAGCTTACAAGAAGTGGAAGCTTGGACAGATGTCTAAGGAGGAATATAAGAATATTGCTTGGGCATGCAGGGATGAAATCAGGAAGGCAAAAATGCAATTGGAGTTGCAGCTAGCAAGGACTTAAAGAGTAACAAGAAGGGTTTCTATAAGCATATTAGCAACAAGAGGAAGGTCCCTTACTGAATGGGAGAGACAACCTAGTGACAGATGATGAAGAAAAGGCTGACATGCTCAATGCCATTTTTACCTTGGTCTTCACAGGCAAGGTCAGCTTCCAGACTACTGCACAGGGCAACACAGTTGGGAAAGAGATGAGCAGCCCTTAATGGTGAAAGAACAGATTGGGGACTGCTTAGGATTGGGGACAGATTAGGAAAACTGGACATATACAAGTCCATGGGGCTGGATGCAATGCATCTGAGGGTGTTGACTGATGTGATTGCAGGGCATTACCTTGGAAAATTCATGGCAATCAGGGGAGGTCCTGGCTGGGCAATTGGAAAAGGGCAAATATAATGTCCATCTTTAAGAAAGAGAAGGAGGATCCAGGGAATTACAGACGAGTCAGCTCCACCTCTTTCTCTGGAAAAATCATGGAGCAGGTCCTTAAAGAATCCATTTCTAAGCACTTGGAGGAGAAGAAGGTGATTAGGAAGAGTCAGCATGGATTCACCAAGAGCAAGTCATGCCTGACCAACCTGATTGCCTTCTATGATGAGATAACTGGTTTTGTGGATCATTAACAGTCTGGAAGATGAGATGGATTGTACCTTAAGCTAGTTCACAGATGACACTAAGCTGGGGGTTGTGGAAGATACACTGGAGGGTAGTACTGAGATTCAGAGTGACCTAGACAAATTGGAGGATTGGGCCAAAAGAAATCTCATGAGGTTCACTAGGGACAAGTGCACTTAGGATGAAAGAATCCCATGTTTAGGACCAACTGGTTAAGTAGCAGCTCTGCAGAAAAGGACCTATGGGTTAAAGTGGATAATAAGCTGGGTATGAGTCAACAATGTGCCCTTGTTGTCAAGAAGGCTAATTGTATGCTGGGCTGCATTAGTAGGCGTGTTGCCAGCAAATCAAGGGAAGTAATTATTTGCCCTTGTTCAGCACTGGTGAGGCCATATCTGGAGTGCTGTGTTTAGTTTTGGGCCCCCCACTATAGAAAGGATGTCGACAAGTTGGAGACAGTCCAGTGGAGGGCAGTGAAAATGGTTAGGGGTCCTGGGGCACATGACTTATAAGGACAGGCTGAGGGAACTGGGCTTATTTAGTTGGCAGAATAGAAGATGCAGGGGTGGGGGGGAGGATTTGATATAGCAGCCTTTAACTACCTGAAGGGGGGTTTCAAAGAGGATGGAACTAGATTGTTCCCAGTGGTGACAGATGACAAACAAGGAGCAAGTCTCAAGTCTGCAAGGGAGGTTTAGGTTGGATATTAGGAAAAACTTTCTTATTAAGAGGGTGGTGAAGCACTGGAATTGGTTACCTGAAGAGGTGGTGGAATCTGCATCCTTGGAGGTTTTTAAGGTCCAATTCAACAAAGCCCTGGCTGGAATGATCTAGTTGAGGGTGTTCTGCAGGGGGTTGGACTGATGACAACCTGAGGTCTCTCCCAGTCCTAATTTTCTATGATTCTGTATTTCCATTATGTTCAATGGTGTCTGGAGCAGGCATGTGCTGTCTGATTCAGATTATAGACAAGTTTTGCCGGGTATGAAACCTCTAAGACAAATTCTATGTATACATTTTCACAACAACATATATCCAGAATAATCCTCCAGGTATTAATGGAATCTTTAGGAGCGTGCTGTGTTACCTAGAATCAAATTCAGCCTAGTAATGTCTGAATGATTTCTTAATAAAACCAGCATATCTAGCAGCACAATCAGGAAGGAGTGTCTAGAAAGTACAGAACAAACATTGTGGTTGACATCTTCAGCCTTGCTTTGTGATTATTATGTGATTAGTTTTTTGCATGTACAGATCAAAACACAACAGGACATTTGGATGAGCCAAGCAATCTGCTTTTACACATACAGTGATTACACTCATACTGAATGGTGTGTGTCTACTTTGTCTGGGGCAGTTTCACATAGAAATAAGATCACATAACTGAGATCCAGTTCATGACTGTCTGACAAGGATGCTTTTGAAAATGACTAGTCGTTAAACACAGCTATAACCCAAGTGCAGGCATCCTGGATGTTCCTTTAGTTTTAAACTTATTTTAGAATATCAACATCATTTGAACCTCTTGAAAGCTTTTAGGAAGTTATTATCAATAAACAGGGAGCAGCCTAACAGAACAGTATGGTGTTTACCACTGTGTAATTATAACCCAGCCAGATTTACAAAGCAATAGATTATGGCGTTTTTAACCATGTAGGGTATTTGAAGAAAGAAGAATGTTTATAGTGTGTTTGAGTGTCTGTTCAAAAAACTCAAGGTCAGTAAATGTCTCTTCCAGTTGATTCAAAATAAACTTCACAAGAAGTCATCCAATGAAGTTTTGAATGAGATTGATACATGGAGCCATCTAGGAATATCTGTCAAGAGGGACACAAATGGCCGCCCTTCCATAAATGGAATTCTTTGAGATAATGTGTTTAAAAGTTTAAAAATGACAGTAATTCAGCCTTGAAAAAGCAAGGGCACTTCTGAGGGAAGCAAAATCATTCTCCCCAAGCAGCTGTGTCAGCCTGGCAATATTTTGTAAATTAGCTAGAGTACTACATAAGTAACAGAACCAAAAAGCGAGGCACACGTTCATCAGTCAATCAAATGATGAGAAAGCACCCATAGTTTAATATCCTAATGATATTCAACAGGGTCTAAATTAATCACTGCTATAACAGCAAGAATGGGTATTAGCTTGCTGTCTGTGGTACCTATACACATTACTTTGCTCTTTTCTGGCTCACGTTGTTAAAAGCCAAATTGAATCACACAGTTCACCTTCACAACAAGAAATGCCTGAACTAGGACCTTGGACTTCCCTCCCCCTTAAATTATCCCGGATTTCAGATTCTGATTTTGAGAGTTATATCGTCACAGCTTTAAACAGTCACAGTGTCTTAGAGCAGTAGGCAAATACAAGAGAGAGGCTTGAGCCTGAGCTAAATCTAAGACCCAGGCTTCTTCTGGTGCCTTGGGTGGGAGAGGTGGGCTCCGGATTCAAACCACGACTCCAGTTGCATAATAGTCCCCTTTCACAATATGAAGCTGAAAGAGATGTGCCAGTGTGAAGAGCCCTATGTTGGAGTGTGTCAGAATCCAGTTCAACGGTTATCAGTACCACAGTATATCTTTCCTAATATCCCTATTGTTTGAATCAGGGCCTTATACCCCAGCATTTATCAGTCACATTTTAAAATCCCCCCAGTTATCAAAACACTTCAGTTATCTGACCTTATTCAGTCCATCAAGTTAAGATAGTTGCTGTTGTGCTGTATTATTTATGCCCACTTTACAGATGGCACAGACAGGTTCTGTGAGTTTACTAAGGCCATATGGCAAGTAAACAGCAGAGCCAAGAATAGAACAGAACCCAAAACTCTGTTCTAAGCATTAGACTGATGCTCTTCAATATACTATAACTATCTTAGTCCTTATGTATTTCTGTAGGCAACTGGAGAGAAGTATCCTCCACACATGTCACTAATTCACTGTCTGTTCTAACCACACCTGTGAGAACATGCAGTTCCTTGAAAAGTGAGACTGCTTTCCAAACAAAGTAGAGTATACAAAGATAAATTCCAGGTTTCCTACTTAAAAGTATGTGGTCAATCCTAGCTGTCCTTACACTGCCAATAGAAGTTCTGCCTGCGTACAGAACTGGAATTTGGTTTGAAGTGAATACCCAGTACTAAAACCATGCAAACTTCCTTAACGCTTCTAGAAGAGCACAATAAAAGCAAGAGTGAAAACAGTGGCCAGTCAGCTCTGATTTATCTTGAAAGCATTATTCCCTTTCTTACATATGAAGTGGTTTTTGTTGTAAAGAGGTGAGAGAAGCTACAGTCCTTGTACGTCATGTCACTGCACAATTGCCAGCTGCTTAGGTCTGATCCTATAAACAGATCTGTACACACAGAACGGTTGTCCTGAGAGACTTCTCGTGGGGACACTGTGTGGGTGTAAGGGTCAATGCCTGCTGATCTGTTTTCCGAATCAGACCCATATTTAGTTTTATTGGGATGGCTGTTGGAATATAGTTCTGACAGGCAGAGAATAAGCAGTGTTCTGACTCAGAGCTCTCCTCTGTTAGCTTTGCTTATGAACAGACTGTTGACAGTTGTGAAGTCCTGGAAAGCAGCATCGTTTAAATCCATAATCTTCTCTGCAACAGAATCACATGGAAAATCCCTGCCTTAAAAGTTCCAGTTCCATTAAAATGTAGTACCTGCTTCCTCACTGAAACAATGAACCTACAGTAAAGGTTGAAACAAGGAATAAAGTATTATTCTAATCAATATAAACAAAAGCATTAGGTTTACAAAATCTAATCAATACAAGGTGCAATAATCAAAAGTAATGTATTCAAATATTCTTTTATCATGATAATTTCTAGATTCTATTAGGGGCATTTTTGGCATATACAATTTTTCATGACATATATACATAATAACCTTAACTCTGACTGAGAATACATGCCCATAAACTGCTTCAACATGACAGCATGGCTATGGTTCTAACAGGTCAGGAGGATTTCAGGTTTGATCGCTGAAGGTCAAAAGTCAACACTGAGATTTGTTAAGCAGAATTTGGGATTTCACTGTGATTCTATTGCGACACTAACTTCCCACTAACACAACCTTCAGTTTGTATTAGTCAGGGAAGAGTTTGAGTTTGATCACTCACATAAACACTCAGTAGCTGGGTTATTATTTTATGGTACGTGGATGTTTTGGCCAGAGCAGATGACTACAGATACTCACAGGCTACAGTATAAAATTAGAATTGTAATTGAGGTTTGGAATGTTTCTTTGCAGCAGTGAGAGTTGCTAGGATAAATTGGTTGAGGAAAAAACTCATAAATGATTTTTCTAGTGTTGAAATATTTCACAGAATTTCTTTGATCTAAATGTATATGCTTTCATAAGCCTGTTTGCAGCAGATTAGATCCAGTTACCTAACATATATCTGAAATGATTCCATCAATCCATTGCATTTATTTTGGCTTTATGCTGCTCTAATTGCAATTAGAATTTGCCCTGTTAAGAATAAATTTAACAATGGTTTGTGCTTCATAATTTTGTAGATTTAAGGGCAAAAAGGGCTGTTGGCTATAGGATGTCCTTGATTTAATTCTTCCTTTAAGTCTTGTAGAAAAAGCACCTGGGCTTAATTTTAAAATTTCCAATGATGGAGAGTCTGCAACAATCATTTAGATCTTGACAGGCTCAAGAAATGGCCGGATGAGAACCTGATGGTGTTTAACACTGAAAAATGAAAGGTTCTCCACCTTGGGAGGAAAAACCTGCAGCATGCTTATAGGCTCGGCAGTGCTACGCTGGTCAGCACTACAGATGAAAGGGAACTTGGGGGTCATGGTTGACCACAAAATGAACATGAGCCTTCAATGTGATGCTGCGGCTAGTAAAGTGAGCAAAACGCTGGCTTGCATCCACAGATGCTTCTCAAGC
>NW_017728947.1:90575918-90593513 GCF_001723895.1 Crocodylus porosus | reverse complement strand
GCTGAGGGTGCAGCTCTGTTTTCAGATGCGGGGAACTACCCCCCCAGACAAGCCTCAGTTGGGGCCTGGGGCCAGGGTGGGGGATTAAGCATCCCTTCCTCCGCTGAAACGTACTGCTGGCTATGACTGTGGACTACAAATCCCAGAGGCACCTGGAAGCAGGAAGAGGAAATGATGAGCAACCCTGCAGAGTCCTGCTGCTGTAATTTTGCACTGCAAATCCCAGAGACCCTGGGGACAGCAGGAAGAGGAAGCAAACACAGAGCCCATGCTGGATCTGTGCTAGAGAGCTGTTCTCTTGTGTCCCTGGCTTCTGGCCTGAGCCACTGGAGGGATGTGTCTGCATTTACTGAATGAAAGGTGAATGCCTGTTCACTTCTGTTTCAATTTAATCTGTACAGCTTAAATTAACCTGCAAAGACTGAATCAGTTCAGCCTCGGGTGTTTTACCTGTCTGTACCTAGCCTTAGCATTAAAATATAACGCTTATTTCTAGTCTAATTTTGTTAAACTTTACCTTTAAGTAATTGGACCTTATTATAATTGCCTGCTGGGTGGAAGAGCCCTCTTTTATCCATTTCTATTGATACTTCCACTGATACATTGTGGTTAGTCCCTTTAATCTTGTCTTTGACAAGCTAAATAGATTGAGCCCCTTTTGTTTTTTAGTGTAAGGGTATGTTTTCTAACTATTTAGTCATTCTTACGGCATTTCTTGGAGCCTTTTCTATATTTTCTCAACATTCTTCTTGAAGTGTGAAGATTAGAAATGGGCAAAGTGATCAAGTAGTAGTTACATCAGTGCCAATTATAGAAGTGATATATTTCCCACCTCCCCCCCTCAAAATTGACCCTCGCTGGCTGGGGAGTGGGGAGTGCTGGCTGGTGTGCTCGCCCCTCCCCGCCCCCCCGAAGTGCAGGCGGCACTTCCGATTTTGCTGCCAGTGCTTCCAGGGTCAGTGATTGGCCACTAGGGGACCCCCCTACTCTCCCAGTCGGCGATTGGCCACAAGTGCCCCACCAGAGTCAGGAGACACTAGTTGTCCATGTTCTTAAGTCTTCTTAGGATCAGTGCTACCCATGAAATTCCATATCCTGTAAAGACAATTTACAATCCCTGAACATGGATGTAACCATACATTGAAAAAGAACCAGTTAACCATGTTAGTCTGAAGTCAGGCAGAAGGCAGGGTAGATTTGCACCTTATAGACTAACTAAATCAGAGCATAAGCTTTTGTGGCCAGCATCTGATGAAATGAGCTTGAGCCCATGAAAACTACGCTGTATACATCTCTGATTTAGTCAGTCTATAAGATGCATACTTAGCCTGCCTTCTGCCATACATTAAAGCCTGTATTGGGTTTTTTGCATTCAGTTTACTAACTAGTGCAGTAAAATCCCTGTTATCCAGCATGAGTAGGGAATGGGGGTGCTGGATATCTAAAAATGCTGGTTACCTGAGGAGCCTGGGTTTCCAGACACATGTGGAGTGGGGAGGGCAGAGGAGGGGAGAGTGGAGGCAGCCAAAGGTAGAGCAGGGTGTGGGGGCTAGCGGCCGCACATGGAGCAACAACCTTGAAGGGTGGTAGGTGGCGGTGGCAGCTACTGCATGTGAGCTCTCCCCTCCCCCCGTGTCCAGCCTGCCAGTTGGAAATTCAAGTTAGTAGAGTGTTCTGGTTGGAGAGTGCCAGATAACAGGAATTTTACTGTATAGAGCATTGACCCACCGACTTCATTATTTACCGCTATCAATCTTTCTATCATTTAATATCTTTATTAGCAATTATTTTGTATTTTTCCAAGGACTTTGATAAAACCATTAAATTATTCCAAGGGCAAGAACAAGATTTCTATGGGAAATACAGTCCTTCCTTTTGCGGTTACATCTCTAGATCTATTAAATAATCAGTTTTCAATCCATTTAATGTATGCCATGTTGATTTTGTATCATTCTGGTTTCTTAAACAAAATGTTTTCTGAGGCCTAGTCATATGCCTTATGAAGTCTCTTACACCAAGACTGTTATTTTCATCAGCCAAACTTGTAATTTCATTAAAAAGTGGTTTCAAGTTATTTTGACAAGATTTATTTTTTTAAAAGCCATGTTAAATTGCATCAATTAATTTCTTTTAACTCTTTATTTATTAAGTCCTATATCAGCTCTTCTAATATTTTGCCAGGAATAATGTCATGCTGACTTGCCATAATTACTTGGATCTTCCCATGTACCTTTTTAAAACATATTTTCAGTTTTCTAATGCTTTTCATCCTATGCTTTGTGCTGCAGTTGAGAAGGTAGATGAAAGATGGATGGAGGGCATGTCTACACTTGCTATTTATTTGATATAGGCTTATTGCACAATAAAATGCTGCCCAGGAAGCTTTCCTAAGAGCGTGTCTACAAATGTACCCTGTTGAGAGCAAATCTACCCTCAATGTTTGGTTCCCTGGAGACAAGTAGCAACAGTGTGCATTGGCACCCTGGCCCTGCAAACATGTTTGCAGCACCACATACTGCACAGCCATGTTCATCTGGACATACCCAATGAGCTGGCAGGGGGCCCTGGCTGGAAAGATATTGTTGGGTATGGTCCTGCTTTGACCAGGGGGTTAGACTAGATGACCTCCTGAAGTCCCTTTCAACCCTAATTTTCTATGATTCTAAGTTAGTATAAGGTGGTTAATTATACATTATGCTGTATCCATGATGGTCCAGAAACTATGTGAGAGGCAAGATTTTTTTATCAGACAAGTATGGTTGGAACGAAGTTAGACAAACTTCCAAATGCAGAACATCCTGTATCAGGTCTGAGAAGGGAAGCAAGCAAACACAGGCAAGAGTAGATTGAGGCAGTTGTAATCTCCATCTGCATATCAGACCCACATATGATTGGTCTGATTCCTTACTTGCACCTATTTTACACCTACATAGCATCAAAGACTTAATTTAAACTGGTGGAGCTTTGTGAAAAACTGGGTCCAATGTACAGAATGATTGAATGTCATTTGGAAGAGACATCCTTTGATTCATTGGTGAATGGCACTGTTTATTTGCTTATTTAATTCTGGAAAGAGTGAACTGTAATAAAAATATTCTCTCTAACTATGGAGTCAAGTGTATCCTTGTGGTTTTGAGCCAAAAGTTGAGATCCAAATTATAAGACCTTTTGACTGAGTTTGCTGGTAACAAATTTGTGTGTGATTAAGGGTTTTTACTGTGCAGTAAGCACATGCATGTGTAGATGTGTGCGCTTACTGCACAGTAAACTAGGCTACTGTGTAGTTAGGTGTCTCATAGCTCCAAAAGTACTTCTGAGTTAAATGCCTCTTAATATTATTTCTAGGGCAAGTTATTTCTTACTCTGGGTAGTGCCTATAGGCAGAATCTAGTCCTTTAACAATAACCTTACGTCTCTTGTAGTTTATGTTTTTATAAACAACACAGCAACGCATGTACACAGACCAAAAGTCTCAAAGTGAAATGCAGTAGAACTAAAAAGCTTGGCAAATCAAGTCCTCCAAAAGCAATTAATAAATGTAATAGAACTCTTGTTCTTTTTAAAACCAATACCCTGCCCTCCATCCAAGGTTAATAATGATGATAACAGCTCTAACTTTGGCTGGAAGTCGTGCCACTTCTCCTAGATAAACCTTCTCTAATTTTTTTAAAAGCCTACACTTATCAGCATGATGCCTCTCTGTAAAATGAAAGCCTTTGCTGCAAGAGATGGCAATCGCTCACAGAAAAGAGATTATGGCTAGCAGCAAATCTGTGCCTTCCCCCTTCTCTCTGAGCACAAGGTGTTGCATGATGGAGTGGCATGAAGTGTCATCGCCAGCACTCGATTACCTGCTGTACTATGTAGTACTCAAAACACATTGAGTACAAGGTCCTGTATGTAAAATAATTTCTTTGTTTATGTCTAAGATCTTGATGTAATAATGCTGTATTCCAGGCGAATAAAGCATATCTGATTATAAAATACATACTTAAGAGAACTCATATATGTATTTCATGTTATCTTTTACAGCTACAAAGTCTACCTACTGCCCACCTGAGGGGACCTGGTGGCCAGGCCTGATTATTATCATTGCAGTATGCTGCGCCACGCTAGTGTTCCTCATTGTAGTTGTCATCATTTGCTACAAAGCCATAAAAAGGTAAGTTTGGACAAATCACCTCCTCAAATATGAGTAAGTATCTGGCTGCCATGTTGGGTTCCAGTTTCCTTTCCCTAATGCTTCCTGCAACATCCCAGCCATCAATAACTTGTCTGTGCTTTTGTTATAAAACCAGTCTTTATAACATGACTTCTTTACTGCCTAAAGGATTAGGCTCAGTGCACAAGTACTCAGATTTGATGACAATTCAAGATGAGCCTCAGCACAAAGTTAAGAATGTAATGGATACTTTCCCCAAAGTGGAGGTGCTCAGAGTGCTGGCATATGTATCCAGGTTTTTGTTTAGTCCAGTATAGAAGTAGGAACCATTGGTAATGTTCAGATTTGGTCCCGATCTGATTTAACCCAGAATTCAAAAGTAATGAGTTAGGTGTTTTTTTGTTCAAGCTCGTCACTAATAATTACCCCTTAGATTGATTGAGCCTTCAGCCACCCAAACCATAGAATACATAACCAAATTCTTTATTTGGGGACTATAACTGACCCAGTCTAGGTTCCAAATTGTTTTCTTGAGACCCAAATGCAGAGCTGGATGTCCTCATTCCACTGGGGGACTAATGTCTAGACTGTGTCTAGCAACCTGGGTTCAGCTGCAAAACTACAGCCTGCCTCTGCTTTATCAACAATGGTGCAGGCTAGAGATAGTTATAAAATATAGACAGAGGTGTATATAAATAAACCTGCAGTGATGGGACTGGTCATTGCAAAGAATCTTGTGAGTGGAGGGCTATGGAGCCATGTTCTGGCTGTGGGTAGCCAACTTAAAAAAAAAAATGGAAGTACAAGGTATCCAACTTACAGTTCCTATGCAGTTAACAGTCTACAGTAGCAGTGACATTTATGAAACCACACTACCAAATTGCCTATCAAGCATGACAGGGGGGTGGGTGGTGGGAGGGGGCAGGGACAGAAGCCTGTGTTGCCCCTACCTTCCAGTTCAGGTCTGGGGCTGTTCCTCCCCCGATTCCTCTCCCTTCCCCCCCACCACCTTGGGTTGGGGTCTGGCTTCACCCCCTTCTCCCCCCACCACCACTTCAGGCCCGGACCCATTGCCCCCCTCCCCCCTGCCACCATGTCCTAGGACCACACTTGCATGTGGAGGCAAGCTGCCACAGTAACACCCTCTCCCCTTCCTGCTCCCCTCCCTCCCTTCCCTGTTCCCTGCCAACTCCCGCTCCCTCCTGGCTGTAGTTGGGGGTGGGGGGACACTCTGGCCACCGCCTCCTGTCCGGAATGCTCTTGGAGCACGCTGGTTGTTTCAGACAATGAATCAGAGTGCAAATAAAGTGTGACAGACAGACAGAGTAAGGCAGGGGTGGGCAAAATATGGCCCATGGGCTGGATCTGGCCCATAAGGCCATTCTATCTGGCCCATGGGGCCCCTAAAAAAAATATGGAAAATTAATATTTCTCTGCCCTTGGTTCCTGTCAAAAATGACAAGAACCAAGGGCAGTAGGACCCAGGGGAAGCCCAGCAGGCTCCAACAACAGTGGGGCCTACCTGCCCTGCCCCCCAGCTGGAAGCCCCAGGTTTCTGGGCTGGGAGCACATGGCTGCCCCGGTGCAGGAAGCTCAGGTAAGTGGCAGGGGGGACCCCAGGTATGGAAGGGCAGGGGGGGGGGGAAGTGGCTCCTCTCTGCCCATGGCTGGTGCCCCACGCTATAGATGCTTGCAGCCCAAGTGGGGCTGTCTGTGCCCTCTCCGGACAGCCCCGTGTGGGCTGTGAGCACCTGCAGTACAGGGTACTGGCCATGGGGTGGGTGAGGGACCACTTTTCCCCACACTCAGCACCAGCTTCTGCTCTGCTGGTGAGCAGCGTGTCGGGGCTGTGCGCTGCCCCACGCCTGTACCATGGGGCTGGGGAGCGCTGGCTCTGAGCAGGCAGGGAGCCAGTGGACTTGCACCAGTGTCCCAGGGCCAGTGCCAGTAGAGCCCAGAGCAGGGTGGCAGGAGTGAGAGTCCCAGCCAGCAGGGGCTGTATGGAGCTGGGCCAGCTCCCCTCTCCCTGCTGGTGCAGCCCAGCCCAGCTCCACAGACCCCTGCCAGCCTGTGCCCTGCTCTGGGCCCCACTGGTGCAGGGCACCTGTCAAGGGTCGGGGCTACCCATGCGGCCCTCTACAGCCTGCCAAAACTGGGTAAGCAGCCCTCTGCTCAAAATAATTGCCCACCTCTGGACTAAGGCTTTTATAATATTAGAAATTTTGGGGGAGTACTGCCCCAAAGCTAAATGTTGGATGTTTTAAATAAAAATGTAGAGATTTTCAGCACAAGGAAGACAGTTTTATGAAAATGTTTATGTTGTTAGAAACCTGATTTTCTATCAAAAACAGATGCAAAACTGTTGATAAGCCCTATTAGAGGAATCTGAACCATAGAATATTGCTTGTGTGTGTTACCAGTGTTTGCAAAACAGATTCAACCTGAAGTTTGTATCTAGTTGTAACCAGAAGGAATACTCAAGGGCATTCATGGAGAGAGCGACAGTCAGTTCTACAGGTCCCAAGCAAGGAATCACTCTTCAGAGCAGTAACCCCAGGAACATTCCTCTACAGGCAAGACAGACAATTTCTAGAGGCTGCCATTTGCTTAGGAGTCATGCAAAGATCAGATTTTGCACCCTGTGCAAGGTGCTCCTCATCCCGTTTGAACTTATTTCCAGTAGCAATTATCAGTTTCTTTTCTTATTTTCATTGAGAATGAGCTCTATTTGTTGAAAGTCTCCATAACATGTAAGCTGCCTTTTGCAATACTGAAATCAGCTCCTATTGCACAGAATTATATATTTTTAAAAGTTAATAGCAGTGGGGGTGGTAGAGCTGTGCACTTTGGAGTTTCAAGAAGTTCAGGTCCTGGCTGCAGTCCTGATGTTTTTAGGAAGAACATCCTGACAAGGAGGATGGTCAAGCATTGGAACAGGCTACCTAGAGAAACTGTGGATTCTCCATCCCTGAAAATTTTCAAGAGCAGGTTAGATAGACAGGTGGCTGGGATGGTTTAGTCAGGGATGATACTGCCTTAAGGAGAGGGCTGGACTAGATCCTCTCAGTAGGTCCCTTCCAGCCCTGATTTCTTAGGATCTTATAAACAATATTAGCTGGATAATCAACATGCAAAATAAAAAGTCCCTTTTGCTTTTGCTTGCTGGACAGCATGGCAGACACACCATGTCTGACATCATATGCAGCAAAAGCAGCAGAATGCGATGCTGCAGCCAGCAAAGCAAACAAAACTCTGGCTTGCATCTATTGATGCAGCTCAAGCAAGACCCAGGAAGTCATCGTCCCGCTGTATTCAGGCTTGGTGAGGCCACAGCTGGAGTGCTGCATCGGGTTCTGGGCTCTGCACTTTAGGAAGCTTGAAGAGAAGCTTGAAAGAGTTCAGAGGAGAGCCACACGCATGATTAGAGGACAAGAGAACAAGTCTTATGAGGAAAGGCTGAGAGGCATGGGACTTTTCAGCCTGGAAAAGTGAAGGCTCAGGGGGGACTTGGTGGCAGCCTATAAGTATACTAGGGGTGTGCACCAGGCATTGGGAGAACAGCTGTTCACCAGGGCACCCCAAGAGAAGAAAAGGTCTAATGGTCATAAACTCCAGGAAGACCATTTTCAGCTGGACATAAGAAAAAACTTCTTTACCATCCGAGTCCCCAGAGTCAGGAATAGACTCCCCTCCCCCAAAGTGGTGCAAGCACCTACTCTGGACACCTTTAAAACACAGTTGGATATTTATCTTGCTGGGATCATTTGACCCCAGCAGACTTTGCCCCTTGGGCAGGGGGCTCCGTGTGATGATCTTGCGAGATCCCTTTCAGCCCTACTGTCTGTGAAATCTATGAGAACCAGTAATGTCTTGCTGTTACAGTGTTCTGTATCCACCTATTGACATTGCATCAAAATTATCCCTACTTCTTCAAGTCAGGTTGTTTTCCAAGAAATTATGTTTGGGCTTGGGGAAAATGCATCTTATTACGCAAAGCACAATGAATGGGATAAATAGCTTATGGCCATCATGGAAAATACCTCAGACATCGGGCGGGGGGGGTTGGGTTTTTTTGCATCAGCATCTAAATCAGCTGAAGAAAATATATTAGAGAGGGCTAAAAATGATATTGCTTCTGCAAAGTTAATCCAAAGCATTTATGTTGCCTAGAGACATTGTGGGTTCTCCTTCCTTAGAAGTTTCCTAGAAGAGGCTAGATAAGTATTTGGGATAGTATAGAAATAACACATCCTGCATTTGTGCAGGCAGTTAGATAAGATGATCCTTGAGGTTACTCCCAACCTTATGATTCTGTCTTTCGCTGAAGCAGGCCAAGGAACTGATGAACTAGAGATCTGGCCACTTCAAAATAAAGCCAATCAAAAATGATCCTTAGTTGGTAAGAATACCAAAGGTATCAGTAATTCAGAAGAAAATGATTGTGTCAAATCCACTGAATCCATAGTTATAAGTTAAATTTCAAGCAATGATGCAAGGTCACCAATATCCCAGTGAATGCTCAAAATGCTCAGATTGCTCCTGTGATATGGGAAACTATTGTCAAATAAGGGTTTTGTCAGCTAATTCAATAGGTGCTCATTTCATTCCAAAATCAACATATGAAGTTGACTAAGTTTTCTACATCAAAATGTTGCATATGTTTGCTTCTGTTGCTGAATGTTTCTTCAACATGCATCTGAAACCCATTATATTAAGTACTGGTGCAAAGATTTCTGGCCAGATTGAGAAAAGGTTAAGATGAAAGCACCCTGAGAGCACCCTGACACAGTCTGTCTTTTTGGTATGATCTGAGCTTTTTGGTATGATATATGCACAAAACACAGCTAAGAAATATATTTATGCTTCTCTGAAATAAAAAAAGCAACAACTGATCTGTTCCTAGAAAAGCTTAAAGTTCTTTGGGTTGAACATAGTCTGAATTCTGCAAATATTTGGGGTCAAGCAATGGATGGATGATGTTCTCCAATGACTTGGAGGACTCTGAAGTTTGGTCAGAGGAACCAGACTGACAGCAGAGCAAAGCATCTCAATCTGATTTTGGTTCAGATAGCATCATCCTCTTGAGAAGTAAAACATTTTTCCAGAATTTTGGACAAACTTTATGCCATTCTTGCTACAAGCCCGAAGTGCATAATGGCATTTTATAAGATGTCTTGCTGAGAAGATAACTAAATTGCAATTATACCCATTCTGGGCCTCAAAGAGCAAAACTGGGTGTCAAGAAAGATTTTAAAGCCCCTCTTACTGCCATAGAAAATTAGATTTATGTTGAAGAACTGGATGCACGTGGGGTCACTGATACTCACAGAGTGCAGTGCTGTGTGCTTCAAGTTACTTATGATGTTCTGTTTATAACCTGATGTTCTGACAATCACTCGGGCTACTGTGGATACAGTCCAGGCAAGAAACTTCAATATGTACTTAGCCACAGTACTATTCAATACAGCAGTAAGTTAGTTTGAAAGAATATGAGACATGGCAATGAACACTTTTACTCTATTCTGAGCAAAACAAGGATAATCTGCAAAGGCTCTAACATTTAATCTGTTCTTTCTTGACTGACAGGCTTCTCAGGATTCAGTTTCTGTTACATAAATTAAATTTAGGGTTGAAGGGTGTGATGTAGTCCTCAACATATGTTATCAAACTTGAAAACAAGGTGCAGTGATGAAGCAGTGGAAATACCGAAAGGTTCTGAGGGCTGAATTCCAAAATATATCAGCTATGAAGACTGCCCTTTGAAAGTGAAATGGTGAAGTTTAAGCAGCTGTATGAATTTTACTCCTCTGCCATAAACAGTATGTGTATGTTAAAACGCAGTTTTGCTGTTTGTGTACTGTCTTGAATTCTTGGAGAACGTAACCCAGTTCTACAGGACACCAGGAGGTTTCCACAAGAGACTACTTATCTTACTATGGTGTTGTAATATTGCATTGGAAAATAATTTGGTTCATCTCCAGATTGCATTAGATCTGCCAATTCCTTCAGTACACAATGATTGTGCTTTTAGTTCTTTGGAAACAATGACAAATGTGCTTTTCTTAACACTGCAGGAAAAGTGTTGATAAGATTTGGCACATACACCCAAGAACAGGATCTTTGCTTCTAGTATGTCATCTGAAGAGTCAGAAAGGCATTTAGGAGGCCAAAACCATAATTGTAATCTAAACCAGATTATTTCCTTGTTACTTGGCAGTACAGTAAAAGTTTTATTATCATTTATATAGCTTACATTTGTTACAAAAACATAAGGGAGCCAACTCACAATTCTGTCTTTTTTCTAGAGAAATATCTATACTGTTGGTTACCTCCTAGTAGGTGGGACAGCATGCAAAAAATATAGCTGAGTTTAGAGCTACCTTAAGAAGGTCATTAGAGACTTCAAACATAATGTTTTGGTGTTTCCTGTTGCAACAAGGAGCAATATAGGTGCCAGGCAAAGGCAACCTGGTTAGGAAGATCTAAGAAAAATTTTCACTTCTCTGAACCTAATGTCAGCTTAACTGCTGAGTTGTGTGTTGAGGATTACATTATTGACAAATGCTAACCTGAGAACAGCTCAGATGAGGGATAAGTGTCTATAAAAGAGAATCTCATTAAGTGAAATTGGTTTTCAGAGTAACTAGAGTATTTCTCCTTTGCAGTGAATCCTTTCAGTACAAGTTTTGTTAAACGGATGCCCAAGAGCTGTTGGCAGCATCCCCCAATAGTTTAGATTCCTGGATTCTTTTTAAAGTATATTTATTGACAAACCCTGGCAAATGAAATAAAATATATCATTCTGAAGCACAACTGCTTTCAACATAGACGGTTGTTTGGTTTTATTGAGCAGTTGTGTTTTGGATAGGCTGAGAAATTCCCAACCAGCTCCTACTTCCAATGTTGTCAGGAAGTAAACCTATCTAGAAAAAGATAGAAGAAACTTATCGTGAAGAATGAATCTAGGTGGCCCTCTGAGCAAAGTTCCATTCTAGTGTAGTCTTTCCTCCTGGCAAAGGCTTCTCATTCTTTGGGACATATTTGTAAATGTGCTTTTTCTTGGTTTTTATGTCACTTGCCCTTCTAGAGGGACTGCCTAAATGGCTGATCTTTTCAACACTCCTGTCTGACTCCATATTAGTATTCAGCTCCTTTGGGCATGTCTACATGTCACCCTATGGTAATGTAACAATGTACTGCAGTGCACTACAGCAACGTATCACCTGCTACGTCCCTGCAGCAGCATGCTCCCCGGGTATAGCATGCTGCTATGGTGACACAGTGGCAAAATTTAACCATGTGCCCTGTGCACAATGCAGTAATCACCTCTACTGCGCCATGCCTTAGTATACTTACAAAAGGATGTACTAAAGCACAGAGCCCCATAGCAACATTGCCATATAGCGATGTGTAGATGTGCCCTTTTACTCTGGACTTGGCATCTTCTGTAACACTAACCATTAGGCCTGCAAACTGGCTCCCACATCTTGTGCACCAAACAGTATCTGTCCCTACAATCTAACCACCCTTCTGAAGGCTTCCAACTTTGGTGCAGCCTGCATCCTTTCACAGTTTGTCATGATCAGTGCTGTGGCAAGGAAGTTTGGTGCCTGGGAAAAGCCCACAGTGGCAGCCCACCCTCAACCCGCGCACAGATCCAGGGGGCACATGCTTCCCTGGGAGCGTACACAACAGCAGGAGCCATCCTTCCCCATCCTTGCACCCCCCCAAATGAGCTGCTCACAGTGCCATCTCACTCCCCACCCCAACTGGGCAGCACCTGTTGGCATCCTTTGCTTCAGCACCTGAGGCAGATACCCTGCTCGCCCCCCCGCCCCACGGCACTGGCCATGATCAAGTGTATCTGATATTTCTGTGTTTATGTTTTACTGCAAGCCCATCAGTTACGATAGAGCCATAGTCTGGCACGCTACAAAAATCGGAACAGTTTGAGAGCCAGCCATGGTTCTTCTATAGCAGGGGTTCTTATCCTTTTTAGGCTCAAGACATCCCTTGTTATACTTAAGGCACCACTCAGAAAGTGTCAGATTTTACTTTTCACTCATTTTTTACTGCAAAATTACAGTAGAGCAATTATTCAGTTGCAAAGAACTCAGAAAACCCATATCAGGTCAAAATGCTTGACACCATGGATTCCTATTTGAGATACCTGGGTTTATCTTGTGGATTATGTCTGCACACCTAACAGCACTAACATTATTTGTTCTATTCTAAATGGCAGGGGTAGATTTTCAAAAACACACAAGGGAGTGGCACCCTTGAAAGGATCTCAAGGTACCCCAGGGTGCCACAACACCATCATTAAGAATCACTGCTCTGTAGCCTTGTGTAACTAACAAGAATCTTACGGTGCTCTTTCCCTTTGAATTGACCTGGAATGGATGCAGAGTAGATGCGTCATAGCCCAGTACACCTGAACAGAGAAGTAGATTTTTCAAAGACCCTTCAGTTTTCTAAGGCATCCATGTAGTTTCAGTAACTATTCCATCTCTGCAGGGGGTGCAGCATGTTCTCTATTTCATGTCTGGCTGGTGCCAAGGATATCAGGGTTGTGGCTTTGTCTTTAGACCTTGAAATGAAAGCTGCCATTGCAAGCATTTAGAGCCTACTGAAACCTTTGTTCTTCACCACAGTGTGGACCACCCTTGTACAAGCATGGGCAGGGCAGGAGTCCTTATACTCTTTCCCCTTGTACAGTTAAGTAGGGACAAGCAATAACCCAACCCTTAACATCTCTCCTTCTCAGTGTCCTTGCCTATAAAATTGATGTAATAAAGTTTTCGTATGTCCCAGGGGCATCAGGGGGCTCATTATTTGTTCCTTCAGCAAGTTAAAAGTTATACGTGTTAAAAATTAAAAATGATGTCATACGTCCCTTAAAGTCTGGCACCTGGATATGACACCCCAGAATTCTTAGACTGTAACTGTCTGGGAAGAGGGGCATATCTTCATGTTTGTGCAGCATGTAAAAGAGTAGGATCTTGGTCTTCACTGAAGTTTTTGGGCGTTATTATGATGGAAATACGAAATATTACTACTAATAAATTCTAAGGATGCTTGCCATCATCGCAAAGCCCTTGTTTTGTTTTATACAAGTGTGCACAGCATTAAAAAATTCTAGCCATCTGTAGCAGGTTGGTCTTGCAGGGCTGGGTCTCTGCCAGCTGCTCGCCTGTTCAGGGCTAAACCCCCACCTCGTTCTCCTGCCATGGTTTGATGAAAATAAATATGAAGGTGGGAGGCTGCCCATTGCTTGCCCTCCGGATGACAAGGGCCTTAGTACACACTCCAACCTCCCTGTTCATCATGTGTTTCACGCCTCACAGATGACAGTTTCAGCTGACGAATAATTCTGGCGTCAGGTCAGGCCAAATTCTGCCTATCTTATGACTTCTAGCATCCACCACACATACTGTTCCTTCGGGCCTCTCATGTATCACCCTCTCTCACAGGGCCTCTTGTACTCCTCCTGCTCTCACCAGGCCTCTTATGTACTGTCCACTTCCCAGACCACTGTCAACCTGCCTTACTCTATGCAGTACTTCGGGTCTGCTTGCCTGGCCCCACTCCAGTGTTATAACCCACCTGCAGATGGGGACTGGGATTTTCAGGTGCCCCTCCTTGCCTTTCACCAGGGAGGTAACTGGCCTGGCATTTCTTGGGGGCTCCCCCACCACAGGGAGTCCCACCAGGCAACCCTTCCCCCGTGCAGTTTTATATCATACCCAGGACTAGGAGTCTCCAGCCAACCCCCATAGCACGTGCCCTTATCTCCAAGGTCTTTTCTGAGCAGCCGCTCGGCCAGCTTTGTCACTCTGGTCTCCCCCACCAGACTACTGCTTTCCTCTGTGCAGCCTGGGCTAAAATGGAGGTTGCTCCACCCACTCAGCCAATCTCAGGACCCTCCTGGGGTCATGTGCTAGCCTTGATGAGGCTAGCACCCATCTGCCAGCTGTTCCACTACCAAATTCAAACCTTAAATTGGCAGACATGCAGGTGCTCTGCCACACCATCTCATTAACTACAAGCAAATAAAAACAGCTTTGTTACCAGAAGACCGGAGGATTGCCAAAGTGATTCCCATATTTTAAAAAGGTGCTAGAGGAGACCTAGGAAACTACAGGCCAGTGAATCTAACTTCTGTTCCTGGAAAAAGGGTAGAAACACTAATAATTTTTAAAAAAAGAATTGTTCAGCACATGGATGGACATGAGTTGCTGGGGAGGAATCAACATGGCTATGTTAAAGGAAAATTACGCCTCACCAACCTAGTAGTGTTCTCTGAGGGTGTCAAAAAGCAAGCAGATCTGGGGATCCAGTTGACATAGAATATCTGGATTTCCAAATGGCCATTCTATCCGGCCCACAGGGCCCCTAAAAAACTTAGAAAATTAATATTTATCTGCCTCTGGCTGCCTGTCATGCGGCCCTTGATGGCTTGCCAAAACCCAGTAAGTGGCCGTCCGCCCAAAATAATTGCCAGCCCCTGGATTGGACACATTCTTGGAGGAAAGATGCATTAATAGGTATTGAGCATGAGAGTAAGGGGCACCACCTCTGAATCAGAACTTCCTAGATCCTAAATGCTGGAGGCTGCAAGTATTTGAATGCAAGACGTGATAAGAATGTTTTGCATGTCTTGTCTGACTCTAGCCTAACTATACAGTTGGTCCAATAAAAGATATCGCCCTAAGAAATCACTGCTTCTCAAATAAAATTAAGGACAGTGCTAAGGCTCTTTGCCCTAGTACTCCTCCTGGACATTTGGGCTTACATTTGTTTAAGGTTTACAGGTAAAATGAGTTTTGCAGCCTTCACCCTCAATGATTGCTATTAGGGCTGTGTGAAGTTTTGGTCCCTGATTAAATTCGGCAGAGATTTGGCCCAATTTGGTGGCCGAAACTCTGAGTTCAAATTGAATCAGAGGACCCTTTAATCTCTCTAAATTGAATTGGAACCCTCTGAATCAACTCAGAGAGATTCGGAAAGATTCAGCAATTTGGACATAGACACAGCTTTAAATGTTTTTTCTGCATACTTTGAGGTAGCAGGCAGCTTGTGAATGCTGCTATGCTGGGGCAGATGGAGCATCCCACAGAAATGCAGGGGGGCTCCCCAACACGCTTGGCAGCAGACCGGGAAGTGGACCAGAAGCACTTCTGGGTCTGCCAGGGAGAGCACCGCTCCTCCTCCCCCGGCTTGGCAATTGGTACCTCCTGGGTCTGGTGGGGCACCCAGGGCCAGTCACCAAGCTGGGGGCACCCAGGGCCGATCACCGACTGATTGCTGAGCTGGGGGGGGCAGTGCAGAGAGCCCCCCAGCACACTCCCTGGTGGACCCGGAACTGGGCCAGAAGTACTTCCACTCCACATCTGGGTTCGCTGCTGAGCATGTGGGGGGCCCCCATGCTCCTGTGGGATGCTCCATCTGCCCCTGCATTGCACTGTTCATGAGCCGCACCTGGTACCTTGAGGTATGTAGGAAAAACATTTAAACCTGGGTCTATGTCCGAATCACTGATTCCCTGAGTCAGCGTCAAAGCTTCAGGCTTGGATTCGGCCAAATCGAATCGGGGACAGTGATCTGAATCAATGAATTGAATCACTGTCCCCAATTTGGGCCGAATCCGAATCGAATAGGGCCCGTTTCACATACCCTTAGTTGCCATCTACTGTGTGTCTGTCCTATGCTGTTTGGTGCAGTTTGTGCTGTTAGTGCCAAAAGGAACCTGAACAATGATGTAATAAGAGTCAGCAAGAGTTGGTGCACTAAGAGTTAAAAGACATAAAAGGAAAATGTGGACAGGGATTTATTCGCACTATACTTGGATCTACTGTGTTCATCCCTCTCTTTCAGAAATTTAAAACAGAAAAAAGGTGAAAAAATCTTATTGTATTTAGGTTTACTTCTCTTTTAGTGGTTTCAAAAAACCAGATTCAATCACAGTCAATTTGGTGCATCCCTCAAGATGTTCTTTTATACTAGGCGTTCAGAAGATTTCCACCTTTTGACCTCAGGTTGACCATGTGTGAAATGCAATCTAGTGTACTAGTGCTTTTATGTGTAATACTATGGCGAGAGCCAAATATTTCTCAATCTCTGGGTCTCCATGGAAGTCATTGGTGCTGTACCACTGTAAACCTGCCAATAGGAAGACTAAACTCCAATCCCTCTATTTTCAATGTCCATATGGGATTGAATACTAAAATTTATCCATTACCTTTAATGCTTAGAACATTGGCATGATGCCTCAGACACATTATATATGCACTGAAAAGGAGAAGCCAGATATATTAAGTGCTCAGTAGATATATACAAGACAGTTTTGTCAAAGGAACCTGAAACAAAGCCTCTAACATTGTGAGTGGAGATTGTTAATGCACCATCTTTATATGCTCATACTATTACATGCCCAGAGCATTAAGGGAGCATGCACATTGTGTGTGTCACGCTGGCAGCATGGTTTATATGTTGTGACACTCCCCTCCTATGTTGCTCAGCAAGGACAAAAATATGGAAGTACCTTGAGTAACTCTGTTTATATTTTATATTCTTGATAGCAGAGAAGTAAATTTAAAAAAAATACCATACAGGTTTGGCATATTGCAGTAAGGACAGATTATCTTTGAGGGCTTTAATACCTATCTCTACCATGACCATATTTTGCACCTTTGATGAAAGTATTTCTAAGAAATGCAAAGAGTTCACTAAGTAGAACTCCAAACTCTGTATAGTAGCCATTTTGCAGGCAGGAAAACTGAGACACAGAACATTTAAGATGCTGGCTGATCACACAGCCAGTGTTCATTATAACAGCCATTGTGTCTGAGTGAGTAAAGAGTTCAGCACTGAAAACATTTTAGCTGTTTTTTCTAGTATGTCAGTGTTAAATGCCTGTAACTCCTACCCTTTTCTGTGAGTGGGTGCATTTTGATTAGTAAATGCAGATGCTCCAAAAATAGTTTAAGATGGGAGGTAGGTAGAAACTGAGATTTGACCCTCCCACTATTACACTGGTTGCTGATTGTGCTCAAGGGATCACCATATGGACTTGGCATCTTAGTAGCACTCATGTAGTACAACTGTCTTCTGTTGTAAAGCAGTGTGGTTTCAAGGAATTCAGTGGAATTATACCCATTTAAATTGTCTCTTTTCTGTATCTCTGCCATTTAAGCGCCTAGGTCATAGCTAGACAATAAGAATTGGCAGAACGAGAAGCAGTGGTCTCAAGTTACACCAAGGGAAGGATATTACGAAAAGCTTTCTCACTAAGAGGGTGGTGAAGCACTGGAACAGGTTACCTAGAGAGGTGGTGGAAACTCCATGCTTGGAGGTTTTTAAAACCCAACTAGACAAAGCCCTGGCTAGAAAGATCTAGTTGGAGATGGTCTTGCTTTGAGCAGGGGGTTGAA
>NW_017728947.1:90561642-90575818 GCF_001723895.1 Crocodylus porosus | reverse complement strand
GAGGAGGTTAGATGTACACCTTGCTGGGGTCGTTTGACCCCAGTACTCTTTCCTGCCATGGCAGGGGGTCGGCTAGATGATCTGCTCAGGTCCCTTCTGACCTATGAAACTATGAAACCCTGGGGGGTGGGGGGCAGAAAGTTATATGTGTAGTATGAGCTCCCTATGAATCCAATAGATATTGTATATACATAGACAGAAAAGAAACCACACTTAAGCCTTGCCATGAGGGCAAGTGTTTGTCTTGAATTTTCCTGGACATAGGGAATGAATTTAAGCCATCAACAAGCAAGCAAAGTGAAATAGGCTGACAGGAGAATTTGCAGGAAGGTCAGAGGCAGCAGTTGCTTTCTGACCTGTTGAGTTGATTAAAAGCTGCCTTCTTAAGTTAAAGGTGCTAGGTAACATCCTGTGTTTGCTCTGATATTTCCTTTTGTTTGTTTATCCTTCTATCTCTGAACAGTACAGTAACATACAGTTACTGATTTCTTATGATTTCTTATCATTTTCATAATCTTTTTATCTTTTATAACTTACTCGTCAGTGGTAAAGATGATTTCAGAGGATTTGACCATATAGGTTCACCTCTTCCAAGAAAGTGTGGATCTGTCATTTCTGACCCACATGACTAAACAAGAGTGTGATTCTTCTAGCTGGCAAAATCCACTTTGCCAAGAGCTGACAAGACTTGGGTGAGATGGGGAAAACGGAAGCATCATTGGTCAAGGAGATAACCTTTGGGGAATCTCTGTTCTCAGTGTTCAAGCAGCAGATGGCAGAGTGGTTTGGGGCTGAAGGGCACTAGAAGGTGCGAGAAGCCCCCTTAAAACACTCCTGGATTTATCCAGCCAAATCTGGGGTCAGATTGCTGAAGCACCTAAGTCCACCTGTGTGCCTAGGTGAAGTAGGATCTGGCCTTGTATGTCAGGGAACTGGAGTTATGCACTAGATCAAGCAGGACAGGACTGGGGAGTATTACCATGAAAACATGCCATACCCATTCAGTCCCACTCCATAAGGACTAAGGACACCCCAAAAATGTATCTTATAACCACCGTTTGAGCTGTGCTGGGAAACTCTAGCACCACTTACGTGATCCAGCCTGAGATACTGGGCACATGCTAAATATGCCATGTTTTGGCAATTGGCATGTGCAGAGTAAGACCCAGTGGGCAAGAAATGCTTTGAATGTGGTGCTCTGGTGTGGTGTAGATATGCCCTGGAGGTCTCAAAGGTCTGCTGATAATATAAATACCTTTCATTTCTAGGTTGTAAATTATGGTTCAGCCTAAAGCCCAGTTTTGCACTGGCGTCCATGGGACTATTTGTAAGTGTTGCAGAACTGAGTGCTTAAGGCCTGATCCAAGTCCCATTGCAGTCAACTAAACCAACTCTTCTCCCAGCTCCCCACCCCCACTATGGCCAAATGTACACATGCTAGGGTGGCCATTTCGGCAGGGAGGACATTTCGGTTTTGTGCTACTTTGTCCTCTGTTGATATGAAACTGAACACCTTTATGAACTGGACATAAAGGCGTCCAGTTTCATATCAATAGAGGACAGAGGACAACTAGACTGTCCTCTATGATGACCACCCTAACACATGCACACACACAGGCACACACAGTTGCAGGCATACATACTCTGCTCTCACTCTCTGCACATGAACACACACACACACACACACACACACACACACACACTTTTCTCTCACAGGACCTCCCCCACTGTCGATCAAACGTAGGCAGCCCTCCACCATCCTCCCCGCTCCCCTGTGCAAGCTGCCTGCAGCTCAGTCTCACTCCCTGCCCAGCCCAGCCCCATTACACTGACCTGCAGGGAGCTGCTGTCCTGTGCAGCCACATATGTGGCCCCCAGGCCTCCCCTGGGCTGTGTGCAGCGGTGGGAGCCCTCCCACGTGCCTGGACGAGTGGCCTGGGCTCTAACCCTCCTTCGGCCCAGCTATGGCCCCACCACCCGGTGGCAGGGGGCACGGAGGTGGATCATTCCGTTCCCCTGGCCCAGCCTCAGCGGCAGGGGGTGCAGCGCAGCCCAGTCATGTGCATCCCACCACTCCCCATGTGCGTCCTGCCACTCCTGATTGCAGAGCCTCTGACGATCAATCTCAGTCTGGCAGGGCTGAGACTGTCCAGTCTGTTTCGGATTGTCATTCCCCACCCCCCTCCTACTGAGATCAACTGTCAATCATGACTGACCAGTTGGTGACCACTGCATTATAGTCATATATACCAACAGATGAATGCTCCAAATGTTGCTTTAATGATTTTCCATTAAAGTGTCATCCACTTTTTCACTTCTAATTTGTAGAGAATTGACAAGGAATCCATTAGAACATAATAGTCAGTTCTGTGATCCATTCATTTGGTATCAGTAGCACTAAAAACTATACCATTTTTCACTGTGTTTTTTACTTCAGATGAGGATACAGTATAGAAAGTCCAGAATTTTCTATGTACCATGAGCTCTCCATCCATATAAAAATGCTGCATCTCAACTTGGACTAGTTTTATGCTGGCATTGGCTTCAGTGGAGTCATTTTGGATTTAAACTATCGTAGTTAAAAGGAGATGCAGGCTCATTCTGACATTTTAAAGTGGAGAGGGTTTGTTGCTGAATCTCACATAACCAAGAGAGCCATAATTCTCTGCATTTATCTTAAAGTTCCAGCTCCCGCAGTCACCTAAGTAAATAAGAATCTCGCCTTTTATTTATAATTATGATCCCGGACTGAAAAACCAGAAGACAAGAACTAAGATAGCACAGTCTTATTTTTAATCTCCTTATTTTTAAGCCATGTTCAGGAGATTTGTGGGTTTGGGCATCTTTTAAACACTTAGATTGAGAAGACTGCTTGAAATATACTAAGCACAGTCTCTAGGAAGACTCAAAGAGAGCTCTTAACCTGATCACTCCATGATTCTGGTTTCAGTCCATTTTTGGATATTGTTTGGAGTAGCTTCAGAACTGCAGCAGGGCAGGTCCTATGAGGATAGTCTACGGGATCTGATCCTGTTCAGCCTCCACAAGAGAAGGCTGAGAGAGGATCTGGTGACCATCTATAAACTGGCCAAGGAAGACCAGCAGGCAATGGGAGAGTCTCTGTTCCCCCGAGTACTACTGGGAGTAACAAGGAACAACGGCCATAAGCTGACAGACAGCAGATTCAGGCTGGACATCAGGAGGCACTACTTCACAGTCAGAGCGGCTAAGATCTGGAACCGACTTCCAAGAGAGGTGGTGCTCGCTCATACCCTGGGGGTCTTTAAGAGGAGGCTGGATAGACACCTTGCCGGTGCCATTTGACCCCAGCACTCTTTCCTCCCCATGGCAGGGGGTCAGACTTAATGATCTGCTCAGGTCCCTTCTGACCCGACCAACTATGAACTATGCCTTTTGCTACAGGCAGGATCCAATGGCTGCAAGATGCACTTCAGCAGTGACATCACTAGGGTGTTGGGACATCCTAAAGCATACTTTATTTCCTGCAGGAATATTCTTTGCACTGGGATCTAGGAGGAAGGTAATCTGGAGCAATTTGGCTCTGCATCACCCAGGGATTGTGTCCTACATAGTCCTCAGGGAGCCAGTTAAATTAATTTGATTTTTTTTCTGCTGAAGATGTGCAGAGCAGCTGGAGCAGACCCAATAGTTTTGATCGCTTAGGTTGCTGAGCAACTGCAGCTTCCATCTGTTTTAGCTGAAACTGTAGGTGCCCAGAGCTTCAGGGTCACACTACTGAACACTACAGGCTAATTGGTCCTCCTCTGAGCAACCATGCTTTTACATCTTTGCAGTTCTGTTGACTACATTTTGGCCCTAGGCTTTTTTAGAAAGGACAAGAATATGGCCACCTTTTCAAAGGGTCTGTGCTCCTTTTAGGGTTAGCCTATATGTGGACACTCAGGAAAGTGTACTTGGAGTAAGTAATTAACTTCACACCTTTAGTTAGTTTAACCCAATTCCATGTGCAGACAAAAGTCTATTTACATATTTTCTACTTTAATCAGAAATATCCCGATGGAGCTGTTGTGTAGGTATACTGCTTTGTAAAGGGTAGTGTAGTGCTTTGTAAAGGGTACTGGACTGGACTGCACTTGGGAGGAAACATAATCTTTGTATGCCTTGCTCTACCCCTTGGTAGACTCATCTTACTTCACTATCCCCTGAACAGCTGACCAGCTATTCTGGCTAGCATATAATGAATATAGGGCTTTAAGGCAACTTTATGCCCACCACTTCAATAGGCACATTGCATGCTGCAGCCCTTGTATTGCCCCAAGCATGGAATCTGAAATTCTGTCTGGCCTTAGTTACAATGATTTTGAATTATCAAAACCCTTCAAACTGTAGTATCCTCACTGCCTTATTTGTATTATCTTTGTCCTTCCTCCCCATTTATAATGCTGTATCATTATTAAGCATACAGCCATCTGTTTGGGAGAGATCCCAGGCAAGAAGAGGTCATGCATAACAGATCAAGTATTAGCAGAGCTGTAGCTGGATGCTGGCCTTGGTTCTCCAGACTCTTTTCCTCATTCTTCAATGATTTATTTGTATTGGCCCCAAAACTATACTCTGGATGTGAGTAGACCAGGGGTGGCTAACCCGCAGTCTGAGTGCCACAAGTGGCATGGGTAGTTTCTGCATGTGGCACCGTGGCAGATAGGGTAGGGGGCAGAACAACAGATCAGGCAGCAAGCACAGGACAGGAAGCAGAAACTAGAGCAGCAGGTTGGACAGGGGAAGGGGAGTGGACTGCTACACTTGCCAAAAAAAGTCCCCCCCCCGCCCCGGACTAGGCAATCAGGCCATTTTTGTCCAGCTCTCAGAACTGAGTGTTAAACAGCAATGTCAGGAAGCATTTCTAACAGTTCTAACCTAACAGGCACACTTAAACCTACTTCCTGGTGATAAGGAAAGAGTATTAATAGGAAGAAATAAAAACCTGGACCCAATTGTGTGTTAGCCAGAAAAAGTCTGGCTAACTTTAGAGATACACCAGTCAGGGGAGGAAACTCAGACAGGAGAATAACACAGTTCCTTTCTTTGATACCTGCGTCATGAAGCAGTATGAAAGATGGTCATTTTCTTGAGGAGCAATTACAAAAAGCTAACCTGAATTTGCCCTTCATTAGCTGTGGCCCTCCCTATATGCATACAGTAGTATCATGACCACCAAGTCCTTCCTCACACATCATTTCCCATGCTTGCCTACAAAAATGTTAAATAAGTTCAGTCCTGGTGAAGGATGCTGGACCATTTGGTCTGAAGCTTCATCCATTCTCAGAAAGAACATAGCAGATTATAAACTGTTCTGGAGGATGACTCTTTTGTTTTGCATAAGTAATCTAATTAATACACTCTGGCTCCTAGGTGTTATGTGATACAAAATAAGTAAGCATGTAAACTTATTATTATCTATAATAATAATTAGGTCTCTAGTATGGCAAAGTTTCCATCTTCACTTCTCTACCTCTCTGCTCAGGCTGCCAGCAGAGCTTTCAAAAAATGAAGCAGGACTGTGAGACAGACAGAGAAGCATGATAAAGGCAGCTTATCTTTACAGGTCTCTGAACAGGTGCCAAACTACCAGCCTCAACTGAACTAGATATCAACCTGAACTAGATTCATATTAAGACCTGGAAGTTAATAGGTTCTATAACTGAGTTTTAATCCTTCAAACACTCCATAATGTTTCTTTGCTGTGGGATACCTTGGAAACTTAGTTACAGCAGGGTAAATCCAAAGTAACTTCTCTAGCTCCATTTGAATTTAACTAGATCTCAATCCAACTAGTGAAGGGTGGAGCTGGACCTGTAGGCTTGGGTCTCCTCTTCTGCCCATGTCAGTGAGAAGTAACTCCAAGGAAGTGAAAGGAGTTACACGGCGATAAACCTGGTTTGTCTAAAATGCAATGCAGAAAGGTTGACTTATTTTACATGTCTCCTTCCACATGCCTTTTCAAAATTCTCTTGCAGATTAGAATTGATACCTACAATAAGCCAAATCCTGAGGTTCTTGTTCAGTCCTACCTAGAGAAAACTATTGATTTAACTGGGAGATTTGTTCAAGTAAAGACTAAGTAAAACCTGGGCTGTTATGTTATTTTTTTTCTTTATGGACAGAACATTATTTTCTTTTTAAATTTTTATAGTGATGGAAACTACAGCAGCTGTGTTTTTTCTGTAGAAAAAATAGTCATTGGAATTCTGGAGGCTTCCTCTGCCTTACTCAGTGTCTCATTCAGACTGTTACTCAGGTTTACTAGGATATATCAGGGTATGCCAAATCCCTGTCTCCTGCTATCTCAGTGATGTCTTCATGGCAGGGCCTTGCTATATCTCTGTGCCCTTCCAGTTCTGGCAGTGGCAGCAACACTATTAGAACTAGAATACTAGGAACTACGTTGTGGACACCTGGTCCCAAATCTTATTTTGTTTGGAGGCACATAAGTACTACTTGCACCTCTATGTTTAGTTGTATGAGTCACGTTGCATCATTTCAACATATTTTAGATCCTTTTTCCTGCTGCTTAACTAGACTTGTCCTTCTGTGCATGCTCAGAAGGAATCTACTATGGCCAGTTCTGCTCTGTGATGATCCTAGCCTACCTGGGAGGGCACTTAATTCTATGCACATCCCTAAAAAGTTTGGTCAGAAAAAAAAAATAGAGCAGTGGTTCGGAGGAAGATGGCAAACCTCCCAGGAAGGTTGGTAGTAGTAAGGCCAGTACGGTTTCTAATGGCCCAGTAACGCTGGGAGCAGCTGGTTTATGGCTTAGATGTGAATTTCATGTTCTGCGCTGGCTTCGAGTTTATTCCCAGATTGAATTTATTGAATTGGTTTGCAGTTACAAGGTCCCAACTGATATGAATACCATTTACACAGATCCTGCCCCTCCCTATGTGATACAGTGATGGCCCATCATCCTGAAATTATAGGGGAGGAAATTGACAGAATAAGGGACTGGCGAAGGAAGGATGTATGTGTTTCCTGCACAGTGCACAGGAAATGTGGGTTGAATACCCAACTTCCTGTGTGACCTGGTGCAAATCCCTGAATCCTCCGTAAAAATCAAAATAGAAATTTCTCCCACTCCTGGTCTGCTGCACCTACGGATATTTCAATTGAATGCTGTTTAGGAAAGGGGCTGCCTTTTACTAGGTTGTATACTGTGCCTTGTGCAATGTGCCCTGATTTAAGGTACTGCTGTATATTAATAATAACAAGGGCTTCCCAAAATCACACCTGGAGTCTGTGGGACAGCTAAGAATAGAACCCATGACCAGGCACCCGATGCATAGAATCATTGTCCCTCCCATCCTGTTCTGTAAAGCAGGCGTCTGAAGTGCTATATCACTGTGGAATCACTGTGGGATATGGTGTCTTGTTTATGCTGCTGATATTTCAGAGAGGCTGACTTCTTATACCCGAAATGCACTACAATTCACTGCTGAAGCTCATTTCATACAAGCCTCCTTAGCTGAGCATGCTAATTCCTTTTATTTTATTAGATGGTTTTTCACTGGGTGGAAAGGTCAGCAATCTGAGTTCATTTTTGACCTTGGACCCATTCAGTTTTTCCCTACTGACATCAAAATCTATCAAAGATGTTTTCTGCAGTGGAGGTAGCTGGGATATAATACCATAGATCAAATCTCTGTAGCCAGAAAAAGACTTTTAGAGTTCTCTTTGCAGTCTTGATTAGGAAATATGAGGGCTTGGGTAGGACAGGGTTGAGTTGCTGCTAGTACTTCGTTAAAGAAATTAGCTTTTTTGTAAGAAAGCCTCATCTCTCACTCAAGGTTGGTGGCCTGTGGCCAGTAGGTAAGGAGTGTTAAAATGCCTTTAATTAGTAGACTAGAAGGAAATGTGACTATCTCCAGCATTCTGGAGCAGGAGAAATCGTGATTGACTCCACTGAAGTCTGGATTTACAAAGCTATAAGTAAGAAAAGAATAAACACCATCTGCCCTTAGTTTCGTGTATCTCAGAAATGTTATTTGCACTATTAGCACATGTGCACCAAAGTAGGAGTATGTGATGGAAAAGCAGAGTGTATCAAATCTGCTCTCTCCAACATACTGAGCGCACAACTTGGAGAACTTGCAGATCAGTGAGAAATATATTGTACCCCAAGAGAAGCCCTGGCCAAAGGCAGTATATTTGATCCACATACAGGAAAGGGGATTTGGCCATTTCTGAGGAAGGTGAAGGACCCAAATGTGGAAATAACCCACAAGCCCACTAAAATTTATCCTAGAACTTGCCTGGGTAAGAGCAGCTTTTGGAGACAGCTGTGAATTAAACATTGAAAATGGGTGGATAAGGCTCTGGAGTTCAGATGGGATAGAGCCTAACCTCAGAAGTAGGGTGGTTTGGGACCTGATCCAAAGCCCATTACAATCAGTAGTGCAGTGTGACTTGCACTAAAAATGCTTTCTTTTCGTTTCCCAGTAGAACAGGTACATACTCTTCTGAGCCCTTTTTCCTACCTGTGTGAGAGAGAAAACACTGGAAGGTTTTCCAGTCAGCCAGCATGGTATAGAAATTCTGCAAGGCTATTCACAGCACGGTGGTCTTTAACACTGTGGATGTTCGATAGCTAACAGTGGAAGATTGATTGATTTCTTCAAATGAGGAGTGGTTGGGACAAACTATTTAAGAAAAAGAGAACTCAAGCCATAAGGTCCAAGCAAGGATGTAGCTGAAATGTATACCATTCTGCATTATTCAGGCAATGCCATCCATTAATTACTGCTCATTTTTCAATGAAAAGGGCAGACAAGGCCATGTATCATAGTGACAATCAATCATAACTACTGGAACAATGTAATTTTTGTACATGTAGTATCCTAAATCTTTGGAATATTTTGATGAGCAAAATTAGGAAGCTGAATAAGAGAATCGTTCATTAACAAAAGCAGTGGGAGATTCAAAAGATTGGGCACTGGCAAAAAATTGAATTCTTCTGAACTTGTGGCAAAATCTTGGCTAGATGGAGCTGATTTTTATGGTAGCCATTGAGCATTTACGTTGGAAGTGGGAGGTAGCTCAGCTATTAATCTCTTCCTTTGAGTAATCAATTGTATGTCACTTGTTCTCTGAACTCAAATTGGTGGCACCTATGGGGCTACTAGCATTTACAGACGTGTTAGGGTGTCACATAATCTTCACACTAAAGATATCTCCCTCTAGATATTTGCAAAATCTGCAACAACCTGTGTATGTGAGCTATCCTATTCTTATATAGTGGAATGATTTAGTCAGGGATGGTCCTGTCTTGAGCAGGGGGTTGGACTAGAAAATGACCTTGTGAGGTCTTTTCCAGCCTTACTTTCCTATGATCCTATATTAACACTGTAATAGCAACCAACATTGATTTGTATGATTGCATATTGTGTATGCATCAAAATCCCATAGAATTCTCTGTACACAAATGTCCTCTGGTGCCACACCTGTGTAATGGCCAGATTTTTGGCCTGCAACTAAGACACGTCAAAAATTTCTTAGGCTTGCCTCCAAAATCTGAGGAATTTCTGTGCCATCGCTACTGCCTAGCAGTCTAAGTTATCACAAAAACAGAAAGAAGTAAACAAGGGAGACAGGAGGAGAGGTCAGTTTTTCTTGGATTTGTTCCATTTCTCCAGATGGAGTTTTTCTTACTCATGTGAAACAAATCCAAGGAAAAAAACAGAATACAGATCACTTGAGTATTTCACAGTCTTGCAAAATGTTGTCAGAAAAGCATCCTGTCTGTCTGTTTTGAAATATGGTTGTCTTACATATGAGCTACTCTGAGACTTTCTGGATAGAGAGAGATATGTATCTAAATAAGAATAATAGTGATAAAGCCTAGTCCCACAATACCTGGAGGAGGTCCCATTAGCTGAAATGGTAGAGGTCAGGGGCTAAAGGTTGGGTAGATCACAACTGAAGAGCCTGAGCTCTACTGTTCCCGATACTTTTGGTGCATTAAATTTCTCCGAGTAGATGATAATCTTCCTAATGGCCATTTTTAGAAAGCAGATTAATTTTTCTTCGTTGCTTGTTGTCAGGCTTCTCGGGTGGGGTTTCTCCAGTACTCCTTGTCTTCGTTAAAATTTAAATGGCTTCATTTCATTTTCCATTGACTTCCTGTAAATGTACAAGTCACTGATGGGTAATGAGAGGTCCTGCCTGCTAATGTCATTAAATAATACAGAACTCGTTCCTCCATCCCTTCCTGCATCTGTTAAGTAAGGATGTGTATAGCATGATTTTAACCAAATTGTCAGCTTGTTTAGGTTTGCAGCATACCAGTGGAAGGGTACGTGTAGGTAAGCTCCAGCTAGCTTTAAACTATCTTGTGTATTGGTCGCAGCTTACCCACAGTAGCACAGGCTGGTTGACCAAGTAACTAGCCAGATTCATGGAAGTATTTTACAGCTTGCACTGAGCTCTGAACTATTGCTGCAAGTCAAGGACTAGAACCAAGGTAGGTAGGCTAGCACTAAGACAGTTATTTGTGTGTTGTGTTGCAGTCACAAACCAAATGAGAGGATTTTATTATGCATAGTTTCAATGAGAGCCATTTATTTCTGTTCTTTTCACTCTAAATCCTGAAAGTTTTAATTAAAATATAGTTAGCTAAGAATGTCTTTGAAGTGTTTGTATATAAATGGTGCTTATTTAAGTTCCTGACACTGTCACTTCGCTTCCTGTGTCATTTGATGAATGACAAATAAGTAGACATGTCCCTTAAAAAAACATAACTGAGAACATAGAAGGAACAGTCTTGTTTATAAGGTTTCCAGTAAAACAGTTCTTTTGATATATATACTTATCTGCTGTATTTGTCTTTTTCTTCTTCCTGTGTCACAACATTCTACGTAAAGGAGTGCTGAAAAATAATAAGGATAGGCCTGTAATTATACCAATATATATGTTGGTAATAACTTCACTGAAGTTATCAGCTACCTCAGTATAAAACTGATGGAAAGGGAATTAAGTCCTTTATATGTGACTAGTAACATCTTCATATTGAAAGAAATTCAAAATTCTCATTTAAACATGAGTATTTGCTCTCTTTGACTTTTGCATACATTTACCTTAGCCACTGACAGAAAAGTGGTTATTTGGCATATCCATGTCACTGTCTAGTGTCTCTCTGCTGGCACAATATGCTTCTATACTATGGGATTCTAATACTGAAGTTGAACTTGAAAACCTTGTCCTAGGTGGATGCCAGCGCTGTTCCATCTCTTTGGTCACGTTAACCTGATTCGTTTCAGCCAAGAGAAAGGATCAACCAGAAAAGTGCCCACCCTTGACTGCTACCTCTCCTGAGAATTGAGAGATGTAGGTTTAAATCTTCACAGGCTTAAGAGGGCATTGAACACAACTCCCATTTCCTGGGTAAATGGGTAACCACTGCCATACTGGATTAAGGGGACATTCTTTGCCTCCAGCTATAACAGCCGGAAATGACCTTATACTTTTTAAAGGTAAGGGCCTAGGGGAGAGTTCTGTCTCAGGAGAGCCGTGAATACCAGATGGAAAGAAGTGCCTCCTGGTAGAGCCAAGACAGGCATCTAAGCCTCAGAAGGAAGTAGGATTTGAGACATACCTTTGTTCTTAGCTTTTATCTGCTGATGGTCCCCCACACAAACTAGTAGTTTTGTGGATCTCACTGAGAGGTACCTACTTGTCTCATTGCAATGGATAGGGAGGGACTCTGGGTATCCAGCAGGGAAGTTACAGAATTTTCCTGCAATGTGAAAATGAGGCATTATAGTGCTTGGCACTGTGACATGTATGTCCAATTTTGGATCTCACCCTTAGCACAAGGATACAAGGTGCAGGGAAACTTAAGGAAACTGATCACCCTACAGGATTGGGCCGTGAATTTTATCTTTCTAAACTAAACTTTTATTACAATTTTAGGTGGTCTCATGCTCTTGAAACTTCAGTAAACTTACATGTAATAATGATTGAAAGGCATAATAATAATAATTTAATTTAATAACCCACTTTGATAGGTCGGGTTTTACCTGGCTGGGCATCCATGCATTTTTAAAATATTATATCCAAATTGGGACCTTCAATGTTGTGGAGCCAATCAAATGCTCAAAATGACTTTTCTTTAAGAAATTTACTGGAGAAAGAACATAATCTGTTTAGATACACTGTTACATTTACCACTTGGTGTTACACGGAGCCCAGCAGACTGCTAGCCTGGACGATGTAAAATTTTAAGAACTTAAGCTTACATTAAAGCTTACTATGTTAAGTATGTCCATTAAATGTTGTGCTACTTTCTTGGTTTTAGGATTCACACAGATTAATGTGTACATGGTGGCAAGGTAATTATGGACTCTGAAGCATCATTTCACGCATGCACTGGGAGCCACATTAAGTTATGCAGAGATGCATACACATTTCGTTTGAAACAGCTCTGTATGGAGTACCTTGATCAATTTGCTGCTCTACATCAAAGCAATGTGTGTAGCAAATCATAGCTAGCGAACCAACCACCTGTTTCTCCTGCTAAGTGAGTATATCTTGCATGTGAAGAGTTCCTTGCATATAACTTCCCTACTAATGTAAAACTTACCATGACCATCAGTGGGAGCATACAAACAACAAGCTCTTCCTCTTAATGATAGTTCAAAGGGTTCTATATATAGCAGGGTTAGGGACAGATGATATTTCTGGACACTAAATGGGATAGGTATAGTATAGCATAGTATAACTATAGAGGAGTATTGCAAGTATAAAACACTAGATCTTATTGCATACTTAGATTTAAGTTACATTAATAGTGAAACAAGAAGAGAGCAACCTTAGGCTTCATATATAATAGCAATTTAAATGTTGTGTATTTAAATACACAGATTCACATTTAATTGCTTGAATAGAATATAGAACTCCATTCCATTGAAAGAGTAACTCACAGGAGAGCTTTACGCACAAACTCCACTGGACTGTCAGAGATTTGGTTAACCAGAGCACTCTTCCAGATCTAGGAAAGACAAAAACCAAAAACAAGTATGGAATCTGTATATCTCCAGGGAACTACAGGCCAGTCAGCTTTACCTCAGTCTCTGGAAAAATCATGGAGCAGATCCTCAAGGAATCCATTTCTAAGCACTTGGAGGAGAAGATGGTGATTAGCATGGATTCACCAAGGACAAGTCATGTCTGACCAACCTGATTGCCTTCTACAATGAGATGACTGGCTCTGTGGATGGGGGGAGACCTATGGATGTGGTGTATCTTGACTTTAGCTAGGCTTTTGCTATAGTCTTCCACAACATTTTTCAGGCAAGCTAAGGAAGGAGGGGCTGGATGAATGGACTGTTAGGTAGATAGAAAACTGGCTCAAGCTTCAGGTTTGCAGATGACACCAAGTTGGGGGAGCAGTAGACATGCTGGAGGGTAGGGCTAGGATTCAGAATGATCTAGACAAATTGGAGGATTGGGCCAAAAGGAATCTCATGAGGTTCAACAAGGACAAGTGCAAAGTCCTGCACTTAGGAGGGAACAATCCCATGCACCAGTACAGACTGGGCATCAGCTCTGCAGAAAAGGACCTGGGGGTTACAGTGGACAAGAAACTGAGTATGAGCCAGCCCTTGTTGTAAAGAAGGCTAATGGCATACTGGGCTGAATGGGTAGGTGTATTGCCAGTAGATCAAGGGAAGTGATTATTCCCCTCTATTCAGCACTGGTGAGGCCACACCTGGAGTACTGTTTCCAGTTTTGGGCCCCCCGCTACCGAAAGGATGTGGAAAAATTGGAGGGAGTCCAGCAAGGGCAGCAAAAATGGTTTGGGGACTGGGGCACATGACTTCTGAAGAGAGGCTGAGGGATGGCAGTGGTGGCAGATGACAGAACAAGGAGCAATGGTCTGAAGTTGCAGCAAGGGAAGGTTAGGTAAGTTATTAGGAAGAATTTTCTCATAAGGAGGGTAATTAAAACACTGGAAAAGGTTACCCAGACAGGTGGTGGCATTTCTGTCCTTGGATGTTTTTAAGTCCAAGCTAGACAAAACTTTGGCTGGGATGATCTAGTTGGGCAGATTCATAGATTCATAGATGCTAGGGTCGGAAGGGACCTCAATAGATCATCGAGTCCGACCCCCTGCATAAGCAGGAAAGAGTGCTGGGCCTAC
>NW_017728947.1:90535635-90561631 GCF_001723895.1 Crocodylus porosus | reverse complement strand
CAGTCCTTCTACTTCCTCATCCTTTGATTCTGTCTTGATGAGGGTTGATGTATATTGCTCCTTAACATAGATGGTCCTGCTTTGAGCAGAGGGATTTGGGAGCATGTGCTATTAGGGAAATGAGCAAAAGCAACAATATGGGAATAAAGAGAGAAATGGGGGAAAGGATCAGGAGAAAGAAATAGGGGGAAACAGACTGAAATAAGAGTAATACAAAAACCAGAATGATAAATAGGGGGAAGAAATGGTGGAGAAAAGTGAGGGGAGAGGACTTGTAATGAAGCATAGAAGAAAGAGAGGAGCAGAAAGAGAGAAAATAGAACTGAATATAAGATGAATAAAAGAGTGAGAGAAAGAGAAGACGTGTAACAGAAAAAATAGAAAATAGAGATGGTCAAACTTTTCTCATTTTCTGTTAACCTTTGAACCAAACTTCACATTCTAAAAAGGAAAAAAAAAGTAATTTAGGGAACCAATGGAGAGGTTTTTAAAAATACTTATTTACCACATTGTTCTTCTATATCAAAGAAGGGGAAGAGAGAAAAGGCCTGTCACTATCAAGGTCTTTGTTTCTGTAGTCAGAAGAGTAGCAGATGAATTGGATGAGTTGTAATGTAATTAAGTACACAGCCAGAGGTAAATATTACATTTGTAGCATGTAATATTAGTTACATAAGTAACAAAGTACTCAACAAAGCCCTGTGGTCTTCTCTTCCAGGACCGCTCTAATTCACTAACTATTAGAACCACTATTAGAACTTAGATTAACAAGCTTAACTTCTAGCAGCTGGAAAATTCAAGATGTTGTGAAGAAAGAAGTTTAGTAGATGGGTGTCCTGACTGGAACAAGTTTGCCTTCATGTAATTGGATACCGTAAACCCTCCAACTAATATCACTTTTCCTGCGGATGCAACTCTGTCATATTGAATGTCTTGAATTGTTAGAATTTATTTTGGGAAGGGGGAGGGGGAAGAAGTTGATTTCCTAAACTACTTAAAAACAACACCAGAGACTTTAATGGTGGTTTATGCTTGCTTATCCTCGCTATTATTTTTGGCTATAGGAAATGAGTAGAAATGCCTTATGCTAGAGGCTACAATCTGTATGTAAACCAACATGTCAAACTTGACATTACTTTTACATTCATGTTTATATGAAGGGTACACTGTAAGGAGAGAATTCATGGGAGAGATAGGAAACCATGACAATATTTATTTGACATAAGAGGAAGCATTCAGCTATGACATTTATACTGGTGTCTCTTTCCTCAGGGACCCTTTAAAATGTTGAACAAACACCATACTTTTGTAGGGTGGCTGCTGTAGTACTTGGTAGAGTTTTCTAAGCCTGCTGCACATTTCTGGAACTGCATGTCCACCAGAGTTGTGGTACCTGGTGGTGACACGGTGACTTGAAAAGTGGGGGAGGAGATTCAACTGTTGGCCTGAGACTGGGCACAGTGTAACAAAGACAACTTCTCACCCCCAAGTCACTGGTTCTGGTTGTTACATTACAATGACTCTTAATTATTTTTTTTATATGTGTTGGCGAGCTCAATTCAGTCCTTAGCGGACAGATGTCTTCATTATCACAGTTTGCACTACTTGGTACTCTCAGTACGGAGTCCAAGGACTACGCAGACATGGAAACCGAACCAGGTACTTTACATGCACTCACTCCAGCTCAGGTCTGAAGCACAAGGGTGTAGGTGGCATAAGGAAGCTTGCATTGCCCCAGCCCTTGAAGAACCTGGTCTTTGGCTAAAGCTTGTTTTCCCCACCATCCCTTTCCCCCACCATAATCCTTCCATCTAATCCAAATTCATTCATACTGGCTATCACTGAAAAAACAGAGTATAATGTAATATTATTAACTTAATCACGATGTTGTAGGGACAGCAAGAGGCTGGGGAAAACCAACTGTTGTTTTGATCTTTGTCCAGAAAAAGTTAAAAAACAAGGACATGTTTTGATGTCCAGAACAACTTTTGAATTGTGAACCTAGGACATTTATGAAATGTCCTTGTTTTCAGTCCATGTTGGTAATGTAGATGTTTATTTCTCTGCTTTCTTCTCCTCTCCTCCCTCCATTTATCACCTATCCCATGATCACCCAAGGAAACCACTGAGAAAAGAAGAGAATGGAACAAATCGAGCTGAATATGCAATGACCTCCTCCCAAAACAACAAAACAGTTGATAATAATGCAGTTGTATAATCTTTGAGACCCACCCCCCCACAATGCTGGAGGAGTTAAACTTTCAAAGCACACGCGCAAGTATGCAAGGTGGGTGAAATAAGGAAATGAAAGGCGCTCTGTGGCCAAGGACTTCATTTCAGATATAGTGCACGCATCAGTTATTCAGAGAAGAAAAGGAGACTGCTCTTCAGACTTGCTGATTGTCAAAGGGAGGATAAACTTGCCAATCAGGGCTATCCAGAGAAAAGACCTCACAAAGGCATAATCATTGCATGCTGCAGCTGTTGAAAGCAACATCACGATGCCTCCAGGTTCCTCCTCTTCTTTTTTTTCCTCTTTATTTTTGATTGACTGTCCACAAAGAGCTGCTTAAGTAGAATCCTTTGATGTGAAGGTGATCTGCCAGAGTGGCAGCAACTTATTATAAATGGGTCTGAGGTTCAGAGAGTGGAAGTCACCACCTGCATGCTTCTCTGGCTTGCACAGCATTTTCATTTACAAGCTCCCAGCTTTGTATGCTTTAATAACAATTATTATTTTGTTATGAAAAAGGGAAAAAGGGGTTTGTTAATCCACCAAGCAACCAAAAACTGCATGAACTTGTGAATTAACCCAGGAAATAAATCTGCAGTCTGGTGACTATGCAATTTCCATGGCTGAAGACTTTTCAGGCAAAAGAAATCCAAGTAGGATCATTAGCGATTAGCATTGCTAATGAAAGATAGAGGTAATATTTAAAAGGTGCTTTGAACACTGTTATTTCATAATCAGCCTCTTTTTTTACTGCATAGCTTTTATTTCTTAGCTTTACAAAAAGTTCTAGATCTCTTGTCCTCTGTGAAGTTCTGCACATTTACTGTATTTGCACCACACAGATCTGTCAGAGAATCCCTTTAGAAAAGATTTTGTTTACATTTTGGAGTGAATATATGGGCTCAGTTGTGATAAAAGGACTAGCAGCAGTGGAAACTGAAGCCCTCCTTATCCTCTGATTAGCTGCTGGGCAAGAGGAGGAAAAAAGGGTGTCAAGGTGTTAAGTTTCCAAGTTGTCCCACTAAGGACTTCATAGACCTGACATAGAGAGCCATTTACCAGGGACTGTTAAATCGATGTGCCCATGTTAGCTCAGTTCTCTGCCTTTCCTGAGCAGAGACTGCCAACTGTGCCAAATTATATGTGATAGCTTTGTGATGTGTCTTTTTGTGATGTGGATTGCAGACAACTTGAAGCAAAGCTGAATCCACCGAACTCATTTCACTTAGGATCTCAGGTTAGACTCAGTCAGTAATCCCCTAGAATAAAGGCCAATGTTTAATCTACAGTGCCCTGCCTTCCTGAAGTAGGATGTTTAACATTTTCGTTTCTGTCACACATTCATTCTGTAAGTCTCCATTTATCACTGTGCTGAAAATGCAATTCAGTGAAAAAAATATGAACCGCACTCTGGCTTGTTGTCTTTCTGTCAGACTTCAATAATACTCCGTCTCTCTGTCTTTGAGCAACTCAAGCAAGCCATTGCAGCCTCACTGCATAAATGACTGCACCTTGGCATTTGAGTATTTCAGTACTGAAATACACTGATACTTAAATATTATATGAAGATGTGTCTGAGCAGCAAAATGTGCATCTGAATTTTGAATCCTCTCCAGAGCATGTGGTTTTTCGAGATCTGGTGTTCAACATTTGGGCCATTACAGATAAGGAGAAGCTGTAATATTCGGACTCTGAAGCTCTTTCCCCCCATACAGTTTGAGACATTCAGATCAGCAGTTTTTGCTCAGACCCATATTTGGTTTTCTATTACCCGATGAACAGATAGGGGATAGGTAAATATCTGTATCCTCTCACTGACAAAACAGTGCTGCTATATACTTTTGTGAAGGAATCTAAGGAGTTATTTATTTAGCTTTTTAGCCTGTATACCCCTATGTAGAAATTTAGCTACGTGAATATTATTTTTTAAAAATCAAGATGTTTTTGAGATGGAGCAAATTTTTAAACATATGTGAAAGGGAGTAAAGAACCCTTCACCCCAAGAGTATGATCATGTATCTCACTGCAGTATTTATAATGTATGTTTGCACAAAATACAGTGATATGTTTTTAGATGCAGGTGGGATCAACAATAATTTAATTTACTCTGTAAATCTTGTATCCCAAATGTTCATTGCCTGAGGCACATATTGCCAAAATACTACCATAAAAACATTTTAAATATCTTTCTAAGGGTTTTTTTAAGCCATACATTTATTTTTGGTGCATTTCCTTCAGGTTTTTCTTTTTTCTGTATAATTGTGCCATTGTTTGAGACTGGTTGCATGCTGAACTGAGACTATACAATAGAAATCCAGATAGGTTTAGCATGATTCAGGCTCAGGATTACTGGTCCTTGATTTTCTTTATCTCCTAGCAAAGCTTTAAAGGGATGTTCTGTAAGGCCAAGGTCACAAAAGGTTTTGCAGATCATTAAGTCCATCAAAATGTGTCTGTTTTTGTAAGATGTCTAAGGAAAGGTCATGGGGCTCAGCCTCACTCTCACTGATGTCACTAGCAAAAATCATATTGTCCTCAATGGGAAGAGAATCCAACCCTTATATAAGCTATAAACAGAGTGAAACGTAAAGCTTCAGCAGTGAACACTGGGTAGGCAGCATGTTTCAATGAACACTGGAGATGGGATTCTTGCAACAATGGTTTTATTCCCAGTTTTGCTACTGGCCTCCTGGGTGACTTTTGATGAATCATTTTGTTACTCTGTGCCTCAGTTTCCCCATCTATGTAAGAAGGAAAACAAGACTTACATTCCTTATGGCAGCAGGTTTAGCTCTACAAATGAAGAGCAAAGTGTCAGTGGTATAACGAGAAAGTTTGGATCTGAGGATACATTGAATTCCTATGGAATAAGTGTGCTTAGGCATGTGAAGCTTTATTAATTTTCATCTGGATATTCTTGCTGAATATGCAGTCCCAACATTTAAAAAGGTAATGGCACTCCAGATTCTTCTCTGATCCATTGGCCAAATCCACGAGCTGCCAATGCCAGACCGCAGCCAGCAAGGCCAGCCATACCTTGTCATGCATCCAAAGATGCATCTCAAGCTGGTCCAGAGAGGTGATACTCCTCCTCTATGTGACTTTGGTCAGGCCGCAGTTGGAGTACTGCATCCAGTACTGGGCGCCGCACTTTAAAAAGGACGTGGCCAGCCTGGAGAGGGTTCAGAGGAGGGCCACGCTTGGTGATAGGAAAGCAGGACAGGCCCTATAAGGAGAGACTGTGGGACTTGAACCTGTTCAGCCTCAGCAAGAGGAGGCTGAGGGGGGACCTGGTGGCTGCCTACAAACTCATCAGGTGAGATCAACAGCAAATAGGTAGAGCCCTTTTCCCCCCAGCACCACCTGGGGTGACGAGGAACAATGGTAATAAGCTGATGGAGAATAGGTTTAAGTTAGAGATCAGAAAGAAATTTTTTACAGTTAGGGTGGCCAAAATCTGGAACCAACTTCCCAGGGAAGTGGTCCTCACGCCTACCTTGGGCAAATTCAAGAGGAGGTTGGATGATCACCTGTCTGGGGTCTTGTGAACCCAGCACTCATTCCTGCCTGTGGCAGGGGGTCAGGCTAGATGATCTGTTCAGGACCCTCCTGACCCTAGCAACTATGAAACTATGAAGAACTTTTCTCTCCTTTACCAAAGAGCCATTACTCTGAAAATTCTGGTTAATTCATTGCACCAAAATTTAAAGTGAGAGGTGTACTGGATAAAGAAGCAGATTTCAGTCTTTAGAAAAGACAGACCAATGAGGTTGTGCTTTGGGGGATTATTTCTGAAGCTTTCTGATGTGGCTCAGGGTTTTGTTTAAGGCTTTCCAGGTTATTTGCAACACTTATTATACATTTAAATAAATGCAAAGGAAATAATACAAAGAAAATATACCAATTGTGCTGAATAAAGGCTTCACTGGCATAATGATCCCTTAGCGCAAGAACTGGCAATTCATAATAGAGGTCTAGAGGCATTTAGGAACATGTTTATATGTGCTCCAGGTTGGGGGTCCTTTAATTAGAACTGCTCTTGGGAGGTACTCTAATTAAAGTGCCCACAGCATCATGTGTATTCAGCATCCCATGCTTCAAAATGGCAGTGGGGGTGCTTTAGCTAAAGCTTATTTAGTGTTCAACGAATGTTCAACATAAAACACATCCACCACTACCCATCCCTCCCCCCATCCCTCCCCTCCCCAACCATTTTGAAGCACAGGGATGGTGAATGCACATGACACGGAGACTGTGCAAACTCAGTTAATTGAGTCTGCTCTGATGCATGCTAATTAGCATGCATTGGAGCTGACATCCAGCACATATATAGATGCACTTAAAGTTTATTTCTATCCTCCCTTATGGTAAGATGTTGAAAGGCCCTGTAATAGCTCAGTGCACCTAATTGGACAGATGCTCACAGTAGCATAATTAGAAGTGGGCGAGCAGGGCATTGACTTAGAGGGGGCACAAAATGGAAGATGCCGCTACTGCCACCCAGAACACCTCTGACTCCTTAACAGATAGAAAATGACTTGTCTGTATTGAACTCAAACTGACTGACCTACTAAATTTGGGGCTTCAGTTAGTTTTTTTTTAGATGTACCTAGTTCTGTTATTGGAGTAGGACTTTATTTAGAAACCACAGCTCTACCCCTTAATCACAGTCAGATATACAGGTGAAGCATGCAAATGTTTTGTTAAGTTTGAAGACAGAGAATTAGCTGAATTTTCTTTAAACACTCATTTTAATTAAAGAAATGTTTGCAATCTGAAGTCCTGTATCTGAGACCAGCACTTTAAAGAACCTAATCCTGTAAAGTGCTGAACTCCTTCAAGACTTGGTGAAGTTAAAGACAGTTGAAGGAGCTCACCACTTTGCTAGAGATACTCAGAACCTCCTGCCTCGGGCCCACCACAAACACATGGCCGGTGTGGATTCCAGACCTTCCATAGTACCTGCAAAAACAGACTTTAAAAGAAAAGACAGCGTAAGTTTCAGATAGAAGCATACATATATATGCATACATAGCCCTAATTCTCCACCGCGTTGGTGTTCTTGTTTACACCGTGCCAAGGGAATATAAATTGTTCTAACGTGATAGCATTTTACACCTAATTTGCATTCAGTTTTTCCAGGTGTAAAAGACTGCACATGTCACAAAACAGTGGAGACTGGGGACTGGTATAATTATACATATATATGCATCCATTCACAATACTTCCTGCATCTGTACAAACACAATATATGATTTTAAACTCAAAGATAGTGTGTTAAAACTAATGCATGAATGTAAATATTCTAAGATCTGCCTTCTTGACTGTGTACCACATGTACAGATGAAAACAAATCTTGTTTATAGGAAAATCTGTATCAGTGGTTAAATGACTAAAGAGAAAAATATCAGAATTAATGTTGTCATGTTTCTTAAACAAGCCATTAATGTATATTTAGCATTTAAGGATATTGCTCAATAAGTATATTCTGTACCAAAAACTGTGTTGCATATACAGATTGTGCAGTACCCTATTTTAAAAAGGCACCATAATTAATTTTTATTTTAAATAAAAATGTACTTGTAAAAAGTTTCCTGTGTCTTGTCATCTCTGTAGCTAAGAATATAGATATGTATTCATGGGAAATACTGAAAGGCAAAACAAACTAAGCACTTTTCATGTACTTTTCTAAGACTGCCTGTATTAAGTTCGCTGTACAACCTCATTATGACCACTCCACTTTTAATAATTCCAACAGCAGGAACATTTTTCTTCCATGATTATGATGCAACAGATTGACTAACCCTGTTATAGCAAACACCCTCTTTTCATGAGCTCTTCTCCTGATCCCCTGCGGGTTCATTAAAATGAGGTTGTACTATATTTCTTTCAAAATAATACTGTACTTTATAGTGTCAAAATATATGTGGCTGTCGCCTACTTCTATGTGCAACTGGATTCCAGTTGCATTATGTTCTCCACTGCTTATCAACTGTGGCTATATCCATTATTAGCTACCTTGCCTTTCTTGTGTTAATGATGAACCAATCACCCAGTCTCTGTATTGGATCCCACCTTTCAAATGAACATATTCTAAATTGCACTGTAAGGCCGTGTGTACAAAATGAGAGATGTGTGTGCACGACACTTTAAAGCAGGCTAAGTGCTTTTGCACTGCTTTGATGGTGTCTGTTTGCATGCCTCAGTGGTTTATTGCACATTAATTCCAGCCACTGCAGGAAATTCAGCAATGTAATGTGCCTTAAACGACTTGGGGTGCAGCAAACTAAAACTCCTTCAAGGAGTTTTAGTTTGCTACCCCTACAGGCGTGGCACGAAGCATCAGGCTCCGTGTAGCTCCACAGCTCTGCAGGGAGCCCTGCAGGCAGCCTGGCAGCAGCCCAGGAAAGCAGGCTCTGCCCAAGTAAAGCCTGATCTTTTCCCATCCCCCACTGAAGCCTGCCTGCTACCTGCCTGTTGCTTCCCTCCACAGCTGCTGTTTCCCACAGGACCATCCGAGCCGGGTGCTTGTGGGTGGGTGCCACCTGGGAGGGGGCACTGCTGCTTCAGAGAGAAACACCAGCCCTCCCCACAGCCCAGGGACCACTCTGCCTGCCAGCAGCTCGCTCTCTCCTCCCCACTGGAGAGGCAAGTAAGTCAGCGGGGTGTGTGCACAACATGGGGGTTTAATCAGTCCTAAATTGAAGCTGTGTTTTTTAAAACCCACTGCTTCAATTTAGGGCTCCCATTTCATCTACACACACCCTAAAGCTTCAGGATGCACAGTAATGGGAACAAAAAAGAGGTGAAAAATAAATGTATGAAAAAACCAAATGATTATGCTGCTACAGCTGTCCCAGAAGCTTCAAAACACTTTCTTGTTGCATCCTGCAGAATTGTCAAGTTTCTATAACTTGCCTAATAAAATGGCTGCTCACCAGAGTCCTTTCTTTACCCTTCACAAAATTGGCCACTTTTTTGGACATTCTAATGAAAGGGCTTTGTTTTTTAAATTTAGTGCAGTCTTAACTCTGGAAAGGAGATACTAATGCAGAACTGGGTAGTGCTTAAATCTAACACCCTGATAATTCACACTGTTTAATAGCTTTCCCCAGCTCTTTGAAAGTGATTTTATTTTCCAATTGAATGAGCTCTCCCTGCTGAACAAACATAGTGAACAGTTGATGCAAAATTTTCAGCTTGTAATTGAATGAGTTGCTGCAATAATTATACTGCCATATACTGTATCTCACAGGGCAAAAAGGTTTTTTAAAAGCTGCATCCCCCTGCAAGCTTACATATTTGAGTTTCAGTTTGTGTCTTTCTTTAAGCACACGGGCACAACGCAGAGTGTTGTACTTAAGAGCTACCAAAATACCAACAGTGGTTGCAGCAGGAATTTTGCACCAGGGCTTCCTAAATGAAAACAAATGTCCAAATAGTGTTAGAGAAGTTTTTGCACCAGCTGTAGTGAGACCATGTGCCATATTTACCAGTGTTTTTCACATGTTCCATAAACATGACATAGTGAAGTCAATTTGCCTGCATAACAAATGAATTAAAACAGAGATCCTAACTCTGACCTCTGGTAAAATGGTGAAGTTTTCTTTTTTGTCATGAAAAATTTAGACCAAATTTCACTTGTTCCATGTTGTATTGTACAGTAACTTCTAAGGCTCAGTGATTTGGTAACTCCGACTTTCAAGTACTTACTGGAGCAACTGCAATTCAAGAGCTAGTTGGCATTGTGACCACTTCTTTTTTATTTACAGCAGTTGAGCTTACATTTGCTGGCCCTGATCAGTCACAGTGAATAAATCCATGTTTCATAGGGAAAAGGTATGTCAGAGATAGGATTTTTCCAGGACTGAAGATGCTCCTGAATCAAAAAATGTGGCTGGAAAGTTGCCTTCCCAGTAACCAGTATAGGCAACCAATACTTTGTTGATGTCCAGAATTATTCCAAAAATGTGTTGAACCCTCTGGATTTTTGTGCACAGCATGCTATGTGCTTTCTGTCTTTCCAGCAACCATTTTATGATTGCTTGTTACTAATCCTTCTGTTTGTTTTCTGGATCTTGGCCTTTCTTTCCTTTCTTGGTAGCTAGCATATCTACAGCTTATCTTTCAAGTTAACAAATGGGAAATCCTACTTCCTTTCTAGTGATTGGGATTTTGCTGGATGACCCAAGATGTCAGCCAAAAAGTTTCTCGTTATTTAACATTTCTGGGTGAAATCCTGCCCCCAGCGGAGTTGATAGCAAAACTACCATTGATATCAAGGGGGCCAATAAAAAAGAATATTCTAGGCATAATGCTGTCTGATTCTAGCTCTGAACACATACTTTTTCATCCGTCAATGCTGCACACCATCCTACCCCTATGCATACTCCTTTTCCAGCTGTCTCCCTGTGCCATTTTGGCTTGTGTCCATTTACTCTGTAGCCTCTCTCTCTCATTGTTCTAGCTTTCCTCACCTCACTGCTTCAACCCACTCAGTGCTTTCTCTCCACAGTTTGTTTCCTTCCTTCAGGAAATCACAGGCACATAGGACTAGGAGGGGTCTTCTGGGCTATCAAATCCAGTTCCCTGAGTTTACAGGTGATCATTACCCAAAGGAGTCCCCAGAAATGTCACTTGAAACTAGGACTGTGTGAAGCTTAGGTGGCTGATTCGATTCGGAGGAGATATGGCCCGATTCGGCGGCCGAATCTCCGAATCTGAATTGAATGAGTAGACTCATTAATCTCTCCAAATCAAATTGAAAGCCTCCAATTCAATTTGGAGAGATTCAGAGAGATTTGATGATATGGCCATAGACACAGCTTTATATGTTGTTTCTACATACCTCAAGGTACCAGGCACAGCTTGTGAACGCTGAGATGCTGGGGCAGATGGAATGTCCCACTGGAGCACGGGGGGATCGCCTGTCTGCTTGGCAGCAGACCCAGAAATAAATCAGAAATATTTCCAGTCCACTGCCAGTTCCTCCGCGGAGCACACGGGAGACCCCTCACCCCCTGGCTCAGCAACTGGTGCCTCCTCGGTCGGGGGAGGGGCACCCAGGTTCCCCCCATGGCTGATCACCAAGACGGGGGGCATGGGGAGGGGATCCTCCACATGCTTGGTGGCCAACCCAGAGGAGGACCAGAAGGTCTTCTGGTCCTCTTCCGCGTCTACCGCCGAGCATATGGGAGACCCCCTCATGCTCCTGTGGGATACTCCATCTGTCCCACCATCACAGCATTCATGAACCATGCCTGGTACCTTGACATACGTAGAAAAACATATAAAGCTGTGTCGATGGCAGAATCGCTGATTCTCTGAATCAGAATCAAATTTTCTGATTCAGATTCAGCTGAATCAAATTGGGACACTGATCCATATCAACGAATTGAATCACTGTCACCTGAATTGGGCCAGATCTGAATCAAATACTACCTACTTCACACACCCCTACTTGAAACCCTCACATACAACACCAAAGAACAATATCAGACATACCCTGAATACCCTGGCTAAGTACAGACATTCAAAAAGCAAAAGCCGGAATCAATTCAATCTTTGCAGGTTAGTCTAACATGCATAGATTGAACAGAGAAGCAAGTGAATAGACATTCACTTTTGATTCCAGAAATGCAGGCCTCCAGTGGCTCAGGCTAGAAGTTGGGGGCACTAGGATGAGCTCTGCCTTCCCTCCAGCAGTGGCTGGAGGGAAGCAGAGCTGAAGGGTGAGGTATGACCAGGCTCCAGCAGGCTAAGTATGACAGGAGGGGTTTAAATCCCAACTCTGGCTTGCACGGTCCCCAGCCAGGGTGTGCCTGGAGAAGGAGGAGGGCAGCAGCCCTTGCCAGGCATCCCCAGTCCCCCGCCCCTGCTCACTACAGGAGTGCTTGAGCTGCCCCCTTCCCTAGAAGGGCACTACTGAATTCATTTGGACTGAGAGACTTAATTGTGCACAGCACTTGGAAATGTTGTTGAACACTAGACTTAGAAATTGGAGGCTGCTTGAACTTAGAGCTGCTGAGGATTGCAAAATCTGTTCCAGGGGTTTGAAGGCTTATTCACTTAAACTTGCCAAACTGGTTTTGCAAGGGAGGGAACACAAATTAAGTTGGAATCAGGAGCTTTCCCCCTTTTTGGATTGACTTGATAGGGCAGGCTTGGTGAGAAAAAAGCTATCAGAACTAGAAAAGTGGGTGATAAGAAAAATAGTTCCAGGTTTTTGGAGTAAGGATATATTCAGTGGACCAGATGAGTTTGTACAATTTTGTGACCAGTGGTCCTCTCAGATCGTGTCCAGGTATAAATCCTGCGTGAATAAAAAGACAAGGAAACAAATCTGCTCTGAAAGGGTTACTATTTGCATGCAAAGTTTTAAGTAAAGAGATACAACAAAAGGAACAGCTGTTAAAGACAGTGAAAGAAGAAACCAAGAAGCTGCAGCACCCTGCATTCCCCCCTTCCCACTCCTGCCATTCAAGCAGTGACCCAGCATGGGTCACCTGGCAAGGACTCCTGCCCCCCTGCCAGGTAGACCCTGGCTGGGGTCCCATGATGGTGGGAGAGGGAACAGAGGGTAGGGATTAAACCTCCCTTTCCCCAGGCTACTGGGACTCCAGAGCAGGGTTTTCTACCACCACCACCCCCTTCTCAGCCACCTGGAGCAGTGATAGTGCTCTGGCTAGAGAGGGAGGGGAAGCAACCCTGCTCCACTGGAACAGTCAGCCCAGCCCTGGGCTGCAAAACATTCTGGGATGCTGGGGGACTGTGAGTTAACTTAAACCAAGAAGGGGGGCAGACGTTCCATACATTGGTTTGACCTAAATCAGTTAAATCTGATACTACACTCAACCAGGTTTATTTTAAACCAGTTTCAGCCATTTTTTAAAGCAATTGATTTTGAAAGCACTGAACTTCTGTTCTACTATGGGTTTAACCCAGTTTCTGATCACTTACACCAGTTTATGTTTAACTTCTGTCCCTAGCCCCTATAACATGTCATATATAAAGCAGGGGAGACATGGGCCCTGCCAATGCCATGCCACAGCAACAAAAGGGAAGCAGTTGGTTAATCATTCAGACCATCCTTGGAAATCAAACAAACTGAAGTCAGAAAATGCAGTGTTAAGCCTCACTAACAACAAAAAGAGGAGAATCATTACCCCCCCCCCCCGCCAATTTAAAGAGAACAGAAATCTCTTATGAACCTTAACTCTGGGGTTCATTACTAGCTTTCGCCAATTACAAAAAAAACACTGTCCTTGACAGTAGGTTGTACTTCCCCAAAAGGCTTACTTTACATGCTGCTTGCACATTTCAGTTTGTCAATAACACTAGAAATCATTCTCTTTCTGGTGTAAGAACCTGGCAGGTGTGAAATGTAAAATGTGCACTGAAAGCAAGTGCAAACGCTGGCACCTCCTCTTCTCCCCCTGCTCAGACAACTGGGAAGAAAAAGGGAGTAATTTATATTTTGAAAAAGAAAAATCATCAATATCAGAACCCTCTGCAACAACAGGGTGTACAGATGGTAACCTTTAGGGCACCTCGCGGTAGAAAATGTATGTAGTGCCCTCCTAATATCATGTATTTACACAGTGAAGAAAAGACATTGCAACTATGACACTGAAGGCAGGCCTTGGTGTGAACGGAAAGAGGTTGCAATGGCTGTAATCACTAAAACTTCAGCCACAGTACAGTTAATTTATCTAGTCTATAATTTACACTAATTCAACTAAATGCCAGATGTTTTAGTCACTCGCCCAAGTAAGTTGAAAAATTCAGTCTTCCCGTAAATTTAGTAGTAGGCAAGAACACGCCTAGGCAGCATTTGACATAAATATAATTAGGTTAATAAAGGGATGAACTTTACACAATGCTTGTAACATAGAAACATTGATCATACTTTAAGTCTAATTGAAAACGTTAATAAATAATAGAGGGAACTGCAAGTCAAAACTTCAAAAAAGGCTGGGGGTGTGCACTTCTCTGTAGGTTCATCACTGGGAACCAAGCTTTTTGCTGATACCACAGCGGTAATCAGGTTACTGAGTTTTAATGTTATTTGAAAAGACAGAGAGTTTTCTAATGAATGTGGATGCAGTGTATTATATGATTTTGGCTCTCTACATAATCATGATTAAGTGCATTTTAGTGGTTTCATTTGGACATGTGGTTTGCTGAGGACCCCATCAGTTTAATAGATGTCAAGTACAATTATCTTTTACACTGCAAATTCCTCTATATGTGCCTAGTGCTCTAAGCTAGTCATTGTTGGCGATTACAGGTGTTATTACTGTCTTAGAAAAAGGATTAAATGGTTTCAATACATTGCTGGAATTCATAGTTCAGATATTTTTCTTCTTCTAATTATGACGCATGTTAACTGGAGTCCTAATATCTTTTTATGGCTATTATGTCTCTGACAATTGTTACAGCATAAAAAATTAATCTAATTTCAAGCTCATGAAGAAGCTGCCCTTAAAAATGACCTGAGTCTAACTTCGTTAGCATTCAGAACAAATAGCAAGAATACATAGATTCCTAGCATGTTATGAACTTATGGGTCACATTTAAACAGTAAGATTAATTGCTGGATATTTAAAAACTTGCCCCATTTTCTCCAAAACCACTGGGTCATGCTACTATCCTTTCCCTCAGCATAGATGCAAACAAGGTTAATAAGCCTATTCAGTACACTATTACAATTAATGCTCTCATCTTTGGTTAATGTGACATCAGCCTGGTTTCATAATGCTATCCTTTCTTCCTATGAACATGAACAAGTTTTCAAGCAGAGGCTGAAAATATTACACTGGTCCCGCACTAAATCCTTAACCTTTTCCTGGTTCCTGTTTGACATTGAACTCCAGCATGAATTCCATCACAGGTGAATGGCTTGTGGCACAAAATGGCTGGGAAGGTAAATGTGTTGATGAAAGGCATAGCACTGGAGGGAAACATGTCTTGGATCTGGTCTAAACCAGAAAAGGCTTGTTTGTATGGTAATACAAACCCTCCGGGTGTAGCTGCAGCTTCTATCAGTACTTTCATCGGAACAGCTCATACTAGGCCCCCCACTAAAACAGGAAAAACATTTATTTGCTAGTATAGCTGCATCTACCCTAGGGCTTCTGCCATTTTTCAATGACATCTAAAACCTGCAATCCTCACCAACCTTATAATATGAGTAAAGGTTTTTGATGAACCTGCTGGCATGCAGAGGGATAGGGCTGTCGTCATGTCTACAGCCCATGGGGACAGCCACCTCTCTCCATGCTGAAGTCCAACAGATTCTCAGCGTCTACGGCAGAGTGTGAATGGCAGTGCCAGAGCAGACTGTCTTATTACGACTGTCTGCTAGACAAGCCACACCTTCTTTCTGGTCTGTTAGTTTCTTTAAAGTGTGAACCCTCCGTTGACTGGATAAGGGTAGTTTTGTATGGCTATGAATAAAATTGTTTGTGGTCTGTCAAGAGAATGGAAGGTTAATTGAAAAAAGGCACTTACTGTTTTGCTTTGGTATTACTTGATATAATATAATGAACTAAGTTTGGTGCCTAGCAATAGGGCTTTGAGTGGGAATGTATTTCCCTTTAAATGCCAGTTCAGCATCACTTTCTCCCTCCTGCCCCCCAAACAGAAATGCTTTCAGTATTTAAGGTTTTCATTTAACACAATCATTGTCGGAAGCAAAAAGAAAGTGAAAAGAAAAGGAAAGCACAGCAAACACATCCAAGTGAATGAGCCTGTGAACCAGAGACAGCCTTCCCTATTTTGATTTGTAATTTGAGGATAATTCAATTAGACATTTCAAGCAATTTAAACATTCATGCATTGTCCGGCACCAAAGCATGAACTGTTCAGCAGCAAACTAGACCTGACAGCCTTAGCAGGCCAAGTAAAAATCTTAGTGTTTAAAATCCCAGAAAAGCCCTTATTTAATCAATGCCTTCAGGGAAGAGAAAAAAGAATGGAAATGGCAGCATGAAGCATATATTCCGATTAGTGGGTTCACACCTCATTTGCAGTCATTTACTTAATAAAATAGTTCAAGGGCTAGCATGTTCCCTTTAGAGAGATTAAAATACAAATGTACCTGCTAGCCCAGCTGTTACATTGCTTTTAATGGTAGCTAAAAGGCAGGCCTTTGGGAAACAAAATGAAATGAACCTGAAGTTCCTCATGCTTCTTTCTATAGTTTATTATTTGTACAACTGACACACCTAGAAGTCTCTGGGATAGGAAGTTTCCACTGCAAAGTATACACCGCCAGAGACCCTGCCCTGGAAAGCTTCCAGTCTAAGTAGTGAAACAGAAAAGATGGAGGTAAGGAAGAAGTATAATCATGCCCATTTTACAAACAGGGAACTGATGCACAGAAGGAGGAAGGAACTTGCTCAAGATCACACAAGCTCATAATGGAGCCTGGAATGAAACCCACAATTTCTGAGTCCCAGTCCAGTGTCTCAGTGCTCAAATCATCCTTCTCCTCTACAGATCCAGTGTGCTGGCTAGGATCACTCCAGTCAGTAGCAGAATTTAAGACAAAGGCTTTCAACATACCACACCTCCGCACCTGTGAAATCAGCCTTTCCACCACAAGAAATGAGTACACACAATATGCAACATGACACCAATGCAAATTACTAAGATCCAGCGTAGAATTACCTCAAGAAAAATGGGTTAAACTACAGCAGCTTAAGTATTGCATGGCCAGAGCTATCTCCAATGGTATAACAAGCAGTTCTTGTGCCCTAGGCAGCAGCAAAAGACGGGACGGCGGTGGTAGGCTGTTGCACCCCTGCCTGCTGCTACCCGCCGACCCCTAAGTCAGTGCCTGCAGCCGGCGCCAGAGCCCTACTCTACTCATAACCCTGTTATGCTACTGGCTATTGCCACCTTCCCTGCTACTGAAAGCTGAGGCACTACAATGGTGTCTACTGCAAGAAGCTACCCTGAAATCATTGGCCAGCTGTCCACGCTGGATCCTGGGATCAGAAGCAATGTAAATTGCATCTGTGTAAATGTGTTGTGTCACATGATACATTGTCCTCCAAACACGTGGATGTTAGCTGCATGCTAGTTCTGTAATGCTGAAAGAAGTCCAATGACACATTAGATAAATGGGTGCCGGCAAGGGGGAAAGGGTATTTCAAAATGAACAAGTGAAATAATTATTCATAATAATAATAATAGTTAAAATAATAATAGTTATTTCTGTTGACTAACCTTTAGCAAACATCAAACATGAGCAAAACAAATAACTCAAGACATTAAGCCACAATGTTTGCAAACTCTTTTCCTTTAGCATGCAGTGGGGTTTGTGATCTCTGAATTTAGTCAAAGGACATTATTTGTTTTTAACATAACATAACTGCACTAAGAACAGAAGGTCACACCAACCTACTGGCTGGCAGGCAAAGCCCTCTCTTCATGGACTCAAATTTTGGCTGAACCAAGGCATTCTTTTTTAGTTAAGGTCATTTGGAGACAAGGCTAATGAAAGCACTCTGCAATCTCAGAAACTAATTCTGGGGTTGGCTGTTTCCCCTTGGTGCTGCTCCACTGACTCCACGGGGAATTCTCCCCCCCCGACCAGAGAACGGTTTTCAAAAAAACTTGCAAGAATCTGCTCACTCCTAATTTGCTCTAAAAACTCTTGGGCTGAATCAGGAGAATAACAATCAAAACTACAAAGAAATACAGGGTGTTAATGGTGTAGATAATGTTGCCAAAAATGAATTTTGCCTCTTCATAAGACAGTGTTCTCAATTATTTAACTGTCAAATTTAAACTGTTCAGGATGAAATTTTTTATGTTGAGCATTTGCCTTGGGCTGGATTTTTTTTTCGCATGCCAATAGTTCACCTCCAACTTTAAGATCAAGGGCAAACCCTTCCTTTTTTTTGTAGTTAAAAATATTACAATCATTTCATTGAAAATCTTTAGTTCCTCCACAATGTGGGGGAGGGACTTTACATTTGGCAAGAAGTTTAGCCTACTGTTACACCTGTGCCTTTTGTAGGGAAAAGCTAAACACTTAAATCCGACCCAGGTAAAAGCAGTTGGAAAGTCACAGTTTCTGGATACTGAGAAACGTGCCGCCCCCCCTTCCCCCGGGTGTCCCCCTCCCAGTCACCTGTGCAGAGACTGGTTTGGACACCAGGGTCATGGGAGGGCTTAAGGCTCTCAAGTGTATTATCAGCGTGTTAATATTTTCCACCAGTTACCTGTCCATGGGTGATACCACCGCAGTCACAGTTTCCTTCCTGTTACCCAGATGCTAAGTACATGTACCTTAATGTTAATGTTTATTTACCTGTGTCTGCCTCCCTTCTCCTTAGCCCATTGGCTTGTGACCCTAATCTCCAGTATCCCTTCCATAAACCTGGGAACTTCCCTTGCCAGCTTCCTGGGCCTGTTCCTGGGGTTGCAGGATTTGGTACAACAGAGACCAGACTAAAAACAGCCATGATCCCAAATTCAGTAGGTGCTTGGGTGTTGGGTGCAGAGGGAAGCCTCACAGGATTTGTTCAGAACCTGAACATTTCTGAGTCACACTCTCAGAAGAAACCTATCTGAATTTGGCAGCTAAGCCAAGGGGAGGTCATCTTCAATGAGCATGCTTCCTCCCCTCCCAGCTCCTGTCTGTGGCTAATCTATTCATGTGCCATTTCCGCAGCAACTGGCTAGTCTATGGGTGCAGACACTGCCATGTACAATTGCTCCTCCTGGCTGTAGGTGGTTTCTGTGGCACAAAGCATCAGAGGAGAACCAAGTTGTCTCTGCTGTGCTCTCAGTGCTCCCCCTGCTGACATCAAGCAACATAGGGGAAAAGGAGTGCAGCAAAATACAGAGGGGAGGAACAGCTTGGTGAGAGGGACAAGAGGTGAAAAACCAGGGAAATAGGACACAAGAGCCTTCAAGACAGCATGGGAATGTGACAGGAGCAAAATTAGGGAGACACGGAGTGTGGCCTGAGCCTTCTTTGGATAAACAGCACCAAGGGGACACTATCATTTCCAAGGCAGGCACCCAAAAGTTAGTACATGTAACCTTGTAATGCAATGGTACATCATGAGATGCACAACAAGTTGAATAAAGCTTGCACTGGGAACTGAATTTTGCTATTCTCCAACATTTGTGTATTTGATTTTGCAACCTAATTACTCATTTACCATCTGGATGTTTATAGTGCATGGAAGAGACTATAAAATAGAATATGCTTCCACAATGCTTTCAGCCTAAGGAACTCAAAGCAATACAGGTTGAACAACACCTTGCAGAGTGGCTATACATGCATAAAGTTAACCTCATTTTCCAGATGGGTAAAATTAGGGCATGCTGAAGTTAAGCAACTTAAACAGCAAGCTCTGAGAATACAAGCTGGGAGTACATGCGAGTGAATTTTTTGGGAGCCGTAAATTTCCTCGTGGAATTCTGGAGAACAGCACTCTTTCTGAATTTCAACCAAGGCAGACTTGTTAAATAGTTTCAGACAGAAAAAGTCAGAGGAAATCTTTTTGCCATTTCAAATTGAATGTCTTTTGAAAAAGGCATTTTTGTTATTAAAAACTGACCTAAATTAAAAGGAAGCACTAAAAAATATTAGCAAAGGTATTCCATCATCTCAACATGAAATAAAACTGTTTAATTTTGGCTCAACATATTTTGGGTTGACCCACGGCATTTGGTGGGTTGACTGGAAGGCTGGTTGTGTTTCTTGGTTTCACAAAACAAAGAAAGTCCATAAAATACAAATAATTCCCTTTCCTTTTGACCCAAACTGATGTCTGGATGCCTCCCCCCATCCTTTTTTTTTTCTTTTTTTTCTTTGGTTTGGCCATTGAACCAAAACATCCAGTGCTCAGTCAGCTTTATCCAGAAGATCCAGGCAATACATTATTTACCTAATTACCAAAACAACAGGGGGAGAGGTCCCTCTTCCCCCTGCTTTTTTGAAACAATTAGAGCAAGCTGAATACAATTTCTCTATCTTCCCTTTTCATGTACTTATCCAAAATGACAGCCAGTGATATCCACAAGTTTATTACTACTGTCTTTTTCCTGCTTGTCAAGCTCTGGGAACCTAACCCATTAATAAAAGATAATGCAGTGAATATTTCTTGATTTTTCTTCTCCCTCCCAGACGCTTCACACAATGAAATGCACCGGCAGTGGTCCAGCATAGCAGTGCCCATCAACTCCTATTCTCTCCCCTCTGTTCTGATGTTGATGGGAAACTGTTTGAGCACCAGATTCCTTCACTCAGTATATCAGTGGGCTTGAAATAAAGGAAAATGTATAACTCAATGAGCTTATATCCTAACAAGCAGTATCAGGCCCAGAAGCACCCCTCTCATTTTGCTCATCTGGGCAGCAGCTGAATACAGTTACCATCTCTGTGCTCTGTGATATTAACACCTAAAATTATGGTATGTTGTAGACACCAATGCCACAGAGAGCATAAGCAAAAGCAGAAACTCCACATGATCCTGTAAGCATAGCCAGATTTTCAGAACTGAGACACGAATGTTTCCAGTTCCACCTGAACAGAGATTAAACTGTCTTGATGAGTCTTTTGAAGCAAGTACTTTTCTCCTGCTCAGTCAGTAAAGCAAAATCCTTCATGGTTTGATTTACTTTAAAAAGTGACCATATAAAAATGTTGCCATAGGGCTGCATGTTTGTTTGCTACTGACTCCATAATAGTTGAGCTCGATTTACAAGTTAAATGATTCTTTCCCTATCACTAGCCCTGCAACCCCAATCTGAGCTCTGAAACGCTGATTCCTGCTCATGCAGAACTGAGGTCAGCGCGGCCCTATACGGAAACAATAGTCCATTTCTGTGAAGAAGTCAGTAGATACCAGTGTCTGTTGCTTTCTTTTGATACATGATGGCCTGCAAGATGGTTTCAGGGAAACAAATTAGGACTTCAGCTACATTTCAATACAGCCCTGCTTCCTTCAAAACATTAGTGATACTTATGTATCTAGCGACTGTCCAGATAAAAACAAAGGAAATGTAGGGCACATCTACACATCACCCTACAGTGACATAGCGACACACTACATTGCTGTACGGTTCACTATGGTGACATAGTAATCACACAAGTCTACATGTGATCACCAGCTACATTGCTGTAGTGGTACACTCCCCCAATATAGTGTGCTGCTACGGCAACATAGCAGCGAAATTTAACTGTGCGCCACATGTATGATGCAGTAACCACCCATACAGCGCCATGCTTTAGTACTTCCAGAAGGAAGTACTACAGCATGGCAATGTGTAGACACATCCACAGAAAACAATTCTACTGCTGATACAGGAGAAGATACAGAAGGCATGTAGCTGCCTTGTCCCTGGTCACTCTATTGACACTGTGGGACTATAGACAATGCAAAATCTTGGAAATGTATTTTATGACCCACAAGAACGGTTCTGGATTTTTTTTTTAACCACAGTTGTTTTTCAGAGTTAACGTTTTTAATTCTTCACCAAAATCCTTCACATGTCCTAGAATTATTTGACCCAGAAATAGGAAAGTAACCCAAAGCATATTTGGGAAAATGTTCTAATTCCAACATTTGCTTTGAAAAATTTATGAAACCTATCTCTTGCAACATCAATTAAATAACAATGCATCTTACTAGCCCTCCCCACACTGGTGTCTGGAGGCCTCAACCAAGCATAGGACCTCTTTGTGGTAGAAGGAGTGGAAGTAAGAAGGAGTGCATGCCCCAAGAACTTCCAGTATCAGTAGAAAAAAAACCAAGGAAGATAGGAAGCATTATTTTTCCCTTTCACAGAGAAGACATCCCACCAGATCTGTAAAGGACACAAAAATAAGCAAACAGGGCAATCCAGGTGCAAAACAAGGCTAGAAGTAGAATTGTTAATCTGAATTACAAATGTGTCCATACATAGTTTATGTTTAAAAAAAAAACATTTTGGAAAAGAATTATTTCCGTTCCAAAGTAGATTGATTAAGACAATATATGTCAAAGAATTTGAAATGCGTATGGATAAATGGTAGTTAAATGAAGTTGTTTTGAAAAACATCCTCCACAGAGAAAAGGCCTTTATGATTTGTTCAGGGTCATACAGGTAGTTGACCTGGACCCAGTATCTCAGTCCAGTTATTTAACCTCTAGACCATCTTCCTATAAGTCAAATTGCATATTTTGCAAGAATATTAAAATATAACTCTTATGAAAGTACTTTAAAAATAGTACACTAAAAATCCATTTTATTTTTCAGAGATCTAGGACTTTTGCCTTCTTTTTGAGTAGTTTGTCACATCATGTAGAACCGCTCAAAAAGCTTGAGTGATAAGAGTGCTCTTTGAACCTATCTGCCTTGAGAGCAACATAGTGTATCATCTGTTCAAGCTGATCGGCCATACATCACCAAACAAGCATGACCTAGGATGCCTAAAAAGCCAACTTATCCATTTTGATGGCTGCAGTCTGTCAATGTCTTCTGAATGCAACATGTGCTGGAGTGATATGCCTTTTATCTAAGAAAACTGAGCAGATGAAAACAACATGACACTTCATAGGCTTCTGAAGGCTTAAAATCTTTTAGTGGTGATATTATTTCTAGGAGTTGTTAAAGGTCTTTTAGCTTGACTTGCATTTAATTGGTACAAATAAGGGAAAAACCTCAAAGGACTCAAAAGATGCCTTAGAAATGCATCTTCCTGCCATCACCATCTTTTCCAAAAATTACAAATTGGACACATCTACACATGCCCCCAACTGTGCAGTTGTTAATGTGCAGTCATTTAGTAGCAAAGCAAAAGTAGTTTTTGACTTTACTGTGTAGTAGCAATGAGCTTTTAAGCAGTGGCACATTACTACTGCACAACAGCATCAGCATCAGTAGCAGCAGCGTCACAGTTCATGCCTGCCACGCCGAAAGTACATTGCTGTAGCAATGAGCTATGTCGTGGTAGCTTGCTGCTACAGCAATGTAGCATCTCATGTGGACACACCCACTGTTGTTGGTCTCTCAAACCTATCCACACTAGAAAACACCCAAATCTTGAAATAGTTTTCAAGACTGTTTGTTACTTAGTCACACAGGTTTTCAGTAAAACTTGACAAAGATTCTTCTTTCAAACAATCATTTAAGCAGTTTTTTCTCTCCCAATGTGAGTCCTACACTGACAATTACTCCAGATATTTATTCCTGAAGAACTGCATGCATGGATTTACATTGGATTAATATAAACCAAAAAAGCATCTGCTGAGAAAATCACATTAATTTAGTGCAGAATAACAAGAATTTGCTGAATAAAATATTTTATTCCAAATGAAAGTGTTCAGCAATGAGAATAATCTGGAATAGCTATAATGCTTCATATTCACACCCTACCTCAATCTGGTTTAATTTTCAAGTGTATGAAAAGTCAAGGACCTGTACTTAATATGCCTGAGCTATAGATTGAGGCATCATGTGAGTGATGTAGTTAGCATCTATCTGTAGAGCCATATCCCAATTCTATTGACATCTGCACTTGAACTCACACATATTTCAGCAGTGTAAAATCTAGCCTTCATCCATTTTCTTTTTCTGGTTTCCTTGAACAAGTCCAATGCTGTTACACTTTGTTATGGATATTCAAGTAGTCAGTGGAAGTTTATAAATCTCCTCCAGTCCCTCTAAAAAATAAAAAACATAGTAGTTCTAGTAGTTGTTTTCACTGGGCCTAAAAACATGAATATAGTTCTTTTCATATTGTTTTGAATCAGTCATTCTTGGCCCATACTTGCACACTTTTTCTGCTAAACAAAACCAACAGGTTATTGCTAAGCTACTTAGCTATTGCTTCATAGAGCTGCTTATATATTATGAGGAAATGTTATTTTGAAGATTGAAGAGTCCAGGCCAGTAATAATGGAGGTAAATGAGTGCAAGTCCCCACGGATGTGAGAAAAGGTAGCCTTAAATTAGGATAAAAGTGACATCCTCAATTTTTTAAAATTATAATGGGCCAGGAGTTACACCAGTTTCTACCAGTAGAATCCTGATCCATAGTGGATGTGTCTATACAAGACATTTAGTGCTCAGTTGACTAATTATCTGCACAGTAAACATTGTGTGTCTATATGTGTGCCCTTAGGTGGGACTAAACTAATTTACTCTGAAGCAGGATAGAACTTGTAAATACAAGTACTATGGTGCTGTGGAATAGAAAACTGCAGCAGCACACTTGTAGACTCTGCCCCAGCTGGCTAGGGCATAAGGGTGCTTCAGCGAGGGAGCTGCCTGCCAGCTAACTCTGCATTGGAGCACCCTCATGCCCCAGCCGTCCCCCCTGCAGCTGGCAGAGCTGACCCCCCAGGGTTCCCTGCCAACTGGGGCAGCTCTGACTCAGCTCAGTGTGCTGCACTCCCAAGCGCATGTGTAGATGCAACACACAGGAGCAATAAACTCCAGAGCAATGAGCTCCCGAGTGTATTCATTAACACTAATTGCACATGTAGACACCCTTCTTCTGCCCCCCCCCCCATGGAGAAACAGATCAGTAAAGAATGTGAAAATAAACCACATCTTATAACAATAGCTTAAATAACATGGAATTAGACATGGCATTATTGTTATGAATGACTTGTGTGTTAATTTTGATAGCTTCAGCTAAACATAGAGTGAAACAAATAGACCTTTAAGCATACACAGGAGCCAAACTTGGCACATGAATTGCTATGTAAAATCACACTATTGTCATTGTTATTATTAATGGTCAAAGAAGTCCAAGAGGAATTAATACTACTTCCTTTCCGCAACAACTCATCTTATTTTATTCAGCATGTTTATTTTATTCCATACAAATTAAGTGCGATTTTCTCAACAGATGCCTTTTTTATTTGAATTTTTGACTCAGCAGAGCTGAGTAATAGGCCTCCTATTCTCATGGTTGGTATTCCATCATCATCTTACAGCAGCATGTGCAACCGGCCTCCCAGAAAGTCAGATATCTATTGATTCACAGGAGCTGTCACATTTCTATGAGACTCATAGCACAGATAATGTCCTCAAGCCAGGATTTATATCAAATGATAATCACAAGGCCAGTCTGTGCATTCTTGATATCACTTTTGGAGAATCAATCTTACCAATGTGATAGATGAAAGAGGTTGCTGGATCCTTGAAAATCCGAAGTTAAAAATCACCTTTGGGAAGAAGAACTGTTCTTTTCTTTTCTTTTTGACCTTTTTATCTTAAAGAACAAACCAACAAAGATATTTATAGCTGAGGGCTGCATTTTTAGACTGGCCTTAGACTTTGCATGGCCTCTTTTGTAATAGCAACCAGTAAGCAGATACATACCCAAATTGGGGTTGGCATTCCCTGCTTCCTAATTTTCTTACTAAAAAGGCTGCCTGCGTGGTCAGATGAGTATCCTCATAATCTTGTGAGCAAAATTAGCTATATTAAAACTGGGCATGAAAAACCGGAGGCTATAACTGCATCTCTATAGTTATCCCTGTATCATAACATGCCAGACAACCCTATAAGATTTAGGAGAATGGTTCTCAGATATTTGTTATGTGGTTCTCTTTCTTGGATCTCTCAGGTGTATTTCAACAAACTACTGGCTGTTCTTGCAGTGGCAGAAAGCTAAGGGAGCACTTATCCTCTTGTTTTACCTGTGGCAAGTTAAAGTGTTCTTTGTGTTTTGTGGGCATTGTGCCTGGGAGTTGCATGAGGGTATTGTTCATACAGTTTTGTTCTGAATAGTCTAGATGG
>NW_017728947.1:90518470-90535535 GCF_001723895.1 Crocodylus porosus | reverse complement strand
GCAGGCTGGATCCAGCTGGCAGTGGACTCCATTTCCCAACAGCCCCTGCCCACATGGCTGGGGTCGGTCTCCATGGAGATCCCAGCCACAGCTGTGCTGTGATAGTGTAAGGCTGGGGTTGCCATGGAGACCAGCCCCAGCCACGCTGGCAGGGTGCACAGCAGGGCAGGGCAGGGGGCTGCTCCACAGACCTGGGATCTTACAGTGGGGGTAGTTTGGTCTGAGGCCAGGGAAGAGCTGCAATCTGCAGCCTGCACACTCAGGGCAGGGGCGCACAGGCAGCAGATCGCAGCTTTGCTCCTGCTCCTCGCAGTGGTGACAGCATGGTCCTGTGCCAGGGCAGAGCTATGATCTATTGCCTGCACGCCCCTGCCCCAAATGTGCATGGTGCAGATTGCAGCTCTGCCCTGGCCTCAGACCACTCTGCCCCTGCCACAAAATCCCAGGAATCCGGAGCAGCCCCCTGCCCTGCCCTGCCGTGTGCCCTGTCAGCATGGCTGGGGACAGTCTCCATGGCAACTATCTAACATTATCACAGCACAGTTTCAGCTTTTGAATTGGGCACCTAACTGCCATTTATGCCTCTGAAAATCTCCTCCTTCCTTAAATATTGCACTGCAGCCCATACAGTTCTTTGTTACCCATGAGCAGATCCTTCCTGATAGGTGGAAAATTAAAAAGGAAAAAGAAAAAAAGACAAAGGTCAAATGTTTTAATGAGTTTTATCAGGTTAATTAGAGGTTTATACAGAGCAAGGTTTTTAGTGAGGCATTTTCATCTCCTGCACAAATGCTCCATTGAACATAGTATGCAAATGTAGGCTTAGGCACATGTGCCTATGTCACTAATAGCCCATATGCAGACTCTATCACGCACCAGATGCTGTTGGGCACCATGAGTGTATTTTACCTCAGGAAATCCACCACACAGCTACATTCTTTTTAGTTCCCCTCCTCCTCATTGAAGAAGGAGCAAGGAGTCCCCTAGATGTTTTAGCAGTAGTGCTAACACCTAACAAGATGATGAGATGTTTGCAGTCCAGGTTTAGTCTACATCTACACAAGACACTTTACTATGTAGCAAACTAATTTGCTGCACAGTTAAAGTTTCACTGGGTGTGTCTACATGTGCATTTGTTGTGGCACCAGTTTACTCTTGAGTAAATGGTGATAGGTACACATCTACACATGCAGGGAAGTGGGAAAAAATTTGTTGCCAATCTGCTCCTGTTTCCCAGGGCCCTTCCTGCCACCAGGAGGAGCTTCAGGCTCTGGTTCCAGCTGCCAGCAGCTGACAGCCCTCTTCAAAAGCGAGCCCCAATTGCTGTTCTCTGGCCAGCCACTTCCCTGGCCAGCAGCAGTATGCCCAGTGCAGTGACAGCATGCAGCAGCACTCTCCTCTGCCTATGTCTCCCCACGCCATGGCTGCTCCAGCCCCTGCCCCTGGAAGCAATGATCAGTGCCCCACGCTCCTGCTGGCCGCTGTGCTAACTCTGCTGGCCCACTACATTGACCGCCATCTGGCCCATGGCCATCTCACCCCTTCCAGCTCCTCCACATGCAACAACCACCTACACACCTGCCGTGCACGATCCCAAGGCTGCTACTGTGCACCTGCCACGTCCACCCAGTCCACCTGGCTGGACCCCAGCAGGGATGCCAACGGGCTCCAGGATGCCACTGCTGTGGCCACCATCACTCTCTTGGGCCTCTAGCTCTACTGCCTCTGGGCCTGCCAGGCCAGTCAGGACTGGTGGCAGCATGTTGCCTGTGACACCTGTGACAGTAAGCAATGGCTGGTGGCCTTCCACATGACCTGTGTCTTCCAGGATCTCCTGGAGCAGCTCTGGCTCTACCTGGAGTGACAGCATACCAGCATGTGGCTGCTCCTCCATACAGACAGCCCTTGCCCTCCTGAAAATGGCCACCACTGGGGATGCCATCCTGGAGGTGTGCACCTCCAGAACATGCTGGAAGACACAGTGTTCTGCGTGCATGACCCATTGACCCATTGGTGGTGGTGGCAGGGCTCCATGCCCTGGGATTCCCTCAGTGCATCAGGGCCCTGGATGGGACCTACATGCCCATCCCCTGCCCATGCCATGGTGACTACCCCTACTATAGCCAGAGAGGTTTCAACTCTGTGGTGCTCTAGGTTGTCATCATCCACCACCATGTCTTCACACATGCATGCCAGCTGGTCAGGGCAGCACCCATGATGCCCACATCTTCTGGAACTCTGTCCTGGCAGACCTGGTGGAGGGTGGGCACTTCACATTGGGTGTGAGGCATGGTGGTCTCCTTACCTACCTGCTTCTTCCCTGGCTCATGCAGACCCACACCAGCCACCTGGATCCCTGCCAGGCCCACTTCAAGCAATGCCTGGTCCAGAACCGCATCCTGCTGCAGTGTACCTCCAGGCACCTCAAGAGACACTGGTGCCTGCCTTGATTTCACTGAAGACAACCTTCCCCAGGTCATCATTGTAGCCTGTGTGCTGCATAACATCCAAGAGGCCCAGTGGGAGCTCTTCTTCAAAGCCTGGTGGAAGAGGAGGTGTGGTGTGTAGCTGATGCCCCAGAAGAGCCATGCATCTGCCAGCAGGGGGCTAACAGTGGGATTAGGCCCAGTCAGGAGCGCTAGGTGACTGGGCCAGGGGGTCCTGGCTGCTGAAGATGGTACAGGACTTCCAGGCCCATTCCAGGGCCAGGCCAGGAGCTGCACCCAGAATTCCTGGTCCATCCAGTCCCACCCGTCCTTGCACTGGTCCCATACTTCCTTGCAGGCAATGTCCTCCACCTACCACTTGCCATGGGCCACATCTTCTGCTCATGACCGATCCTGGCAGGCCACATCCTCTACCTACCAGGCCCAACCATCCATCAGCAATCCTGATGCTGTGACCAGATTGTCCCGGAGAAGGGTCCTCTGGCAGAACCGGCACATTCATTCACAGGTTCCAAAGCCCTGACTTTGGATGCTGGCAACCCTGAGACCACATTCCAGCTACCAAGAGGAACGCTTCCACATGTGCAACTGCGGGCCCTGTAGCGCCAGGAGACACAAGCTATTTCTAAGCATTTGCAACATTTCTGAGATAAGATGCTTAGCCTGGGGCAGCCTGCAAGCCTGGACAGTGAGGGCCTGGCAGCTGCATGCATATGTGCTCTAAGTGCCTATAGGCTTTTAAAAGCCTAAGGCAGGTGCTGCCATAGAGGCATCCCAGTCCTGAGGCAGGAGAGGCTCCCAGCCTGGAGCCCTGTGTCTAGCCTCAGGCCAGCCCCCTAATGGCAGGGTTGACCCGGAAGCAAATTTATTCCTACATGTGTGTAACTGTTCAGTAACTAATCACCTGTAGCAAATTTACTTGCACTTAAGCATTTTTACTGCACAGTAAGTGTGCACACATGTAGACATACGCACTTACTGTACAATAAGCTACACTACTGCACACTTAGGTATTTCATGTAGATGCACCTACTGTCTACAAATACACAACAATTACAGTACAGTAGACTAACTTACTGCACAGCCAAATAGTCCCATCAGATGCAAAGGGTATCTAGCAGCACAGTAAATTACTGCACCTAAAATATGTGTAGATAGTGACATTGGGATTAGTTTACTCCAGCTCAAATTGAGCCAGAGTATATTCAGTCACATTAATATCATGTAGACTTGTACACTAGTATGCAGAAAGTTGAGCAGGAAAGGAGGCACTGATCTCTTAGAATGGCTACAATCTTTAATGCAGTGAATGCAACAGACTGATCCTTTATTCAGTACTCTTTTTTCCCTTTATCCCATTTCCATTTCTCACCCTTCTTGCTGCCACCATGTTTTAGACCTTTTCCCCCTCCAATCAAGGATGCTCAGTATGAGATGCAACTCAGAGACAGCTTACGACGTGACAAAGAGTGGGGTCCAAGAGAAAAAACACTGCTACTTCTTTCCCCTGGTTTCACAAGTGGCTTGTTGCCTGATGGGCTCTGTGATTGCCAGGGAGCTCCATTTCTTTATTAGAAATGAAGCAGCTGCCACGTCATGCTACATTGTGAACAAATGGGTCGGGACACTTATCTGCTGCACAATGATGTATTTCTAGGGGAGTCACCTCAATTTAGCTGCTTTATACCAGTTAGGGGTCTGATCCATAAAGTACAATCTGCATCAAGTTGCCAGCATAGCTGTAAAACAAGAACAGCCTGGGGACCCTTTCCCTCATGCTGGTGGGAGTTCAGATATTTCTGCATTGTCCTGTGCCTTCTGGCTGAACCTTGAGTATGTCTTCCCAGCCTTCTGAAGCATTTCATTACCTTATCTCTTTTATTTAAATAGAATGCAGAGCACTTCTCCAGACAGGTTCCAGGGCTCCTGTTTATCAACGTTAATGTAATAATAGTCCTTTATCCACAGTATCTAGCTTTCCCTTAAAATCCAATCAATGGCTAAAGTTTTGTAAATAATTGAATTTACCTGGTCCAGTACCAGATAGACTGTCATCCTCATTTGATCTTGTTCACTTGTTTCACTGCTTTGGGGTACTTTTCCTCCCACAGTAAATCAACTTGCTACTCACCATTTTAGTTTTGTTTATTTTAAACATATAGCTTGAGGAGCCCAAGATGATTGGTGTAATGCAGTGGTCACCAACCAGTCAATCGCAATCAACCAATTGATTGTGGCGCCTCTGACGATCTTAGTGTCAATCTTAGTTGGTCACAAGCTCCACGATTGGGAGTAGCAGGATGCACATGGCTAGGCTGAGCCACACATGCGGCTGCCTAGGCTGGGCTGGGTGAGTGGGGTCAGAGTCTGGGAGGCTTGTCTGGAAGGTGGAGAAGGGATGGGGGCTAGGGCAGGGGCAGGGTGTGGCCCAGGTAGACTCTGGGGTGCCAAAAAGTGATCTTCATCATAAAAAGGTTGGCAACCACTGGTGTAATGGATCCCAACTGCTCCCTACATTCAGAATTGTTCTAATTGCAAAGCATCAACTCCAATGAATGGGGAAACTACTACAGCAACCCAGCTTCTGTGAATAATGACTGGAGAATAATTTAGCACTATGGTACTTCTTTGCTTAAAGATGTCTCAAGAAACCAGAAGTATTAGTCAGATAAAAATAAGGACCTGGAGTCTAAGCCCTCCAGAACACAAGTGAGGGAACCTGGAAAAAGATACAAGATGGCTGCATCAGGCCTGAAGATTGGATCATAAAACCAATCCCACCCCAACACCAGAGCCTTTCAAACACTAATGGTAGGTAGAAAGCAGAATTTTACATAGCAACCTCACTAAGGTATGCATAAGCCAATGAAAGATTGCAGAGGGAAAGAAAACGAGGGGAAAAAAAGAAGTGGCACTGTTGGTTTTGGAACATATGGTCCCTCACCCTCAGTCCAGGGTAAAGAAAAGCAGTGGGACCTTAATTTAAAAATTACCCTGGTGCTCAGTACAGCCCCCTCCTGGACCAGGACTCCATTGTGCTGGATATCATGCACAAATTAAGAATAAAACGAAAAATCCCCATCCCAAATAGCTAGATACAGACACAGGACAGAACACAAATACAGCAAGACAACACTGGTCAACCCAGCAGGTAGTAGGTGGGTTAACACTGATCAACCCAGTACTCAGGGTGCTACTGGCCTACCCATAGTAAGAGTTTTGTGATCAGCCCAGCAAGGGAGGATTTAAAGAGGTATTTGAAGGCAGACTTGAGTAACTTCAGTTTTTACAGGTTGAACCTTGGGTGTGAGGGGCTAAGGGGGAGACAGAGTATGGAGACAATTCCAGGAGGGGTTTAAGAAAGGGAAAAGTGGTATTGCAGTAACCTTTTTCTCAACATGAGCATTATTTCATGCTACCTCTGCCACTTGGCACCGCACAAGGAAGAAACTGAGCTCCATACAACTGGACAGGCAGAAGTAGGGAGACAGTTAAAAAGTACTGCCCAGGGACGGTAACATCCCAATACCATCTGATGGTATAAGAGAAGAAACACACACACACACGGTTGAGTGCTTACCTTGCCCTTGGACTTATTTTTAATAAATTTTGTAGTACCCAGTGGGTGCAGCTGCGTGTACAATTACCATGTAGCAATAAACTCTAATTATTTATTACTCTAATGGCACCACGTTTACATATGTGCCCAGGATCACAGCATGTTGAGCCAGATTGGAGCAGCCCCAGCTGGCAGAGGGTGCCAAGGTTCATCCTGCCAAACAGGACAGTCCCCAGCCACCTCCACCTTGGCTCAATGTGCTGTGGAGAGGCTGGCTGGGGCACAAGGATGCTTCAGTGTGGGGGCTAGCCAGCAGGCAGCCCCCACACTGAAGCACCCTCATCACTGGCGATGCGTAGGGGGTGCATGCAGATGCACGTGCACCTCATGAGCATGGCGGTGACCCCCTAGAAAGAGGCACTGCCAATACTGTCGGTGGCACCTGTAGGTGGTCACTGCTTGCCACCCCCACCCACCCCGCCAGCAGTGTCTACAGGTGGTTGCTGATCCCTGGTCATCCCTCGCCATCCTCCCTCCCTTGCTGTCAACAGCACCAGTGGCATCTGCAGGAGCTCCCTGCTTGCCGCTGCCATGCTTCCGCTCCTGCCACTGTGCTCCCACCGCCGCCAGCGCTGTTGTGCCCTGCCCCCAGCCACCAGGGGCACACGCCGTTCATGACCCTCATGCCCAATCAGCCAGGGCAGTGTCCATACATGTGCTGCTGTTGCATTTTTTACTCTGCGGCAGGATAGTACTTCTATTTACAAGTACTACGCTGTTGTGGAGTTAATTAGTTTCCTGAGGCCTAATAGGGGCACATGTTCCAACTATCTGAGTTCATCAAATAAAAGCAACTGGATTTACCCAAAGAACCTGGTCTCTGTAGATGTGAGACATTTAATGCGGAGCCAATCAGTCCACAGTAAACATCTCATGTAAAAGTCTTGTGTAGATGCATCCAATAACACACATCATTTGTATTCTTTAAAAAAATGTTTTAAAGAAGCAAATTCCAAAGTTATTAAAGACAAATAGGGGGAAAGACAACTGCATATTTTTCTTACACTCTACATACAAAATCCAAATGTTCACAAACCATGGGAAAGCTTATTCAACATTTCAGCTTGTTATGTAACTACATGGATAAGTAGCTTGCTGTGTAACTACACAGATGCCCTCCTTTAGTGGTTCTTATTGTTGTCCTTATGACCGGAAATGCCTGTTGGACTACCCTACCCAGACTCCTTAACAGGAAGGAGCGCAACATTTTAAAAAAGAACTGGGGACTGGTTAACTGTAAATTTTAGTGCCACTATTTTTCATTTTATTTTATTTTACACACACACGTGTCCATGCGTATCTCAATACAGGTGGATGTCTCTTTCTGTCTCCAAAGTCACTAAACTAAAATGGAGAGTAGCAGGATGTCTTCACAAGCAGAAAACCACAGTAGGCAAACAAGAAGGGTGTGAGAAGGACAGTGTATTTAGTCCTAGAGTAATACATTTCATGTTTATAGACCTTTAAATTAGTCTGACTTGTTATTTTGAGGCATAGGTGCAAATTTCCTTCTAACAACATAACTCTGGATAGCACAGAGGAATAGATCAATTATGCTAGACACTGTGCCTCTGCATTATGAAAGAGAGTACCTGCTCTAAAAGGTGATGAAACACAAGTACTAGGGATACACAGTCTTATTCTCTCTTGTTTTTACAAAAAGGCGAAGACAGATTAAACTCACATCTCCCAGTCAGTACCAGCTTAGTGTCTTAATCACAGTCATCAATTTCTGCCCTTCCTCAGTGAAAACTTACCTCCCATTACCCCAATTCATTTCAAAATGAGATACATGCCATGTCACTCTTAATGCCTAGAGCATTCCTTCAGTTACTTGCTTTCCCTAGCTAAACTGAAGAAAAGGGGATTACTGGATTTTTAAAACGACTGTAAACATTAGTGGCTCTCTATGGTACTTTGGCCAAGTCAGCCCGAGTCGGAGAGCTCTCACTGCATTAGTAAGTGAGGCAAAAGCCCGTAAGACAAAAATAAAAGTGTGCAGCAACTTCATTTTGAAGCAGGAAAAAAAAGTAGTCTGGGAACTTACCAAACTTTTCCTGATGCATTTATCAGATCCTGTAGCACAGAAAGGTCAAAATGTAATTATCTTCAGAAGCAGCAGCAAAGCCCTTTATGCTTTCATAGTCCCAAATGGAATAAAACAAATATTGCATTTCATGCTTTAGATAACATCCATCTGTTTAGTATCAGAAAATGTTCCATAGAGGATTTTGCATATTAAGGACACACTTAGTCTAAAATATTAAGTTGAGATCAATAGTTCATGACTAGATTCCACAGAAAAGGTGTTTTGATGCATCTTACTACTTTCATCTTGGAAACTGCCCATGGCCACACATGACCAAAACTCATGTAGTTGTGCTAAAGTCAGAGCTAAGCTGATATCCACTAAGTAGCTGGTTTGCTTTTCTTACATAGTTAGGGTCTTACCCAAGGCTTTGACAGTCTTCCTTTAGGCAAAACTCCCATAAATACAAACAGTTTCTTGAGGTTTGTCTCCATTTTGCTTTTGTGCAAACAGCTTGCTGGCTTTGAAATTCAGGTCAATTTGAAATTTGAACCATATGGCCAGTTAGTTTGGTTTCAGTGCTTTTCTTTGAGATGATCTAACTTTTATAAGCTGCTTCTCACTGGGGGCATACACACATGTATTTACTCCAGCCTAGATTTACTGCGCAGTAAAATACTGCACAATAAGTGTTTTTGGGTAGGTGTCTACACATGCAGGGATTAGGAAGAAGATTTGTTTCCAGTTCCTTGCAGCCCTGCTATGCACCCCTGGGCCACCAGGTGGCACTCCAGGCTCCCCCTGAGTGCTAGTCCAGAGGCTGGCAGGGAGCCAGGAGACAGCTGTCTCCTCACCCCAGGGGGCTGCCTGCTGCTGCAGTGGAGACAATGTCTCCCCGCCCCAGAAGCAGGGGCTCCTGGCCCTGGCTCCATAATCAGGGGCACAGCGCTTGGAAAGAGCTGCGGGGGGGGGGGGGAAGGTCCCAGCCTCCTTCCTTGATCTGCCAATGAGGCAGCTATCAGCTAGGTTGCTACTAGCTGCCCCATCAGCAGATCAGGGTAGAGGGCTGGGACCTGCCACCTGCAGCTCTTTCTGAGCCCTGTGCTTCAATTACCCAATCAGGTCATGGGGCTGGGACCTGCCCCTGACTGGGACAGTTCCTGGCCAGTCCTGGGCTACATGGGAAAGTCTGCATATGCAGCCTGGAGCTGGCTGCAGACTGTCTAAAACAGGACAGTCCCCAGCCACCTCCACACTGCACATGCTTCCCCATACAGCCTGGGGCTGTCTGGGAAATGTCCCAGTCAGGAGCAGGTTCCAGTCAGCTTCAGGCTGGGTGGGGAACTGTCCCCATACAGGGAGCTCCCAGCCCTTGTTCTGTGATTGCAATTGCATTCGAGGAGCAGGGCCTGGGAGCTCCCTGCATGGGGACAGTGGGGGCTGGAGAGCTTGTTCCCCAGCCAGCCCAATAAGCAGAGCTGGGGGGCGGGGGAGGGGGCAGGGACAGGCTGGGGAGTTTGTTCCCCCTCCAGCTCCCTGCTTGTGGAGCTGGGAGTGGGAAGAAGCTCCCCAGCCTGTTCCCCTTCCCCCCCCCAGCCCTAGCTCCATACTGGTGGAGCTGGGCAGTGAACAAGCTCCCCAGCCCCAACCTGTAGGGAGCTCCCAGAACCAGCTCCACAACTGTGGAGCTACTCCTGGAAGACCCTTATCTCCCAGCCCAAGCTTCACAGTTATAGAGCTCAGGCTGGAAGACATTTATCTCTCAGCAGTGGCTCTGCCACCATAGGGCCACTGCTGGGAAATACTTATCTCACAGCCCAAGCCCCGTGTCACAGGGCTCAAGCTGGGAGATAAAGGTCCCCTAGCCTGACCCCCATAACTGCAGGGCGCAGGCTGGGAGATAGGCATCTCTCAACAGTGGCCCCACAGTTGTAGATCTGCTGCTAGGAGATGAGAGCCTCCCAGCCCAAGCACCATGACCGCAGGGCTCAGGCTGGGAGATAAGCATCTCCCAGCAGTGGCTCTGTGGTCACACAGCTGCTTGTGGGAGATGAGGGTCTCCCAGCCCTCACTCTGCAATTGTGATCTGGCTGAACAGGGCTTGAAGCTCCCTGCTGCCAGGGCAAGGGGACATCGTTTCCACCCAGGCTCCTGCAGCAGAGCTCACCCCAGCAAGAGGAAGTGCCTGGGGGCAGGAAGCTATCTCCCGCCCCCTCATGGATGCCTGACCTGGAGCAGATTTGGGTCCTGGCCAGGCATCTAAACAAATGCTATGGCACCACTACTAATGCCAAGTAAATTTGCTACTTGCATTTGCAGGTAGCAAATTTACTCAGGATTACAGAGATTTACTGTTAAGTAAGCTTGTGCATGTGTATACTCACATACTTACTTTCACAGTAAACTATGCTAATTCACCATTAAGCATTTCATGTAGACACACCCATTCTTACCCATAGTAATTCAGTTTCATTACAAAATGCATTTTCTTTCACTGTTTTCTTGCAGAAGTTGTTGAGAAGATATATGATTTGGAAGGCTTAGCTTATCTTCCAGTTACCACTAACACTTCCTGTGTCATATCAGGCAACTCAAACAGAGCCAGAAAGAGGTGTAGGTACCTAACCACTTTTAGGCATCAAAATTTAGACCCTCAAGACTCCTAGGTGTCCAAATTTCTATCAATAGAAATCTGGTATTCTGGACACCTACATTTCTTTCACTGGGTTTATACCCTGATAACTGCTTATGCCCTGATAGCACTGAGCTACTTGGTGCCTAAGTCCCAGCAGATTTCCCACAATAGGTTTCCTGCCTACGGCCTCTCCAGGACCGGCTCTGATGGGCATTCGCAAAATATGCCTGACAGAGGAAGCCTTGCAGAGAATGGAGTAAGACGGGGGTGGTACTGGCAAGTCCATTTACTACAGTATCTAACTGATTAGTGCACTCTTTAGGAAAACGGCCACCTAAGTTATCAACCCTCCTTCTGCCTTATTCAGAACAAGGAATTATCCTGATCTCCCACCTCCCAGGGCTATGCGTTAGGCTACTATTTTAGAATTGAGTGCTTTATATCTTCTAGCAAAGCTGTTTCCTACTCTGTATAAATAAAGTGTTCACTGGGTCCCAGAAACTATACATGAAAGAAAGTGTGCTCTATAGCCCAGGGCATTCACCTGGAATGAGAGACAAAGTCAAGTCCCTGCTCCAGTGAATATTTGTTTATGCAAAGTGCAACAACAGCAATAGGAGAGACAGAGACATTCACCCCAGAGAACTTGATTGTCCTAACCACTGGCCATCTGCCCTGACTGACCTATGCCATGAAACAGGTTTAAAATATGAAAATAAAGTCTAAGAAATAAATATCAGCCCCTTACTACTGCTCTTGTGTGACAGACCTTCAACATACCATAAACCTAAATCAGTTGAACCTGAAGAAAGACTGTAGAAAAAAAGAATCTAACCTCTCTTCCGTTCTCCCTAGTCTCTCTAGTACAGTTGTTCTAACCCAGGGGTAGGCAACATTTTTGGCTGCAGTGCTGAAAAAACCACAATGTCTACCACGTAAGATGACAGAGTGCCAGCATGCCAGAAAAAAAATGGGGGGGAGGTACATTGCAGGACACACTGCATATTAATACAGTTAATCATCATAAATGTTGTTTCTGTGTGTCGCAGAGCTCTCAGGTGTTCTGCAACTGAGAGCAGAAACGGCTCGGGAGAGACCCCTAGTGGCGGGAAGGGGGAAGCACAGCTGCCAGTCACCAGGACTGCACAGGTGCTGGTTGCCCTAGCAACTAGGGAAGCCTAGAGCCAGGAAGGGGCGGAGCTTAGCCCTTCTTAAGCTCAGGCAGAAGGCCAGGAGGGCAGTTCCCCTCCAGCAGCTGAGGGAGGAGGAACTCAGCCAGAACAAAGGGGAGAATTCTGATGGTCGGAACATCCCCTGGTTCCAGCTGGGGGTTGATGCGCTCTCTCTCTCTCTCTCTCTCTCTCTCTCTCTCTCTCTCTCTATCTCTCTCTGGCAGGGAGAGATTTCTATTTCGACCAGGACAGTCTGGCTTTTATGTTGTAGCCCGGGGACTTTGCGTTTTGTGTTTTCTGTTTTGCTAGAGGACCAGGTGAGGCTATAAGGGGTTGGAGGAGGCCTCACAAGAGCTCCACGATAGCGTGGGGTCTCCTGGCACCAGAGGGGGCGCAGCTTTGTTTGGGGATGCATTGGCCCAGCCCCGAGCTAGGGGGGCAGCGAAGAGCCCTGAGCAAGGGGGCAGCGAGGAGCCTCTGAGCTAGGTGGGCAGCAAAGAGCCCCAAGCTAGGTGGGCAGCAAGGAGCCCCGGAGCTAAAGGGGGCAGCGAGGAGCCCCGAGAGTGAGGGGGGGCAGCGAGGAGCCCCGAGAGTGAGGGGGGGCAGCGAGGAGCCCCGAGAGTGAGGGGGGGCAGCGAGGAGCCCCGAGAGTGAGGGGGGGCAGCGAGGAGCCCCGAGAGCAAACGAAGGGCTGAGCCATAATAACACGGCCCAAGTTAGATCATACCAGCACCATCTGTGAGGCTTGGGCTGCGGTGTAGGGGAGGAAAAGGAGCCGCAGACACCGCCCCCTGTCATCAGGGTGCATAAAAAATGGCAGCCTCTTGCTGATTCTAACCATCTATTAATCACAAGTAAGATGAAGGCGTGGCAAGTGAGTGAGCAGGCAGTTGGCCCATTGCAGGAGGGTGGAGCCTCATGTCCAGAGGGGCTCCGAAAGTAGGACTCCTGCGACACTATGGTACAATAAATACCAGGTTTTCTAAAAATTCTGAGTCTGGTGACAATAAATAAAAGTTCATATACTATCTTTGTTCTTCTATAGTCTTTTTTGTTAAGCATGTTATGATGAGAGACAGAAAAAAGTGAGAGAAAGAAGAAAAAAGAGAGAAATAAAGAGTGGGAAGAGAAAGAAAAAGGAGAGTTGAGAGAGGAAAAAGGAGAGAAGAGAGAGAAGAAAACAAAGAGAAAGGTAAAGAAAGAAAAGGGAGAAAAAAGTAAAAAGGGGACAGAAAAAAGAAAGGATAGAAAAACAATTGAAAAAAGGAAAGAGAAGAGGAGAAAAAAGAGAGAAAAAGGAAAAAGAAGAGAAAGAGGAGACAAAAAAGAGGGGGGAGAAAAAAGAATAGAGAAAAGAAGATAAAGGAAGAGATAAAAGAGTGTATGTCTCTTGCTACCAATGTCTCCCACTGCTACTGGCTATGGCTCGGGCCCGCTGGTCCAGATCAGTGTCCAGCAGAGGAAGGCAGTGATATCCCAGGAGCAGCCACTAGGATTGGGGCTCTCAGGCCTTTCCGGTGTTCCTGCAACATGGGAAGTCCGGGCCCAGGGCTGGTAGGGAGGGCCCAGCTGGGGCTCAGGCAGACAGACACCCCATCCCATCTGAGCAGAAGCAGTACCAGGGCACCAAACACCAGGGCCGGAAACTCAGGGCAGGGTCCAAGCAGCACAGGGAGAAGCAGGCATGAGGGTGGGGGAGACTTTGTGGGCATTCCAGGGAAAATGTCTTCGTGTGCCACTAACTGGAACATGTGCCGGGGGTTGTCTATCGCTATTCTAACTTTTTAGCCTCAAGGCACTCCTCATTAGACTCAAGACACCAAAAGCTGTGCCAGCTCCTAGTTTTCACTTATTTTTTGACTAGAGAAAAACAATAGAACAATTCTCCTGTTGCAATGAACTCCAGAAAGACCACAACAGGTCAGTACGGTTTTGACACTTTGGATTCCTGTTTGAAATCTCTGGACACATCTAAATGAGTATGCACGTGCCTCTTGCAGCATCTCAAAGCCCTCTGAGATGAAGCAAGAGGCATGTACAGGAACAAAAAGGTTTGCAGCACAGGGGCAAAATTAGACCCCTGGATATCTAGGGGTCAAAAAATACCTGGGGCAAAAAAAGTGGTGCACGGCACACTCCTGTGCCCCGAGGCAAGCAGAGACTCAGGTCCTCTTCAGAGATGCTCTGGTAGCCAGTCAGATGCTCTGGTGGCATCTCTATGGCTGGCCCCCGCCCCGGTCCTGAAGCACACTGCCTACCCATGCAGGGCAGGCAGTGTGCCAGCCACAGCGAACTGGCCCTGGGCTCCATGCCAGTAAATAGGGGATGAGGGGGGATGGAGGAGAGAAGGGACCATGGAGGAGATCTGCCTGCCCCCTGAGCCCCCCAATCAGTGCCCCGCCCAGCCCCAGCCCCCACCAGCTTCTGAAGCCCCCCCAATCACTGTCCTGCCTGGCCCCATCCCCTGCCAGTTCCTGCAGCCTCCCAGTGGCTGCCTAACCCAGCCCCAGCATCCTGGCGATTTTAAAAAGAAGAAGAAAAAAAAGCCCCACACTCGCAGCAGTAGCAGCTGCTGTCAGGGACACTGGGGCCTCCTGGCTGAGCTCCCTCACACAGCATGGGGCAGTGGGGACAAGCCCCAGCCACCTGGCACCCTCAGTGCCACTGCCCCATCACGCAGGTGTGGCCAGGGTCTACAGGGTGTTCTCTCTCATGTATATATATATATTGTGACAACAAAATCTTGAATTGATGCTGCCAATGCAGAAAGAATAAGGGAGAGACTGGCATACGCAGAGCAGCTCCTGAATGGAAAATTCTGCAGCATGCCCAGCACATGCCCCCTGGCCAACCTCAGGAGCTGTCAATCAGCACTGACAGTTCTCTGAGAGCATGATGTCATTGTACCAGAAAATTCTAACAGCAAAGCAGCCTGATTGGCTACAGGGCTGCTATAAATAGAGTATGAGCCCCCACTGGGGGGTGGGTGGTTCTGGAGTGGTGGGTTGGTCTGGAGTTGGTGGTTGTTTTGGGTGGTGTTGGTGTGAGAGTTAGAGAGACCATGCTCTATCTGCAAGCAGAGGCTGCTTTCAGCAGGGACTGTGAGGCAGAGAGTTTGGGATTTGATCCCCCAGTTCTCTTCTCAACCTCACACAGCGACTTATCTCCTCGATTCGTTTTCTCATACTGATTCCTTTGGTTACTGAACTGTTTTGGCTTCGACTTCGACTTCGATCTTGGATCATCCTTACTGCTTCGACCCCGGCTTCGTCTTCCACTTACCTGGCTCCCGACCTCGGCTTCTATCTTCGACCATCCGTTTGTCCTGTCAGACTGGCGTCACAACTTCGTTCCTCATCTCAATGTGTTACAGTTTCGTTCTATTGTTCGTTTACCTTTACATGAGCTGGTGACCAGCCCTGGGACTTAAGGAGTGGGCAGCCGCCCCTAGCCCTACGTGGTTAGATAGCAAGGGCTCACTCCAGAACCCCGAGGGCCAACAGACCCCTTCTGTTGTTTGTTTTTGTTCCTGTTTATTCATAACTGTAACTGAAGAAAGAATTGTGCCTCCACTTCAAAGCATCAGTAAATAAACCCATCTTATTCTGAAACCATACGCTTCCATGCCTCTCAGACTCCGCCGCCGCTAATCCAACCTATTCATGTTCCAATCGCCACCCCGGCCCACCGTGACCTTGGGGCCCGATTCTTTCGGTTTTACCCCAACATGTATGAGAGAGACAGCATGAGAGAGAGAGAGAGAGAGAGTGGTATTTTCTTTTAATTGTGAAGGAACATGGATTTGGGGGTATTTTACAGAGTGATTTGGGGGTGTTTTTATTAGGGCTTTTTCAGTTTTCAAATAGACAACACCAGAATTCCTGGCACCTTGGACTCATCTGGCTGTGGCTGACCTCCTGGCCAAATGGGGCCAGGAGGACATGCTTTGACAGTTCAAAGCAGGCCACCACACCCGGAACATCTTCTGGACAATAGCTGCCCAGATGGCTGGGCAGGGGCACACGTAGCAGTAGTACTGCACAAAGGCCAGCTCCACAGCCACAGCCCACTGGCAGCTGGCCCAGAGGAGCAGATGCCTCTACTGGCTCTGCAGTCCCCATCTGAGGCTGGCAGGTGCACAGCAGGTCACAGCCAGGCAGCAGCCCCACTGCCAGATTGCTGCAGTGGGTAGAGGGGGCAGGAAACTCTGAGGGCTGCTTCAGCAGTCCAGCTGGCACAAGAGGTAGTGTCCCCAGGTACCAATTGGCTGGGCCTCAGAAGTTTCTGAGAGTGAGTAGCCCTGATTTACTTGCCAGGGTGGCTTTTTGTACTGATGGGACCAGGACAGGGCAGCTTTTTACACTGCTAGGGCCTGCACAGCTGCTGGCCCCAGGCTATAGCTCCCCCTGAATGCAGAGGAGCCAGACAGGGTTATTTTGCCCCAAGTGGCACAACTTGCATCACACCAAAGTGCATGTCCAAGCACGTGTGCTGAGGCAAAAAGCCCTGGCTCAAATATGCACCATTGCTATTTGAGCTGCTGCAAGCGCACGTGCCTGCATGTATGGACGCGCCCTCTGGGTTTATATTGTGAATCATGTTTGTACACCTAACAGTACTAAGATTGCTTTGCACCCTATGACAGCCATGAAAGGATTTCAAGGCCCCACAGAGTGCTACAGGGTCTTGGTTAAGAATCGTTACATCAGAAACTCGCCAGACACAAACCTGGCTACTGCCACTTCAGCAGGCTCATGTTTCCTCCCTCAAGGAAACTCTGAGATCAACATATATGGTTTCCTGATCTCTCTTCTGAAATCTTCATGGAAAAATACAATGGAGGCTGCAGGGGGGGGGAGTCTTTTAAGTACAAGTAATTGAATCCCCAGAGGAGAAAAAGGGAGATTGGTAATACACAGCCTAGAGCTGTGTGAACTTTATGGAATTTCTGGTGAAACGTCTGTGCTAATTCATCTGTTCCTATACAGGTCTTACAGCCTTGTGGGGGTTGATGGGAAGAGAGTTAGAATAAACAGACAAGAAGCAGGAAGGCAGAGTGATGAGAATTTCCCAAGTCTAAACTTTAGCTTACATTTCATAGAATCATAGAAGTCGGGTCAGAAGGGACCTTGTAGATCTTCAAGTCCGACCCCCTGCCTGGGC
>NW_017728947.1:90508439-90517695 GCF_001723895.1 Crocodylus porosus | reverse complement strand
TCCCCCCCACCATGGCTGCTCTGCCCGGCCCCAGCTCCCAGTTGTTTAAAAAACAGCCCCTAGTCACTGGCTGCTGCCAAGTGGGGGGGGGCAATACCCACTGGCCCCCACTGCCCCACACAGCTTGGGGGGCTTTGCCATGAGCCCTCTCACCCCTGCCCGCTTTCCCAGCCCCCCGCCACCCATGGCTGCACTACCTGCCCAGCTCTGGCCCTATAAAAAAAACAAAACAAAACAAAACAACAACAACCTGATCTCACCGGCTGCTGCAGCTACTTCAGGGCTTCTGGGGACTCATGGAAGAGCCCTCCCATGCAGCACAGGGCAGAGGGAGGCAGTGGAGTTGGCTCCCCCTGCTGGGTAGGAGCCAGTGAGTCAGGACTTTTTTGTTTGTTTTTTTAAAGGGCCGGGAGCTGGCGTGGGTGGGACAGCCATGGGGGGCTGGGAAAGTGGATGAGGGTTGGAGGGCCTGTGGCAGAGCCCTCCATGTGGCATGGGGCAGTGGGGGGTGGCAGGGATCGCCCCCCGCCAGGCAGCAGTGGGTGAGTGGGAGCTTTTTTTTTTTCCTCAAAGAGCTGGGAGCTGGGGCAGGTGGGGCAGCCATTGAGAGCTGGCGGGGGATGGGGCCTGTATGATCTTGAGATTCAGCCACATTGGCAGCAGCCGAATCTCTGAATCAGATTCAGCTGAATCATTTCAGGACAGTGATTTGAGTCACCGAATCAAATCACCTACCCCTAAAAGGCCAAATCCAAACCCAAAGCAAATACTAGCCACTTCATACAGGCCTACTAGGCTAAAGCATTTGGGACTTGTTATACAATTTTTTAAGCTGCTGGAGCTCTTAACCCCTGGATTATTCACACATTAACACCTAAAACTAGTTTTAAGCATTTCTTAGGTGCTTTATATTACACCACTGTAAGGCAGGTCTCTCTCTGATCTGTGGTACCCATTCATGTGTGGCCATCCCCCACAGATACGTCACTCAAGTTGCAGTCCTCCAGCATCCCTGGATACAGTGTCACCTTCCCACCCTCCTGCTCTGTATGGGCAAACCTTCCAGTCCATGAACTATATTGCCCACGGCCCAGCTCTGGCACTAAGCCAACTCCCCCTCTTGCCCCCAGGGGTGCAACCCTGTGCAAACAGACTGCAGAGCACATGCCAGCTAGCTGAGTGTCAGGGAATGGATGGCTCCAGGCGTGGTGTCTTGCAGGGGGGAATATGAGTACTGAATTGGGTCCCCATTCCCTTCCCGGGGCAGGGGTAGTAGCTACCCCAAAAATACCTTCCCTCACTGCTCCCAACTTCCAGCCACCCCAGGAAGCATAACCAGCACTTCCTGCACCACAGTCCCAATTTATTAAAACACAAGAACTTCCTTAATTTACTACTTCTTTATTTCTTTTTACATTTGTTTTCCTTACTTTTTATTTTATCCTTCAGTGGCTGACTTTCTTCATTTAACTACCCTCCCCCCATCCATTTACTTTCTACCTCCCATTTCATTACCCACCCGCATCCCATAAACTCCCTGCCACCCAGCCCAACCCATCTCTCTCACATCCCCACTTAGAACAGGGATAGAAACTGGTCCTGGCTCACTGGATCTGTAGTGGCAACTCACAGCTATAGCTTCTAGTCAGACCCCTACACGCCAGCCCTCGAGTGACAAGTCGTAGCTGTGCAGGTGGGGGACAGCCAAACTAGGTTTTTAGCCTTAATGTGTGGCGGCTCCAAACTCAAGCTAGCACTAATGCCGATCAGTATTTCAGCAAAAAAAGTGCAACATGTAACAAGGTCCTCACATTCACGCTTGCACTTGTGCTTGTGCTGGCCCCTCACAAGTGAGCACTATTGCTCTGGAGAGAAGAAAAAGTCAGAATATACCACCTGCTTTTATTTCTACAGCTCCCCTCTTTTCTGCTGCCTGTGCCATACTTATTGGTCACTCCTTTCCCTCCCCATTTTGCCTTTTTTTATTTAGCCTTAATTAAAAAAAAGAAATCAACAATTCAACCCAAGAATCTTCATGGGCCACCAACCACGATGCACAGTCTGAGTTTGGATCATTACATGTTTCCCAACCAAAATGCAGCTCTTCTCTATCTACTGCTTCAATTAATCATTCTGTTCAAGTTTTTTGGTGGACTAAATTAATGAGTATAACATATTGTTATGAAAACAGATCAGTATGCATAAACATGGAGCATGGTCAGTCCCGCTGTCTTAAGGAACCTTTGTTTTTCTCATAACTGAAGTTCAAACATAATGGTTGAGCAGCTGCACAGAAGAACTAGACTTTGGGTTCACATCCAATTTTCAGAAGGAGATGTGGTCTGTAATCACTTCAACAGCAAGGGAGGAGTTTAACTAGCTGCTCCAGAGGCTTTTTAAAATCCACTTTTTAGTATAATCTCTAAACAGACAACACATCCTGGGCAATTTCGCAGCTCAAGTGAACAAGAACATTACTCAAGTGGGTTTTTCCCCCCTTAGCAAAGACTAAAATCCACTGAGTATCATCAATCACAACTTTTCCTTTATTTTAGATGGGGGGTTTTTTACATGAAAACCCCTCATTTGTCTTCCAAACCCTTTGTTCATTTTCTTATAGCAGTTGTTTGCAGGTAGCACTAGTATTTTAATTTACAGACACTTTCATTTCATGGAACAGGTGCAGGAGTAGGACTACTAGGATGATCAGGAAAACAGGAAGCCTGTCTTCAGAGAGGAGACTTGACAACTTGCCCTAATAAAACAAAGCTAAGAGGGGATCCAACTGATCCTTATAACACAGCTATAGGACCATGTTAGTTCATGAATAAGTGTGTATAAAGTGGCTATGATAAGTTTAGACAGGAATTTAAGAGGCTTCTAATTAGAGTGAGGTTCTGACCAGATGAACTAGTAGAAGCAAAAATGACATAATTTTTAAGGTGGAGTTTGTTATATTTATGCAAAAGATTATAGAACATAGACATTTGTGACAATGAGGGATTTCACACAATAACTTCAGAGGTCCCTTCCAGTCATGGGCAGATCAAGGATTTTGAACAGGGGGGTGAAGAATGTGTGGCACATAATCAAATATCACATGAGACATTTTTCTCCAGTTAAAGAGAAACTAGAAGCTTTATTAATATGCTGGGGGCTAGCACTGTATTATTCAGCTTATGATCAGAGCAAATATAACTTGGTATTTTCAATAATTTGCTAGATTACATATAAAGTTTAATAACACAACAAGGTAAACAAAAATAGTCAAAAGATAGTCATTAATCTTGCAGTCATTATAGTTGTACATCTCTTATTTAGATTCACAAAACAAAATCTTTCTTTCTTGCATGTCTTGACAGTGCCTTTAATACTTCACTGTCAGTCATTTCTACATATGGTTTAATATTACTGTACCTAAGACAAGTTTTTTAACTAGGCTACGAAACAGAAGAGAGACATTACCAAGAATAACAAACATAAGGCAAATTTGCAAAAGAGCAGATAGTTTGAATAGTGGAACATGAAGAACATTAAAAAGGATAGAGGACTGTTAACACCTATGGAGTGGAGAGAAATTAGCAGGCTTTTGGTTTTAAAGTTTGCATGGAGAAGAAATCAAAAGGGGGTGTAAGTATACCACTTGCTAACATGGGGAGAGTGTCTGCCCCAGGTTGAGGCATAGCAACTGGTGATGACTGTAGACATCTATAGAGTACAATCAACTGTGCCGCACTATGTTGCAGCACAGCTGCATGGACAACATCTGTTTCCAGCCCTGATGACGCTAGCTTAAGTTCATTTCTTCCTAATATCTGTGTTCCCAAGCACTAACTCACAACAGTTTAACTTAACAAGTCCAATAAAGGTCAGACTTTTTTTTTTTTTTTTAAACAAAGCATCCCTCCAGAAACCCTCTCCTCTGTTTTGCACCAGCCAAAGCACAATAAACTTTTAGTCTTTGGAGACAAATCCATTGTATTCTAACCCTCTTGGCATCCTCTATCATAACCTCTTCCATCAACATGAGTGCTTTTGCAAACAGTAATTCTTTTCTGCCACAGGATATTCTGCAGCTGTCTTAGCAGTGAATCTAATCAACCTTCTGCAGTGAGTTAAATTATTACAAATATGAGACTGATTGAAATTAGTGAGTCCTAACACTTGATCCTGGTATGAGAAAATGAGGCCTTGCATATTTAAACACCAAGCAAATCTAATTAAGTACAGAATAATGACCTAAGGTGACAGAATCGTGCCATCCATGTTGGATGAATTAACAAAACACTTGGTTAAATCAATTGAAAATGATGTGAAGCTCATATTGGTTTTCTATCCCTGGTGCTGTTTCTGCATAGGAAACCTTAAAATTGGGTCTAGCAGACACATCCTACCATCATTAGTAGAAAGGGGCCCAAATTGCAGCTACAATCATCCCAAATTACTGAGTTAGCTTAGACCAGCCTTTGCAGGTGTGAACCCCTGTTCTTTTTTACATCTGTTTCCGCTGAAAGGATGGTTTTAACAGGTCCCAGGGTCAGTAGGGCTGTGCCATTGAGAAGTGGTAGGTACCTCCAGAAATGTTACCTATGACAGTCTCCAGAATAATTCTGACATAGACTGCTGTAATCCCTCCCCCCCCCATGCTTTCTCACTATGATTCTCTCCCAACTCCAACATAGCAGTAAGAGAATCTATCGTGACTGCAAGGGGGAGAAAGTTTTACCTGCAAGAGGATGACACATTCCTATTGGCTGAGGGCAACAAAAGACTGGGTCTGGTATGGAGTGGGTCCATTTACATGTGCAATTAATGAGCAGTAAGGTTACTGTGCAGTAAAATAAGGCGCAGTAAGATGTGGTGGGGAACACGTCTACACATGAGGTCTGTTGGGTGCAGATTTATGCCCAAATGGAGCAGCCCTGTGCAGGGGCGGTCCTGCCCTGCTCTGCCCCCTGCAGCAGCCACAGAGAGCTTCAGGCTGGGAGACAGAACAGCTGTATCTTGGGCCCCATGCACATCAGAACAGGTCACCTCTCCCCACATCAGGGCTTAGCCAGGCAGCTGTATCTCCTTGCTGCCTGGGCTGACTGGGAGCAGAATTACTCCTGGTCAGCATCTACACATGTGCTACTGCACATTACCTAATATGCTGTTTAACTAGTACCTGTATGTGTTGGTACTAGCAAACAGTGCATTAGACTAATTTAATGCAAAGTAAATCCAGTGCACATGTAGACAGTGATGCTTTACTGTGCATTTGATTATTCTAATGCACAGTAAAGCATCTCATGTAGACACACCCATTCTGTAGGGGTGTGCAAAGTGGGCCCTACTCGATTCAGATTAGGATTTGGGCCAAATCGGGGACAGTGATTCTATTAGTTGATTCAGATCACAGTCTCCAATTCAATTCAGCTGAATTCAAATCTGAAGAGTCGATGCTGATTCAGAGAATCAGCAATTTGGCCACAAACACAACTTTAAAAAAGTTTTTTCTACATAGCTCAAGGTACCAGGTGTGGCTTGTTGTTGCTGCAATGCTGGAGCACATGGAGAGTCCCACAGGTGCAGGGGGGCCCTCCACATGCTCAGTGGTGAACCCAGAAGTGGACCAGAAGTAGTTCTGGTCCACTTCCAGGTCTGCGGGGGAGCGCGCTGGGCCCCCCCCCATGCCTCCCCAGCTCAGCAATTGACCACAGGGGGACCCCAGGTGCCCCCACCAGACCAAGAAGGCACCAGTCACCCAGATGGGGGGGGTATGAGGGCCCCCCAGCATGCTCCCTGGCAGACCCAGAAGTGGACTAGAAGTGCTTCTGGTCCACTTCCAGATCTGCTGCTGAGCATGCTGGAGAGCCTCCCATGCTTCTGTGGGATGTTCCATGTGCCCCAGCATTGCAGCATTCATTGGCACCTACTACCTGTCATACTGAATGTAATAGCTTGAATTTTTGTAAGAAATACCCATTAGCTAGTTTAGAAAAAAAGCAAGGTTCATCTTCTTATCTAGGCCATTGCTTGTTTTTGCCTACATGATGAAGGTCTTGATTCTGAATTTTATCTTTAGAGGCCTTGCAGCGAACGTGCTGAATGTCTTGGTTTCTGAATTTTATCTCTAGAGGCCTTTAACAAAGTTAACCTAAAAGCAACCCTTGGGCAAACGCTCCGAGAGATCGAAACCTAGGGACTTTTGAAAGGGGGTTGGCAAAAGAGGTCACAGCAGTGGTGTGGAAAATTTCCCAAAGAAGACCCAGGAAAGGAATCTGCTGGGTAAAAGATCCGAGCCCAAATTTGGGAGTAATGACAGGTTTGAGTAGGAGGGGCCCAAGACAGCAACTCGCCCAATAAAAACTGTAACCTACAGTCTCAATTTGGAGGTAACCTCACTTGCAGAACACTGAAGGAGGAATTGCAAGCGCAGGCCGGATCAGACTGATCACCTGAACCACCCTCTCCATGAACAAGAGCTCCCATTCACACTGAAGCCGCGGAGCACCCAAGTGGGACTGAAGGAAGGGGACTTGTTCCTATCACTGCTGAAACCAATCCTAAAACCATAACCAAAGAATGAAAGTATCCTTGGGGATTTGGTTTCCGGGAATTCTAGGATTGTAAGTATATCGTGAGAAATAATAGTAATGATTCCAATTTATCTTTTACTTGTAATTGTAGTTGTTTTTGTAATACTAATTCTTATAGCATTGTTTGGGAAGGAAGTGTGTTTGGAGCATTGTTTCTAATATATGAAGTTATTGTGTTTTTAATGTTTGTGGTTTTTCTTAAAGCTAAGCAGTGTTATATGCATAGCAAGGAATTTTAAAGTAAAATTGTGTTGTATGAATTAAGTGTGCAATCTTTGTGAAATTGTGCAATCAACCAAATACTCCCCCATCCAGGCGCATCAAACGAATCAGTAAATTGTGTGGGATTTTTCTCTATTCAGTAACCCATTAGAGACAATACCTAGAGGTGTATGTAGAAAACATATTTAAAACTGTCTCCATGTCCGAATCCCCCCGAATTGATTTGGAGGTTTGCGATTCGATTTGGAGAGATTAAAGGGTCCTCCAATTTGATTCAGATTCGGCCACCAAATAGGGCTGAATCTCCACTGAATTAAATCAGGGACCGAAGCTTCGCACAGGCCTACCATTCTGTACTCTTAAGGTGCCTAAATGCATGATTTTAATTTCATCCAGAGTACTTATCACTTCCAAAGATAGTATTAATCACATGGCTGTAGCTCATTACTGGCCAGATTCAGCCATGCTTGATTGCAATAAGCACAGTCGCTACTAAAATGTGGACTACTTTAACTACATTTGTATACTTGAAGTAATTCAGAGCCCATAGTATATATGCAGGCTAGAATGGTGTAACTGTAATTATCACTATTCCTGCATGATCAAAGAAACAAGGCACTCTACTGCTTATATAAATGTTTGCATGCTATGGCTGTATCTATCACACAGCCATTTTAGGGGTGCAACTCTTATGCCAACAGCATGATTGCATGACATGCAAGATCTGCTTAGAGATCAGGTTTGGCAGCTTAGCACCTTACTAGGCACTAGAAGGCTTAAGTATAGAATAATAGAAAAGAGCTGGAAGGAACTCCAGCAGGTTGTCTGGGCCAACTCCCTGCTCAAGGCAGGAACATCCCTGTCTGAAGCATTGTAGACAAATATTTGTCTAACCTGCTCTTAAAGATTTCCGAGGATGAACTGATGCACAATTTATCACTGGGTGGCAGGAAGAGTTTACTACAAAGTAGCTGCTTCATGGTAACTGCCCTTGTGCATGGCAAGGATAGTTATACTGGTATAGAAGTATCTTTCTAGAGTTTTAATTTCACCCATACTAAAGGGGGTGGTACTGTTACAACTGTATCAGCAACACTGAAACTATTTTGTGTATGTGGAGAAAAGCCCTACAATTCAATTTTTTCATAAGGATGGCAGTGGCTGCCCCTAATGAAAGGCCTGAAGATTACAACAACTGTCCCAGTATTTCTGGAGTCAAGTGTTCTGAAAGTTTTTTAGATGCCCAATCAGCAAGTCAGCCTACATGGACTTCCTTTTTAATTGAAGATGTATCATTTTCTACCACAACCCTATTCTTGGTAAGCAGTCTTCATCAAAATTCCCCCCTCACTGAAGGTGAGCTTGTGAAACCCTCATAACTTAGGTTTGTGGCCATTTTACTCACATGAGCAGCCCCAGCGATGCAAGAATATGGCCCAAAAGAATACACGTGATAGAGGGCAAAATTCTAATAACTGCATTTCATAATGTATAGGTTGACCCCCCTCCCCCCAAACTTTCCAATCTGAAAGGCAAGGATTTTCATAGGCACTTTGTATAAGTTTGGGCCGGGCTTAGCGCTCAGCTGGCATGGCCTCATCCCCTGCAAGTGGTGCTGCCAGTGCTGCTCACAGGGGTGATGCTGCACCGGCTGAGCATCAAGCCCAGCCAAGCCAATCCCCATCCCCATCCCCTGCAAGTGGTGCCAGGCTTACAGGGGACGGGGCCACTATGAGTGGCACTACTGAAGGTCAAGCCTAGTGCCACCCACAGGGGATGAGGCTGAGCCAACAAGCAGCACTAGGCTCAGCATTCAGCAGCGACACTTGCAGCAGACAGGACCAAGCTTGGTGCTTGCCTGGCACAGCCCCATCCCCTGCAAGCCCAGTGCCACTTGCAGGGGACGGGGATGGCACTGGGCTCAGCACTCAGCTGGTGCAGCCTCATACCCTGAAGGTGGTACCAGGCTCAGCATTTGGCAACTACACTCATGGTGGCCCCATCCCCTGCAAGCCCAACGCCACTTGCAGGAGGATAGGGATGGGGCTAGGGCCGGGCTCAGCCAGGCTCTGCAGGTGGCTTGTGCAGCCTCATCCCCGGTGAGTGGCACCAGCAGCCCCGCTTGCAAGGGACGGGGCCATGCCAGTTGAGTGCCAAGCCCAGCCCCATCTCCATCCCCTGTGAACAGTGTTGGGCTCAGTGCCACTTGCAGGGGACAGGGCCGGGTTCAGCACTCAGCCGGCATGGTCGCATCCTCTGCAAGCAATGCCTGAATGGTGTATAAGTTGAATTTCATAGATTTCATAGACATTAGGGCTGAAAGGGACCTCAGAAGATCATTGAGTCCAGACCCCCGTCTGAAGGGCGGGAAGTCAGCTGGGGTCATAGCATCCCAGTAAGATAGGCATCCAATGTTCTCCTGAAGGTGTTCAATGTAGGCGCTTGAACTACCT
>NW_017728947.1:90456581-90507211 GCF_001723895.1 Crocodylus porosus | reverse complement strand
TGACTTGAAGGTGTCCAGCCTCTCAAAGTGTTCCTTCACAAGCTTGATTTTTAAGACACAAAAACAGGGCTTCAAAGCCTGACTTATACTCCATGAAATATGGTACCTTATTCGCATGAAGTACCCAGTGCCTCATTATTTGAAGGAGGCAACATGAGGAAAATGCTGTTTACTGTGAACACAGTATCAGAAACTGGCACTGGCTGTGTTTAGAATATTCTACTGCACATATATTAAAAGGTGATATTATGGGGTAAACATCCTGCTTGAGAGGCAGCACAAAGATGTAACTCCACCCTTACCATGCAGTGCGATCAGATGATGCATGTATAAATTGCTGATACTTCCTCTCACTTAACCTCTTTTCCCTTATCTCTCTGTCTTCAGACTTATCCCCACTGGAAGTATTTGAGTGCTTGGAAAAGTGCTTCACGCATAGTAGGTGCTGCTGTAAAATGGATAACAACAATAAAGTGTCCATCACAATGGTGTCACTGCCAGCAGGGTTATTTGCTTCACACTGCAATTACAAAAAAAATACCCTAACAAGGATGTCAGCTCAGCAGACAAGGAATCCCCTCCTTTTCCCAGGCTATTGCAGAACATAAGCATTCTGAAAGCTCCTCTCTTCCCATTCAAAATATTGACCTTGATGTCCTGTCCTTTGCAATAGTCCTTAGAATCCATCATCTGCAAATGAAGTTTAAATCAGAAAACCTAATTAGTAATAGAGACAATGAACAAACAAGCTAGGGGGGAAAAGAACTCTGTGCAGGTGGCCAGAGCTTCCCTGAATAATTCTTTGTGCAATGGTCATGCTTCAAAAATTTAATTCCCCATAATTTCATTTTGTATGGAGAGGAAGAAAACCACAAGCAAAGTGATATAGGATTTCATTTAGAGTCTGACAGGCCCATCTATCTAAAGTTTGTCTGTAATAGCTGCAGCTACTGTACCCTTCTTCCAAAATATTTAATGGGGTGAAACAAGAAGAAATGCAACTTTTGGGACCAACTTGGCATTTCTGTTTCCTACTTTTGTCTGTTAAGAAACAGTACAAGAAAAAGCCTCCCTACTGCCAGCCTGATTGCCTTAATCTGATGGTTCTTATAGTCATCCAGACTTGATTGCTTTCTGATTCTCTTCTATGGTAAGTGGTCATAAAGTAATTGCAATTATAGCTGTTTTTCAGAAGACAAAGGGGAGGCCACTTGATTATGCTATGTTGTGTCACCGCAATTAAAAGTTGTTTTAAAAGCTGAATTGCTGCCATAATTTAAATGTGTTCCAACTACAAAAAGTGAGTCTACTCAGAAAACCTGGGCGCTCCTGGATTTGCTCTCACAGATTTTCCCAAATACGCTACTGGCCCTCCTAGGTATTCATACTGACACATACAACCAAAAGGACTTGAAATATTCTTTTGGCCTTTAAAACACGCTCTGTATTGGAAATACATTTGACTCAGTGTGATTATTTAAGGACTACCCATTTTAGACTAAAGCAGGTAAAGGAGTTTGTCAGCAACCTAAAGGGGAGTTAGGTGCCCAACTCTCATTGGCTGTCAGTGAAAACTGGTTGTTTGACTCACTTTGTGTCTTTGAAAGTCTTCCCCAAGTCTGTAGGAAAACAATTTTTCTGCTCAACAAGATCCTTCTTTCCCACTATCCCTTATATAGGACAGTTATGGAAGAGTTACTTTGTAAACAGCCAGTGCTAACACAAGCAGCTAGCACCAAGGCTCTAGAGAATTGCCAGCCATAAGAGTTTATTTTGATGATGAAGAACTTGCAATCGGATATCTGGCAACCTATTTTAGGGAAGGGAGTTTCTGCTGATACAGTCAGATCTGGAAGCATGAGCATTTGCCTGCTTGTGCCAAGTTAAGCTGAGCTGAGACTGAACGACAACCCTCTCTGGGCCCTTCGCTTTTATCCCAAGATTGGAGTAAGGGAAGAGAAAATGGGAGTTTCCGAATTAAGTTTCACCCCCTGGCAATGCCAATGGGAACTTTGTTCAAAATAAAGTGTGCATCTTTTCAAATCATGATCATCCATCTCTTTCTGGAGGGTTTGAACAGCCACAAATAGTCAATTGTTCAATTAGCAACATTTTCTCAAGAGTGCCAACTCTGAAGCCTGGAGAAATGCAAAACTCTAGAACTCTTGGTTCAGAGATGATACCTTTTATTAGATCAGCTGAGAAATCACAAAAAAATTACCTTTTTCTACAAGCTTTTGGGCTCATGCACCCTTTCTCAGGGAAAATTAATGATGGTAAAAAGTCCCCATTGGTAGGAAACAGACTACATTTTTGCACAGAGGAAGCTGAAGATGGAAGTCTGTTCCTCTGGGTCCATGAGAGTGTCTTTGTGAGATTAGGCAGCATTCCTTCCCTGGTGGTGTTAGATGGCAGACAGGCAGGGAGGTGTAGAAATCCTTTTTGCTGTTCAGCAATGAAGTTTAAAATTCAAAACTCTGATGCCTAAAACCTAAGAGGAAAGGAAGGGAGACTATCTCCTCTCCTTCACTCAGCTTCCTCTTCCAGGCTAAGGACAGACATTACAAATACACCGGCTTAAGTCATCAGAAACTGGTTTAAACTTGTAACAGAACAGATGTTCAGTGCACATAAACCAGTTCCAAAATGGCTGAAACTAGTTTGAGATAAATCTGGTTGAATGTAATATCAGAGTTAACTGATTTGATTCAAACCAGTTTATACAATATCTGTCCTAGACCCCTTGCTGGTTTGAGTTAAATCAGAGTCCACCAGCAACCCAGCATGCTCTCTGGGCTGGGCAGGGCTCTCTGCTCCACAGCAGGACTATTCCCCTCCCCACACCCTGCTCCCTGGCTGGAGCTCAGCACAGACTTGCAGGCACAGCAAGGTCTGCCTGGCCTTCCCATGCCCTCTCTCCCCCACTTCTCACTACTTGCTGCTTAAGCAGAGATCTTTTCCTCCTCTCTGCCACATACACCAGCATACAGTATGCTAGTTAATGCCAAGAGGTGTCTCTGTGTGTGTCTCTCTCCAATTTCACTGGGATAGGAAGACAGAACAGTGACTGCTTAGGGCATCTGGAGCTAATCAACAGGTCAGCCAGTAAGCTGTTTAAGAAGTTTGAAGTAATGTGGAGAGAGGCTATTGTTTTGCTAATCGGTGATAAAAGACTGTTATCAGCGCCCCCCCCCCACACACACACACCCCGGCTGGCTTGCTCACATGTCAGTTTGCTGCAGACAGTATGACGAAGCAGGGAGAGAAGTTCAAAAGCTCCGTATCATCAACAGATGCATGCACTGCACACACCCCACTTGCCTCAGAGTGCTAGCCCAGGGCTGGGGGCTGCCAGCACTCCTGCCCCTTGAGTAGCTAGTAGGGAAAAGCCTGGGACCATGCAGGCACACCTCCCTAATAAGAGAGTCCTACCAGGGCCTGGCCATGCCCCCCTCAGAAGGGAAGGGAGGGCTGCTCTAGCGCTCTCCAGTTTCTAGCCTGAGCCACTGCAGGCATGTGCCTGAATTTCCTCAGTCTAGAGAGAATGTCCAGTTTCAAACCAGTTCAGCCTAGCCAGGTTAAACTAACCTGCAAAGATTGAATCAAATCAGGCTCAGGCTTTTTGAATGTCTGTACCTAGCCCCACTGTCTACAGTTCCAAAAGCAAAGATCACACCACTTATTCTTACAGAGACTCTACTTCTTCCTGGTAAGATTTTGATCTTTAAATGCATACAGGTGCCAAGGCAACACTAAAAGTATCTGTACTGGTTTCTATTCAGCTTAGTTTCTCTCTGTTCTTGGGAGAAATTTGGGTTTAGGCTTCTGAACACCTGTGAGAACCTGGGCCTTCATCCCCAGAGGAATAGCCAGTAGGGAGCATCATTGTACATGCATAGACTGGAAATCTCTCTCATAGGCAGCTATGCATAAGATACTGATCAGTATAGCCCCTGCCAGAAAGTCAGGTAAAGGCATGATGAGATCTGATGCGTAATCCACAATCACACTTCCTCCTATGCCACATGTGCCATAGCCAGTGGAGGGGAGCCTGGGCTTCCCCTGCACTGGCAAATAGCAAGTTCCCCTGGCTAGGAGCCCCATCAGCTGATGGGGCTCCCAGACACAGGGGGGAACCTTGCCACATGTTCAATTAATGGCATGATAGTAACCAGCCACAAAGTTATTTTTTGTGGTATAACTTTGTGGCTTATTCCTTGTTTTATCAGGCCATTAATTGACTGAATGTGTGTCTGGATCACAACTTAAGGCATGATTTAGTGGCAAGGGCCTATATTATTGTGTGAGTTCCATGCCGAATTATATAAGGACTGAATTAAGCACAGGCTCAGACCTGGATGTTCAATTTAAAACTTTTATTGTCTCACAAAGTTATAAGCTAAAGGAGGTCTGTTGGTTCACGAGGTTCCCAAATCAAGCCCTTGCTTTCTAACCCAGAGGCTAGGTGCAGCTGCCTGATTCAGTAGTCTCAGAACTGGTCAACATCTCATTTAAAAGGAGTCCCTTATCTTTTTTTAGACAAAAGATACAAAACTGTCCCCATGTTGGCAGTGAGGCATCTAACATAACTTTACTATTACTTATATATGATAACACTTATACATATGCATTTTTAACTCTTACTTCTATTGATTATTTAGTTAACTTATCTATATTATAATATCAGGTGATACGCTTTGTATTATAATTTTTACGCTTCTTATGTTAATTTTTAATAACCTTTATATTTCTTATGTTAATTTTCTATAACCAAATACATTATTCATCTATATGTTTTGCTGGTTTTTGCAGGGTTAAAATGTCAAGACTGACATAATATGCGGTTGTTTTTCGTCATTGAAGTTTAGCCATGCGGTTTCCTGTTTTAACAATATAAGCTGCTTGCCTGCTATTTTTATCATTGTCCAAGGGTCAGAAGGTCAGCATTTTTATCTAAGGGTCAGAAAGTGATTACCAGAATGTCAATCGCTGATTCCTCAACCTCCTTGAAGCATTCTGGGAGTTTTAGTGCATTGTTCTTAATGCTAGGCCTTGCTTAGCATAAGCACTATCTCACAATTATAGTTGTCTGAGATTGTCTAATAGAAGTTTGGCAGTTTTCACTTGGGTAAGGTAAAAACAAAACAAAAAACAATCAATAAGCATCACTGGTAGATTGTCTTTTTCATTCATACTCCATTCATAGCATCTCACAAAGCCGGCTGTAACCTACAAAAAATTGTACCTTTTTGAACAAGTTGTCTTAAAGGTGCCACCTTGCCCTGCCTTAATTTTTTTACGTGATAGCGGTGTTGCAAGTAACTTAATATTTCACTGAGATTAGCAAGAGTAGAACAAAAATGCTGAATAGATCTTGGATCAATATTATAGATCAGGGCTCAAGTAAAACTAGCTGTCAGATTCGGGATTCAGAATCCTGTAAAATCTTAGGAATAAATGAACATTTCACCAGCTTGTTAGTTCTCTGCAGCCCACAGAAACCAGAGTGCAGGTTCTCTCCGGTATCAAAACTAATCTAGCTCTGAAGGCTCAGCTCTGAAATCTCTCAAAATCTAGGTGGGAGGTTCCAGCTGCAGCTCTTCTCTGCTTGTTAGGGAAGCAGTGGTACCATTCTCAGGCCATAAAGCTAGACATAGTGAGATAGGTAAGGGGAGGCACATCAAAGCTAGCTGCATAAACAGTCTGCAAGGGTTAACAAGAATATGACCTTCCCAAGATCAAAGCTTGGTGAGAGGCCCGTGCCTCCTCTCCAAAACTTTCCATTATTGAGGAGAGACAGTCACTCTCAGGATCTGTGCTCACTGCCAGATCCTTCTCTGGAGGTCAGAGCTCTGCAAACCTACAGTTTTACCTGCTGCAACTCTCAACCGGGAAGTGAGAAGTGCAATTGGTCTAATCTTCCCTCTAGTCAGTTCATCCCTGGGACTCACCAGTCCATCTCCCTAAGCAAAGACAAAAATACTCAAGTCAGAATCACTCCTCTTCTCAGACAGCACCCAGAGACAGAGCACAGTCAAAGCAACTTCATTTACTAGAGGGTAATTTCCTGTTGACAGAGGGTAATTGCTTCCATAAAGTAAGACCTTGAGGGCTCGGTGAAATCAATATGCAACATATGCATGTCTGGATCTTGCAGTCTTTACTTGAGCAAAACAGCCACTGCCTTTCAGAGAGCCCTAAAAGATCTGATGCACTGTCCCAGAAACTGTTCTCTCTAAGGTCTCTTGTACATGTGCCAAAATTGTCCTTTTATAGCAGTTCAATTTCATCATACATTACACGCAAGGCAGCGTATTGCAATGTAAATGACTTTCTTAGGTAGCAAACTAAAACACATCCCAATGTATTTTAGTTTGCTACCTAAGAAATTGTAGCAATACAACCATCCCCAAGCCAGCCCGGGCTTCCAGCACCCCATGCACTGTCCCCATCACCTTCTCTGGCCACCAACACTCCCAGCTTGCCCCTGGAGCTGCCTGGGTGGGCTGCTAGCAAGCCAGGTGCTGCGCCAGCTCAGAGCAAGGCGGTCCCAGAGGGTGCTGTCCCCATGGAGAGAAGGACCAGGGCCCCCACAGCTCAGGGCCTGCTTGCAGCTTGACCCCCAGCTGCAGGCAAGCTCCACCCACCAAAAAAATAAAAATAAAAAAAGAATCAGGCTCCTCGCCATAACAGTGATGGAACCCCTAAATTGAAATGGTGGGCTTTTAATAGTCACAATTAAAGACCCACCATTTCAATTTAAGGGAACTAAACTCCCATCACATGTACAAGCAGCCCAGGATATCCAAGCTTTTGCCACTGCTAAAGCAGGAATCTGGCTTCAGGTACGCTACCTCATTTTGCCCACAAAGATGACAATCTTGCCATCTACTTAAGATACTTAGGTACATGGGCAGATTTAGGATTTACTAAAGGGAGTGTGGCATGCTGACCCGTTCGGCTATGGGGCAAGGTGTGTCTGGCAGGGGACACCAGGGAGCTGGGCACAGAACAGGCACACAAAGGCAAGGGGACCTGCTGCTGCCCCTCAGTAGTGATACTGAAGAGCAGGAAGGAGGAACCCATGTGTCACCACTCCCATTCTCCCAGTGGGAAGCTTCCTGGCCTTCGTGAGGACACATCCATTGTCATCATGGGCAAGCTCTGGAACAGGCCCTGCATTGCAGAAGGCAGTGCTGTTACCCCAGGGAGATGCACATACCTTGCCCATTCTTTCCATGGGTATCTTTATACACCTCTGTCATTCTGGGATCCATGATGTTCAGAACGGAGATACTTGCCCAAAACAAGGTGTCTGGCTGACAGACAGCAGCACATGAGGGAGCTTAACTTTGTGACACTGGTAGGAAGTGAGCCCTGGGCTCTAGCCCCAGCTCCCAATGCTTCTTATGCATTTCATCCAATAAATATTTAAGGCAAATGCACAAATGGCACCAGGAGCAAGTGCTTGCTTGTCTCCCCATGGCTCTTACATCCCTTTCTCACCAAATGGCCCTGGTCCAACAGGTGAGATGGAGAATGCTCCCCATCTTGCTGGGCCAATACCCTGGCAGCTACTGCATTTTCCTGAGAGATGGGTTCAAACCCCCTTTGGATGAGGTGAACCTATAACCCAGATCTCCCAGTTCCTTGACAAGTGCCTTGCCCACTAAGCTTTTTGGCAACAGGACGACATTGTCACAACCTCTCCCCTGCTTCCTCCTCAAGCATGTTGTTTCTTCATGCATGGCATCAAGGATCTATGTACTTTATGAACTTTCCACTTGGATCACAAGAGCTTAGGTGGCATTAGATGCCTGGGTGGTACAGGAGGTCTTAGCAGTTTTGTGGATTGTGGATGAAATACAAGGTGGACTAAGATCAATTCTTAGTGATCTAGACAGTTAAAAGTCACAAATATGCCTCTTAACTTTTTTCACTCCAATTGGTAAGACATGTAAGTTAGAGATGCTCCCTAACTTAGAAGACCGTAAGAAGCTAAGAATTGGGAGATGGTCCTTCAGTTATCGGTTTAGAGAGAAGGGCTGCAGAAGCTTGCCTACTGCTCCATAATAAAAGTTGTTGTTTAGTTCTTCTCATTCATGCATGATTGTCTTTACTGAATCCAATGAATCATAAAAAGACATATGCTACAATACCCAAAAAGCCACTGCTCCTTGTGCTCTTGCTGCTCTACCAGTAGGATTTTGTCCTTTGCTTGAATCTAATTAGTAGGTCTCAGTCCTTCAAGATGCCCTGCAAGCAGTCTAAATGCAACTCGCTAAGGCAACAACACACATTAAATGTTATCCTAGGCTTGTGAACCCAAATCTGACAGAGCCATGTAGGGACTCTCAGCATTTTTAGATTCCAATTCCTTACAAGGAACAATTTCCCAACAGGTATGGCACAAGGTTAATTAGGCTGGGTCTGGTTCTTTCTAGGACCTTTATGCTTTAGATCTGTACTGAAGTTATGCAAAAACCCTAGACTGACCCCCTGACTGTGGTTTGAAACATCACTTGGCCTCCACCACCCCTTCAAAACCAAACAGACATGTACAAATTAGTGGCCAGGTTGTATCAACTGGAACACCTGGCAGTTCCCCACTTCACCAGAAACCTCAGGCTGAGAGGCATAAATACAGCACCCTTCCCCAAGATAGGCAGGTTCCACTTCTTCCTTTTATCAGCCAGTTCTCTGATAGATAGTCCTTCTAAGTCTTCCACTCTCCCCTGCTTTTAGAGCACTGGTAGAGTGACCACAGGGGTGGCTGGCTCATAAATGGATCCTTAAGGGCCACTGGCTATTTGTGCCCTTCCTTCTTGTGTGGCTTAATCAGCATCTAGCCACAGTTCTGCCTTAGGCATGCAAAACAGTAAACAGAGTGGAGACTAAGGCAGAGTTTGGGCCAAGCAGAGCCTGGTTATATTGCTGTGGATTTAATTCCCCAACCATGTCATTCTGCTCACAGCTTTCTGATACTGCAGGCAATATTATTATTAAATTTCTTATTTCTAATGTCCTCATTTGAAGGAAAGCATCTCTAGCAGCTTTGCGTTTGATCTCAGCCTCACAGCTGGGGAAAACTAGCAGCTGCTTTATGATTCAAAAGGATCGGAATAGCCACCTACTGAGGCTATTTGTTCTGTGTGTAGAGGGTTGAGTCAGCTGAATAATTGGACAATGCAGATCAATTAAGTGCACCTCAATTAATAGAATTAATCTGCAAATTGGTACACATTAAGTGAATCACATGCAATTGACTTTTGATGGGAATGTTAAAAAATAAAGAGTTATAATGAAACAGAGATTCATGTCACTGCTTAAACTGCTCTGGAAAAGGGAACCATCACAGGAAAATTATTCTCATTACAATCTGGGGCTCAGTTGGTTTAAGATTTATAAAAGTCTTGGGGAAGAAAGCATGTTTTCCTTTAGGCTTGTATAGCATTGATCTCACTGACAGCTCTCAGTGGATCATAAATAATCATTAGGCCTGGGACTGAAACATGAAGTTCTGATCAGGGTCCAGGCAATTGCTACATTCGCTGAAGTCGAGACATGGGAGTTTGGGTGCTTGGAAGGAAAGCCAATTGTTATAAATTTGAAAGCTGTCATCAAAAATATCAGGTAGAAAAACAAACATTGCTGCCCCACGCTTGCCCTTTCTATCAAACCTTCGCAACATCGCATGAAGCGCTCATATTAAGTGATACTAGCATAGAACCTATGCAGGCTCGGTTTTGCCCCTTTTGTAAAGACACTACACACTCTAAGCAGTAGCCAGGTTCAGTTACAGGTCCTGGGCTCTCCTGCTAGCACCCTCAGGGACATTACCAGCACAATGAAGAAGATGTTGGCCCAGCAGGGTTCACAGAGGAAAAAGAACACACGGGAACACATCATCACCTCTGGGCAGAGCCAGGGTAGCTCATGCTGCAGACAGGAAGTGCATGGAGCGGGGGCAGCGAAGGGAAGCAGACAAACAATGCAGAGGGAGTGCAGAGGAAGGGGATGCACTGCATGGGGGAAAGGGGCATAGGACATATGAAGCAAGGGGAGCATGGAGAAAGGGCACAAGAAAAAGGATGCATGGAGCTCCTTTACAGTTTCCTATGTCTAGAATCTAATAACTTGGGGGAGGGTTGTCTTAAATTCCAGGTCATCTGAGATTCTGGTAAGTATAGTATTATATACCCCTGATATCCTTCAGCTACATCACAGCCTCACTACATCACTTTTACCCCTTGAAACTGAAAATATACAGCCAGATCTTTAGCTAATCTAAGGAGCTCCATTGGTTTCAGGAGCGTGGTGGCAGTTTACACTAATTCAGGCTCTAGCCCAAAAGTGCACAATCTGTGATGTGCTCACCACAAGTGGCATAGGCAGCTTCTGTGCACAGGCAGCTCAGTGGCAGATAAAGCAAGGATAAAGCACAGCAGTAGATTGGATCTGCTGCTCTGCTTTCTGCCCAGCAAGAGAAGGGGATTAGAGCTGGACTCAGAGAAGGTAGAATGCCTGCCAAAAAGCCTGACCTCCCACTGATCTAGCCATTGCCAGCATTTATACAGGATTTCCTCAGGTCCAGGAGTGCAAAGCAGGTAAGGCTTCCAATGAAAATCATTCACTTTTTTAAAAGAATCATTTACATGCAGCTTCACTGACACACAAAATACTAAAATCAAATACTAAACAACCATAATGGTTTTGTTTGTCCAGCTGCTGAATTTAACAAGCTGAATTTGACAAGCTTCAAAAGGAGGCTAGACAGCCACCTAGCCGGTGTCATTTGACCCCAGCATCCTTTCCTGCCCGTGGCAAGGGGTCAGACTTGATGATCTGCTTAGGGCCCTTCCGACCCTACCAACTATGAAACTATGACCTAGTGGTACATTATGTCCATCAAACCCAAAGCCTCCCAGCCCACAGTAATGGCTCATCACATTTGAAGGGGAACTAGTTAAACTCAGTGTCATAATATAAAATTACCTGGTGCTACTTACACAAGACTGATCACTAGTGAATTAGCAGATTAGGAGCATTTGTTAACTCCAAAGTGTTGGCAGTTAATTGATCCTTTAAAAATGTTTGTTGCTTGAGGCACTTTTCCTCTTTTCTCTGAACCCTAACTATGTTAATTCTCCATGGGAGAGAATGAAAACCCAGCTACTTAAGAAATTAAGAGCTAGGCAATGTTTTCATGTGTGCTGCACAGGGCATGCATTGCAGTAGAGGCAAGGCCAGCTTCAGCAAGTCGTGAGAAGATACCAAGTCCCTTCAGCACTGTGACACCTAGCAGATTGGATCTGGCCCCTTTGGCTAGGGAGAGAAGTTACACATAAACCAGTTTAAGTGATCAGAAACTGGTTTAAAACCTGTAACACAGCAGAAACTTAGGGCATATAAACCACTTTCAAAATGGCTGAAATTGGTTTAAGATAAATCTGACTGAACATAGTATCAGACTTAACTGATTTGAGTCAAACCAGTTTATGAAAATTCTGTCCCAGATCCCATCCTGGTTTCAGTTAAATTACAGTCCCCCAGCATGCTTTGCAGTACTGGGCTGGGCTGTCTGCTCCAGAGAGCAGGGCTGGCCCCACCCCTCTGCTCCCTAGCTGAAGCAGAGAGCTGGCTAACAAAGGGGTGGATGGAGCAAGCTGGGCTGGAGACTGCCTCCCCCAGGCAAAGCCGAGCTGGGGTTGGGGGGGTGGGTTTTAAACACTCTCTTCCCCTACCTAAACTTATTACTGGCTGCAGCTGTGGATTACAAATCCCAGAGGCACCTGGAAGCAAGAGAAGAAGTGATAAGCAACCCTGCAGAGTCTTGCTGCTGTGATTGTGGACTGCAAATCCCAGAGATCTTGGGGGCAGCAGGAAGAGGAAGTGAACACACAGCCCACACTGGCTATGTGCCAGAGAGCCATGCTCTTTTGCCGCCCCCTACCTCTGGCCTGAGCCACTATAGGCAGGTAGCTGCCTTTTCTGAATCAAAGGTAAATGTCTGTTCACGTCTTTTTCAATCTAATCTCTGCAACTTAGACTAACCTGCAAAGACTGAACCAATTCAGCCTTTGGCTTTTTGTCTGTCTGTACTTAGCCTTTGAGGCCCCAGATCCAGGCAGACCCTCTGGCCTTCCACCTGGTCCAGCACTGCCCAAACAAGGGTGTTCCATTTCACTCCAGTCAGACTCTCCAGAAAAGGGACAGCAGGGGCACCAGCTGGCATTTTCCCTTGTTTTCCACAGACCAAAACAACGTCAGGACTCTCTTATGCAAATATGTCATTCCAACAGTTTCCTCTGTCACCACTGTGCACACACCAAAAAGTTGTAAATAAAAACTGCCAACCATACGTGGTGCCCATGCTCTCCTCTTTGCCTCTGGTTGATCCCCTTTCATATCCAAACATTGAAATGACTGGAGTTATTCTGGAGTTGCATCACAGAGTCTGAAGGCACAGCTCCCTCCAACCCAAATGCTATCCCCATTCTCCCCCAATCCTAATCATGGGGCTTTTAACTCTTAGGCTTCCTGGAACTGGTGATGTCCTAACCTGGGTTTAGGCCTTACCTCAAAAGGTAAATCTCCACTCCATTAAGAAATTACATAAAGAGTCCTAGTGAAATTAAGACCCAACTTCTGTGTAATGTCAACAGACACATTTGGTCCCTGTGAAAGTTATGCCCAAATGGCATGTCAGCTATTGTGGGTGAGATACAACAGTGCCTTATGAAGGAGCACAAGTCTAAATGCCAGTATCCTTGCCTTTCCTTCTCTGGCCCAACCTGAAAAATGGTTTTGAAGAAGTACAAGTTCTGGCCTCTTATGGCCTTTCCTACAACTCTGAGGCTTGTGCAGCTTGACCAAGCACCAGGCCTCACAAAAGGTTTGTTCATTCCAGGCCAATATTAAGGGATATTGTAAGGTGGATTTTTATACAGAACTGAAAATCCTACAGCATGCTGTCTTGATGAAAATATCACAGTTTGGTGCACTATAAACTGACTCTTTTACCAAAGCAGATCTAGTAACAGGCATTAATTTAAGCAGCTTATTACAACCTTTTTTCTATACTGCAGCTCTTTCAAAAGAACTCAAGAGACAGACCTGAATCTGAATCTTATTGACAGGTATAGAAGGAGACAGCTATTCTGGGAACACAAAAGGGCGAGAAGATAGGTTTGGGTCATTTGGTAGCATTTATATGGGACATATTACTGCCTAACATACCTATAAAATACAAAGAATTGCTGCTCTGGGCTATGTCACAAAAACATGAATGACTCACTTGAGCTTAATATTGACCTCTAGTAGCCTAAAGATACCTTTGTAAGTGTTTGAACACAATTAAAATGGATCATTCTCTTCCTTTTAATAAGCCTACACTGCTTATACTGTGAAACTAGCACTACATATGCAGTAGGGGTTAAGCACCACACAGCTAGCCATGTCTGGTGAGAAGTATCAGCTTTCCTTAGCATTATTTAAAACACTCATAATAATCTATCAACTACAAAAGTAGTTGACAGGCCATTTGTTCATTTTGATTTTATACCTTCCTCCACACAGCCTATTAAGGGTGGAACATATTCCCAATTAACATACACAACCTTTAGCTTCCTACATCAGACATGCCTTCAAAACTGTTTGTTCCATGCTACATTTTGACGATAATTGGAGGGGGACACAAACCAAAATCTGCTTTTAATATCTGGTCTCAAATGTTACAACTGACCCTTATTTCTGTTGCAAACTGGATTCAAACTGTATCCAAACTCCCCTAAAGTGTGAGAGAATATGGAGTCATACTGGGATTCAAACTCTGGCTCAGGCCTATTTCTAATTTTCAGGACTGACCAACTGCATATTTTGTGATTCATTGACTCTGGATGATTAGTGCTTCCTGGTAGGGATCTCAGTGCTGGTATACATAGTGCTGTCTACACAATAAGAAATAATAACAGTCCACTGTTGTTTGAAGCGTGGCTCTGCTCCAAGAAGTCTCTCTGTAAAATTAACATAGCAAAGGTAGTGTTTGTTGTCTCCAAGCAACTCTGGATCATACATACCCAGTCTGCAATTAAACCCATATTTCTTCAATGGAGTCTCACGTACAAAATGGTATCCAGTTTGCAAGGTGGGATCCCTTCCTTCTTGTCTATTAGCACCAGCAACACAGGACCTGCAGTGGGAATTCTGCCTTCAGCTACACTCATGTCCAATGAAGCACCAGTAATTTTGCGCAATCTGTTAGAAGCAGAAGATACTGCCCTATCATGAAATCACACCTTTCACTTCAATCCAAATGACTGTCTCTTTGCACCCATGCTGTTTTAAACAAATAAAGAGGCCCTCTAATGCAACATTTACTTACTTTGGTCTGCTCCCACACCTCTTCTGGTGGTGCTGGCTTTGGCTGGTTCCCACTCTGCCCAGTAGCAGTCTCCAGGGCTAGGGACAGACATTCAAAAAGCCTGAGCCTGAATTGATTCAATCTTTGCAAGTTAGTTTAGCCTGGCTAGACTGAACTGTTTTGCAACTGCACAGACATCCCAGATATGCAGGCGCATGCCTGCAGTGGCTCAGGCTAGAAGCCAAGGGTGCTAGAGTAGGGGCATGGCCAGGCTTGGGCAGGACACTCTGATTAGCCCAGCAGAGAACTGATAAGTGTTTATCACCCCATTAAGAGAACAACAGAGGGACGTTACCACCCACCTGTTCATTGTACCTCTTGATTCAGCAGGGATCATAGTCAGCATGTGGTCTGCCAGTTAATACACAGGCACCTCCTCAAAGCAGGGGGGAGGGGCTGGGCAGCCCACAGTCTGTGGTGGAGCTGCAGAGGGGAGGGGCAAGGCCTGCTGTGGAGCAGAGAGCCCCGCCCAGCCCAGCCAGCATGCTGGGAATTCTGGGGGAGTCTGGTTTATCTTTAACCAGCAAGGGGTCTGGGACACACATTGCATAAACCAGTTTGAGCCAAATCAGTTAAGTCTGATACTACTTTCAGCCAGGTTTATCGCAAACCAGTTTCAGCCATTCTCAAACTGGTTTATGTGCACTGAACATCTGTTCTGTTACAAGTTTAAACCAGTTTCTGATCACTTAAACTGGTTTATTGTGTAAGGTCTCTCCCTAGCCCAGAAGCTGAACTGAGCTCTTACTCAATTACAAGTCCATGTGTGAAGTCCTCTGAGACACCTCTATTTCCCCACAAACTCTCCCTATTGTCTCCTCCTTCCCTCTCAATCCCAGTCTCTCCTGTCTAAGATTCCCTCACAGATTTCCTATCCCCATCTTGTTCTCTTCATTCACTCTATTCACAGATGCTAAAGTCGGAAGTGACCTCAACAGATCATTGAATCCGACCCCCTGCCTAGGCAGAAAAAAGTGGTGGGGTCAGATGACCCCCACCAGATGCTTATCCAGCCTTCTTTTAAAGATCCCCAAGGTAGGGGAGAGCACCACCTCCCTTGGGAGCCCATTCCAGATTTTGGCCACCCTTGCCATGAAGAAGTTTTTCCTGATATCTAGTCTAAATCTGCTCTCTGTCAATTGGTGACTATTGTTCCTTGTGAAGCATCCTGGTGAAAAGAGCATCTCTGATCCCTTGCTGCATCCCCCTAATTAATTTGTAGACAGCCACAAGATCACCTCTCAGCCTCCACTTGTGGAGGCTGAAGAGGTCTAGGTCCCTCATTCTCTCCTCATAGGGCTTATCCCTATTCTCTTCTCACCTCACAAGCAACCCTCATTTTCTCACCTCAAACTCTCACACTTGCTCCTACCTCTCTGCAGCCTCCTGTCCTCTTCTTCCCTTCCTGAATTCCACTCTAACCTGCCTGCACGACCTCCATGGTCCTAACCACCCCATAACAGTGCCATGCCAGTTCCACGAGAGGGCAAAAATGCAAATCGAAGCTCCCTCAGCCAGTGCAGCTCTCTCACATCCCAGCAGGGCTCCTCCTGTTCTACTGGCCCTCAACAGCAGCAGGGCCCTGGGCCAGGGCCAGGGGCACATGGCAGACACAAACCAGAACGACAGGATTCAGTCTGTTTGGGAAGAGGCTGTAGTAGTTCTTCCTTGGCAAGAAGCTGCAATTGCATCTTTGTTTTACCTACCGAACTGCCAGCAAGAAAAAAGGAAGAGCAATAATTTGCTGGGCTCTGTTGTACAAAGCAACCTCAGAGCCTCTTCTCTGTTCTCTACTGCTTTCCCTCCCACCCCTGCACAGCCAGCAAAGAGGTGGAGGGAAGGTACTGCTCATCCTGTGCCTGTTTGAAAGTTGTGGAGAAGGATGTCCTTCAGTTATCATCCCACCAGTGTGACACCTGTGCTACCTCATTATCATCCTGTGGGTTACCCAGATGGCATTTGTTAGGACTTAATAAACTACACTGTTGATTATGTATCACAGGAAATGCACCGTAATGTAGGCAAATGTAGTTATACACCTAGAATTACAGGCTACTCCTGAAAAGGACTAAGAAGTCATAGTGGACAAGCAACTCAACATGAATTTGAACCATGATGATATGGCAAGAAAGGTAAATTTTAATGTGGAGTGAGTGACCAGGAGGTCACCAATATATGCATATAAGCACCTATATGTGTAGTGCTTGTGACACCAATACTGGAAGACAGTGCATACAGGGCTCATGCCTGTATTTTGGAGAAAATACTGAAAGACTGGAGAGGATGCAGGAAAGATCTGACTGCTGAAGAAAATGCCATACTGTGAGGACTTACAGAGCTCCATTTATTTAGCTTATCAAAAAGAAAACTGAGAGGTGACTTGACTATTTAAAGCATCTTCATGGAGAGAAAAAAACTGGCAACCAAAGGGCTTTTTACTCCAAATCAGAAACACAGAACAAGAACCTGTTGTGGAAGTTAAGCCAAAAAGATTTAGATTACAAATGAGGCACCCATTTTTAATAGGGTCATTAACCATTTGAACAAACTTCTAAGTGGTAGAGTCTTCACCCCATGGAGTCCACTAATTAAGACAGGATGCCTTTCTGAGCGATGTAGTTCAGGCTAAATACAGTTTATTGGGCTCAGGACAGGGGTAACTGGAGGAAATTTAATTTACAAATCAGACTGGATGATCTAATGGCTCTTTCTGGCATTAAACACTATGAATCTCTGAAGCCATGACAGGATAGAATGCAGGATATGGTGTCTCACAACTGTGCAGGTTATGCAAGGCTAAAAGGAAGAAAGACTTTTTTTTTTTTCCTTACACAGAAATTAGCCAATATACTCCTGGATGAACACAAGGAACTGGTCTTTTGAGTAAATTGTTGCAATAGTCATGGTCATTTTTTTAGTTGAATGGCACTGTAAAGGTACCTTTTCAAACATATATGCTGTTTCTTTCAGTAAATCCAGTGGCAGATACCGACAAGCCTAATAAAAATATACTTAAGCAATTTTTATCAAGATCCCCTCTTCTCTCCACATGTAGTTGGGTGGAAAAATATGAACACAGAGAGTGATAGTAAAGACTATACATTTAATAGCATTTTAATATACAGCTTAACTGTGTATTCATTACTCTTCTAGTCTGACCATTACAGTACTAAATACAAGAAATATCAGGGTAATTACACAGATTTAAAATGTTAATTACAAGAGGTGATATATCCTGGTCCTCTTTAGACTTGCCCAAAGCCCAATGAAGTACTTGAAACACTTTCCCTTGATTTCAATGGGTTTTGGATGAGTCGCATAATGCTGTTCAAATTCATTTACTATTAAACATAACTTTCTAAGTAATTATGCCACTGTTGAAACTTGTCCATATCACTATGCAAAATTTCAGACCCAAACCTGCTTCTATCAAAGGCCTGTGATATAATTTCCATATCTATCAATAAGTGTAGGCCTGGGTCATACATTTTTAATTGCATTGTATGCAAGTATTGACAAAAGAATAAAATACAGTATTCACAAAACTGAAGTGGAAAGTGCAGCACAGAATCAATGGAGTGAAAAGCAATTTAAACACAAACAACCCAACCAACCATACTTAACAGTTTTGGAAAACAACATTTAAAAGAAAAAAAAAGACTAATTGGCATAGTTTTAGCCACCTAATTTCTAAGTGCACTTTGTAAAAATTCTCCTTTCAAGCTGCTTTCCCAGAAGATAATGACAAAAAGCTTCATCATAACATAATTGGTTCATAGTGACAAGTTATTGCGTGCCAAATGTGAGTTTTAAGAAAAAAGCTCTAGAAAGGCTGCTAAAAACCTTATTTTCTTTATCATCAAAAATAGCAACATCACATTTTCATATGTATCTGTGGATATGCACGATTCTAGTTTTAAAAAAAATAGAAGTCAAAGAAAAGTGATATTTTGTTTTTGTTTAAAAAATAATGTAAAGAAACATTTAAGAATCAAATATTCCCATCATCAGAGATATGTACAACATGAGAGATAGAGGCCTGATCCTGCACACACTCATAAAAGCAATCTTAATGGCCTCAGTGGGTTTGTCCCTGTAAGCAGTAATTTATATGTGAGAACAGACTAGCAGGATCAGGCTTTTGGCATTGCCCATTGCAAGCTTTTACACAATTGTCCTAGGCTAAAAAGTGTAGATACAGTATGTACTGTATATACTGATATATACAAAATGGGCTTTTGTCTTATAGCTTTAACCCTATTATTGCTAAACTAAAGTGACGGCTTGGAACAATTCAGAGAGGATAAAACTGAGATGCAGCTTCAGATGACTGAATTTCCACTTGAGCCATTTTGAACTGGGTACACTGCAGCCATTTGCGGAGAACAGATGAGCTGTTGTTCATCTGTCCTGACCCCTGTAACATCCTCAGGCTGTGGTGGTTCACGTTACTCTGAATGGCTTGGAGGCGCAGTTGGAGTCCAGCGGATAAATGCTGTGAAAAATTAACAGAAGGTTCAGCTCCTCTTTTCTCCATGCATATACAAAACCAGGACCATGCAGGGTCATGCTCCCCAGGTGTTTTAGGAAAGGAGTTTCTCCCCTTTCATGCCAGGTTTCCTTCTCCCTCACCCCCATGCTGACAAAGCTGTTGCAAAAATGAGAACTGATTTTGGACTCCAGGCTGCAGTCCCCCAAGTCAACAGCAGAGTTATATTAGGGCTTTCTCCACAAGTGTAATGAGCTCGTGTAGTACCTTGGGCAGACTACTGACCACCAGGGAGCAGAAAGGGTCCAGGGCAAAGACTTACCCTCCCCAAGCTCTTTTCTACTCCAGCTGCAGTTGAGGCTCAGGCTTAGCAAGGGGCACCAGAATGGCCCTACCCCTTGGGAGTCTTTGCTATGGCAGGTGCAGTCCCATGCCACCCAGCCTCAGAAGCTGGGCAGCCCTATGTCCTGCAGTATTGTGGGCGGGAGTGGTTGAGATGAATGGTGCCCCTCCGTAGAGATTTCCCATGGGAGTTGCAGGTTCATGCCCAGTAAAGTATGTGGGGGTGGAGGCTGGGGAGTGAACTCACACAGGACAGGAGTAGTGAGACTCCCCCTGAGCTGCAGCAGCTTGGCTGCAGACTGATACACTATGGAGCACAGGGCTAACCAGCTTCTATGACTGGACATCATGAGGTTGCTCCAGCCATAGCAAAGGCTCCTGGGGTGGGTGTGGAGGGCAATGTCAGCACCCTCTCTAAATCAGTGCCTGGAGCAGGTCTCCACATGTCTCAGCCTAGTTATACTACTGCTTTCTCCACCGCCCCTGTATCCAGCAACCACTCCTCATCCCCATTTCTACCACAAATAGGGGCACTTAGCAAGGATATCATCCAAGCAGCAGACCAGGGCAGATCAAAGAACTGAAATCCCTCTCCAGAATTAGGTATCTCAACCAGTGGTTGGCAAAAGGACATCAAGGGAGCACAGCCACCCTGCACAGCTAGTTAATGAAGGGCAGGAGGTGTTCTCCAAGATACCAGTTAGATGGTTGCATCTCAGTGTGGAAAAGGGGTCCCAGTACTGACAGGTGCAGAACATCCCAGTCCTATTTTTCTCTAACCATTATGGTGGTGCCCCTGCTCAGATGTATTGTGCATGGTGCTGAGCCACTGAATATACCCAAGTACCAAGCATTTTGCATGTGTGTGATGAGAAGCTGAAAAACAAAAATAATATGCATTTTTAATGCTGAATTTTCAGGGAGCTGGGAGCCGATGCCCAGTCATTTTATTTCTGCAGTAAAATTAAGACAGAGTCCAGAATAAACACCAATCCCACATAAAATAACTAGGGGGGAAAAGAACTTACCTTTAGATTCGACTGAATCATTGGCAACCACATTGGTATGAGCTGCATGGAGACACAGATGTTTTGTTATTATAATATATGTGCTTATAAATCTGCTCCACTTACTGTGAGTCAGAGCAGAGTACGTCTAACTCATTTAGCTCTAAGAATGGCTGGTGACACATGCTAAAAGCATTCACCCACAAATATGGAAATCCCTTTATTTATAAGTGATGAGCATTGCTGGGCATGAGGCATTAACTAATGATTCCCGATATTTTATTTAAGGCAACGTTGATAGGTTAAAATGAAAACCTGTTAAGAAGAATCCTTGATTATATTTCCCTGGAGGTACTTCTTTTGTGCCCAAGTATTGGCATGAATGTAATCCAAGCACTGTACTATTCAGTGCTTACTGCTCTAGGTTTTGAACCATGAAAGAAATTGAGACAGAAGTTCATGCTGATGCAGAAGATACTTTATTCTGAACACTGACCATCATTCATTCTACCATCACAGATATCCAAAAGATCCAAATCTTCCCTTTTATCACACAGCACCTGAAGTAGGTTGTGAGCTGGCAATGGGGATAAAGAATTTGCCTTTCACTCCAGTCACAAGCCAGCCAGGACCTCCACATTCCTCATGTCAAATGTGAGTTTTAAGAAAAAAATTCTAGAAAGGCTACTAAAAACCTTATTTTCTTTGTTATCATCAAAAATAGCAACATAACATTTTCATATGTATCTGTGGATACGCACAGTTCTAGTTATTTAAAAAATAGAAGTTAAAGAAAAGTTATATTGTTTGTTAAAAAATAATATAAAGAAACATTTATGACTCAAAGATTTCCATGATCAGAGCTATGTACAACATGAGGGATAGAGGCCTGATCCTACACACACCCATAAAAGCAATCTCAATGGTCTCAGTGGGCCTGCCCCAAACAGTAATTTATATATGTGAGTAAGTACTAGCAGGATGGGACTTTTGGCCTTACCCTCTAACTCCTCTCAATGCACTGGCCTAAAGTCAGTCAAGTTTAGAGCTGGAAGGGACCTCGTGAGATCATCAGGTCTAGCCCCCCTGCTCTGGGCAGGAAAGACTGCTGGGGTCAAATAACCTCAGGAGACTGGACACAAACCTTGCTGGGTTATTTGACCCCAGTAGTCTTTCCTGCCCAGAGCACGGGAGCTGAACCCGATGGTCTCACGAGGTCCCTTCCAGCCCTAAACTTCTGTGAACCTGTGAATCTCCCTGCAACTACTCCAAAGAGACAGAAATCATGTAGAAAGTATCCGTCTCAGGCTCTGAACCAGGTCCAGATTTACTTTCTCCTGGACAGTGCATGAATTGATCTGCACTCAAACTTCCACTGACTTCACTCAGAGCTCATTTGCAGGGCAACTGCAAGGTCAAGCTTAATAGACCCACACTCCTAACACCCAGAGAATGACAGAAGTAAAAGTGGAGGGAATCCATAAACCAAGAATTAATAACTATTTCTACGTATATCCTTTCAGAAAGCTTTCTATTTGTGAGTAAATTTAAAGAAAAGCTTACGGAGGTCAGAGAAGCCATTGCTAGCTGAAATGCCTATGCTCTCTGGCATTAATTTAACCACAAGCCAAATTGTTCTAAAATGTTCCTCTAAATAGCATCAAAATTTGCAATTTATCAATTATGTTACTGGGTGTTACAAGTTAAACCTAATCACTATTGACAGCATTAGATAAAGCACTATTCTCCCTCTTCAGAGAACTCAAATTATTCCAATCTCAGGGCTATTTTGCTAATGGATCATATGCAGCTGTGTCAGAACTCATTACATGGTCCACCATATAAAGAACCATATACAACTCTCAGCTTCATGGCTAGAGGCAGTAGAAATTTTAGCTGTGTACATCCTTTGCCCAGGCCTTACAACATTGCTGAAGCTCCTCTATAGGTTTCTAGGTTGTAGACATATTTATTGGTCTAGAGGCAAAAGGCATCAAAACTCATGGAAGAGGTGATATCTTTTTTTAGAGCAACTAGATTTACAAACAAATTGCATTTATCTGCAAGCTTTTGGGCACACTCACCCTTCATCAGGCATAGGAGAGACCAGAGATTGTAAAATCTGTGCCTAACCTGGACAAAATAAACTTTTCCAAACATGAGACTTTACCACACCTTCAGCTCTCCTGTGAAATATAAATTTCCATTTCTACCTAGGAGAACTTTTACAATCTCTGCTCTCTCCTATGCCTGATAGAGGGTGAGTGTGCCCAAAAACTTGCAGAAAAATACAATAATTTGTTTACAAATATCTAGCTGGTCTAATAAAAGATATAACCTCTTCCATGAGTTTTGATTCCATAGGTTTCTGTCATTTTTTCCTAAAAGGGGGGGAAGAAAAAGCCCAGAGGGCAGCCATACCTTATGGTATATTCCCCAATGGGTTCATAGATTTACCATAGATAATGCGATCTGCTGCATGTGCATTGCCTGTAGAGTCAGATGTAGTGGCAGGGGAAGCTGGTATGGGAGTTGTGTATAAATATAGGACTTCTTATGCATTTCAAGACTTGGACAGATTCAGGGAGGCTGACTATTCAGATTCAGGGAGGCTGACTGGGAGGTGGCTGGAAGAAAACAAATCCTTCCCTGCTAGGTAGCTGAGAAGGATGAGAAGAAACTCGATGGAAGGACATGGAATTTAGTAATTAATCCCCAGGAAAGCTTTTTTTTTTCCCCCCAGAAAAGAAGAAAATATATACGTGGTCAAAACAGTTGGAGGAAATTGTTGGAGAATCCCAATTATTTGAAAATACAAAATTTTCAGTAGGAACATGTAGATTTAATCAAATGTTGTGAGAAGAAGTGGACAGGTGGTAGCCTCACATATAGATGACCAAAGTAGATGGAATTGGAAGGGGAAAATCTCACTGCATCAGTCAAACAGGAACTGTTGTAGGAAGGAGATTGTGAGTAAGTATCACATCCTCCTAGTGAGAGGATTTCTCTTCACCTGCCCTCTTCCTCCTGCTCCACTTTGGCCTCTGTTTACTTCCTAACTAGGCTCCCTAACATACAAATATCCAAGTAAAAACCCTTCACATAATCCACTTGGCAACATGTGCCCCCTTGCTCCCTCTTGTGATGTCCCATTGCAACTACACATTTTTCTGTCTGCAGTAATGAGTGTTGTTGCACAATGGGCTCCTTTAAAAATGGAAAATTTAACCTTTAAAAATGGAAAAATTATACTTGTTTCTATATCACAAATAAGAACATTACAGGAAACATAACTATTTAATGATTGTAGATCATTAAATAGTTGTATATATTTAATACAAATGCCCATATTTTAATTCTGACCACTGTCCTAAAGAGTGTGCATGTGAAAGCAGGAGCTGGGGGTGGGGAAGCGGTTGGAATCCATGTGTTTTACACACTGGAGAAAATTCTGGGGAAAAAAATATTAAGAAGGTCTTGAATGATAAAATAGGGCTCTTTTTGCTCTATTCTGTCCTGATCTGTTTTTAAAGAGAATGAATCCTTTTTGGAAAGGCTTATATGAAAGTGAAAGGAAGGCTGCTCTAGAACACAAAATATAGTCTGTTTACTGAATTTAACTACCAACAAAGGCAAGGCAATAAAAGTTTTTATAAACTGTCTGAAATAAAACAAAACAAACAAAACAAAATCAACTGATAACCAGGGAGCTGCATTTTTGTAGCTTCTGGAAGTAAATATAGGGTGATAAGGTGTAGATCTGTTCTGCAACCCTTAAAAATCAGACAGCTTCAGGACTTGGTTGATTCCATGTTTTTAATTTTAGAGTTACCAATCATGACTCGATAATGAAAGCTGAGCTGCTTTGAACTTACAACACATGGACCCAGCCCTTTTTCTAACATTTGAAAAATAGTAGTGTCATAGTAATAAAAATATAGCACTTAGTTTTCAAGCATAAAATAAACATTGCTGAAATAAAACTGAATGTGTTTTTAAAAAGCAATTTAAATTATTCTGGGATTATACATAATAAAATACCTAAAGTATAAACACAGAGCTATTGCATCATTTCACTCAAAGTCAGCTATATATGGGTGTTTGAATGCCCTAACAGTGCATTTCCAAATTTCTCATTTTAATGAGGTTGGATTTCTCTTAGCTGTATTTCCTAGATCCATAATTCTTGATTTTGCAATAATTACATCAACTCTTTAATGTATTGCTAACAACTAACTCCACGTACCACAGTTTTTGCATGGGATTTCATATACAATGGGTAAGTCTACATATGGTATTTATGTTAAAGACTTACTGTGCAGTAAAATCCTGCATAGCAAGCCTTCCCTGGGAGCACATCTACACATGGCTCCCTGTTGGGAGCAAAGCTGCTCCCAACAAGAGCACCCTGGTACAGGACTACTCCTACCCTGCTCTGGCCCCCTTCAGCACCCAGGAGGAGCTCCAGGCTCCCCCAGGGTGCTAGACCAAGGGCTGGCAGGGAGCACGGGGACCGGTCCCAATGTGCACAGGGCCAGAAGAGCTCTGTTGGCTGCAGCAGCAGCAGTCTCCTGGCCCCATGCACATCAGGGCCCCTCCTGATGTGCCCAACAGGGCTTCCCCATGCAGCTTCTGGAACAGCTCCCAGCCAGCCCTGGGCTGCTTGGGGAAATCCCTGCCCAGCTGTGGACAGCTCCCTGTCAGTCCTCATCTGGGCAGTGAAGCACCTCACTCCCAGCGCTGCTCAGCTCCCCACTCCTGTGGAGAGCTGGGAGATGAGCAGCTCTGGGTGCAGGGTGGGGAGGTGGGGATAGAGAGCTACTCTGTCTCCTATGGCCCTGATGTTGGGGCAGACCAAGAGCAAATTTGCTCCCAGTCAGCATCTACACGCACACTACTGCACAGTGGGTGCATCTACATGAAACGCTATGTCACCATAGCAATGAGCTACATTGCCATAGCTCTTTGCTATGGCAATGTAGCATCAGCAGGCATGAACTGTGGTGTTGGTGCTACTGTGCAGTAGTGTTGGAAATGACCTGTGTGGCATCAGGACGGTGCAGTAATGTCAGCTACTGTGCAATCTAGCGCATGTGTAGATGCGCCCACTATCTACTGCCCAATTAGTCTACTACATGTATTTGCAGGTAGTAGCTAACTGCACAGTAGACAAATTTACTTCACAGCAAATGGTTTATATGTGTAGACGGTGATGGTGTACTGCATAGTAGTTTAGTCTATTGCCCAGTACAGCATCTCATGTAGACATGCCCAATCTGGCCCAAATTCCCCTTCCCCCTTCCCCTTCCTCATGCGGGAACACAGCTAGCATAAGCAGCCAGGGTTACGTGTGATCATGAACAACACAGGGTCCTGAGGAAAGAGGCTTATTCAGTGCATGTTCTGAGATCCCTGCCCATGCTGTCGTCTGAGCCACCCCCATGCACCTTCATGGATCAAGCCCACAGTTCCCAGAGGTTCAGCCTTTATCTTAATATAAACATAAATATCACATTTGGCAATAGAAGCTGATTTATTTCACTCCAATCTATCTCATGCCTCTCAATTTAAGGACGTGTGTAGACAAAACATGGGCCCTAAATTGAAGCAGTGCATTTAAAAACCCACCGCTTCAATTTAGGGACCTTAAAACCCCCATGTCGTGCACACACCCTGCACTTACCTGCCTCTCTGGAAGCAGGGAGGGGAGGACAAGCTGCCGGCAGATGGAGTGGTCCCTGGGCTGCAGGGACTGGTGCTTCCCTCTGTGGTGGCAGCAGCAGCCCGCACCCCCCATGCAGCACCCACCCGCAGACAACCCGGGCAGTCCCAGAGGGTATTGCAGCTGCAGAGGGGAGCACCAGACCCCCATGCAGCTCATGCAGGCAAGCAGGCTCTTGTTGGGGTGGGGGGAAATCAGGCTTGCTGCTTTTCTTGGGTGTAGCCTGCCTTCCTGGGCTGCTGCCAGGCTGCCTGCAGGGCTTCCTGCAGAGCCCCTGAGCTTCTCAGAGGAGTTTTAATTTGCTGCGCCCCAAGTCATTTAAGGTGCATTACCCCACTGAATTTCCTACAGCAGCTGGAATTAATGCACAATATGCCACCAAGGCATGCAAACACCAACTTTAAAGAGGTGCAAAAGCATTTGTCCTACTTTAAAGTGTCATGCACAAAAGCCCCTTGTTTCATCTACACATGGCCTAAGCTATTATGTTGCATTTTGATCTACTGCTAGACACCAGGAGTGTGGAAACACTTGCAGTGGCTTCCTCATATCATACAACAGTTCAAAGAAATATCCTTCATTCTAGGTTTAAGAGTGCTAATAACCAAGGATCTTGGTTTTCTCTGTTTAACTGCAAATTCTCCAATAAAAACATATCAATTCTCTGATTAAAGAAGCCCAAATCCAAGCTTTTCCACAATTAAAATTAAATGGCACTATATATATAGGTATAAGTTGAAGACAATGTTTTAGTGATTTATTTACAATTTTAAAGCCATTTGGAAACCTACCAGTGCCTCAATCAGTATAAAGTAATCAGGACTTGTGGTAGAGGGAATATCTTTTATTAGACCAACTAGATTTTTGCAAAAAAATTCTTTAATTTCAAGCTTTTGGGCACAAACACCCTTCTTCAGGCACAGGAGAAAAGATTGTAAAACTTTACCTACGTAAAAATGAAAGTTCCTATTTCATAGGAGAGTGTGATAAAATCTCCACAAGTTCCAATTCCCTTTGCCTCTAGACCAATATGGCTACAACTTGGATACCTGACATCAATCACTATAATGACTTCTAAATACCTATAAATTTTGGCATCTGATTTGGGTTTTTTTGTTGTGGAAAATCAGAGCTTCTCCTGCCCCCTTTGCCCATCCAGAAATGGGTCCAGCTGTGGCTGTACCCCCCGCCACCCCCAACTGCTTGTGGTGCTGAGCAGCCCTGATATGCCGGTGTCCTGTCCATGCCATTGCCCCTCACTCGCCACCTACAGCCCCCTGATCCTGCTGGTGGCCCTTGCTCCCAACCCACAGCCCCCTGCCCATACCAGCCCTGCCAGAAGGGACCCCCAGGTACCAGGACTATGGGGCCAGGGACCAAGGTCCACAGCTCCTTGCCCCGCATAGCAGCACCCAAGTCCTGGTTGCCACCCATGGGAGGCAGCAGCTGCTACAGTGGCACAGACTGTGGCCCAGTTTCCCTTCCCCCAAGGGTGCCATGGCTGGATTGGAGCCCATGGTGGGGTGGAGGGGGAGCTGCCCACCACAGGCTCAGGCTCCCCACCCTGCTGCCCTCTCCCCAGGGCCTCCATAGTCCAATAGATGGCACTCAGCATGGCAGGGTAGAGCAGAGTAGGGAAGCTTGTACTTCTGCTGGAGGCCCCTGCTTACCTGGCAGCAATGAGATGGCACAGTTGCTTGCCACCACCCCCACTACTGCTGGGCAGGCACAGGGTGCCTTGCCATGGTGCTGCAGGGCTTCCAGTAGTGGCACAGGCCTTCCTGCCCCACTCTGCCCTGCTGCCCTCCCCCCAGGGTCTCCAGGGCCCAGGCGGTGAGACCCAGTGCAGCAAGACTCAGCTGGGTAGGGAGGCTTGCACTGTTGCTGAGGAGCCTAAGCGCACAGTGGGCAGCCTGCCCCCACCCCACACACAAATCTGGGGGACACACACCCTCCGTGCCTCCCCTGGGTGCATGCACAGCAGCAGGGAGCCACCTCTCCCCCACACCCTCTGGACGAGCCACCTACAACTTTGTCCTGCTCCCTGCCCAGGCCCTGTCGCTGCCCATGGCTCTGAGCCCCAAGCCCCACACACTGCCCAGGCTGCCTAGTGGCCATGTGCCTATGTACATGCACACATGCCTATGGTGCCCCCTACCTGACCACCCTCCTCCCACTCCCTCCAGTCCCTTGCAGGCTAGAACTCTGCCAGCCTTCAAGGGGAAACCTGCCTTTTCCCACGTTTTCTCCTTTAAAAAGAAAATTTTTCTCCTTAACTTTTTATCTTTAAAAAGAGAAAATCTGGGTTTTTCCTCCTTAAAGTGAAAAAATCCAAGTTTTACCATGTTTTTCCATGATGAACAGGAAACCTGTATCCCCGCTAATAACCGATCTGTTTGCTGTTCTCTTATCTGAAGACTGGTTCCCAAGGAGTATAATAGGGAAGCATCAATAATGTCAGTATTTATTTTATCCTGGTGTGGCTACCCAAATGCTTTGACAAGTTTTGTTTCATTCTCATCAAGTTAGTGCCAGGAACATTCCAGTGACCCACAATTAGGAAAAATCCATTGTTTTTTTCCCTTTGGACCAAACGCTGCTGCTGGCCACTTATTTCCAAAGGAATTTTGGATCAGTAAAGCAAGCAGGAAATAGACTATTAATTGACACAGGGCTATTTCATTTTTCAAGAGAAACAGAATTCAGGAAAGTAAGAAACCCAAATATAGGCACATGATAAAACCAGACATTTTTCTTGCACAAACCTTGCATTAACAGCCTAAAAGGGTTTGATTGGCAGGGCCTTGAGATAATCTCCAAAGGAAACATAGAGCCATAATGAATGTTAGCAATTAGGAAATGGGTCAAAAAGGAAGCAACGAATTTAGCTTTTGTATACAAAAAAATCAGGGATAACTGAATTCATAGTTTTGTTGAGTGTGTTTTTAGAGATAGTGTCAGATATCAGAAATTATGTCAAAATTCAAAGGAAGTTTGGATCTGGAGGGAGATGGAACTACCCATCTCTGTCAGATAGTTACATCTTCAAACTGGATCAACAACTTCTGCCTCTTCTAGTTTCCTCTTCTGGGAACTCTAATAACATCTTTGTAAGTTGAACTATCCAGGCAGTATCCTTTAAAAAGTATCCACAACAAGTGGTTTTCCTACCTTGACAAAGATGGTAGAGTTGCATTCCTGTAAAGCCTCCATTAAACTAATCACATGAAGACACACCATTTCCACCATCTGAAAGAACAAATGTGCATGAAAAAAGCCAATGGGTCCTAAAAATAATTTTGCTTCATTTCCTTGGCACTTATACTGGGTCAGAAAGTATATATTTTTGAACTACTGACATTTCAGATTAAATAGTACTTGTATACAGGAGGGACATTTAGATTTATTAAGCCTTCCTCTGATACTACAGCACATATCAGTTAAATACTTCTAAGTGATCCATTTATTTTGCTTAATTCCTGTGATATACCAAGACAAATTGCCTTCAATTTCCTGCATCCTGGTCCTTATAAATCCTTCCCACATATCCCTGCTGGGTAGTTCTCATCAGTCACCTAGTCAGAAATTGGTATTCTTATTTACTAAACTCCTTTGACAATTATTATAGTCATGAAGATCAATTTTTTATTTTTTATTTCTGATGGTAATTTATTGTTCTGATTTGGCAGAGGGGCCATGGATATATAATTCTTCAATTTTATAGCATGAAATACTGTATATGCAAATATTAGATATTTGACAGTAAATAGCATTTTATGTTTTATGTTATGTAAATACACAGGTACAACAAAACAAATACTCCAAGATAGCAGTGTGTATTTACAGTGTCTGTCTGAAATATGCATGAATTCCCCTAGATAATAATAAACTTAGCTTTTATGTGGCGCTTTTCATCTTCAAAGTGCTTTACAAACACTAACTAATTAAACTCCACAACACCCCTGTGAGATGGGTAAGTATTATTATCTGCATTTCACAGAGTGGTAGCCAAGACAGACAGTTTAATGACTTCCAATTAGGGCCATATAATGAGTCATTGTTAGACCTGGGATTAAAAAACACCCTGGTCCCAACTCTTGTCATGAAGTCACACCTTTCCTTTTAGGTTTGGCCAAGCATCAGGCTAGTCACAGTTAAGTACCACACAGAACTCCCACTGACTTCAACATGACATCAGTGCACAGGGGCTAACAACAACATTTCCTAAACTTTGGTCACTGAACCAGAGAGCACTACTAGGGCTCCACACAGATCTAGGTGATCATGCAAGCTTCTCCTCATTTTCAAGGACTAAAATCTCATTAGAAGATATCTTTAAATATATTATGTACATGCCCTTATAGGCAACTGATGTAGTGGTACAAGAATGTTCCATCTGCACTCCAAACAATTTCTAATGAAAGGGAAGAAATCCAGGTCTGAGCAAAATAGGAAGTGACCCATGTGACCAGACATGTGAAGAGAGGTATTCAGCAAGGCAATTGTTAAATAAAGTATTAACTGTTACCATAGGCAATGCATAGGGAGGGCACGGGGGGCACATGCCCACCCTGAGATTGGCCTTCACCAGCTGGGCAGTGGGGGCACCAAGCAAAGTGCCAGCTGGTGCCCCCCGAGATTGACGCCGGCTGGCACTGAGAGAAGTGCCAGTGGCACTTCTGGTTTTGCTACAGGCACTGTGATCGGCTGTTCCCCCCACCCCGCTCTGCCCACCCCCAGCGATCAGCTGCTGGGGCCTACCCCTCCTTCGGTGATTGGCTACTGGGGGACCCCACCTGCCCTGGTCAGCAATTGGCCACTGGTGCCCCCCCAGACTCTGCAGGCACCAGTCACCCATGATTATATTATATATAATACAAAGAAGTGTTAAGCATTATATTAAGTTAGTTAATCCTCCCACTGTACTTGGCCTTGGTGAGGCCGCAGCTGGAGTACTGCATCCAATTCTGGGCTCCGTGATTCAAAAAGGATGTCGAGAAGCTTGACAGAGTGCAGAGGAGAGCCACGTGCATGATCAGAGGGCAAGAGAATAGGCCTTATGAAGAGAGGCTGAGAGCCATGGGACTCTTCAGTCTGGAAAAACACAGGCTCAGGGGGGACCTGGTGGCTGCCTATAAGTACACAAGGGGTGTTCATCAGGATCTGGGAGAGTATCTGTTCACCAGAGAGCCCCAAGGAAAAACAAGGACCAATGGTCCTAAACTCCTACAAGACCACTTTAGGCTGGACATAAGAAAAAAATTCTTTACTGTCCGAGCCCCCAAGACCTGGAATAGACTCCCTCCAGATGTGGTGCAGGCACCTACTCTGGTCCACCTTTGGGCCCTGGAGGAGCAGGTAAGGGAACTCCAGGAGGTGGTGAGCAGGCTTAGGGGGATCAGGGAGGAGGAGGCTGTGATTGACGGGAACTTCCATTCCTTACAGCTCCAGATGCCTATGGGTGAAACCCCACGAGAGGAATCTGCAGCAGGGGAGTGAACAACTGTCACCCCCAGACCCGGGTGACAGGATTTGACATCTGCTTCCCCAGTGTGTCTGGGGAACAGGTACAGGGCCCTGGCAGCCTTGGTGGAGGAGAGATGGAGAGGAGGTGATCCCTGCAGCCACCGCCAGGCAGACTGGGGGACCACTGCCCAGGCAGAAGAAGAAACGCTGAGTTATTGTGGCGGGCAACTCAATCCTGAGAGGCATGGAAGGGCTGATCTGCCAACCGGATCCCTCAGGAGAGAGGTCTCCTTCATGCCTGGAGCTAAGGTCAGTGACATCATTGCAAGGATTCCTAAACTCATCAAGCCCTCCAAATACTACCCCATGGTCCTTGTCCATGTGGACACTAATGATGGAGCTAGGAGTAGTCCTGACTGCATCATGAAGGACTTCCATGAGCTGGGAGTCAGCCTCAGAAAGTCAGAGACACAGGTGGTATTCTCCTCCTTCCTTCCAGCTGGCAGCAGCCGAAGGCGCCAGGATGCCTACATCAGGGAAGTCAACCAGCGGCTCCAGATATGGTGTCTTCAGAAAGGATTCAGATTCTGCAACCACAACCAGCACTTACAGGGAAAAGGCTTCCTAGGATGGGACAATCTTCATCTCTCTCCTAGAGGTAAGCATCTGTTCTCCCGCAGGTTGGCTGATCTCCTCCAAAGAGCTTTAAACTAGGTTCGACAGGGGATGGGGAACCTGTGGTTGATGAGAACTCAGGGTTGGAAAGCCACAAACAAGGTAAGCACTAAGGGAAACGCACACCATCAAGGTAAAGGAACACCAAGAGCACACACTGGGGGGCTAAAATGTCTTTTACACAAATGCCAAGAGTATAGGGAACAAGCAGGAGAAGCTCACACTCCTGCTTGCTAGCACACAGTATTACCTAGTTGGCTCAACTGAAACATGGTGGGATTCTGCACACGACTCAGCGGTAGGCATTGAGGGGTACAGGTTGTATAAATGAGACAGAGTAGGGAGAAAAGGTGGGGGTGTAGCTCTCCATATTAAGGAGCAGTACACATCTTCCGTCATCAAAACAGGAGTGGAGGAGGGGAATACCAAGGCATTGTGGGTCAGGATCCAGGGGGGGCCAGGTGAAAAGGACTTGGTAGTAGAGGTCTACTACAGACCTCCTCACCAGGATGACAAGCTAGATCAGGTATTCTCCAAGCAGCTTTCAGTTGCCATACAGGTGAGAGAGGCAATGGTCATGGGGGACCTAAATTACCCGGACGTCAGCTGGGAGGAATAGGCGGCCAAAACAAGCCACTCAAGAAGGTTCTTATACTGTGTGCAGGACCTCCACCTAACCCAGATGGTGTCCAGTCCCACCAGGGTAGCGCCATGCTAGATCTGGTCCTAGCAACAGGGGATGATCTTGTGGGGAACCTGCGACCACACAGAAACCTGGGTGACAGTGACCACCACTTAGTAGAGTTCACTATCCAGTGAAGGGTGAGAAAAATATCCAGTGATGCTAGAGTTTTAGACTTCAGAAGGGCCAACTTTAGTGAACTTAGGAACCTAGTTAGTGAAGTGGCTGAGCTCAAGAGCATTGGGCTAATGGGGATCCAAGAGGGTTGGAAGTTTCTCAAGGAAGTGATTCTTGGAGCACAAAAGGAATCTATCCCCTTACACAGGAAAGGGGCTAGGGGGATTAAAAAAAAAACCCTGTCTTAACAGGGAGCTTAAGGAAAGACTGGGGGCAAAGAAAGAGATGTATAGGCAGTGGAAGCTGGGGGCAGCCACCAAGGAGGCATACACCACCCTGGCACGCTATTGCAGGGAGTCAGGCAGGCCAAGGCAGGACTGGAGCTTAGGCTGGCTACAACATTCAAGGACAATAAAAAGTCCTTCTACAGGTACATAGTGAGCAAAAAGAAGGCACAGAGTAGCATAGGGCCCCTGCAGGACAAATCAGGTCAGTTGGTGGCTGACGCAGACAAAAAGGCAGAGGTTTTCAATGAGTTCTTCACTTCAGTATTCCTTAATACTGACCTAGACAATCCCCATACCTTGAGCATAAACAAATGTCCAAAAGGCACCAAACTGCCAAAGGTTAGTGCTGACTTAAAGAGCACTTGGAAGGGCTGGATAGGTACAAGTCAGCAGGCCCAGATGACTTCCATCCACAGGTGCCAAAGGAATTGACCAGTGTCATTGCTGAGCTGCTGGCACGGCTGTTTAAGTTCTCATGGTGCTCCAAACAGGTCCCTGAGGGCTGGAAAAGGGCCAACGTGGTGCCCATTTTTAAGAAGGGGAGAGGGGAGGAGCTGGGTAACTTTAGGCCAGTCAGTCTTACCTCTATTCCTGGGAAAATGCTAGAAAAAAATCATCAACGAGCATATTTGTGAAAGCCCAGCAGGGGAAAGGATGCTGAAAGGAAACCAGCATGGGTTTGTCACAGGCAGATCCTGGCTGACAAACCTTATAGACTTTTATGACCAGGTCACACACTGCCTTCACACAGGAGCAGAGGCCAATGTCATCTACCTGGATTTTAGGAAGGCCTATGACACAGTTTTGCATCCTATTCTCACAGGGAAGTTAATGGGCTGTGGAGTGGATGCCTACACAGCCAGGTGGGTGGCAAACTAACTTAGGGACTACACCCAGAGAGTGGTGGTTGATGGGTCATTCTCGGCCTGGAAGGAGGTGGGCAGTGGGGTGCCACAGGGTTCGGTCCTTGGGCTGGTGTTATTTAATATCTTCATCAGCGATTCAGATGAGGGTATGATGAGCACTCTCTCCAAGTTCACGGACGATACCAAACTATGGGGCGCAGTTAATACACCAGAGGGCAGGGAGCAGATACAGGCTGACCTGGACAGGTTAGATCAATGGGCGGAACTTAATAGGATGCAATTCAACAAAGACAAATGTAAGGTACTCCACCTAGGAAGAAGGAATCCCCAGCACACCTACACGTTGGGGGATGTCCTCCTCAGCAGCTCAGAGACTGAGAGAGATCTTGGAGTCATAGTTGACTGTAAGATGAACATGAGCTAGCAATGTAACGAGGCCATCAAGAAAGCCAAATTGCACCTTGTCATGTATTAGCAGATGCATGACCAACAGATCGAGGGAGGTGATGCTCCCCCTCACTAGTCAGGCTGCAGCTGAGGGGTGACCTTGTGGCTGCCTATAAGTTTATCAGGGGAGGAAAGCAGAGAATTGGGGGATGCGCTATTTACCAGAGTGCCCCAGGGAGTAACTAGGAATAATGGATGCAAACTAGTGGAGAGCAGATTTAGGTTAGACATTAGGAAGAATTTTTTTACAACAAAGGTGGCCAGAGTCTGGAATGGGCTTCCAAGAGAGGTGGTGCTATCACCTAACTTGGAGGTCTTCAAGAGGAGGCTTGGCAATCACCTGGGTGGCACTGTCTGACCTTGGTCCTCTTTCCTGACAGTTGCAGGGGGTCACACACGATGATCCATTGGGTCCCTTCTGACTCTATAATCTATGAATCTATGACTTATTCAAGAAATGCTTGGATGCTTATCTTGCTGGGGTCCTTTGAATCTAGCTGACTTCCTGCCCCTGGGGCAGGGGGCTGGACTTGATGATCTTTGAGGTCCTTTCCAGCCCTAACATCTATGAAATCTATGAAATATACATTCTAAAAAGGTTTGGAAGTCCCTGGCTAAGAAGACTGTCCTGGGAAGCAGGGTAATGCAAGATGCTTACCTGCAGCCCAGAACGATGCTCCCGGGGAACAGCGAGGAGAACCCATGCAGCTCATGAGCTGCCTCTATGTACAGCTGTGGCCAGCCAGTGATGTCGGCACCAGATGCTGGCCGGCAAAGATAAAAATGGCAGCAGCTGCGGTGGAGGGGGCGGATGGCCCGGAGACGGAGCTTCTGCAGACACCGCTGAAGGAGCAAGCCCCGGAGGAGGGTCCTGAGGATGCTGATGAGCCGGAGCAAGGCTCATTGGAGAGAGAGTCATCCCATCAGCGTTCCCCATTGTGCACTGGTGGAGTGAGTGCCGGTCTGAAGGAGGGAGAGTGGAGGCAGCCACGAGAACACCGAAAGACACAGGTGGAGTGCCAGGCTGGTGGGGTGTGGAGGACGGCATGCTGGGAGGCAGGAGTCTGGGACGACCCAGACGAAGGGTTGTGATCAAGGCGGGGTCGCTGCCAAAGCCCAGAAGGGCAAACCTGAAGGGGCATGAGCTCCAGGGGCAATGGATAGGGTAGAAATTCCCTTGTTGCACTAAGGGACAAAGTGAAATATAATTCATGGTGGTTGGTGGAGGAGCACTGTGTTGTGGAGGCTGCAGGTGAATTGCCCCAGGTTGGGGCAGTTTGGTGAGGGGCTCGGCCAGAGGGGTGCGACCTAACCCCATGAGGCATTAGCACACAAGTAGGAAGGGCTTGCTCCACTAGGAAGGCTTCAAGACATCACCGAGGCAACCCAACAGAGGTGGCGTGAGGCCAGGGTGTAGGGGTGATGGAGCCCCGTGAACAACCGCTGGGTCGGACCCGGGCACCAAGGGACCCACCAGCCGACCCTGCCCATTGCAGAACATTAAGACATGGCAGGCGGGAAGCAGGGTCTGTGGCGCAGGAGGGTAGAGTTACCTCGACGCTACCAAAAGGCCCGGAAGAGGCATAACATCCATCAGGGAGATCCGAGCCACCACCACGTGGCTAGAGAAAGCCCGGCAGGCACAAAGACTAAGCCACATACGCAGATTCTCACCCTCAGAGAGCTAAAATCAAGACCTTCAGAGACTAAGACAGCAATTGTCATTTCAGTTAATGGAGAACGTCTATGAACTCTGTGGGAGTACCATACTTGTCTTGACTCTAGTAAATGGAAGTCACTATATAGCCTGTTCTTCTTAAGCAAGTTCTCATCACTGAATGTGCAGACCTAAAAGCATACTGCCATTGTGTATGTCCAAACCTATGAAGTACTGGTCAATGGAAGTCAAGAGCCCTCAGTACATATCAGGGGGGCACTGGGCACCTAGCACCGCATCAGGGTCTTAAGAGCACAGGCTGTTCCATGAGCCCCCTGCCAAGCAGAGCTAAGCCAATAATCCTTAACAGAAAATGAATTACAATTTGGCTTAGTTTCTGTTTTCAAATATGTTAGCAATGTGTGGTCTTGTAAATCACTCATGACTCAAAAATATATGCCGAATGAAGTCTTTGGATAATTCTTATTCAGTGGCTTTCTTGCAACCAGTTGGCTCTGAGTATTCAGTATGCACAAGTTGAGCTGTTTTGACTGAACATGAGCTACATGGTAAAACTCAAAACAAACACTGACAGAACTATTTGGAAGCACTGGATCAATTCTCCTAGGCAGAGTCAAACAGGAGCATGGCCACCTGTAGGAGGGTTAGGATGCTATCTCTAATGGGGCTGTCTAAAATGGGTCTCCAGTCCAATCAGCAGTAGTTCTAATATCCAAAAAATCACCTAGGTCATATTTCAGAGACTACAGGATAGAACTGTTATGAACTAACATCCCCTTCAAACTCTCAAGGACAACACATATGGTATATACAAAAACCGTGGGACTGTTTTACAAAATTGGTCCTGCTTGGGAGCAGGGGAACAGATTAGATGAGCTTCTGAGATCCTTCCCAGGCTTATTTTCCATGAAAAAGTATGCACAGCTTTATGCATACAGCTTTTAACTTGAAACCCAGAAGGCTTGGCTTTGCTTAAATCTGTGATAAACAAATCTGTACACATCATCTGACTCACCACTTTGTTATGTGCCATGAGCTGTAGGATACTGGGTGTCACCCGGCTCCAGAATTCCAGAGCTGTAAGGATTGCCGTAAAGCTAAATTCATTTTGATTTTGGACAGTAGGGGCTACTGCTGTTTGTTCACAATATACTGTCCAGAGCTGGGCAAATATAAATGCGTGGAAGAGGGAGCACATGTGCAGCACTGATGTCTGTAAAACAAGAATGCGAGGAAAACGTTTTACTGAAATAATGCATAACAGTATCAATTGTACTCTCCACAAAAGCAACCACCATTAACGCAGGGTCCAAATGAAGCAATCCACTTGAAAGGGCTTCTCTTTCATATACTGCCAAGTACCCTAAGCCTATCAAGTGTTTTGTCTTTTGCAAGGGTAAAGTAAGTGGAAAGCACCTGCTAACAGCTTGTTAATACTCTACAAATCTTTTTGCATATACAGTCTAAGATTCCTATCTAATAATCAATTGGCCCACTGTGGGCCCACACTCCTGAGCAGTCACACTAGCATCCATCCCTCTGAAGTAAGAAATGTGTGCAGGTCAGAATGTTCTTAGGGATCAATCCCACAAAACTTCCTGAGGGAAAATTCCCCGCAGCAGCCAATGGAAGGCCTGTTGGATCACACCTTTTAGACTCAACAACCTTTAAGATTCATCATTTTAAACCTGTTCTAGATTAGTTGGTATGGGTTTGGGGTCTCAGGAAAGGAGTATGCCCAAAAATAAATAATTTTACTTCCACATTGTGGCCCCAGGGTATGAGTTTTGTAAGGCTCACAGTATAGTCTTATGAATGTACAGAACATACCTGAACATGCTCCACTAGTAATAAATAATAGCAAATGTTACGTATGCTGATTTCTTAGCCTTCTGGACTCTGAGGCATGTCACTAGTTCATTATAAAAGACATGCTTCATTGTATTTCAGGTCAAAGATATTTTCTTAGTTTGAAAGTATAATAGTGATGCATACTCAGCGGCAGCATGACTGTACCAAATGTTGCCATGGTTGCTTGGTATCTAGAGGGAAGTATTTGAAGAAGCAAAAAAAAGTCCAGGAAGAATGAATGGGAAACATCAGCCTTAGATAGGTTGGAGAGCGATAAGTAAAGGACAACCCTGTTTGTTCTACTTCTGTAGTTTATTAAACCCTGCATAATATTGTAGGAATACAAGTTGTATCTACGTTAATTATTGTTGTAAATGGTTTATGATTTGCAACACTGACGAGCACTTACCATCTTCAAAGCACTTGGCAAATAAAGTTGTGCTTAGACCCATCACTGTTAGCAAATAGTAACTCTAATCCTGACATCAAGCCTGAGATGTGGGTCAGCTAGCGGTATTACACTATTTGAATAGAACAGGATAGAGTAGAACAGAAACGTATTTTCTATATAGTACTATACAGAACAAGTGGTAATTTAGTTGTTACAGTGAGAGTCAACGTCAGAGCTCAGTTTAGAACTCAAGAATTCCTGTTACCATGCTCAGAGTCAAATGCTTCAAACAAGATGAATTCTAGAGAAGTTATTACTTGTTTTCTTTCTCTGCAGGGACTGTTACCTTAAAAAACACCCTTCCTAATCACAAACTTATAGTCTCTTTCCGTGCCTGTTTCTTGTGAAGATAACAACATGCCATTTTTAGTAGAGTGAGGTCTTTTTTGAAATACAAAACAGGCAGTGGACTTACAGTATTCAGACAATGTGACTGAAGCATTTTACAATGTATAGGGTCTGGGTTATTGCCTGGGAGTGTATGCAACTTTAGACAGGGACATTCATTACCATGCAGTCACATTTACAAGATCTGGAGAAGGGGAAGTTCTAAGAAACTATTTACCTGCCTGTGAAAACCACAACTGGTTGCTAAAGGCAAGATCCTGTTTCACCATGAGCACAAGTGGCACTCCATGCACAGTTGTTACTGTGCACTCATTTAGTACTTGCTAAATGCTAAAGCAAGTATTAAATGACTGTGCAGTAACAGCTGTTACTGCATAGATCCAGTAGCACACAGGTTGTTTCTGACCTTACTGTGCAGTTCATGGTTCATGCCTCCTGACACTATGCTGCCATAGCTCATTGCTACAGTGATGTAGTGTCTTCTGTATCAGAAAAGGCTCACCCTGCACAAGGACCAGCCAGAAGCAGGATGAGGGCATGGAAGTGAACCTGCCTACCTTCTAGTCCAGTAGTTCAGTGGCTAGGGTATTTACTCAGGGAATGGGAAACCTGGGTTTTAGGACTCTAATACCCAAAGGGGGTTTGAACATGTGTTTTCCAGTTCCCAGCAAAGTTTCTAGCTATCAGGCCACATGCTAAGCATTATGAAGAACACTTGACAGCTCTCTTCTTGGAGCTGCACCTTGCATTTAACATTCATCAGATAACACTGATGAACGGAACTTCAATAACTTTTGTCCCCACTGAGAGCAGGGACCCCCATCTCTTCTAAAGCACTACCCATCTCACTGACTGCCTCTGGCTGGTCCTCCTCCTGGCCTTACACATCTTCCCTTCCTGGCTACACCATGACCCAGCTTCAATAACAAGGCTGGAGTGTGCTCTGGGAGATGCCTCACACATGCCATGTTGGTCAGAGGCCTTCAGTGGTTTCATTTCCTCTCTGAGAAGGTAGGCTATGAACCTGGGCCTTACACCCTGGGCAAGCACACCAACTCTAAAACTCCTTCTCCTCTGGTGTCAAATACTTGCTACTTGTGGTTTTGGTGGAACTTACCCTGAAGAATACAAGTACCTAGGAGAGTCTATTCCCACTGGGCACCAAGACAGTCATAGTGCAGCCAGCTGAGCATGATCAAAAGGAACATGCAGGATAAGCAGACTGTTTAAGTGATAAAAATTGCCATCATGTGGCTGTGTAGGCTCTACCTATGCCCAAAAAGGTGAAATAGAATTTAATGCCAAGTGTTTGCAATACTAATGATGATGCACACCACAAATGCATGGACTTCCTTACCTTTGACTGCTCAGGAAACCCAATCAGGATAACTATAAGGTGGTCTGCAACGTGGGAACCTGCATCCAGAGGAATTGGCATGCAAGATGATGGAGAATTTGGGCAGACAACATTGTGCGTCAGGGACCCCAGAAGGAGCCAGGAAAGCAAACGAATGTGAGATACACATTCAATGAACTCCTTGGGCCTGTCAGAGAAGAGTGCATTTTCACAATGATAGTACGTTTTCTATTTCCCTGAATCTTGCTCAGCATTTTTAAAATATCTGCTAAGGTATACATCATTTGTATAGCTTGTGGGAGTTCCCACTAGAACCACTCATAGCTTGGCTGACTTGGTATGGTATGAACAAGCCCAACTGAACTTGTTCTGTCTGCACAAGGCAGAGATCATGTACACAACTGCTGCCAGAAACTCAGTTTCATAGATCCATGTGTAGTGCTTATTCAGGTACATATTACTGAAATGGAGAGACTGCCCAAACTGAGCTTTTTAGCATGGTTCCCTGTACATTGAATATTGTGGTCAGCAGAAAGCAGTGACCCATGAGATATGTGTTTGGTTCCTGGCTCTGCCACAAACTTACAGTGTGACCTTCTCTCTGAATCACATTTCCCCATCAGTATAAAGTAGTAAATCAGCATTCCTTTTTCCTAACCTTTGTCTTTCTTTGTCTAATTAGATCATTAGCCTTGTTTTAACCTCAAAGGGAGCTCTGATGGATCCATTACTGAGAACCACCGTTCGCATACTGTCATGAAGCAGGCAGAGAATGGTGACAAATTTCAGTGGGCATTCATACTTGAAAAAGATTCTCCACAAAATTTCTTGGCTGACAGAGTTGAAAGCTTGTGTAAGGTCAAAGAAGGCCATGTAGAGAGGCTTATGTTGTACCCAAATTACTCCTGCAGCTGGAAAGCTGTGAAGAATATGTCAGCTGTGCCTCTTGATGCCCTAAGCCCACACTGAGATTATGGGAGGAGCTTTTCAGCAAGTATAAGGAGATGGTTCAGAAGTGTTCTTGCAATGATATTTCCTGTGGTGGACACCAAGGTGATCTCTCTATAGTTTCCATAGTTGGACTTGTCTCTTTTTTTGAAGACTGTCATAGTTATGACATCCCTGAGGTTGTCTGGGATTTCCTCATCATTCCAGGCCCTTAAGATGAGGGCATGAAGCTGTGATGTGAGCTCTTCTCCTCCTTCTTTCAACGGAGATTCCATCTACTCCAGATGCCTTATTGTTTTTCATCTGCATAATGGCTTTTCTCACCTCATTAAGGGTTGGAGGGATTCTGAAATCATCTCTGACTGGGTGTTGCAGGATGGAGTTAAGAACACATTCTCATCAACAGCTGAGTCTGACAATTGAAAAGGTCTTCAAAATGCTCCCGTTTTCTGGATCAGGTCTCTGCCATCCTTAGGTCTCAAGGGGGTTGGCCCCTAAGTGCTTGACCGTAGATGGATTTGGTGGCACTGAAGAAGCCATGTATATGGTGGATGTCAGCAAGATGTTGAATCTCCTTAGTTTTGTCTTCCCACCATTTGTTCTTCATATTGTGGGTCCTCCTTTAGACCTCTGCCTTGGCTTGTTGGAGACTCAATTTCTTTTGCTTATAGTTGGTGTCATTTTGCCAAGCATCAAAGGCCTTGCACTTGCAAACAATCAGCTTCTGGATCTCCTGGTTGTTCCCATCAAACCAGCCTTGATGTTACTTGATAGAGAATCCACGTTTCTCTTCACAGGCACTGATGATGGTGGCCTTGAGTCCACTCTACATGCCCCAACTCCCAGTGTTGATTGGAATTCACCAGTTTTTCATTGAGGCATTGGTGGAAGAGGTCTTGCTTCCTTGGGTCCTTGAGTCCTTCAGCATTGATCTTCTGTCAGCATTGTTTCCACTGCAGCTGTTGTCTGGAGAGCCAGTTTGAGTGACATAACCAAGTGGATGTGTCAGCAATCAGTCCAGCAATCATCAGCTCCTAGTATAGCTTGAGTGACATGGACATCTTTGTAATCCTGGATATGGATGATGACATAGTCAATTAGGTGCCACTGCTTAGATCATGAGTGCTACCATGATGTCTTGTACCTGTTTTTACGGCAGAACAGGCTGTTGGTGATGATGCATCCATGTTCTGCACATTTGGTCAAAAGGAGGATGCCACTGGAGCTGACCTTTCCTGTTCTTTCTTTGCCAATGGTTCGGTGAAGGTTGGTGTAGAATTCCTCCTTGGTATCATCAGTGGCGCCAAGAGTCAGGGCATATGCACCGATGACAGTGACGTATTGGCTCCCTGCCAGTTTAAGACGGAGAGTCATAATGTACTCATTAAATCTGATAAGGAACTCATTCAGTTAGTTTATGAGTTCATTCTTAATGGCAAAACCAACTCCTTGAAGTCAGCATTCTCCTTTCTGTTTACTCTTACAGAAGAAGGTATAGCCACCTCCATGTTCTTTGAGCTAGTCATCGCCTGCTCACTGGATCTTGCTCAGTGTAGCTACATCACTGTTGTGTTGCCTGAGTTCTTAGGCCATGATTGCAGTGTGGTGCTCTGGCTGTTCACTGTTAGTGTTGTCCATGTATGTTCTGATGTTCCAGGTCCCAAAAATGACAGTGCGTTTTTGTTGGTATTTTTGACTGCAGTAAAGGTGATCCCATTGGACACAGTGATCCAGTCAGGAAGAAATACAGAATACTGCATTAGATGGGGTATGTTTATGAAACCTTTTCTAGCCACCCCACCTCCCCCCACTATATGGCATAAGCAGAGTGGATCCTGAAGAAGGCTGCTCAGAAACAGTTACAGCTGCCGAATCACACTCTTGTCTCATCCAAGTGCTAGATAGCCTTCTTGTAACCACCGTCTTCATGCCAGTTCCTCACTAGGAGCTTCTAGACTTCACAATCCTGCTCCTACCACCATTAGCTGATCACCACAGGGCTTGAGGAATGTGCTGGAAAAGCTGTTTTCATGGAAGGCACCTGTGCCTGACTTTTATCATGGAAAAGCTGCTGCGCATCAACTTCCACATGGCTCTTGACAGAATGGGACCTTGATTCAATGGCAAGGAGACCAAGACAACTGGGGGTTTTGTTCCACTGCAGCCATCCCTTCGCAGTCATTGAGATTCTAACATCTTCTTCTACCTGCTCTGCCACTGAGGACTTGTAGACCCATGGCTGGGGGTTGGGAAGTCTTATTATAGTTCTGACCTATATTCACTATGTCACAGCACTGTCAAAGGATATTTGTGGCTTTTCAGGAGGGAAACCATTGCCATCTGCTGTCCTTACTGCATCCTGTTGCTGGTGCTGCCGCTTGGTCTGCAATTGCTTATTTGTCAGTTACCCCTGCTTATTTCCAACTAACTTTTCCTAAAGGTCATTCCACTACCCATCACCTGTGGATCTGCTGGGTAGCAGTACAACTCTGCCCCACAGCCTGTCAAAGTACTTGTTATCTGCTATTCCTCTAACACCGTCAACACCAACACTAGTAGTCTATTTAGAAACTATTTAACAAGCTACTGGGAAACTGCGAATAATGTCAGTATCATGGCAGTACAAAACCATTACCTAGTTGGGTTCTCATTGCCATTTTTCATTATTAACCTAATGTCATTGTCAGTAACTCAGAGCCAATGAGGCATAACTAGAATACATTTATTTTATTTATTGACTCCACTAGGTTATTCAGTCCCAGAAGACCGGTGGGTTTCACAGACTTTAACTGATCAGGACAAATTTTACACATAGAAAACTGAAGCGCTGGCAGGTGTAGCCTCAGCATGTTCAAACCCATGTATACTCTTAATGGTAAGCACATGTATAAGTGCTTGTATTACTCAACTCTAATTGACTTGCCTGGGGTCACATAGAAAAACTATGGCAGAGCCAGAAACTGAACTCAGATTTGCTTAGTATAAGTCCAGTGTCTTTCCCACGCAAGTCATCCTTCTTTCTGCAAGTATTATAAATAGTGTGGGGTGCCTCACAGCCATCCCTTTAATGTAAGTATAACTTCAGGATTCTTGGGGGAATGTCTCACTATTCTTCCTTTTTGGGAAAAACAGTGCCCTTACCCTTGTTGCATTGCAGAAGGAGGATGGTACAGCCATGGCAAGTAACGAATCACAGCTTTATTATCTCTGTGGTTTCCTCGTGTAATTTCCATGGCAGCTATCTGAGCTAAGCCAACTTTCAGGTGCCCGCCAAATGTATCCTCATGCAGTGGCTGAGAACACGTCTTCATGTGACTCTGCAAAGCAGTGGAACATTTTGTTAGATCCACATTACTCAAATCCTCAGGGATTGTCTGTTCACCTACAATCACTTTGTCAACAGACAACAGTGGACACAAAATGTGGAGCAAATTCAGAAAAAAGCACCAAACTCCTCAAATGTTTGCATTAACAATAGTGCATAACAGTCTTCTACATTACCACAAGGAAGATTACTGCAACATCTGAAATCCAAAATCAAAGTTATGTTTTTAGGTTGTGACTGGTCATATAAATAATATGGTATCATTTCTGTCCTCTTCATTAGTAGGAACAGAGGCTTTTGATTAGAATACCTCTAATAAAGTGTATAATTCTAAAATCTACTTCCCAGGAACATTTGATCTAACAAAACCCCATCAACATCAAAATGAATGTTCATGTCAAATGAGTGTAAAACAGTATGGACCCAGATAATGCAAGTTTACTTCTGCAGTATTTGGCCAGTGTAGAAGGAGGCTTTAAGAGCTAGCAGGCTGCAGCTGAGGCAGGCTGCTGGTACAACAGGAAGGCAACTGGGGCCACATGATCCGGGAGGGGGCTGGGTTTAGAGAGGGTATAAGCCTGGGCCCTGAACTGAGCAGGCAAAAGGAGCCTAGAGGCTGCTGAGGGAATGCTGCCTAAGCAAGATAGCTGTAGCTCCAGGATGCCAGCATGGAGAGTACAGCCTGTGGCAGTCTAGAGGTTTTAGTGAAGGGACTAAGGGGTGGAGGAGGTCCAGAGGGATCAACAAGTCCAGAGAGGGGCCGAGTATTGAACCAGGGTGTCTGACAGCTCATAAGGGACAGAGGTAGGGGACAGGGGCCTGAAGCTGAAGAAGGGCAGAGTGTGTGACTTCAGACAGGAAGGCTGTACTTGGGATTAGCTGAGAGGGGCAAAGTGCCCAGGAAGAGCAGGGCACTAGGAAGTTGATTCAACATCACTGACCGATCACACCTGTGAGGTATGGGGTGTGGTGTAGGAGCAGAAAGAGCCATGCAATTACCCTTTAAGGCAAGATCAGGATTGGGAAGCCCTGGGGCAGCCTCCCATTTTGTAAAGATTAATACCAACAGGCATGGCAGGTAAAGGAAGGAGAGTTTTGTCTAAGAGTTGGGAAGGCTGAGAGCTAAACTACAGGCCAACTACAGGAGCAAGTTGGCCACCCCCGCAGGTGAACCATGTTACAGCCAGCTATAAAGGAGACATGCGCTGTGTTCCTCTGAAAATGAATTACAGAAGTAAATAAAAAGTAAATATATCACAGCCTTCCCAAATACACCCATTTTACTAGGTATACACATCTTTATATGTTCCTGACGCTAGGGACAGAAATTACACCAACTTGTACAAGTGATCAGAAATCAGTTCAAATCTGTATCACAATAGAAGTTCAGTGCACATAAACTGCTTTCAAAATGGCAGAAACTGGCTTAAGATGAACCTGGATGAATGTAGTATTAGTATCAGCAAAATGCTGGCTTGCATCCATAGATGCTTCTCAAGCAAATCCAAGGACATCATTCTCCCATTGTACTCAGCCTCGGTGAGGCCGCAGCTGTAGTACTGTGTCCAGTTTTGGGCTCCGCAGTTCAAAAAGGATGTGGAGAAGCTTGAGAGAGTGCAGAGGAGAGCCACATGCATGATCAGAGGTCAGGAAAACAGACCTTATGAAGACAGCCTGAGAGCCATGGGACTCTTCAGCCTGGAAAGGTGCAGGCTCAGGGGTGATCTGGTGGTCACTGATATGTTTATCAGGGGTGTTCACCAGGATCTGGGGGAACGTCTGTTCACCAGAGCACCCCAAGGGATGACAAGGTCGAACAGTCACAAACTCTTCTAGGACCGTTTCAGGCTGAACTTAAGGAAGAACTTCTTTACTGTCCAAGCTCCCAAGGTCTGGAATAGACTGCCACCAGAGGTGGTTCAAGCACCTACTTTGAACACCTTCAAGAGACATTTGGATGTTTATCTTGCTGAGATCCTATGATCCCTGCTGACTTCCTGACCCTGGGGCAGGGGGCTGGACTCAATGATCTTCCAAGGTCCCTTCTGGCCATAATGTCTATGAATCTATGAAACCTAACAGATTTAGATTAAACTGGTTTATTGAACTTCTGTCCCAGATCCCCTCCAGATTCAAATTAACTCACAGTCCCCCAGCATCCCAGGATGTTTTGCACCTCCCCACAAGCTTCCTTTTTCAGGGTGAGCAGGCTAACCTTGCCCCAAGTTGCATTTCCCAAATCAAAAGTGAATGTCTGGTCACTTGCATATTGGTTCAAACTACACAGTTTAGACTAACTTCTGAAGATTGAATCAATTTAGCCTTGAGCTTTTTAACTGTCTGTACTTAGCCAAGATGACACAGAACTAAGTTGTTACGTTTTATAAAATAACAGTCATATTAGCTGGCAGGCTTTTGCATTTCTTCAAACTGCTTGATAAATTATTCATATGGGTTAAATCCAAACAATCTAAAATTCTGGAATGCTTTGACTCTAATCCAATATTCAACCCTCCAACCTAGAAAGTTTAGGACTTTTCTTACTAGTTTAATTTTGTTCCATAATGAAATGGAAATGTGAAGTCTAAGACATTGGTTTTAATTCAGATCCATCACAAACTATATAAAGACTAAGCAAACATTCTGGAGATACCTGGGCCAAAGGAATAGTCACACTGAACTGAAAAAGACTATGCATCTAATTGAAGTCAAGCACTTGCATGAAGTTTTGGAGGAAAAGGATCACAATTTGATAAGTAGACATGAAGGGAAACTAGGCAAAAGACAGCATTCTCTGAGCAGCCATCTGAAGGTATTTACAAATAAATGGTTTCCGTTTTTTATTCAGATTCATGTTTTTCTGTGGAATGAACAAATCTGATGAGTCTCTCACCACTGATTCATTTGTTAGGCTTTTTGGAAAGCAATTTTGAATGGAATGAAAAATGCGTGAATAATTATTTTTAAAAGATAGAGTGGAAAAGGAATTCAATTTGGTTGAAAATGATTAATTAGGTCATGCTTTAAAATGGATCACTACCTCCATACACAAGAGAAAAAAGCAGCTTCCCCTAACAAAGCATTCCAAAAACTAAATAAGGTTTGGGACAGCTATCCAATAGGGTAAGGACTTAGGGAAGATATTTTTCTCCATTAAAATAAATAACCTGTGCATTTCAGGATAAGCAAGTTCACTCACTATCCCTACTCATTGGTGGAGCTAGGAGTCTCACCCTCCTCCCCTTTGGGCAGGGGGCTGGACTTGATGATCTCCCAAGGTCCCTTCCAGCCCTGATGTCTATGAAATCTATGAAATATGATGTTCATGAGCATTAAGGTTTTCATGATACAAGGTGAACTAGTAGCATGATGAAACCCAGCACCCTGTCAAAGGCTTTTGGGAAAGGGTTGATACAGCCCCACAGGAGACCTTTTCAGGGAAGCTGCAGAGTCATCTCTTTGGAAGATGGTGTTTATTATACAGCCCTTCACTATATGTTGATCTTGACTGCAAAGAATGTTATTAAAAAAGCAGCAACCCTTCACACTAAGATTAACAGAGAAGCCTCTGTAGAACTATGCATATATCACAGGATTGACTGTGTGAACAATGGGCATAGGTTTTCTTGCTAAACTTAGGCAAGACTGGTAGAAAAGTACATGTTAAGTGAGCTTTAGATGCAATCTGGCTACTGTGTTATTTCACCAGTAGTATGAAAAAAAACCCCTAGAAAATATATTCAACATGATTTTTTAATTACAGAAAATTTAATTTGAAATTTTTTGTTGCTTTTTATATTGTTGTTTTTATTTTTCACACAGTAGTGTCTACTACATGCCCTCACTATGTCAGAAAATTTACTCTTATAATAGTCTCCTATTATTTCTATTAAATTTTTAAAATTTTAAAATCAGTAATAGCATCTGCCAGTTAGTACCAATTAAACTATCTTAACAAGTTATCTCTATCTTATAATGGAACTATTTGAAAGCATTTTGACATCATAAAGACATTTTAAAAATCTGAATTTGTACTTTTATAGGAAATATCAAAATGATTTGGTTTTGTTTGATTTAATCTACTGGGTTTATTTTGATATAAACATTTTTCTGTCCTATAACATCAATCAATCTAATGCATGAAAATAAAAATAATACTAAAAGTTGGCTAGAACTTTTCCATTATTGACTAGTCTATTTCCACTATCTAAACTGTGAAAAATAAAACAAAATAAACAAAAAAATTATACATAAGGAAATCATTTTAATTATTATGTATTTTAATAAATAATGAATAAATATAGCAGCTCTGACATTAAAATGTAATTAGTAACACAAATAAGGAAATGTATGTTTTGTTGTGTCATTTTCAGCTGGATTATCTCTTGCAGTGCACTCTTTAGATGATATTATCTTAACATTACCATCCACTTTTCACTAAAATCAGACATACATTTTCATCTGTAATCTTTTTATATTCAAATCACCTTTCCCTTCAGTCCTCCACCTAAGTTACTTTCTGGCCCTTGAGAAATGACTAATCTATAAGGCCCCTACCACACATTACATATATTACACAATTAATTGGTTAATTGTACAAAAAATTTAGACCAGTTACATATGTAAAGTAAGACTGGCCACATGTGCAAAGTAATTAACCAGTTAATCATGTGATAATCACACAATAAATTTAGATTGACCACATCTGCAAAGTAAATATCGCGCCATAACAATATCCATCCAGCTATAAAAAGAGCCAACCAGCTACATTTGGTACTTGAAAATGTATAACAACTTAATAACTGGTTTCTGTCCAGGTTTAATTTGGACAAGGAGCAGGCCCCTAAAAAAGAATGGTGTCAGTCATTTTCATAGGGGTTCCCTCCGGCCATGTAATTTACCAAAAATACAAAAGTTATTATAATTTGGGTAAATATATCCGTGTCCTGTACTCACCTTCAGTTTAGTTAAGGTATGCATATCAGCAATAAAATCCAGCACTTCACCAACATACTGCCTCATGCATTCCATTGCTGCTGTTCCACACTAAAGTGAAAAGAAACAAGTATAACCATCCACTTTTGACATATTCATGTTCTTTTGGCTTTGCGTTCTGCTCACTAAAAACACATCTGTTTCTTGTCTGCCTCAGCTTCTTTAAAGTTGCTGTCTACTCATCTGAGAATAAATATTCTTTGTGGCTTTATGTTCAGTGGTATCCTGCACCAATGTCAGTAGCTGCTATATCCATCACAGAACTTCTCACAGCTACTGAAGATCTTTTTATGAATATCGGCAGAACATAAGCCTTATACTTTTTACTGGACCTAAATCACAGTCAATTAAAAGTATGGCTTTAATAGCCTTTGGATAATGCTAATACATTGTTCTTTAAGTAGCTGATCATTCTTCTGTGTGAAACTGATGAACCAAACCATAAAAAAGTGAAATTAAAATCACAGGCATACTGCCATTGTTTCATATGAATAAGTCCAGAAAAAATCCTGTTTAATCATTGTTTGCGTAGTTTTTGCATGTTAACAGAGATGGATGTGGCACCAACATTTTTTGCTAGGAGAAATCAAACTAATAGAATGTTTGCACTAGCAATCAAATGAGGCAAAATGTCAGCATTTTATTGCCATTTCAAATTTGATCCCAATTTGTTAAATTTTTATAGAAGTTGAAATTTGAAAGTTTCTTTTCACTGAGCAAACATTCAATGGTTTCACAGGAACATTAAAATGATTTTTACAAAATGTGGGCAGCATGGAATATTCTGAAGAATCCAAAAGGTCCTACCAACTGTAGACATTTTCTTTTAAAATAAAAAATTGTAACAAAAGAGGCTCAACAGCTAGACACAGCCCTAGTTACTAGGGCAATGGTTCTCATGCAGGGTGTCATAACACCCTGCGGTACCTTGAGATCCTAGGTGTGCCACACATTGTTAGTATTGTTAGGTTTGCAAACAGGACTCACAAAATAAACCCACAGATTTCAAATAGAAATCCATAGTTGTGGCCTTAGAGTAATTTGTAACAGAAAAACTGTTCTTAGATTTCTGTAGTCAAAAAAAAGTGAAAACTAAAAGCTGGCAGTTTCCAGCGGTGGGAGGAGGAGCAGGCCCAATGTGGGGGGGGGAGGGGG